>NC_091834.1:84636119-85238911 GCF_037783145.1 Equus przewalskii | reverse complement strand
GCCAACCCTCCTGCAAATAACCACCATAAATTCCAGTCAAAATAGAAAAACAACCACTTGAAGGTGCTGGAGAACAACCAGAAGGATGCAGAAACGGGAGGATTGACACTTGGAAGAAGAGCAGGGTACTGAGTATGTTTTCCATTTTGATGGCTTTTAACCTGAGGGCAACCCACAATCTAACATCAAAGAAAATTTTAAAAGAGCACAGAAAACATACTATGCAGACAAAGGAACATATGAAATGAAACAAATTACACAGTCAATATACCATTAACATAGATATTAAACCAAACCTGTCACTCATTTCAATACACGTAAATGGAGACTCACCTATTAAAATAAAAAAGTTTTCAGGTTGATCCTCAAAGCAAACCCCTGCTCTGTGCTGTGTTCAGGAGACACACCTGAATCAAAGGGATTCAGGACAGCTAGAACTAGAGAGGCGTAGCAGGCAAGTAAAATAACGAGAAAGCAGGGATTGTGATCATTGATGCGGGGTCGGTGAGCCGAGGAGTCGAAAGAAAGATTTCTTAGACTCTCAAGATCTGGCAGTAGTGCTCTTTTATTTAGAAAATAGTGTGGAATAGCATGGGGACAGGACCCATGGGCAGTCAGAGCTTCTGCTGCTGCCGCTTCTGCTGCCCCCGCTGGCATGGGGACAGAGCCCATGGGCAGGCAGAGCTGCTGCTGCTGCCCCCGCTGGCATGGGGACAGGACCCATGGGCAGGCAGAGCTGGTGCGTGGGGACAGGACCCACGGGCAGTCAGAGCTCCTGCTGCTGCCCCGAGTTGAGGGTTAGGGCTAATTTTATAAGGCATAGGTATATGATTCATCTCTTTACAAGACAAAGGAAAGAACATGAAAAAAAGTTAAAATGGTATCAGTGCGGGTGGGGTCTGGTCATTGGGTGATCCCATGACTTTTAGACAAGAATCAAATCGGATTAAGTAAAGGTTAGAAAGGTTAGACGCCACCACCCTAAACCAGTTACATGAGATTGCCAGACAGCAACCAACTTAAGTTCTTGCCTCTGGCATTGACCAAGAGCCTCTAGAGATAGGACCATCCCCCCCTCTTCCTGGCACAGAGAGGGAGGCATCTTCACAGATAGAGGTTTCCCTTAGAAATGTAAATGTTTCCCAACAAAGGGGCAAACAAATTCCACTCCTTGGAGCCTGAATCTCATCTGTAGTTTTAAAACTAACCAGCCTCAAAATCCTCATCATAAGCCATTTTAAAATTAAGCAGCCTAAAAATCCTCATCAATCATGATATCAAAAAAACATTGAATTTGGGCAAAAAGCATTAAATGAGACAGGAGAATACTTGATAATGCCAACAGCCACAATTCACAATGATCACACATCAGTTGTGAATCTATATGACACAAATAACACAGAAACCACCTTTATAAATCAGAAACCTAAGAATATACAAGAGAATACACAAAACTACGTTAAAACTAGGAGACATCACTCAGGTCAAATGGACAAACTCTAAGAAAGATTATAGAAAATCTAGCCAGCATATCAATACATAGAATATATATTCATGCTAAGAGAGTCCTGCCTCAACGGCATGCCAGGTATTTCGGCTTTTCTGCCTCAGGGCCTTCTGAAAGCTACTGAAGTCTGCTGTTAGGGATTGAATGCTTTGGCCCCTGAAAATTCATAGTTAAGTCTTAACCCTCAGTGTGATGGTATAAGGAAGTAGGGCCCTCACAATGGGATTAGTGCCCTTACAGGAAGAGAGACCAGAGAGCTTGCTCTTTCTCTACATCATCTGAGGACACAGTGAGAAGATGGCCATCTACAAGCCAGGAAGAAAGTCTTCACCGGACCTAATCGTGTTGGCACTATGTTCTCATTCTTCCAGCCTCTAGAACTGTGAGGAAATACATTGGTGTTTAAAACCACCTAGTCTATGGTATTTTGTTATTGAGCTGGATTTGTACACCTGCTCAACCCATGAGCTAGCCAAGAAGAGCAGAGAGGAGTATCGATGCCCCCAGGGCCTCCCATCAGTCATGGTGGATGGGAGCTGGTGGATAAGAGTGGGAGTTACAGAGTTGCAGAGGTTAAACTCCTGGTGAGAATGGCTGAGAGGCCTGGGATCCCTTCTTCTACCCAGCCCAAACTCATAGTATAGGGGCTCTGCCACAGCACAGCTGGTAAAGAATACTGGGGCCCTAATTGCCCTTACTCTGGCTTGCTCACAGGGCAGAAGTTCCATTCCAAGAGAGGCAAGCCACCCACCCAGCACCCTGCTTCTATAGCGGGGTGTCTCCCCAAGAGAAGCCAGCTTCAGAGATTTTTGCCAAGAGGGAGAGGCAGTCCATAGAATTAGAGGGCATCCCAGCTCTCCCCCAACGAACTGACTTTTATTTGAAATAAAGTGTGAGGAAATTCGAGACTGAGGACACTGTCAAAAACAATGGAGATTTTTGTGGTAAGCAACTAAGAGGAGGCTGATAGCTCCGTTCGAGCAACAAGCTAAACCATAGGCCAGCTGACTTAGCCAGAAAAACCAGGAAAAGAGACAACTACAAAGAACACTTCTGAGGTCAGAACAAGCCTCAAAAACCTGCCTCAAAAACAACCCCTGCAAAGGGGTCAGGCTGTGGAGCAATGTATACCTCAGGGCATTGAAAACAATAGATCAATCAGCTGGCAGTTAGTGAGTGTAACAGCTGTGTGATTAGAGAAAGAAATAGTCCAAGGGAGTTATGCAAAAGCCACAGTCATACCAGGATGACCCGTGCACATGCCCAAGGCTGCACCCTCTGAGAGATGACATCAGAGACTTCACACTGTGAGGGAATTTACTTTACTAAAATATTGCAAGTGCTCACTAAAAAATGAGCAAATAAAAACAACCAGGGTGGGAGGAAATGGAAATCAGTATCCTGAGTTGCTACAATGTTTTATCTAAAATGTACAGTTTTCAACACATAATTATGAGACATGCAGAAAGAAAGGAGGGACTGGCCTGGTGGCACAGCGGTTAAGTGTGCACATTCCACTTTGGCAGCCTGGGGTCTGCTGGTTCAGATCCTGGGTGTGGACATAGCACCGCTCATCAAGCCATGCTGTGGTAGGTGTCCCACACACAAAGTAGAGGAAGATGGGCATGGATGTTAGCTCAGGGCCAGTCTTCCTCAGCAAAAAGAGGAGGATTGGCAGATGTTAGCTCAGGACTGATCTTCCTCAAAAAAAAAAAAGGATAAAATAGAATAAAATTAAAAAAAGAAAGAAAGGAAAGTATGACCCACACACAGGAAAAAGGCAGGCAACAGGCTGCCTATGAAAGGGCCCAGTTGTTGAATTTGACAGACAAATACTTCAAAGCAGTCATTATAAAATGTTGAAAGAGCTAACAGAAACCATTCTTAAAGAAGTAAAGAAAAGTATGATGACAATGTCTTATAAAATAGAAAGTAATACAATAAAGAAATAGAAATTATTAAAAAATGGAAATTCTGAAGTGGAAAAGTACAATAACAGAAATGAAAAATTCACTAAAGAGGTTCAACATTACAGTTGAGCAGGCAAAGAAAGTCAACAAAATTTTGAAGATAAATTTATAGAGATTATGTAATCTGAAGAACACAGAGAATAAAGAATGAAAAAAATGAACAGAGTCTCAGAGAAATGTGGGACACTGTTAAGCACACCAACATGCACATCGTGGGGAGGAGAGGAGAGAGAGGAGGAGAAATAATGGCTGAAAACTCCCCAAATTTGGTGAAAAACAATAATCTATCCATTCAAGAAGCTCAACAAGTTCTTAGTAAAATAAACATAAATACTAAAAGCCAAAGATTAAGAGAAAAATGTGAAAATAACAAGAAGAAAGTGACTGATGACTTACAAGAAAATCCCAACAAGATTAACACTTGACTTCTCACAAACAATGGAGACAGTGGGGTGACATTAAAAATTACAGAAAGAAAAAAACAAAATTGAAGGGAGAAATATACAATTCAACAATAATATTTGGAGACTTCAATACCCCGTTTGCAATAACAGACAGAATAACTAGGCAGAAAGAAAAAAATAGAAGACATGCAAGCACTATACACTGTCAGGACCTAACAGATCTACAGAACACTACCTAACAACAGCAGAATAGAATGTAGAAACTGTTGCTTCCAGAATAACAGGAAAAAACAGATGCAATTTTAAAAAGCATATTTATCATCAAAGTTATCAAGGAGAAGTGGATACTAATAGTCTTAATAAACTAAATAGCAGAGTATGATGGGCCCTTCACAGATGAGTAAAGAGCTGTGGATATTTTTATACCCAGGAGTCAGTGTCTACTCTGGCATAGGGGTGTAGAGAATGGCCTACATATAGATAGAATTTGAAGAGAAAAGAAAAATCCACTGAGTTCTTAAAAATAGTGTGGGCTAGAAAGATTGACTGGAATTTGGAGGAGCCTCATTTATTCAGCCCAATAATTCCCCCTTCATTGTCTAAGGAATTTGCTGAAGAAAGTGGCAAAAGGGATGCCTGAAGCATCAGTGGAGATGGGGCTGGAAACTAGAGTTTGTGCAGTCTTACAGTGAATCTACTGGAGTTGAAGCCACAGGTCAACCCAAACCAACTCAAGTGGCAACTAATGTCCTCCCAGATTAAATTCTGACAGTATCAGAGGGTTGAGTCCTTCAGTATCACCAGTGCAGGAATTTGGGGTTAGGCTTAAAAGCAAAATAAGATTTCCTTGATTCCATTTGAAAGCAGAGGTGAACTCAACCTAGTTAAAGCTATAACCCAACCCCCCTTTCAAATCTTAGTGGACCCTGGATGAACAATCCATTACCCTGGGTACCTGATGGAAGAAAGGACTTCAAAGTTCTGGAAAACAAAGCAAAAAGTATAATACATCAGTCTCTATTGTTCTTATATACACAATTTCTGGCATATAATAACAAATTATGAGATGTGAAAAAGCAAGAAAATGTGATTCATAATCAAGAGAAAAAACAGTCAGTAAGAGACCCACAGGTGACCTAGACAGAGGAATTACCAGACTATGACCATAAAACAATTACTATAAATATGGTTAGGAATTAATAGGGAAAGATGGAAAGAATGGATGAAGACATGAGAAATATAATAGATGAAATGTAAAATTCATTGAATAGTCTTCAAAGCACATTGGGCACCACAACAGAAAAGACCAGTGAAATTTGAACACAGACCAGTAAAAGTTTTGCCAACTAAAGCATAGAGAGAAAAAATATTGAAATAAAAATGAATAGAGGAGCAGTAACCTGTGGGACTACTTGAAATGATCTAACATATATGTAATTGAAGTCTCTGAAGAACAGGACAGAGAGAACAGAATAGAAAAAATATTTGAAAAAATAATGACCAATATTTTCCAAATTTGATAGTAAACATATACAGAGCACCAAGAACCTCAGTAAACCTTCAGGAAAATGGGGAAAGAAAGAAAACTTTGCTTAGGCACATAATAGTCAAACTGCTGAAAGAGAAAGATAAAAAGAAAACCTCCAAAGCAGCTGAGGGAGAGCCTCAGGGTGTGAGAGACACGTTACATAGAACAATAAGAACTATGACTGCAACATTATTAGAAACAATGGAAGTCAAAAAACAATGGGACATCTTTAAAATGCTGAAGGAAAAAGAATCAGCTAGAATTCTAGCAAACATAGCCCTTCAAAAAGAAAATCAAACTAAGGATATTTACAGATAAATGAAATCTGTTAGAATTTGTTGCCAGAAGACCTGCACTACAAGAAATGTAAAAGGAAGATCTTCAGGATAAAAGGAATGATACCAATTGGAAACAGGGAGAAATGAAGAGTACCAGAAATAGTAATATGAGTATAAATATTTTTTGTTTATTTATTTCAGTAATATATCATTTATTTCTTTAAAGGAAAATTGACTAAAGTAGAAATAACAATGTATTGTGTGGTTTACAATGTATGTAGAATTTTATGGCTAAATAAGTTGTAAATAACAATAGCAAAAGTCCAAGATGGAGGTTATTGAAAATATTATGTTGTAATGTTCTTGAATTTTATATGTGAATAGGTATTATATTAATTCAAAGGAGACTGTGATAAAGTAAATATCCACACTGTAACCCTAGAGTAAGCACTTAATAGAAGAAGTGTAGCTTAAAAAATCAATAAAGGAGATAAAATGGAATACTAAAAAAAAAAGTATTAATCTTAAAAAAAAGCAGTAAAAAAGAACAAAGGGAGAAAGAATAGTTGAGACAGACAAAAAAGAGATAATAAGATGATATTTCCAAACTCAACAATGTCAATAATTACATTAAATGTAAGTGGACTAAACCTTCCAATTAAAAGCAGCGATTTTCAGACTAGATAGAAAAGAGACCCAATTACATTCTATTCACAAAAGATGAACTTTAATATGAATACATTGAAAGTAAAGGGGTAGAAAAATAGTAGGCAAATACTAATCATAAAAAAACCCGGAGTGAATAATTAATAGCAAAGTAGACTCGAGATAAGGAGAATTATCAGGGATAAAGAGGCACATTTCATAATGAAAAATAGTCATTTAATCAGGAAGATATAACAGTGCTAAATATGTATGTACCTAGTAACAGAGCTTCAAATATATGCAGCAAAAACCAATAGAATTGAAAGGGAAAAGCAGACAATTCCACTATTTTAGTTGATGATTTCAACACTCTGAAAGAACAAATGGACAAAATTTCACAAGGATATAAAATATTTGAGCAACGCTATTAACCAATTTGACCTAATTTATATTTATTAAGTATTACACCCAATATCTGCAGAAAATAAATTCTTTTCATGCGTGCCTGGAAACAAGATAAATCATATGCTGGGTCGAAAAGCAAGTCATAAAAATGTCAAAAGATTGAAATTTTACAGAGTATGTTCTCTGACCACAATAGAATTAAATTAGCAATCAATAATATCAAGATAGCCAGAAAACTTCCAAATTTGTGGAAAAATTAAGATATTAACTTTAGAGGAAGCCAAGTAAAGGGTTTATAGGAACTCTCTCTAGTATTTTTACAACTCTTTTGTAATTCTAAAATTATTCCAAAATAAAAAGTAAAAAAAGAGAAAGACAGACCACAGACTGGCAGAAAATCTTATATATGTATATCAAAAGACTTACATCCAGAGTTTATAAAGAACTCTTACAACTCAATAATAAAAGACAAACAATCCAAATAAAAATGGAAAAATTACTTGGAAAGACACTCCACAAAGGAAGATATAGAAATGGTTAGTAAACACGTGAAAAGGCACTCAATATCATTATTAATCAAGAAATGTAAATCAGAGGCTGGCCGGGTGGCTCAGCAGTTAAATTTGCATGTTCTATTTCAGTGGCCTGCGGTTCACTGGTTCGCATCCCAGGTGTGGACCTATGTACCACTTGGCAAGCCATGCTGTGGCAGGTGTCCCACATATAAAGTAGAGGAAGGTGGGCACAGATGTTAGCTCAGGGCCAGTCTTCCTCAGCAAAAGAAGGAAGATTGGCAGCAGATATTAGCTCAGGGATAATCTTCCTAAAAAAAAGAAAGAAATATACATTAAAACCACAACAAGACACCACTTGACACCCATTAGAATATTTGTGAGCATATCAAGCAACTGGTATTCTCTTTAATCACTGATGGGAATGTAAAATGGTTCAACCTTTTTGGAAAAAGTTTTGGCATTTCCTGATAAAGTTAAATATCCACATACCATAGGACCCAGCCATCTCATTTCTAAGTACGTTCCCAAGAGAAATAAAAATCTATCTTCACAAAACCTATACGCCAATATTTATAGTAGCTTTATTCATAATCCTCCAAGCCTGAAAATAACCCAAATGTTTAACAGGAGAATGGATAAATTGTGATACAGCTGCACGATGGGATACTATTCAGCATAAAAAGAAAGAGATAGCTGTCCTACGCAGCACATGGGTGAGTCTCAGAAACATATACTGAGGGAAGAAGCCATACACAAAGGAGTGTATACTCCATTATTCCACTTACATGAAGTGCAAAAACAGCAAACTCATCTCTGGTGATAAAAATCAGAATATCAGTTGCTTTTGGTGGGGGCGGGATTTACTGGAAAGTGCACAAGCGAATTTTTTGAGACGATGAAAATGTTTTGTATCTTCATTAGGGTGTTAGTTTCATGGGTTCATACTGAGTTAGAAAAACCTGTAGTCCTCCTGTGTAGGGAAAAACCCAGTCTTTCCCTCCGGAGTTTCTCCTGTGCATCTCACACTGCTACCACCTTCACATAAAACACTCTGACACTTCTGGTCAACACACGTGTGGGAGTTTTTCCCACACTAAGCAGTTCTCTGCAACACCACATGGGTGTCCTACAATTTAACTCAATTCTAACACTATCAGATACTACAGTTTAAGGGCTCAGTTCCGCAAGACTGCTCCCACCCCACTTCAGATGCCAATCACAAGGAGTAGGTAGGGCCCCACAAGTTCCGTCCGACTTGGCTACAAATTGGGGGTTCCCATGATCCCCTCCTCAGGTTCAATTAATTTACTAGAGTGCCTCAAGGAAGCTCTTACTTACGTTTATCAGTTGTTTAGATTCTATGATAAAGGATAGAGAAGAACAGCCAGATGAAGAGGTACCTAGGGCGAGGGCTGGGAGGGTCCTGGGCACAGGAGCTTCTCTCCCTGTGGAGTTGGGGGGTGTCACTCTACTGATTCAGGGACGTGTTCGCCAACCTCACAGCACTCCAAACGCCATGTTATTAGGGTTTTACAGAGGCGTCCTCACGTAGGCATCATCGATTCTTAACTCCATTTCCAGCCCTTCTCCCCTCTCTGGAGGATGAAGGGTGAGGCTGAAAATTCTAAGCTTCTAATCGTGGCTTGGTCTTTTTAGGGACCAGCCCCCATCCAGGAGCCCACCCAGAGTCACCTTGTTAGAAGAAAAGATGCTGCCGGTGCTCTTATCACTTAGGAATTCATAGGGTTTAGGAGCTCTGTGCCAGGAACCAAGGGCAGAGACCAATATATATATTTCCTATTATGTTATATATGCATTTGTCAAAAGTCATTGAAATGTATAATTAAGATCCCCGCATATTACTGTATATAAACTATACCTCAATAAAACTGAATAAAAAAGACATTCATAGAATTAAAACAAATTCAGAAATAAAATCTTGGATTATTAAGTAAGCCAAAGTTTTAAATATATTTTATTTCCGCCATCCTTCTGCTCTAGTTATCAGAGAGAGCATCTCTAATCAGGGGCCGATCCAGGTCTTGTGGGGTCTGAGAGATATGTAATTTGGAAGGTCTATTGTGAGCAAGAGAATACAAATTTACAAATATAAATTAGATGGGGATGAAAATATTTATCTAAAATGATAAAATATTCATAGCAAATTAAAAAATTGTAAAAAGCTGATCAATACTACAAACATCACAAATCTAATCCAATATTTTTATTAATTTATTGCCTGACAAACCTCTATGATATTTTTCCATTCGTATCTTGGCTGCATACTCTTTCATCACCTGTTTATGTGACAGTGATTTTGTAATATCAATTTTCTTTTTCTTTTTTAAAGATTTTATTTTTTCCTTTTTCTCCCCAAAGCCCCCCGGTACATAGTTGTATATTCTTCGTTGTGGGTCCTTCTAGTTGTGGCATGTGAGACGCTGCCTCAGCGTGGTCTGATGAGCAGTGCCATGTCCGCGCCCAGGATTCGAACCAACGAAACACTGGGCCACCTGCAGCGGAGCGCGCAAACTTAACCACTCGGCCACGGGGCCAGCCCCTCGATTTTCTATAGAGAGAAGAGAAAGATATTTCACTCTTCTAGCATAGTTTTATATATTTTATACTATGTGTATTACATATATTTATTATGTATAAGTATATATTTTATGATTGCTTGTAGGGCTGCATAAAAGGTGCAGCTTCATCCACAGAAGTTACTGTTTGAGGTTTTAGGTTCGTACTCTGAAAATACTCTTTTGTGTGATCCTCCTAGAAATATATAACATATTTATAATTGGATATGTTGTATTGTCAAATATATTCCTGATAAAAGAGTGCTTCTGTTTTGACCAGGCATCTATGAGAACCACATCTTGCGCTTGGAATCTTACACGCCTGACAATTGCAAGAATTCCCTGTGGACTGGCTTCTGCTGCCCTACATCCCAAACCTTGTTCTTCCGCCACTACCGACATAGTTTTGGCTCTGGGCACACACTGCTATTGCAATAGGACCACCGGCCCACCCTTCTATGTCATAATGTTAGGTTAGTTGGCTCTGTGGGTGAGAGCAGTATTTTGAAAGCCATTCCAGCACCAGGATGCCTAGCAATAACTTAACTCACAGAAGTGACTGCAAATCCCATAAAGATATTCTATCAATCCCAAAATAAATGTCTCCCCAGCTTCACTTTGCCTTAGCCAGATCCACGTCATGCTAGGGCCACCCAGTAGGACTGGAATCCAAAGAGGCATATGACCAAGGGAAAGTTGAAGAAGGAATAGCAACCTTAACTGACTGTGGTTAAAATAAATAACGCATTTTGCAAATTTTACAGACACATATGACCATTTGAACATAGTGCTGGACCTCTTCCTGGGACCTTGGAAGAGGCTGTGCTAGTGGGTGGTCCTGAAGCTTAGTTTTCTTTGACTTTGTTTACGTAAATCCTTTTCTGTCTCTCGTTCTTTGCTAGTGTGACACTTATACTTCTTGAGAGCTTTCTCTTCACATTCTAATTATGCAGAAACCTCAGCTGTTCCTTTTCCTCCAAGAAAATCAGGTTTTTGTGTTTGATTTGTGTTTCACGAGGAAGTTGTCCAGTTCCTGCAAAAGACAATCCTAAATCTATACTGCAATTCATCATTCAGAGGACACAAAAGGAGAAAGCCCTAGTGGGAACTCTGTAGCAAATGCACTAACTCGAACCACAGCGCCCCCTTCAGGACCTGGAAAACTTTCTTGAGACAAGGTGGTTTGTGAGGAAACCATTTTGGTGGAGTTAGGTCTCAAAGGTTTTGTTCACTATCTCCCATTACGGTGAGAGTTAAAAGGGGAAATAACTAGACAGAAACTTCAAAAGGTGTATAGAGAAGGATGTAGGGACAGAATCTAGAAAAATTCACTCACACTTTCTGTGAAAGATCTGCATGGAAAACTGGAGTCAGTTATTTTCTCCAAGAGAAAGATAAGTTAGTTATATCCTCAAGGGAAGAGAATTTAGACCCTCTGGCCACTTCAAATTTTTTCTGGTGCGAGATATAATGGATATGTACATATATTAATGAATGATACATAAACACAAATCTGAAACTCTCCCTCAGTTCTGCTCAGCTCTAATCTGCTCTGAGAGGCAGTGTGCTATAATTAAAAATGCACCAAGTCAAACAAACCTGGGTTCTAGTCTCTGCTCTGTCACTCACCACCTTTGTAACTTTAGGTAAGGTAATTAATCTCTCTGAGCCTCAGTTTCCCATTTGTAAAATATTGATAATAGTATCTACCTCATCAGGTTGTAATGATTAAATGAGATAATCCATGGAAAGCATATGGAATAATGTCTGACACAGTAAATATTCAATATGTGTTAACTGTTGTGGTGGTGGTTGTTCCATGGCTTAGAATCCTTGTTCTGCCACTTCCTAGCTGTGAAACCTTGGGCAAATTATGTAACTTTTCCAAGTCTCAGTTTCTTCATCAATAATATGCAACTGTACTTTATACGATTTTTTTTAGGATTGGAGATAATGTATTGGCTTAATATAGTTGAGATTCTTAAAAGTGGAAACTGTTATGCTTGATAGCAGACAGCTCAGTAAGAAATAACGGTGCGTTAGAAAATGGTTTCTGAATCACATCACCCTTGTTCAAACGGGACGTCATTTAGGATGGCAAAGGAGCTGAGAAATGCGGCCTGGCCTGGCCGGTGAAAGGAGATGAGTGCACAGATGCTAGTGTTGGTGAGTTAGCATGGAAGAAGACATAGAGTGTCATAGGTCACACATTTTTGAAGATGTAGGTGGTAGCCAGCCTCCAAGAGTCCCCAAATGCTCCCTGCTTCCTGATCTTCATGCCTTGTCTCCCTTCGCACATTGTATTAGGGCTGGTCTTCGTGACCAATAGAATATAGCAGAAGTATGTCACTTTTTATATGAAGATATAATTCACATATATGAAAGCCATCCTTTTAAAGTATATGATTCAGTGATTTTTAGTATATTCAGAAAATTGTGCAACCATCACCACTATCTAATTCCAAAACATCCCCAAAAGAAGACCCATATCCATTAATAGTCTCTTACCATTCGCTGGTCTCCCCCAGTCACTGGCACCACTGATTTACTTTCTCTCTGTTGTGTGGATATACCAAATTCTGTTTATCCATTCATCAGTTGATAGACATGTGGGTTAGTTTTACGTTTTGGCTAACATGAATAGTGCTGCTGTGAACTTTATTTTTATTCTTTGTTGTTCATCTATGTTAGTATTTATGGCTGTGAATTTTCTAGATTTGATATTCATTTCTAGCTTTATTTACTATGACTGAAAGCTGTGATATTGCTATTTTTACTTTGGATCGATGTTTTCTTTGTGGCTTGGTACATGGTCAACTTTGGGAAATTTTCATGGGCACTTGAAAACAAGATGTATGCTTGGTTTTCAGGTGTGGAGTTTTGTATGTCTCCATTAGATTGTTGTCATTAGTGCCATCCAGTCAATTTTGACTCCTAGTGATCCTGTGTACTGTAGAGTGGAGCCCTGCCCAGTCTCTTTGCGGCATCCTCTCACCTTCTGGTGCTATGTCAGCCAATGCTCTGCTGCTATTTATGGGGTTTTCGTAGCCAATTTTTCAGAAGTGGGTGGCCAGGTCCTTCTTCCTAGTCTATCTTAATCTAGAAGCTCCGCTGAACCTTGTCCACCATGGGAGACCCTGCCGGTGTTTGAAACATGGTGGCATAGCTTTCAGCATCACAGCAACACGGTCACCACAACATGACAACCAACATCCCAGTGATGTGATTCCCTGACTGGGAAAAGAAACCAGGCCAAGGCATGAGAGCACCGAATCTTAACCACTAGACCACCAGGGCTGGCTATCTCAATTAGATATACCTAATTAATTATCTTATTTATCTTATTAAGTATCTGAGCCATATTTGAAAGTCAGAAGTAGGGTGAGCCTCAAGTTGACTTACCCAGAGGCTCACCACCAGATCGTTTCCCTGTGATTCTCTTGGGTCAAACTCTCTCGCTGGTCAGTGTTCGCCCCGGATTTTGTAAGATGCCTGAGTAGTTCCAGAGCTCACATTCCCACCCAACAACATTCTGAAGACGGATGACCATGTCTCTTCTTTGTTTAGAATAAGGAAACTTTGCCCAGAGGCCCCAGCAAATTTTCCATCTCTTTGGCCTAGATTGCATTGTTTGCCCCCATCCATTCTTAAGTGATCACAGGCAAAGGGCATACTGTGCAGTGATTGCACAGGCCTGGTTTTCTGAAACAATCACTGGCAGGCCTGACAAAATGGTCCTGACAAGGTTAACACAATGAGGGACTAATTCTGAATTCTAGACGGGCTTGATTCTGTGCATCACTACTACTCTCCCTCCAAGTGAACCTTGTGCTATTCAATGGAGGAGGGGAAAAGAACTATTGAGGAGATGTCCACAATGCCCACTACACTCCCTTTTTAAATCTACTTATCTATCATGAGTAGCAAAAAATGTGAATTAAGGTCTTCTCTTACTATTTCTCTTTGTGGTTCTTCCAGATTTTCTTTGTTTTTATATTTTATTTGATGTGTAAATGTGCATGGCTGTTAAGTCATGAATGTGGAATGGCATGTGTATCTCATTTTATGCTCTTTCATTTGTCTTTCATTTGTCATTGTCTGATATTAAAATCTCTGCTTTCTCTTTAATTTACCTTGCATGACTCTTCCTAGCCCCTTATTTTTGAACTTTTCAAGTCACTTTGTTTTAGTTGTGTCCTTTATAAATGGTTCTGCTTTTTGATCCAATGTAAGCATTGTTTTCTTATAATAGCAAAATTAATCCCGCATGTTTTGGATATTGATACAATACACTAAGTCTTCTTTTACATTACCATTAGATTTGTATTGGATTCCCACTTTGAAAAATGAGGAATAAGTATAATTCTACATCTCATTGCGCCATCCTCCCCTTCACACCCAAATTTGGCCACCCAATATTATTGTTATAACTTTAAGTGATATATTAATATTTCTCATGTTAATTTACCAACTTTGAATAGTATCTACTAACTCTTCATTAGGGAAGATGAGCAAATTGGCATATTTAAACTATCTCCCACTTTTTCTCCTTTTCCATCTTCTGCCTTCAAATGAATCATTTTTCTACCTTGAGATTAAAACTTATCTGTGATTTTCTAACTATTCCCTCAGTTGGTTAGCCTTAGTTTCTCATGCAATGGATTCAATGCCACCAGTTGCCTTTTGAACCAAAGCTTTCCCATTTAGCAGTTGATTCTCAGAAGTTCAACTTCTAATAATCTGTTCAAGAAATACACCAGGGAACCATATTTGAAAATACCTGCCTTAAACTTGGCTAAAAATTTGGTAAAAATATTCATCACTTTTTTCACTGTCTAAAAATACTGAGTGTTGCCAGGTAGAAATGTGAAGCCAAACTGATTCTTCTTTAAAACCGTCTTATTTTTTTTTGCCCAACACCCATCAGATTCATTCTTCATTCTTCATTCCCTTTGTTATAACTTAACCAGATTATGTCTTAGTGTGCACTAGCATATGTAATATTTCCTTAGGATATAATGTGAACTACTCCCAATCTGTAGATTCAAGTCTGTTTCATGACGTAGTCCTTGCAATTTATCTTTGAATGCTTTTTTCTTGTTCTTATGTTCGATCCTTTTTTCTAGGGTTACTAAATTTGCTCTCTATTTTTCAGATGCATCATAGTCTATCCAATCCATTTGAACTCTTTGTTCATTTCCACTTACTATTGTTCCTTTTTCTGAAGCCTTACCTCGTGACCCCAGGTGTAGAGTCAGCAGAATCTGTTCTCTTTGCCACTGCAATAGTGATCTTCCTTTTCATGATCATTTTATTTTTCTCCTCTCTTCATTTTCCAGATCTCTACTAATGTAATTTTATTTTCTTCCACTGTCCTATAATTTCTTTCTTGAGACACTATATTTCTTATTTGAACTTATTTTTCATGGAGATCATTTCCTTGTTAAATTGTTTAATTTCATGAAGAATTCTTTGACTGCAATTCTTACCAGATCATGAGGTAATCTTTCCAGTGTGTGTATTTTTTCTATCTTTTATTTATCATGTCTCTTTTCTTCTTTTTTTCTTGCATTTTTACATAGGTCCTGTTATGGGGTTTTTTGTTTTGTTCTTCAGGCTTTTTCTTTTTTTTTTTATAGTTGTTACTCGTCTTCGAGTGAAGAAAATTATTGCTGGTCCACCATTTTGGAGGATAGTATATGGGCTGGTTCAGGGGCAAGAATTGGTGTCCCATAAGTTTTGATATATTATGTCTTCATTTTATTAAGTTCAAAATATTTTAAAATTCCCATTGTGTGTTCTCCTTTGACACATGGGTTATTTAGATGTGTGCTGCTTAATTTCCAAAGATTTGGGGACTTCCCAAATTTCTTTCTGTTGATTTCTAATTTAGTTACATTGTAGTCAGGTACACTTTGAAAGATTTTAATGTTTTTAATTTATTGAGACTTGTTTTAGGACTAGCATATGGTCTGCACAAGAGAATATTCCATGTGTGCTTGAAAGAATGTGTTTTCTGGGGCTGGCCCCGTGGCTGAGTGGTTAAGTTCATGTACTCTGCTGCAGCGGCCCAGCGGGTTTTGCAGGTTCAGATCCTGGGCACGAACATAGTACTGCTGGTCAAGCCATGCTGAGGCGGCGTCCCACATGCCACAACTAGAAGGACCCACAACTAAGAATATACAACTATGTACCAGCGGGCTTTGGGGAGAAAAAGGGAAAAAAGAAATCTCTAAAAAAAAGAATGTGTTTTCTGCTACCGTTGCATGGAATGTTATATAAAGTGTTAGTTAGGTTACGTTGGTTAATAGTATTGTTTAAGTCTTCTGTACCCTTGCTGATTTTCTGTCTAGTCATGCTATCAATTAATGAAGTTCTGTCCATAATTGGTGAACCATCCATCTCGCCTTTCAATTCTGTCAATCTTTGCCTCAGTATTTTGGGGCTCCCTCTTATATAGATACTTTTATAATTGTTCTATCTTCCTGATGTATTGGCCCTTTTTCATTCTTATGAAATGTCTCTTTTGATTCTTGCAATATTTTAAATCTTAACATCCATTTTATGTGATATTAATGTAGCTAAAATTCCAGGTTTCTTATGATTACTATTTGCATAGTATATCTTTTTCCATTATTTTACTTTCAACCTATTTGTGTCTTTGAATCATAAATGTGGTTTCATAGTCAGAATGCAGTTGGATCTTGTTTTTTTCATCCATTCTGACAATATCTACCTTTTGATTGAAGTGTTTAGTTCATTCACATTTAATGTAACTATCACTTTGATTGAATTCATACCTGGTATTTTCCTATTTGTTTTCTGTATGTCTAAATGTTTTTCATTACTCTTTTCCTCCTTATTGCCTTCTTTTATGTTCAACAAAATTTTAAGTGCACCATTGAAATTCCTCTAAATTTTTTAACTATATATTTGAATTATCTTCTTAGTGGTTTCTACAGGGATTACAATATGCATTTTAATTAATCACAACATACTTCAGAATAATATTCATGTAATTCTGGTAAAACACAGAAACTTTACTACACTATAGCTCCATTTCCTTCTCCCTCTTTACATCTGTACACCTATAGATGCTATCTATTTAAATTTAATGTGTTTGTATTTATATGGTTTATAATATATATAGATACAGCATATAAACGTGCTATTACATCTATATGTTATAAATCCAACAATACAGTGTTAATTATTGCTTTAAACAATCATCTCTTTTAAATAAAGAGAAAAAAAGAAAATTTATACAATTATTTGTATGTATCTACAAATTAATCAAATGACTCCTTTGGATTTGAATTCTGTCTGCAGCTTAAAGGACTTCTTCTAGCAGTGTGAGGCAGGTCTGAGATAAGTTCTCTCAGGCTCCGTTTATCAGGGAATCACTTTATTTCATTTTCATTTTTGAAGAACAGTGTAATGGTTAATTTTATGTGTCAACTTGGCTGCACCATAGGGTGCCCGGATTAAACATCGTTTCTGGATCTGTCTGTGAGGATGTCTCCAGATGAAGTTAACTCTTGAATTAGTGGACTCAGTAAAGTCGATTGCCCTCCCTCACGTGGATGAGCATCTTCCAGTCCATTGAGAGCCTGAATAGAACAAAAAGCAGAGGAAGGAGGGACTCGCTCCTTTCTCCTCCTGCCTGCCTGCTGAGCTGGGACACTGGTCTTCTCTTCCTGTGGACTGAGACTTATACCGTCAACTCCGCGGGCTCTCAGGCCTTCATCAGACTGGAATTATAACAGTGGCTTTCCTGGGCTTCCAGCTTGCAGAGGGCAGACCGTAGAACTTCTCAGCCTCCATAACTGAGTAAGCCAATTCCTCATTATAAATAATCTCTGTCTCTCTCTCTCTATCTAAATATGCCACATAACGACATTTTCATCCATGATGGATCACATATACGATGGTGATCCCATAAGATTAGTAGGTAGTAGGCTATACCATCTAGGTTTGTGTAAGTATACTCTATGATGTTCACACAATGATGAAATTGCCTAACAAGGAGTTTCTCAGAGTGTATCCCCATCATTCAGTGATGCATGACTATACACACACACACACATTTACATATATGCCACTTATATGGCACTTATACCATACCACTTCAATGAGTTACTTTCACATCCAGTACTCAAATGAAACAAGCATGCTTGCTAGAAACTTCCAGAACTACCAGAATCTACCAACACTACTTAAAACTTAAAACTAGTGCATGACTTAAAAAAATAAAAGGAGGGGCCGGCCCAGTGGTGTAGTGGTTAAGTTCGGCACATTCCACTTTGGCGGCCCGGGTTTGTGGGTTTAGATCCCAAGTGCAGACCTACACCACTCATCAAGCCATGCTGCAGTGGCATCCCATGTACAAAAAATAGAGGAAGATGGGCACGGGCATTAGCTCAGGGCCACTCTTCCTCAACTAAAAAGAGGAAGATTAGCAAAAGGTGTTAGCTCAGGGCCAAACTTCCTCACCAAAAAATAAACTGAAAAAAATAAAAGGATCTTGTAGTTCAAATGGATATCATGGCAGGTAATTTCTTCCACCAGATAGACCCACATAGACCCTTTCAAAAACTCTTCTCTTTATCTCGATATTGCCAGCAAAATCTGTGTGGGAGAGACCTTCTTGACCACAGAACTGAAGAATTTTAGGCAGCTGAAGTGTTGGCCTGGCACTGATTATAACAGAAACTGGACTTCTCTCAGATTGACAGATTATTATTCAGAATTTACTTAGAAGTTCTGAGGAATACCTTCCTTTAGGGAAAAGATTCCAAAGACCTGTTTCATGCATAATCCTATTTTTTCTGAATATTGACATCAGCCATGTAATACTAGTGTACTCTAACGTTCAAAACTTCATGTAAACGTTTCCAAATATCAGAGCTAGGTGATACAGGTTTGACTTTTAGACCCCAGCAAAGTGCCTGCGTTCAGATCATACCAATTCAAACCCAACTTGGAATCTGGCTCTATATATTTCATAAATGTGCCTTGCCTGGATAGAAACAGAATACCAGGCAGTGGTGAAGTTTCCACAATATTCTTCTTTTTGTTCCATTTACAGTGAGAGGCATTTTTTGGTGTTTTTGTTTGTTTGTTTTTTTCCTGCAGGCACATATTTACAAGTGCTCTGCTCAGCAGGGGAAGCTCACACAACCAAAGTGAGTTTATTTCAAACATGCAGGCAGATGTTTTTGTATGTATAGACAGGGAACTAGCTAATCATCACCTCAAGGGGGAGAATTTGGGTAGATAGGTGCCGACGGAGTGAGCATAGTGGCCGCATTGAACGTGTAAAGACCAGGTAAGGGGGAGATCTCATGATCGCAAGTCAAGTTGTGGGGAAGGAATTTGGAAGAGTATCGTTTCCAGTCAGAAGTGCCTTAGTTACCTGCCCTGGAGTATCAAAGGTTCATGAGTGCTGAGGTTGCATCCCATCCCCGGCTCACCTGTGAGCCACTGTTGTGCTTACAATGCGAGGCTTCAGCTTTAGGACTGCCTTTCCACCTGCCAGTGGCTACCATGAGTAATTTAGGAAGGATGACAGTTTAAAGCAATATTTTTAAAGTATCTCAAATAAACCTAGCTCTAGGCAGTCTGACTGGAACACCACTGAGAAACATGTGCTAATCCATGGAGGCTGGGCCATGGGCCCAGATATGGCCGTTTGACCCACTTTGCAAGATGGCAGGATCTGGGTCAGGCTGACAACCGGGTTACCTTCCTCATTTCCTCTGGCTGTGAGCTGACTCCAAATGTGAAAACGCCTGGAGGGTTTATGAATTAGTTAAAATTTATGAGTTATTTCTTTGCCTCAGTTTTCTTAAGTTTCCTAGTATGTTCAACAATAACTATAATGTGGGGTTAAACCCAATTATATTAGAATGGTAGATTCTTTTCCCAATAAAAAGAAGCCCCTAGATTTATGGATATCTCACTTCGATACAAGTCCACCTAGTGTGTAGCAGTATAATCACTGTTTTCTTTGAAATACTATGTCTTTTCTTAGTTCCTCCAGCACTGTGATGGTGGTAAGGAAGTATAAAAATTGTTAAACACTAAAATTTATTTATTTGATTTACTGCCTGATCCATTCTTTCTAACAATGGAAACAGGCCATCTACAATAAGGAAGTAAATCCTTCAAATATGTCTTTTTAGCTGCAAATGGATTTGCTCTTTCATCAGAATTTGCCTCTAAATATCCAGAAAATATAGACAGTCACTACTTTGGGGAACTGAATAAAGCCCGTTAGGAAATTTAGGAAAGGACCCAAGACACTTCCACAACTGTCCTCACAGGAGTGTTTCCATTGTGAACACAAAATAAGCCATGAGAGATAAAAGTCTTGAGAAAGGTGCTGAATATTTAAGGTAAACAAATTGTTTTTCAGTTGATTTATAATCTCTCCTTCTCTCATAAGCAGCTAAGAGCACCAATACAACGTGTAAAATGGAGGAGAATAATCTGAAGGGCCACCAGACAACCATTTGTTACGTGAGCCAAGTTACTACAGTGGTTCTCAAAGCGTGCCCCTGGGCCAGCAGCAGCATCACCTGGGAACCTGTTAGAAATGCAAATTCTCAGGCCCCACCTCCGACCTATTTCTGGTGTGTTTTCCAGCACCACCAAACAATGTTCCAATCTCAGTGGACATTGACTGTGTCCTATAAATTCAACTCAAATCTGACACTGTCTACCTAGAAATAGTGTCAGATCCCACAGCTTCAGGGCTCAATCCCACAAGACTGGCCCCACGTCAGACACTAATCACAAGTCCAGGTGTTACCTGTGCTTTTGACCAACTGGCTATAAATTGGGGCTCCTGTAACCCACTCCTTGGGCTTGAGAGTTTGTTAGAATGGCTCACAAAGCTCAGGGAAACATTTACGTACATTTACCAGATTATTATAAAGGATATGATAAAAGATACAGATGAAGAGCCAGATGAAGAGGTACATAGGGTGAGGTCCAGAAGGGTCCCATGCTCAGGAGTTGGGGTGCACCACCCTCCCAGCACGTGAATGTGTTCACCAACCTGGAAGCTCTTGAAATCTTGCTGTTCAAGAGTTCTCATAAAGCCTCCTGTCCAGCTCCCCCTTTCCCAGAGGCCGGTGGGTGGGCCTGAAGTTTCGACCTTCTCATCACTTCCTCTTTCTGGTGACCAGCGCCATCCTGAGGCTATGTAGCATCCCACCCTGTCACCTCATTAGGATAAACTCTCGTGTACTCAAAAGAGGCTTCTTATGAATAACAAAAGACACTCCTACCACCAAGGGTTTCAGGAGCTCTGTGCCGGGAACTGGGAACAAAGACGAAATATGTTTCTTATTATACCACACACTGAATCAGAAACCCTGGGGATGGGACCCAGCAGGGCCTGTCCTAGCAAATTCTCTAGATGACCTCAAGCACACTAAAGTTTGGGTGCCCTGCTCTATGGTACTTTTTTTTCTGATTCTGGGGCCTAGTTTTGTAAATTTGCCACATCTCAAAAAGAACACCGGGAAAATCAGTTTAATTAAAAAAAAAAACCCCATTTCAAATAGAGGAAATAACAGAAGAAATAAAGAATTGAAGGCTATTGCCTTGGCTGCAGAATCAGCAAATGCATTTTACTTTTAGATGTCATCATTTGTTTTTTCTTTCCTTTGGATCCCAATATCTTAGAATTAGGTTTCACTGTACAAAAAAGGGCTAATATTCACCCAGAATGCACTAGAACAGCACATAAGTCAGCATCTGGTCTGACTGGCTGGTGCCCATGCTGTACAAGAATTTAAGTAAATCTCCTAACGGGTCATGGTAGAGAATACAAACACACAGAGTAACTGCTGTCAACAAAAATAATCCATAACCAATCTATAAATGAAAATTTGGGTGAGTTTATTCTGAGCTTAAATTTTAGGATCATAACCCGGGAGAGTCTTTCCACAAAGGAACAGAGCACTCGAAAGAAGTGGGGGTACATAGGGCGGTTATATACCCTCAAAGAGGGTGTTTCACATATGATTGAAATGTCCCTCCCACAATAGTCACAAGATTGCCCTGTCTGCACAGCGCTTGATGGACACAGCAGGTAGTGGGTCTGCTATGTTCGTGGGCGTAGCAGGAGGCAAGTCTATTGTCTCAGGTTGGGCGGTCACAGGTGAGTGCAGCAATCAGTTTCTAGCCTAAGGAAAGATGCTTAATCCTTAAGGAGACGCCAATGTTGGGAGGGGGAGGGAAGTTGCACCTTTATCTCAAGGGCCTTTTGCTCTTGCCATAGGGAATCTCTAAAGCAGATATACAATGCATGCTCAACGGCCTCGGTCAGGCCCTTTTGAAAAGACAAGGTCAGGCCGAATTAGGTTTACACCAAAATGGCTTCCTCATATATTCCAATATATCCTATTACTTGCCATTTTTATTTGACACTGCTATCTTGGAATTTCACTCTCAATTAACAGATAATACAAATGAAAGATACAATATGCCCACAACTAAAATACACAACTGTGTACTGTGGGGATTTGGGGAGAAAAAGCAGAAAAAAAAAAGAAGATTGGCAACAGTTGTTAGCTCAGGTGCCAATCTTTAAAGAAAAAAAAAAGATACGATATGAATGTATCAGGGCAGGATTCCATCAGAGGGAAAATGTCACTGCAGATGGTTCAAATGAAAAGACCGTAGTACGGGGAAGATTTTAAATGTGTGGACAGGGTTAAGGGAACAAATGAAGTGGGGCCAGGGACCCAGGTACTACAACTGTGCAGAGCCACTAGAATCCCTTGGACGGAAGAGATCAAGGAAGAAAATAGTGTCACTGGGGAAGACGTTTGCCCAGTGGGAATTGTTTTCATGGAAGGATCCAGTTACTGCCCCAGATATGACTCCAAAGTAAGGAAAGAAGGGGGAAGAAATATCCTGGATTGTCTCTCCTGGCCTCCAATCTCTTGCCTCCCATTTGCCAAACTCAACCAGAAGCCAATGGGAAGGGAGTGTGGTGATGCAGTCCACAGGGGTCTAACTCTCAGGTCGAGGGGGAACAAGCAAGGAGGGTGAGAATAAAAGGGTGGGGTGAGGTAACAGAGAATAATGAGAAAAACAGACAAATTAGGACTTTGAGGCATCGACACCCATTTAACTCTATTTTTATGGGAATTGGTGCATTATTTCTCTTTTATGATAGTTAACTTTAATGTTGAACTTTAATTTTTATAAGTTCTTTAAATAAATATTTATTGTCTCAATGTTGAATTAATTCTAAAGATATCAGCAACTATGACCAAATTAATAACCAGAATTAGCAGAGAGTTTTAGAACTTTCAATCCAGCGATGTCATTGGAATAATTTATGTAGGTAAATAGCTTTAAAACATTGTTTATATTCCACAAGAACAACTCAGAAGACATTAGCACATTTTAATTAACATATTTTGGTAGCAAAATTATATTTTGTTATCCTCCTATTAGCTTTTCAAGTAATTTTCAGACACATTTGAAACCCTGCCCAGAGAGTTTCATATGATATAAAACAACCAAAGAATTTAGCGACATTTATAGAAAGTTTTGTGTAAACACCCAAATTTCTAAAACACGTCAAGCTCCAGTTTTGGATCCTATGGTGAATGTGTAGTCAGCGAAGGAGGAGAGGCACAGAGTCACCTTGTGTTGTCTTGGCATTATGAATAAGGACCAGTCAGATTCCTAAATGTAGGGCAGACCCAGCGGTGTGCTGCGGCTGGCTTATACTGACCCACAAGAGCCAATTCTGTTTATCTCTTCTCAACTCCATGTGCAGTGACTTCACATTGATAGTTGGAAACCTGCCATGATGGGAGTATTTACACCATAGAAACCTATAAAAGGTACAAATAAGGGCTGGCATCTGGCAAGAGATTTTCACATACTGAGGTATATGGGGTAACTATTCAGGTTCAAAACTGATTTGGCTTGAACTAAAGAATAAAGAAGCCTAACTTATGGCCTGTCAAACATACATTGCACACCTGCTTTAAGCATTAAAGTAAAGAATGCGCTCTCTTAAGACAAGAATGTGTACTTTCCCTCCTACGCCCTATTGGTAACGCCCACATTCATCCCTTTCCTGATGTCAGGGTCCTGTTGACCTGCTAATTTGAAACTTTGATGACTGTGTATCCCCAGCACGTTTAATCTATGTTCTTTGTTCTAAAAAGGTGTAAGACTGTACTGAAAACCATGCTTCTCTGGACACTTCCTTCCTTTCTCGAAAAGGCCTCTCCAGGTTGTAATCTTCGGTTTGGCTCAAGCAAAACTCCCCTTATCTCTCTTATCTATAGAATGGTTATTGGCTATTTTGCATCAACCTTCCCTTCTGTAACCATGGGCCCATTTAGAGCCAGTTCAAACAGACCCCCTCTCTTATCAACAGAATGATTAAGAAATTGTCTTTCAGAGCCCACCCTGATGGCCTCCTGGTTAAAAGTTCAGTGTGCTCTGCTTCAGTGGCTGGGGTTTGGTTCCTAGGCGTGGAACTACATCACTCGTCTGTCAGTAGCTATGCTGTGGTGGTGGCTCACACAGAAGAACCAGAAGAATTTGCAACTATACACAGCAATGTACTGGGGCTTGGCGGGAGGGGGGAAGGAAGCAAAAAGGAGGAAGATTGGCAACAGATGTTAGCTTAGGGCAAATCTTCCCCTGCAAAAAATAAAAATTGTCTTTCAGAAAATTTGCAAAGTCATGTAGCCAGAGCATCTGCAGAAGAAGAAATCTTGACCTGAAGTGACTGTGGAACCAAAGATCCTCCTCCCCTTGGAACCAAAGTGTTGCTGAAATCAAAGTGGGATCACCTCCTGGCAAGTTAAATCAGACTCTCCACCAGAAGTAGCTGTCACACAAAATAGGGTATATTTGCAACAAATAGGAGGCCATGCAGAATCACTTCCAAAGTCATGGCATCCCTGAACAAAGGGAAGCAGGGTCCTTTTATTTTGGATGAGGAATGAACATTCAAAAAGGGAGAGGTGGATATTGGAGGTGGATATTCGCTTGCGCAGGCTCAGCTGGAAAACATGCTCCCACATACACTGCAGTTTATGGTAATGAGGCCTAAGTGCCTCCTGGAGAGAGCTTAGCGTTAAAAATAAGGCAAAGGTCATAGGCGTGGCTCTTGTGGTGGGGCTTGGTCTGGTTCAGGGTGGCTGGTGATTACATCTCTCAAACAGTTAGACACTTCTGAACACACCCTTAAGTTCCTTGGGGCAATTAGTCAGTGACAAAAGGACTGACCAGGACATGACCAGAACTTAAAAGTCAGACTCATATCAGAAGTGAGGGGTCCATCCTTCAGGAAGGTCTGGTGTTAAATGCCTTCGCCACCTCACCGTAAATGTTTAGAACCTTCCCATAAATGCTTGAGCCCACCAAACAAAACGTGTCCCACCAGCATTTCCACACGCCAGCCTGTTCTCCCTAATCTCTTAAATTTTGTCCCAAATCCTGAATCAGGGAGACAGATCTGTGAGCACATGGCCTCTGTCTTCCTGCAGCTCAGTCTCACAGAAGAAAGCTGATTTCTTTTCCCAAAAGCTGATGTCATCATTAATTGGCTTGTTTATGCACAGTGGGGAGGAGAAGCCCATTTTTGTTCAGTAACCCTCCTTCCTTCCTCCCTTCTTCCCTTCTTTCCTTCTTTCTTTCCTTTCTACCCTTCCTTCCTCCTTCCTTCTCTTCCTACCTTCTATTCCTTCCTTTCTCTGTTTATTTGAGAAAACACAGTGGCTCACCAGGCATCCAGCTTCTCGCTTAGACCTGGTTGAGGCCCGTAATTTATTTTTGCCGTCTGAATTAGCTGGGAATGGCCCCTGCACATATGATTCCCAGGATTTAACTATTTCAAATAACTCTTTGTTTGGTGCTGATAATACTGGAAGTTTTCATCTCATATAACCAGTTAGTACCTGCATTGCTGTGAGGGAGACACCACCCTCTGGGGCATTCCATGCTACTCTACCCTCGGCCTAGTTTCACTGTCTATCTCACGGAGAGGAGGCCTGTCTGAGGACACTGCCTCCCCTCCAGTCTGCCCAGGAGTGGAGCTGAGCCAACTCCTGGCCACTTCCCCGTGAGCATCCCCAGCATCCTCCTCTGCTCTCAGGCACAGTTTCCGTCTCACCAACCTTCTCCTGTTTCATCTGCCTCTCTCAGTGTCCCTGCAGCTTGCCTGGACCGCTCCAGCATCCTGGTGCCTGAAGTCCTGATTTTGACTCATTTTAATAACATAGACTTTTTCTTTGATTAATATTATTCCTTTACCTTTTCCTCACACACTCCTTTTGCTAAAGGAAGGAGGTGGAGCAGAATCCAGCTCACCCCTCCCCACTTTCTAAGTTCAGAAGCTATATAAGCCCAAGCAACCAGCCAAGAACCCAAATTGACCTAAACCATAATTTTTCTCCTAATACTTGAAACCTGGGCAAGTTCTGGGCATAATGCCAGATGCTTTCTATCCCAGGCTATGAAGGCCATCATTACCAAAATAAAATTGTGCCTGAAATAGAAAAGTCAGCTCTTGAACACTTTAGTGACATTTTATTTATGCCATTATAATGTACTATCCTTGGGGGCTATGGAGCACCCCGATAATGATGGTGTTTCTATTCAATACTTATTCACATTTAACCCAAACATTATACTGTTTTACCAGACTCAGATAAGAGGCAAATAGAAGTTTAGAGAATAAATTACTTTCTGTACACCTGACTAATAGAAGGTCTATGTCTGTGTAAATATGAGCAACTGCCCACCGTCTCTGCCGGTTAGCTTCCCCATTTGCGAAATGGAAACCACAGTGGTTCCCACCTGCTGGGCTCAGATAAGACCCAATATACAGCTTGCACAGAGCAAAGTGTCCAAACATATTAATCACCATCTTCGTGATTATCGCTAGTAGGGAAGTCCATATGTCGCCTTTTATCTAAATTTTAACTTACTTTGAGTACATAGGATCTTTGTGAGTTCAAAACAGAGCTCAATTATTAACCTCCTTTAAAAAAAAATTTTACCTAGAATAGTTTGAGGGTTTTTCTGTTGTTTGTTTTACTTTTGTGAAGAGAGAGAATACAAAGTGATGACACAATTTACTAAAAGTAAATTTCTTTTCTTATTACTGTTTGATGAAGGCCTAGCATGAATATTAAAAGTTGTTTTTGGGCACAATCCACTCTGCTTTTCTAGATAGAATTCTGAACATACTGAAGAAACTGTCGTCTGAGAGAACAAGGAGAAGTCTCATGGGCTTAAGGTGGAACAGAGAGAAACAGCCACAGAAAGGATTTCATAATGAGACAAAATTTATCGCTGACTCCGGACTTGCCCTCCCTCTGTTGAATTCCCTCCTTATAGCAAAATAATGTAAAAGGTTTGGTGTAATCAGAGAGAGTTTTCAAAGCAGAATACGCAGACGGGAGCGGGGAGGGATGTTTCTCTAACCAAAGAATGCACTTTATCAGTAGTACTTTATCTAATACCCACTTTATTATCTTGCAAAATATAGTGTATAACGTTGAAAACATTTAAAATTCCTCTAAGTATTTATTCACTTAACAATAAACAAAAAACAAGGGAATACAAATAATGAGTTCCCAGACATTTAAATGTTGATTGCAACTTAAACTTTTCAAGTCTAATATATCAGATTCTTGTAAATGCTTTAAAGCCCTTTAAGAATAGATATAGAACAACACAATAATTTCAAAACAGATGCATCCATGTACACTATCACTGGTCAGGAAAGTGTCCATACTGCGATTTAGCATTTTCCTTATATTTTTACTCCAACAGAGAGATTTGTATCATAAAAGCCTGGAGGGTTTCTCACCTAAACTGCCATCTTCTCAGATGTTTTAGATGCATCCAATTTCACTTGCCAGATTAGGATTCTTAATCATTTTAGACCTTTTCCTGTTTTAAAACTGAAACAAAGATTACAAGTTCATCTATATTTTTATTGTTAAGTAATGCATTCAGTTACATAGTAATCGAAGATTTGTGCTCCCTAAGCCTTTCTGGTATAAACAGCTTTGCCTGAAGGTAATAATCCAGGTAAGGAGAATTATAATTTAGAATTATCCTGGATAAATAAATACCAATTAGCCAAGTGTAAATTGCTGTTGTAAGTGTGCTGGTGTCTCATATTTAGGGCTCTATTCACCCCCCTTTTTTCTTAATCTTTCTTCCCCCCAAATAAATCTCTACTGAGAATATAATTCTTGACCTTGAGGGAGAATTAGAATATAAAGGTGTAGGACGTGCTATGGAACATCTTCCTCACTTCACCCTAAAGGCAGGACTGCAACCTCACCACATTACAATTCTTGTTCTCCCGGCAGCACTGTCTCTCTTTGGAGATTTGGACTTACACGGACCTATCTTCAGCCTATGAAGATCATCTTGCCAAACTCCTAATGAAATGGCCCATTTGAAGCAGAGGGGACTATTCTCCAGGATGTAAATGAACTAGGTGTGCTTTTCAGGAACTGCTAGAACAAAAACTACCAGAAACTAAAAACGACCAGGATCGCAGGGGCTGCATGGATGCTGGTGCAGGGCGACTCCCTCCAGCAGGTGGACCCAAACAGAGCTTTGAACTGCTGACCGAGTGTGAGATGAGCCACTCCTCACCCCACACTGCCAGCTGTCGCAGAATACAGACTGCACTGGGACGTGCAGGTGTATCATCTGGGGTTATTTACAAGAGCTAAAAAAGGCCCTCCTGAGTGAGAGGATTCCAAAGAATTATTAAATACATTGCTATCAGTATAAACTACTGTAAATACATCGCCAACGAAAGAACAGTATACTTGGAGGGTGAAGAACTCATACAAATGTGTTTGGCTATCAGTGCAGATGTTAAGAGTTTTTACTTTTAGACAGAGAGAGACTACTGCTGTGGAAACTCAGGATAAAAATGGAGAATCAAACAAGGATCACCCTCTTTGAGGAAAATATACAACATGGAAGAGAAAGACCAGCATTAACAAGAAAAAGGTCCCTAGAGGACCCAAATAAAGTGAACAGTCTAGAACTGGAAAGAAGCACATAGCATCTTCAGGGATATTTAGGGGATATTCAATCCATAAAATGAAAAGGGGATCCCCCCAAAAAGGGACATCAGAGAACCATAAAGAGCATTCAGTAAATAAAAATGTGATTGTTAAAATGGAAAAAAGGAATCAGTATAAAACCTGGAAAATGCAGTCAAGGAATTCTAAACAAAATAAAGCCAAAAGCCAATGACTTGGAACATGTGAAAAGAAAACCAGTAGAAAGCATCAAAATGAGTTAGGGAGGTTCAAATTTGACCATATTCTAAAGAGGCAACAGAG
The DNA here is from genome assembly GCF_037783145.1 of Equus przewalskii. NCBI lineage: Eukaryota > Metazoa > Chordata > Mammalia > Perissodactyla > Equidae > Equus > Equus przewalskii. Next base: position 85,209,707 of record NC_091834.1, on the reverse strand, counting down.
AAAATAGCAGGAAGGAAATCCTTAAAAAACACTAAACAAAAAAAAAAAAAAAAAGGAAACAATTTCGAAGGACAGAAAGATGCCAGGCTTCCTATTGGAAGGGCCCACCAAGTGCCCATATGCTTAATCAAAAAGGACCCAGACTTATACTTATCTTGGGTCATTAATCCAAACTGGTACCCTTCTATGTCCTCCCTCCCAAGACTTCACGGCCTCTCTGGGTTTTCAAAATAGTATCTCAGCACACACAGGAAATCTAACAATACGAGAATATTTTAAAACTGTACCCAAACTCTAATGCTGCCCAATTGAAGGGTGCCCTTGAGACACTGATATCTAGCAAGCTAGTTAGCTGTCTGTCTGTCTATCTATCTATCTATCTATCTATCTATCTATCTATCTATCTATCCATCTAAAGTGCCCTGAAAAGACGTGCAGAGGACAGCGGGAAGAGAACTGAGGGCATGCATGGCTGAAATTCAGATACATCTTTCTCGAATTAGCCACAAAATGGGAAGAACCATGGAAAACCAATCTCTTACAAAAACACTAATTACTGGAACAGAGGCTTGAGAACTAGAAATTTCTAAAAGAAAGCCTGTGGCTACTTTTAAGCTTTTATACTAGAAAATATACTCTTATAACAGCTCCAAGATGTTCTCAGAAGTTACTTTAACTGACACTCATCTCCCTTGTTTATTACCGCAGAGTGATTATTACTCTCTGACGTTTCCGTGTTCGTTGCTTGTTTCTTTGTGTGCTGGGGGCTCCACAGCAGATAGCTGGGTCTTTGAGTGTCTTGTCCAACTCTCTGTCCCCATTGCCTAACTCTGTGCCTGGCACGTTGCAGGTGCACTGTTCATGTGGAACGAATGAGTGGATGAACAAAACTTCCTGCAATGCAGTTCTCTTTGTGCCTCTCGTGACTCTTCAGTCCAGCCTGGCATTGTTGGTGTTGATAATCAAGCTTCTCCATGAAGCTGATCCTAGGCCTAGCTTCAAGGACTTCCAAAGAGAGCTGGTTTCAAAAGATGTCATCCCTGTCATTGTCAGCCCCATTAGCACAGGTGTAAAAAGTAAACAGGGCAACGGCAAAATTGGCTGTGACAAAATACAAATGGCTGTCAATGGGGAATGGGGAAATGTTGGGATTTGAGGGGGGCAAAGAAATGATACTGCTCTCTTTGCCTCTCGAGATGGGAATTTTTTCCTTTTTTTCTTTTTAGGAAAAGTCCTACTTTAAAGTCCACATTGAGCTTCACAGAGAATGTGACTGAAATGTGAGGCCACAGGTGGGTCTTCTTCCCTCCCCTCTCTGAGTGGCCCATCCAGGATGTCAGTCTCCTGCCTGCAGGAGCAGAGGCCCCTGGTATGTTTACTGCTGGAGGCCAGCTGAATGCCAGTGTCCCCAGGGCCAGCCACTCTGACCAAAACCGAGAGAAGGTGGGACCACTTATGCCCGATTTCTTCTCCTGGTCTCATCAGCCAGATAAACCCACTCCTATCTAGGAGAGGGAATCATTCATATTGTTACACCCTAGGAGTGGAAATTCCCTCATGAGACCGGAGAGAGAGAAATAAGATTTCGCACCAGATAAATCATTCGTGGAACACCCAATGTTACGGTATGCATCCATCTACAAGAATAAAGTCAGATCTACATACAAGGACACCAGAAATGCTCCAAAGGACATTAAAAGTAAAGGAAACGTTTACAATGCTATGTATGATCTTATTTTTGAAAAAATAAATGAATAATTCTAATATATGTTAGCACATGAGTAAATAGGAAAACTAAGACTTCAACTTCACGATGGTTATCTTTGAAGGGGGAACTACAGGAGATGTTTATTATTATAGCTGTGGTGATATCTGAGTTTTGAATGATGGAAATGCATTTCTTCGATAATCAGAATAAAATAACAGTAAAGAGTAGACAAAAAGGAATTAAATTAGAAACTAGAAGACTTTTTTTTTCTCCCTAAAATTTCCCTGGAGAGTAGGAGTAAGAGACAAACCACATGGGTGTCTGTAGAATGCCTGGCTTTGCAGACGGCCTCGCCCATGGGTACCAGCACAGGTGGAGGGGAATCTTGGCCACCCTGTGCCCTCATGGCCTCTCCATACTCTTCCCTTGATGGGCCTCCTGCTGCCCAGTCCCCACTCCCTCCTGCTACATTAGGACAGGAAACCATAGTCTGGAGCCCAGACCTAATGGCCTCTGAGGACACAGAGGAACAAGCCTGGGCTTTGGCAGTGAATGGGCCAAGGTCCAAATCTCAGTGCTGCCATGGCCTTGGTATTTAAATTTGGGCAAATTGCTTAACCACTGAGCTTGGTCAAAACTCATCAAATTGCACAGTTACAATGAGTGCCTTTTATTATAGGTAAATTCTGTCTCTATAAAGTTGATTTTATTAAGAAAAAATAAAAAAGAAATCAAATCACATCACTCCTCTGCTCAAGACCTTGCCACGATCTCCCTTTCACTCAGAGTAAAAGCCTGACCCTGGCCTCCAAGGCCCTTCATAATCTGCAGCCATCTGATCTCATCTCCCACCACCATCATCACCACTCACTCCACTCCAACCACTGTGGTGTCCCCAGTGTTCCCCAAACAAGCCAGCAAACTCACATTGCCACCTTGGAGCCTTTGCACTGGCTGTTCCATCTGCCTGGAATGCTCTCCCCAAGATGGCCACATATATCCTCTTCTCCTTAGCTCTGTGCTCAAATTCCATCTTCTCAGTAAGATCCATCCTGAAAATCCTATTTAAAATTGCACCCTCTTTCTCCATTCTGGACATCTTGTATTCATCCTCAACAATGTGCTGATCCTTCCCTAACTGCTGGTGGGACTGTAAGTTGGTGTAGCTACTTGGAGGGACAATTTGGTGTTGTATATTGAAATAGTCGATGGGCTTGTCCAACAACTCAGTAATCACACTCCCCTGTTTCTGTCCTAGAAAAATGTCTGCACATGTGTCTGAGGAGGCATGTATTAGGATGTCCACAGCAATGGAGTCTAAAATAGTGAAAAAATGGAGATAATTTAAAAGTCCATCAGTAGAGGGGTGGTGAAATATATCAAGGTATATTTATACTATGAAGTATTCTTCAGCACTTAAGCAGAATTAAGTATATGTACTAACATGGGTGGATTTCCAAGACATACTGTTGAGTGGAGGAAATTAAAATTTTTATTTATTTATTTTTATAATTTTTTAATTTTTATTGAGATCGTAATAGTTTATAATTGTGAAATTTCAGTTGTACCTTGTTATTTGACCAGTACCATACATATGTGCCCCTTCACCCTTTATGCCCACCCCTCAATCCTGTTTCTCTCTGGTAACCACTAGTCTGATCTCTTTGTCCATGTATTTGTTTATCTTCCACATATGAAGTCTTTTTACGTTGACATACTTAGGAGTTCTATTGACTTCACTTACATGTAATTTCAGCTCCTTCTCCAGGTCTGGGAAGTTCTCAGCTATTATTTCTTTGCACAAGCTCTCTGCTCCTTTCTCCCTTTCTTCTCCCTCTGGAATACCTATAATCCTTAGGTTGCATTTCCTAATTGAGTTGGATATTCTGAGAGAATCTCATTTCTTTTTAGTCTTAGTTCTCTTGCCTCCCCCATCTGAAGCATTTCTATGTTCCTATCCTCTAGATTGCTAATTTTATCCTCCATAATATCAGCTCTGTTATTTAAGGACTCCAGATTTTTCTTTATCTTGTCCATTGTGTTTTTCATCTCCAACATTTCTGATTGGTTTTTCTTTATAGTTTCCATCTCTTTTGTGAAGAATTCTCTGTTCATTAATTTTGTTCCTAATTTCATTGAACTGTCTGAGTTCTCTTGTAACTTGTTGAGTTTTTTAATGATAGCTATTTTGAATTCTCTGTTATTTAGATTATAGATAATTGTGCCTTCAGGATTGACTTCTGGGTGTTTGTCTTTTTCATTTTGGTCTGGAGTATTAATATATTTCTTCATACTACTTGATGGAGTGGATTTGTGCCAGTGCATAGTGATAGTATCTGGTTGCAGGTTCCACCTGCCACCACTTAGGGGGAGAGGGGACAGGAGCCGTGTATTCTGAGCCCACTGCAATCCCTGTCAGCTGTGTCTGTCTGAGCCTGGGACACTTCTTGGGACCGCAGCAGCCCTGTGGGCTCTCCCACTGAATGGGAAAGCAATCATGTGGGGCTCAGGGCTGCCATTGTCTGCTCCTACAGTCCCACCAAGATGTGCTGCCCCATTCACGGCTGCAGTAGTACTATGGGCATTTGTAGTAGCCAGAAGCTTGTTCTCCCAGGTGTGCAGATCCACCACTGTCTGCTCCTAGGTTGCACCAGCTGTTGTGCTTGGTGGGCAGGGCCTTTCCACTGGGTCCATGCCTGAGCCACTCCCTGTGGACCACACAGCACTGTGGGCTCCCCCATTGGGTGGAGAAGTGATCACATGAGGGCTCAGGACTGTTTCCACAGTCACACCAAGTCGTGCTCCCACCCTTGGGGCCACAGCGGTGCTATGAGCACTCTTGCCAGGAGAGCAGTGGCACATGTGTACTGGGCTGCCTGGGAGCCAGAGAGTGCTCACCTATCTGCACCACCTCCCCAGGGGGTAGTCCATCCACCTTCAGATGTATAGCCATACTGGTCTCCCAGGCGTCCTCATGTGCTGTGTAGGTATCCTCTGCTGATCAATGAATCTCCATTTAGTTGTAGTTCAAAGGAGGAGAGACAAAGGGAACAGCTCACTCTGCCATGTTGCTGACATCACCCCCTGGAAATTAAAATTTTTATCAAAAAATCAAAGAAGAATGCGTGTGACTATAAAGAGTAGCACCAAGGATCTTTGTGGTGCTGGGACAGTGCTTTATCTTGATTGTAGTGGTGATTAGAAAATCTACACATGTGATACAATTACATAGAACTATACACACACAACTAAATGCATGTAAACTGGTAAAATCTGAATAAGTTCTGTGGATTGTACCAATGTCAGTGTCCTGGTTTTGATAGTGTACTATAGTTACATAAGATGTTACCTTTGGGGGAGGCTGGGTGAAGGGTGTCCAGGTCACCTGTATTATTTTTGCAAGTTCTTGTGAATCTAAAGTTATTTCAAAATAAAAAGTTAAAAATGAAGAAATAAAAAATAAATGTTGATGTTTTGGGAGATTCAATTTGATAATATCAGTTCTCCCTAAATTGGCTAGAGTCAATGCAATTTCAAAACTTTTTTTAAAATTAACTTGACAACGTGGTTCCAAAATTTATATGGAAATGCAAAGAACCAAGAATCACAAAAACATTCTTGAAGAAGAACAAAGGAAGAGATCTTGTTCTACCACACGTGAAGATTGATTATAAAGTAAGGAATAATAATTAACAAGGAATTATGGTGTTGCCACAAGAATAAGCAAATTGATCATTGGAACAGCAGAGCACCTGGGATGGGGAACCAAATGTAAGAACCCCTGATTAACGACTGAACTGGCACTGTAAAATATAGGGAAAAGATGGACTTTTCAATAAAAGGTACCAGGAAATCTGGGTATTTCTATATGAAAAAAATTAGATCCCTACTTCATACCTAACACAAAAAACAACTGAGCCATCATAAAAATGCTTCAGTGAGCAATTATGAACACAGAATAAAAAACTATATAAAGGAAAATTAAATGGATATTTTATGACAAAGATACAACAACTTAAATTTTAAAACTCAGTGCATGGGCTTAATAGCAGAATGGAGAGGACAGAGGAAAGAATCAGTGAACTTGTAATAGAATTCTACCAAATGTTTAAAGAAGAATTAACACTAATTCTACACAATCTCTCCCAGAAAATATAGAAGAGGAAATACTTCTCAACTCAAATTACAAGGCTAATATTACCCTGATATCAAAACCTGACAAAGACAATGTACACACAAAAAAGAAAAGAAACAACAAACTAATATCCCTCAGGAATATAGACACAAAATTTTAAACAAAATACTAACAAATAGAATTCAATAATACACAAAAATAATTATACACCATGACCAAGTGAGGTTTATTCCAAGGATGCAAGGGTGGTTCAATAATTGAAAATCAATGTAATCTACCATATTAACATACTAAAGAAGAAAATTTGTATAATCGTATCAATTGATGCAGAAAAAACATTTGACAAAATTCAACACCTACCCATGGAAAAAAACTCTCAGAAAGTTAGAAATAGAAGGAAACTTCCTTGATTTGATAAAGGTCCTATACAAAAAACTCTACAGATAGCATACTATGACAAGAGATTTTCACATACTGAGGTATATGGGGTAACTATTTGGGTTCAAAACTGATTTGGCTTGAACTAAAGAAACCTAACTTATGGCCTATCAAATACACGTTATACATCTGCTTTAACCTTTAATGAAAAGAATGCACTCTCAAAAAAAGAATGTGTACTTCCCCCCTACACCTTATTGGTCACACCCTACAGATGAGGCCCAGTATTCCTCCCTTTCCTAGCATCAGGGTCCTGTTGACTTGCTAATTTGCAACTGAATACGTCTTTGAAACTTTGACGAATACGTATCCTGGGTGTGTTTAATGTATGTTTTTTGTTCTAAAGGATATAAGTCTGTACTGAAAACCATACTTCCCTGGGATTTTGGTAGAAACTGCTTCAGACCTGTACATCAATTTGGGGAGAATTGACATCTTCATTATGTTGAGTTTTTCACTCAATGAACATGGTATGTGTCTCCATGTATTTAGCTCTACTTTGATGTCTTTCATTAGCATTTTGTAGTTTTCAGCATACAAGTTAATGTGTTATATAAAAATGTTACGTTTTGTTAGATTTCTATGTTTTGGTTTTTTTTTTTTTGTCCTTCAGGGATCTTTTATTTAATTACTTTGGAGTTATGAGGTACAATTGGGGCTCAGATTTTTTTATTTTCTGCCAAAATTGGATGAGATATAAAAGAAATCAACTTAAATTTTCTAATGTCACTTCTCATTGATTTTTCTTTTTTTAAAATTAACTTTTATTGAATTTATGATAGTTTACAATCTTGTGAAATTTCAGCTGTACATTATTGTTTGTCAGTCATGTTGTAGGTGCACCCCTTCACCCTTTGTGCCCACCCCCCCGCCCCCCCTTTCCCCTGGTAGCCACTAATCTGTTCTCTTTGTCTACATGTTTAAATTCCTCATATGAGTGGAGTCATACAGAGATTGTCCTTCTCTATCTGGCTTATTTCACTTAACATAATTCCCTCAAGGTCCATCCATGTTGTTGTGAATGGGACGATTTTATTCTTTTTTATGGCTGAGTAGTATTCCATTGTATATATATATATATATACCACATCTTCTTTATCCAATCTTCAGTTGATGGGCACTTAGGTTGCTTCCATGTCTTGGCTATTGTAAATAATGCTGCAATGAACACTGGGGTGCATGGGACTTTTGGAATTGCTGACTTCAAGCTCTTTGGATAGATACCCTGTAGTAGGATGGCTGGGTCATATGGTATTTCTATTTTTAATTTTTTGAGAAATCTCCATACTGTTTTCCATAGTGGCTGCACCAATTTGCATTCCCACAGTGTATGAGGGTTCCTTTTTCTCCACAGCCTCTCCAACATTTGTCACTCTTGGTTTTGGATATTTTTGCCATTCTAACAGGTGTAAGGTGATAGCTTAGTGTAGTTTTGATTTGCATTTCCCTGATGATCAGTGATGATGAACATCTTTTCATGTGCCTATTGGCCATCTGTATATCTTCTTTGGAGAAATGTCTGTTCATGTCTCCTGCCCATTTTTTGATCAAGTTGTTTGATTTTTTGTTGTTGAGTTGTGTGAGTTCTTTATATGTTATGGAGATTCCATCTATTTTTCTGAGGGATTTTAAATGGTATTGTATTTTAAATTTTGGTTTCTATGTGGTCATTGCTAGAATGTAAAAATACAATTGATTTTTGTATGTTGATCTTGTATCCTACAACCTTGCTTAACTCACTTATTAGTTTTAGGAGGGTTTTTTAATAGATTCCTTGGGATTTTCTATGTAGAACATTATGTCATCTGCAAATAGGAACAGTTTTATTTCTTCCTTTTTTTGGCTTTGTGAGGAAGATTGGCCCTGAGCTAACATCTGTTGCCAATCTTCCTCGTTTTTTTTTTTTTTGCTTGAGGAAGATTGTTGCTGAGCTAACATCTGTGTCAATCTTCCTCTGTTTTATGGGAGATGCTGCCACAGCATGGCCTGACAAGTGGTGCTAGGTCCACACCCAGGATCTGAACCTGCGAACCCCAGGCCACCAAAGTGGAGTGCGCGAACTCAACCACTATGCCACCAGGCTGGCCCTTTATTTCTTCCTTTCCAACCCATATCCCTTTTACTTCCTTTTCCAGCTCCATTGCACTGGCAAGGACTTCCAGGACTCTGTTGAGTGGTAGTGGTGGGAGTGGACTTCCTTACCTTATTCCTGACTTAGTGGGAAAGCATTCAGTCTTTCAGTATTAAGTATGTGTCGATGCAAAATAACCAATAACCATTCTATAGATAAGAGAAATGGGTCAGTTTTACTTGAGCCAAGGTGAGGATTATAACCCGGGGAGACCTTTCTAGAAAGGAAGAAAGCATTCCAGGGAAGTATGGTTTTCAGTACAGTCTTATACCTTCTTAGAACAAAGAACATAGATTAAACATGCCCGGGATACACAGTCATCAAAGTTTCAAATTAGCAGGTCAACAGGAGCCTGACAGCAGAAAAGGGACGAATGCGGGCGTTACCAATAGGGAGTAGGAGGGGGAGTACGCATTCTTGTCTTAAGAGAGTGCATTCTTTAATGGCTAAAGCAGATGTGCAATGTATGTTTGATAGGCCATAAGTCGGGCTTCTTTAGTTCAAGCCAAATCAGTTTTGAACCCGAATACTTATCCCATATACCTCAGTATGTGAAAATCTCTTGTCAGAAGCCAGCCCTTATTTGTACCTTTTGTAGATTTCATTGAGTGAAAAACTCAACAAAATGAAGATGTCAATTCTCCCCAAATTGATGTACAGGTCTAATGCAGTTTCTACCAAAATCCCAGAAATATTTTTTATAAGATAGACAAAATTATTCGAAAATCTACATGGAAAGTCAAAGGAAGTAGAATAGCTAAAACAATTTTGAAAAAGAATAAAATAAGAGGAATTAATCTACTCCATTTTAAGACACTGTGGGGAAAGGCAGTCTCTCACATGCAGTCTTTCTGCCCCGACAGGCCTCATAAGAATCTGCCATGGGCTTAGAACACTTTCTTACCAAGACATAAAGAACTCACAGCCTGTGCTGGGCTGACCACCATGAGTGGGAATATGTTTTTCTGTCTCAGGCTCAGTGAACACTCTTTTGTCTTTGCTTGAAGCGTGTGCATCACATGGCACCTGGCCAACCCCACTGTTACATCTGTCCTCCATGGGAGGAGACAGGGTCCCTCCACTGCAGCACAAGAGAGGGGCATGTAGGCAAATTGCCCTGCATCGGCCACTGGGAGAGACCTACTAGCCATGAGGGACCAATGCCCACTACTGAAGCTGATCTTGCTTGGTCTCTTTCTCTGCAAATAAAGCATTATTCCAGCTGGTGCTTGACTGTATCGTGTTCTTCTTGGCAACACCAATACCAAGATGCAGTGGGCAGAAGTGCCTGGACTTCTATCCATGGTGGCTGGCATTGTGATGATCTTTGCTATCCTCTATGTAGTTGGAGTCCTCCCCTTGGATTGGTAACTGGTGCAAGGTAATCTGTTCAACACCCATGACATAGCTACAGTAATCCAGACTGTTTATTACTGGCAGAGAGATATAGATAAATGAATGGAATGGAATAAAGAACCAGAGAAGTACAGACAACAGATTTTTGACAAAGGTGCAAAACCAATTCAGTGGAGAAAGGATAGTCTTTTCAACAAATAATGCAAGAGCAATTGGACTTCCGCAGACAAAAAAACCCCCAAAACCTTGAACTAAATCTCACAATTTAAAGAAAAATGAGCTCAAAATGGATCACAGATTTAACTATAAAACATAAAACTATACACCTTTTAAAAAGAAACCTGGAAAGTAACAAAAAAAATAGACAAGTTGGACTTCATGAAAATTTAAAAAATTTGTGCATCAAAAGATACTATCAACAGAGTAAAAATGCAACCCACAGAGTGGGAGAAAATGTTTGCACATCATATATCTGATAAGGGATTAATATCCAGAATATATAGAGAACTAAAACTCGACAATAAAAAGCCAAACAACCCAATTCAAAACTGGGCAAATGACTTGAATAGACATTTCTCCAAAGAAGACATACAAATGGCCAATAAGCACTTGAAAAGATGCTCAACACCACTAACCATCAGGGAAATGCAAATCAAAACCACATTGAGATATCACCTCACACCCATTAGGATGGCTTCTATCAAAAAAAAAAAAAACAACAACCACCAAAAAGTCCCCCAGAAAACAAGTGTCTGCAAGGATGTGGAGAAATTGGAACCCTTGTGCACTATTGGTGGTAATGTAAAATGGTACAACTGCTGTAGAAAACAATACGGTGGTTCCACAAAAAATTAAAATTAGAATTACCATATGATCCAGCAATTCCACTTCTGGGTAAATAACCAAAAGAACTGAAAGCAGAGTCTTGAGGAAGTATTTGTACACCCATTTTTATAGCAGCGTTATTCACAATAGCTAAAATGTGATATAGCTATTGTGGTATGTGGTATGTTCATCGACTGATGAACAGATAAACAAAATGTGCTTATATACATACAATAGAACATTGCTCAGCCTTAAAAAGGAAGGAAATTCTGCAATATGCTACAGTGTGGATGAACCTTGAGGACATTATGCTAAGTGAAATAAGCCAGTCACAAAAGACAAATACTGTACGATTCCACTTATAAGAAGTACCTAGAGTAGTCAAATTCATAGAAACAGAAAGTAGAATAGTGGTTGCCAGGAGCTGGGGGAAAGGAGGAATGGGGAATTATTGTTTAATGGGTACAGAGTTTCAGTTTTATAAGATGAATGAAGCGTTATGGAGATGAATGGTAGCGACGGTTGCAAAACATTACGAACGTATTTAATACCATTGAACTGAACACTTAAAATTGGTTAAGACGGTAAGTTTTTTTAATGCATGCTATTTATATATATAACATCTGTCTATATATATTATTTTATGATTGCTTCTATTTTTTTTTAATTTGAGTTCATAATAGTTTACATCATTGTGAATTTCAGTTGTACATTATTTCTTGTCTGTCACCACATAAGTACTCCCCTGCACCCCTTGGGCCCAACCCCTACTCCCCTTCCCCTGGTACCCACTGAACTGGTTTTTTTTCCATGTGTTTGTTTATATTCCACATATGAGTGAAATCATCTGGTGTTTGTCTTTCTCGGTCTGGCTTATTTCCCTTAGCATAATTCCCTCCAGGTCCATCCATGTTGTTGCAAATGGGATGATTTTGTCTTTTTTATAGCTGAGTAGTATTCCATTGTATATATATACACCACATCTTCTTTATCCAGTCATCAGTCGATGGCCACCTGGATTGTTTCCATGTCTTAGCTATTGTGAATAGTGCTGCAATGAACATAGAGGTGCATATGTTACTTTGGATTGTTGATTTCAAGTTGTTTGGGTAGATACCCAGTAGCAGGATGGCTGGGTCATATGGTATTTCTATTTTTAGTTTTTTGAGGAATCTCCATACTGTTTTCCATAGTGGCTGCACAAGTTTGCATTCCCACCAGCAGTGTATGAGGGTTCCCTTTTCTCCACACCCTCTCCAACATTTGTTCTTTTTAGTCTTAGTGATTATAGCCATTTAACAGGCATAAGGTGGTATCTTAGTGTAGTTTTGATTTGCATTTCCCTGATAATTAGTGATATTGAACATTTTTCATGTCTATATTGGCCATCTGTATATCTTCTTTAGAAAAATGTCTGTTCGTATCTTCTGCCCATTTTTTGATTGGGCTGTTTGTTTTCTTATTGTTCAGTTGTGTGAGTTCCTTACATATTACGGAGATTAACCCCTTATAGGATATATGATTTGCAAATATTTTCTCCCAGTTGGTGGGTTGTCTTTTTGTTTTGATCCTACTTTCTTTTGCCTTGCAGAAGCTTTTAGTCTGATGAAGTCCCACTTGTTTGTTTTTCTTTTGTTTCCCTTGTCTGAGAAGACATGGTATTTGAAAAGATCCTTTTAAGTTCGATGCCAAAGAGTGTACTACCTATATTATCTTTCAGGACTTTTTATGCTTTCAGGACTTATCTTCAAGTCTTTGATCCATTTTGAGTTTATTTTTGTGTGTGGTGTGAGAGAATGGTCTACTTTCATCCTTTTGCATGTGGCTGTCCACTTTTCCCAACACCATTTATTGAAGAGACTATCTTTTCTCCATCATATGTTCTTGGAACCTTTGTTGAAGATTAGCTGTCTGTAAATGTGCAGTGTTATTTCTGGGCTTTCAGTTCTGTTCCATTCATCTGTGTGCCTGTTTTTGTACCAGTACCATGCTGTTTTGATCACTATGACTTTGTAGTACATTTTGAAGTCAGGAATTGTGATGCTTCCAGCTTTGTTCTTTTTCCTCAGTATTGCTTTAGCAATTCAGGGTCTTTGGTTGCCCCACATGAATTTTAGGATTCTTTGTTCTATTTCTATGAAGAATGTCACTGGGATTCTGATTGGGATTGCACTGAATCTGTAGATTGCTTTGGGTGGTATGGACATTTTAACTATATTTATTCTTCCAATCCATGTGCATGGAATCTCTTTCCATCTCTTTATGTCATCATCTATTTATTTCAATAAAGTCTTATAGATTTCATTGTATAAGTCCTTCACCGGCTTAGGTAAATTTATTCCTAGATACTTTCTTCTTTTTGTTGCAATAGTAAATGTAATTGTATTCTTGAGTTCTCTGTCTATAAGTTCGTTATCATAGTACAGAAATGCAACTGATTTTTGTAAGCTGATACTGTAGTTGTTAATTATTTCTAATAGTTTTCCAATGGATTCTTTAGGGTTTTCTATATGTAAGATCATGTCATCTGCAAACAGTGAGAGTTTCACTTCTTCACTCTCTATTTGGATTCCTTTTCTTCCTTTCTCTTGCCTAATTGCTTTGGCCAAAACCTCCAGTACTATGTTGAATAAGAGTGGTGATAGTGGGCATCCTTGTCTTGTTCCTGTTCTCAGAGGGATAGCATTCAGTTTTTCTCCATTGAGTATGACGTTAGCTGTGAGTTTGTCATATATGGCCTTTATTATGTTGAAGTAATTTCCTTGTATCCCCATTTTATTAAGAGTTTTTATCATAAATGGATGTTGGATCTTGTCAAATGCTTTCTCTGCATCTGTTGAGATGATCATGTGGTTTTTATTCCTCATTTTGTTAATGTGTTGTATCCCATTGATTGATTTGTGGATGTTGAACCATCCCTGTGTCCCTGGTTTAAATCCCACTTGATTGTGATGTATGATATTTTTGATGTATTGCTGTATTTGGGTTGCAAATATCTTGTTGAGGATTTTTGCACCTATGTTCATCAGTGATATAGGCCTGTAGTTTTCCTTTTTTGTGTTGTCCTTGTCAGGCTTTGGTATCAGAGTGATGTTGGCCTCATAGAACGTGTTAGGAAGCGTTCCATCTTCCCTAATTTTTTGGAATAGCTTGAGAAGGATAGGTATTAAATCCTCTCTGAAAGTTTGGTAGAATTCCCCAGGGAAGCCATCTGGTCCTGGGCTTTTATTCTTTGGGATGCTTTTGATTACTGTTTCAATCTCTTTACTTGTGATTGGTCTATTCAGATTATCTGTTTCCTCTTAATTCAGCTTTGGGAGGTTGTAAGAGTCTAAAAATTTATCCATTTCCTCTAGATTGTCCATTTTGTTGGCATATAGTTTTTCATAGTATTCTCTTATAATCCATTGTATTTCTGTGGTATCCATTGTTATTTCTCCTCTTTCATTTCTAAATTTACTTATCTGAGCTTTCTCTCTTTTTTTCTTTGTAAGTCTGGCTAGGAGTTTGTCAATTTTGTTTATCTTCTCAAAGAACCAGCTCTTTGTTTCATTGATCCTTTCTACTGCCTTTTTTGTTTCAATAGCATTTATTTCGGCTCTGATTTTTATTATTTGTCTCCTGTTGACTTTGGGCTTTGTTTGTTTTTCTTTTTCTAATTCAATTAGGTATAGTTTGAGATTGCTTATTTGGATTTTTCTTGTCTGTTAAGATGTGCCTGTATTGCGATAAATTTCCCTCTTAATACAGCTTTTCTGCATCCCATATGAGTTGGTATGGTATGTTTTCAATTTCATTTGTCTCCAGATATTTTTTTCATTTCTCCTTTAATTTCTTCAATGATCCATTGCTTGTTCAGTAGCATGTTGTTTAGTCTCCACATCTTTGTCCCTTTCTCAGCTTTTTTCTTGTAATTAATTTCTAGCTTTATCCATTGTGATCTGAAAAGATGCTTGTTATTATTTCAATCTTCTTAAACTTATTGAGGCTTGCCTTGTTCCCCAACATATGGTCTATCTTTGAGAAAGTTCCATACGCACTTGAGAAGAATGTGTATTCTGCTGTTTTTGGATGGAGAGTTCTATATATGTCTATTAAGTCCACTGGTCTAGCTTTTCATTTAATTCCACTGTTTCCTTGTTGATTTTCTGTCTGGATGATCTATCCATTGATGTGAGTGGAGTGTTGAGGTCCCCTACTATTATTGTGTTGTTATTAATATCTTCTTTTAGGTTTGTTAATAGTTGCTTTATATACTTTGGTGCTCCTGTGTTGGGTGCATAGATACTTATAAGTGTTATTTCTTCTTGATGGGGTGTCCCTTTGATCATTATATACTGCCCCTCTTTGTCTCTATTTACCTGTCTAATCTTGAAGTCTACTTTGTCTGATATAAGTATCGTGACACCTGCTTTCTTTTGTTTGCCATTAGCTTGGAGTGTTGTCTTCCATCCCTTCACTCTGAGCCTGTGTTTGTCATTGGAGCTGAGATGTGTTTCTTGGAGGTGGCATATTGTTGGGTCTTCTTTCATCCATCTTGCCACTCTGTGTCTTTTTATTGCAGAATTCAATCCATTTACCTTTAGGGTGATTATCGATATATGAGGGCTTAATGCTGCCATTTTATCATTCATTTTCCAGTTCTCTTGCATTTCCTTTGTTTATCATCCTGTGTATTTTGGTCTACGAATTGAATTATGTACTTTTTTATGTTGCATTTCTTTGTTTTCTCCTTATTTATTATTTGTCTCTCTGTTCTGCTTTTTTATTTAGTGGTTACCATGAGGTTTGTATTCAAAATCTCGTGAATAACATAGTCCATTTTCTGATGGCCTCTTATTCTCTTAGACTAAACCGATTCAGTCTCTTTCCTCTTCCCCTCCTAAGTTGTCTCACATCTTATTCCATCTTGTGCTGTGAGTTTGTGGTTAAAATGACAAGATTATCTTTGTTTTTGGTGTTTTCCTTCCCTTTGTCTTTAATGCTATACTTGAGTATTTGCTATCCTGCTCTGATTCTGTCTACCTACTTATCTCCTTACTCCATACTTTGTAACCCCTTTCTACCTTTTTTTTTTCAGGTCTGAGAGCCTTCTTGAGGATTTCTTGTAGGGGGCTGGTCTCACAGCTACGAACTCCCTTAGCTTATGTTTGTCTGGGAAAGTTTTTATTTCTCCATCATATCTGAAGGATATTTTCACTGGATAGAGTATTCTTGGCTGAAAGTTTTTGTCCTTCAAAGATTTGAATATGTCATTCCAGTCTCCCCTAGCCTGTAAGTTTTCTGCAGAGAAATCTGCTGAAAGCCTGATAGGGGTTCCTTTGTAGGTTATTTTTTTCTGCCTTACTTCCCTTAGTATTCTGCCTTTGTCATTCACTTTTGCTAGTTTCACTACTATATGCCTTGCAGTAGGTCTTTTTACACTGATATATTTAGGAGATCTGACAGTGTCTTCCACATAGATTTCCATCTCCTTCCCTAGGTTTGGGAAGTTCTCTGCTATTATTTCTTTGAACAAGCTTTCTGCTCCATTCTCCTTTTCTTCTCTTTCTGGAATACCTATAATTCTTATTTTGCATTTCCTAATTGAGTCAGATATTTCTCGGAGACTTTCTGGAGACTTCTCTTTCTGGAATACCTATAATTCTTATTTTGCATTTCCTAATTGTCAGATATTTCTCGGAGACTTTCATCATTTATTTTTAGTCTCAGTTCTCTTTCCTCCTCTATCTGGAGCATTTCAACATGTCTATCTTCAAGTATGCTGATATGCTCCTATATGATGTCTGCTTGAGCATTCAGGGAACCCATATTTTGTTTTATCTCATCGATTGTGTCTTTCATCTCCAATATTCTGAGATTCTTCTTTATAGTTTCAATCTCTTTTGTAAAGTACCTCCTGAACTTGTTGAATTGTTTCTCTACATTCTCTTTTAACTCGTTGAATTTTTTGATGATAGCTGTTTTGATTTCTTTGTCATTTAGATTACATATTTCTGTGTCCTCAGGACTGATTTCTGGGTACTTGTCATTTTCTCTCTGTTCTGGAGATCTAATATAATGTTTGATGTTGCTAGAGGGAGTGGCTCTGGTTTTTTGTATCCTGGTGTTATTTGGTCACAATTACCACCTATCACCACTGGGTGGGCATCAAGAGCTGCGTATTCTGAGTCCTCTGCCTTCAGTCAAGATCCTAGGCACTGGAGCCGGTTCTGGGTGGGTGGGGGGAGGTGCACTTTCTCCTCCATGCTCTCAGGGTTTTCTCCCTCTGCTCTCACTACCTTCTCTCCTGGGGTGTTGGCTTGATAAGGTCACCCCTGTGAAAGCTTTCACTTTGGTAGAGGGCTTCCCTCTATGCTGCAATGGCCCTCAGTGATCCTTGACGTTCCCATGAATGAATGTCCCCTCCCCTATTCCTTCCCTCTCAGAGGCTGCCCATTTTCCTGGGTCACGGTCTTTAGGGGAGGGAGTGAAGTTTTCTCCTACCCTGTTCCACTTCCTCCAAGGGGGGCTCCAGCCTCTCCCCACTCCATCATATGGCTGCGTGGATCTCTCTGACGTTTTCTGTGTTGTGTTTCGATGTCCTCTGTTGGAGTACGAATGTCTTTTTTGTTGTATGTTGGAGGGGAGAGATTACTGGGACAGCTCACTCTGCCATGATGCTGATGTCACTCTCTAAGGTAAATTTTATGTTATTTGCATTTCACCACAATAAAAAAAATGGAAAACAAAAACCAAAGAACCAAATCATTCAACTAGCAAAAGGCCCACAAGTTGGTCTAAGGAGGATCCAAGAAATGAAGTGCGCCATCAGATACTTTGAAACAAAACAGAAGAAAACAGACAATGCTACATTTAAGGATGAAACGGGTAAATAACGGAAGAAGATTAGTTATTGGGAAGGTGGTGGTAAAACGGTCATTACTTTAGGTGTGATTTTCCATATGGAAACTCAAAGGAATCAGCTGAAAAAACAGATTAAAATTCAGACATCTGTAAGGTTGCAAAATATTTAAAAATCAGTTTCATTCCTATGCTTACGCCCACAATTATTAGCTAGAAAAATAATGAGTTGAGAAAAATCCAAATGCCAATGCAATTAAAATAGAAAATACCTGGAAATGAACATTTATATTAAAGTGCTGGATCTTAATGATGAAAATTATAACATTTTATAACATAAAAGAAGATCCAAACAAATGGAGAGACCTATAATATTTCTAGATGGAAAGACGATTTAATATTACAAAAATATAAACACTCCCCAAATCTCTATATCTCCCACAATCTAAATACCAGTGAGATTTTTCAAAACTGAACAAAATTATTCTAAAGTTTACCTGAAAAAAAATGAAAGTGGGAAAATAACCAATACTATTTTGAAAAAGAGTAATAATATTGCATTAGTATATTTAGTAAGACAAATTTCAAAATATATTAACTTGTTTAATGGCAGATTGCAAATGGCAATTACATTTTCAATGTGGCAGATTACAAAATGTTACGAGTATAATCTCTGTTAGAAAATAGATTATGCACAAAAAGGTGCTTGGAGTAGATATAGCAAAATATTATAAGTGGTTGTCTCTGACTGATGGAATAGGGGTAAACACTTTCAGCTCACTTGCATTTCCTAAATTTTCTACAATGAACATATATTGATATTATAAAGAGGTAAATACAATGTTCATTGTATAGAAGCTCAGATCACATCTTTACTCCTCATGAAGTCTTCTCTGATTTAATCCCATCCTTCCTGATCTGGGCTAGGAGCCTTCACTTTATTTTTATTATTGCAGATATAGTATATTGTAATTCTTTGGCTTTCTCTCTTCTAGCCTTGTGAGCTTTTTATAAATGAAATTGAGTCTTTTATCTCTGAATCCCTAATACGGAGTCTAATATACAGCAGGTCCTCACTAAGTATTTGTTGACTGAATCAATAAACAAGAAAAAAAAAAAAAGAAAAATACAGCATACAAAAAAGAAAATTTGCAACTCCTTGTATATCCACTAGAGGGAACCATATTCCCACTAAGATGATTCTTGGCGCGTATAGTTTTTTTTTTTTTTAAACAAGGCTGTTCAAATCTGAGAAACCTTCCAGAAGGCATTATCGATCGCACCTGTGTGCACTGAATGTAAGCCATTCGTAACAGTGAGATATCTTTCTATGATTAGATAATCCCAAGATATCCCACCTTATCCAAACTCATTGTACTTAATACCTGCTCTGTTGGGTCTGGCACCGACCAAAAGCAGTTTTATTGCTTTATCAGATTGTATCCTGTGTGTCTTGCCTCCACAACAAGAGAGTAAGCTCATGTTTAAGCTCATTTCTCTCTCACTAGCAAGCTCAGTTCTAACCAGTAAAGGTGTGCAAAAATACTCATTTATTGAATTAAAAGGTTAACATTCTCCCTTGAATCAGGTGTCACTCTAAGAAAATTTAATATGCAAAATTGCAAACGTACAAAACATAAAAATTACGTGATGTTTCTAAGAACATTCTGAGATTTGTGGAAGGTGTCAAGGCAAAATTACAAAAGAAAGCCTTTCCTGGTACACTTAAGCTATGACCTTGTTTTTAGAATTCAAGCAGGCGCCACTTTTACAGGGGACAATTATGATTTAAACAGTGACAGACTGTGGCTGATGAGACTTGAGGCGCAGACAAGCCCATTCAAGGTGGGCAGAGGTGCTTCCAGAGGAAGGCGTGACTGGAATGTGTTTGATGTTAAAAAAAACAAAAAAACCCAAACAGGTGGAGATCCGTTAAGTTGCAGAGCTGCTGTCTTATCGGGGCTGTGATAGGAACACAGTAGAAAGAGAGACAGGAGCGGGCAGCAGTTTCTCAGTCGGTTTCCAGCCGTGTCCCTAAGAGGTATGGTGGCCGCTAGAGGCCAAATCCCAGCTCCACCACTTGCTGATTTGTGTGACCTTGAATGAGTGACCAGCCTCTCAATGCTTCTGTTACTCCAAATGCAAAATGGAGATGACAATTAGAACCCACAGCATAGGATTCTTAGGGTTAAATGAGATAATATGTATGAAAAGTGCTTGGAATAGCACTTGGTACACAGTAAATGCGCAAAACAGTTACTATTAAGCATAAACTCATTCAAAAAATTACACAGAAAAATTTCAATAAATTATGCCTGGCACAGAGTAGGCATTATACAGACAGTCCCCAACTTATGATGGCTCGACTTACCATTTTTTGACCTTACAATGCTGTGAAAGCGACACACATTCAGTAGAAGCTGTACTTCAAATTTTGAGTGTTGATCTTTTCCCCGGGCTAGCAATATGTGTGTAACACTGTCTCGGGACGCTGGGCAGCCGCAGGGACACACAGCTCCCAGTCAGCCACTAGATCTTGAGGGTAAACAAGCAATACACTTACAACCATTCTGTACCCAGACAACCATGCTGTTTTTCACTTTCAGTATAGTATTCAATAAATTACATGAGATATTCTTTACTATAAAACAGGCTTTGTGTTAGAGGATTTTTCCAAGTGTAGGCTAATGTAAGTGTTCTGAGCATGTTTAAGGTAGGCTAGGCTAAGCTATCATGTTCCGTAGGTTAGATGTATTAAATGCATTTTCTACCCGTGATATTTTCAGCTTATGATGGGTTTATCAGGAGGCAACCCTATCGTATGTTGAGGAAGATCTGTATAAAGATAGGCTGTTATTATTATGGAAGAGAAGAGTTCTGGCTGGTCCACATGTTTTTGATCCCCATGCAAGGTGTGTTCCCATCACACGTGTGTGGTCATGGGACTGCCCTATAGCTGGATAGCACCAGCCCTGATGATTGCTCTGGTTCCTCTATTCTGATTCCTTTCAATACGTAAGTAACCTTCTGATGGTAAGTTAGCATTCTACATAAACATTTTGCTAAGGAGAAAAGGTACTGGCAAACTGGTATTAATATGACTAATATGCCACACTTTATTAGTTTAAGATACAAATGTTTATTAGTTTTACTTAAGTTTATTATTATTAGTTTAAGATACAAAATAAGGTCACATTTCCTTTAATGTTCAATTTGGAGAGACTTTAAGCCCCTTCCTGACAAAATTAATAGGAATTAAGACTTTCCAGGGGTCTCTCCCCATAAATATTCCTAAAGAAAAAGGGTTCATTCTACTCAGTCAACAAGTATTTATTAAGTACCTGCTGTGTGCCAGGCACTGTTCAAGGCATTGTAGTTAAAGTGGTGAACAAAACAGCCCCTCCAAATCCCTGCTTTCATGGGGCTTACATTCTAGTGGGGAAGACAAATGATAATTTAAGGGTGAGTTAAATAATATCATAGCTGGATAGTGATAAGTACTAAGGAGAAAAATAACGCAAGCGAGAGGGATTTATGAGGAGGGAAGGAGGGGGGTGATGTACTTTTAGATAGAGAAGCCAGGGAAGTCAGATCTAAAGGAGATGAGGGTGGCATCAATTGGTCCAAGGGCCAGTTAACCTTGTGACTCATCCGCTGTGACTTTCAGGGATTCAAATGTTCCCAAATCTGGTTTAATCTCCACAAATGCTCACCCCAGGCCACTTCTGCTGAACTCACAGGCATCAGGGACACCCCACCACTGCCAGGACCACCTGTCCCACAGGCAGAGGCATTCTCTTAATCCTGGAAGTCCACAAACCCTGCATCCCCAGCTACTGTTGCCCCTGAGAAAGATGATGGAGGCCAGTGGACCCGTCTTCCACATCCTCATCACCGGAGGAGCTGCTCATCCCCCAGCCCACACCTCTCTGGCCTCCCCATACATCTGGGTTGGGCCCAGTGATCACAGAATGTCTCTCCCTATCTTGTTTTCAGCCACAGAATTAGCCACCTCCTAAGATGACAGGCAGAAAGGTCTTCATGGCCCAAAAAGATAATCCCCAAATAGAAGAGGCCAACACTGATCTAATTCCTAAGGTCTGGGGTATTCCATCTCAGCCACATGCACCTTCTTACGAGAGGATTCTGATCCACAGGTCAGCCAACTTTTTCTATAAAGGGCCAGTTAGTAAATATTTTACGTTTGTAAGCCACATGGGTTTCTGTCCCACATTCTTTTGTTTTGTTTTGTTTTGTTTTACAACCCATTAAAAATCTTTTTAAAATGTTCCTTGCTCGTGAGCTGTACAAAAAAAAGCCACAGGTTATACTTTGGCAATCCCTGGTCCAATCCATTTGTCAGTTGCCACATTAAAATTAAAAAAATGGTTCTCATGGTGTATAAATCAGTCATTTGTTGGTTTTTGTTGGTTCATTTAGCATGAATAGGATACAATTATCTGCTGCAACAGATAATGTATCATTTGTAAGACCTGATACATAGTAGGCATTCAATTTGCTACAGGTGAAAAAAAGATGTGTTCTTTGAACAGCAGACACAGTGGTTCCTCTTCAGGAGGGAACTGTCTTCCGTGAGCAGATCTTGATGGATGGCCCTGGATGTGGAAGGTGGGAGGGAGACGGTGATGCAGAGAGAGAATCGCACCGCTCTGCAGGAGACGTTATTGAGCAGATGAACACTGGAGAAAAGAGTAGATGGGAGGAAGAGTGGAGGGGGAAATGGAGGCAGGACAACATGTGAGGTGACTGAAGCCCTAGGGAAATGTGGACAGAGACGCAGTCCTGTGGCCGAGTGGCCCAAAGACTGTTTTTTTAATCAACAAGGCTGTCTAATATTCCATTTTAAGTGTCTGTATTGCTGTACTATAAACCCCTTCAGCTCCCAAACCTCCAGTTTGTGGCATTTTTCTTTTTCCTTTACAAGCAAGAATGTGGCTAAATCCCAAACAGCAGGATTTATTGGAAGATATGGAGCAGAGCCCAGAATTCAAGGAAATGTTGAAGATCTAGGCTTGGAAAGCAGTGCTGGTGATCTAGCTAGCCTGCCACTCCTGAGGTCAGCAGGCAGCTGCTCCGCTCCAGAAGTGAAGTCCAGGAAGCCAACTTCTGACTGGCCTGGCATGGCCACATGTCCACGCTGCGGCCTAGGCATGGTAGGATGTCTAAACAACTCCACTGCATCTGTGTCTGTGAGGGGAGGGGGAGCTCCACAAAGCAGATCGGGGTACTATGACCAGGAAAATGGGGACTTTGGACAGGTGAAACAACAGACATCCACTGCGTCAGCTGCACACCAGTATCTCCTGTGAGGGGTCTTTGGGGCATGAGGAAACGGGGCAGAGACCCACGTTTTGGTCATTTACAGTAGAAAGAAGGGAACAGGCACAGAAAGTGAGAGCTCATTGGAGACAAGAGCTCAGAATCAAAGGTGACGCTGAGAAATGAGCCCTGAGAAATGCATGTGAATCCTAGGGAGGTTACCGGAATTTCCCAAGGATGCTGGAGGGGGCTTGAGCCAACTTTATGAAAAGTCTAGATTGTATATTATTTCCCTCACTCCATCCCTTAACCTGTGACTGTACTGAGGCTGTGAGATTAAGGATCAGACCTGATACGTAGGAGAGGGACAGGGACAGAACCTCTGAGGTGGCTGCCTGAGCAACCAGCTAGCTTCTCCAACTTAAATATACAAAGGGCTCCATTATCTAACACCTTTACTTCAGGAAGTCCTCCAATACACAGATCCTAGGGTTTTGGAATCAAGAAAGGGTCTTCTGAGAGCCTCTGTTCACTTACTTTACCTGCCCGTTGGGGTTCTAAGCCACAGGGTCTCAAATTGTGGTCCCCAGACCGTAGCATCAGCATCAACCTGGGAACTTATTAAAAACGCTAATTTTAAGCCCCTGCCCCCAACCCATGGAATCAGAAATTTGGTGGTGGGGGAGCAAGCAATCAGTATTTTAACAGGGTCTCCATGAGCTACTGGTGCAAGCTCAACTTTTCCCATTCTTTGGGATTTGCCCAAAATCACAGATGGTTAGTGCAAGAGCCAAGAGAAGATTTTCAGTCTATGTATCTTGTATGTCTCATTCAAATCTCTCTGCTGAAATTTGGTCATTTATGCACTAAGTAGTAATATTTTATTCCAATAAACCCTGCATCTGTGCCCCAGAGTAGTAGATTCCTACACTCTGCCCCTAGAACTATGCTACTGTTGCAAAGATGTATTTTTCCTTGTTTCTACAAAGTCAGCCCTGACTGTAGTTTTGGCACTAGCCTCTCCCAATTATTTCGTCTGGGGTTATGCAGGGGGCATCAATCAGTCAGTGTCCAATTTCTTCCTCAACCACTGTTTTGCCAGTAACTTCGATTCTTGTCCCTACTGGTACCAGTTCGAGGACATCTCTTAAATTCCGGTGCTTCAGGGTCATTCAGAGAAAGGCCTGGGGACATTATCTGCCCTCATGATGCTGCCCAGCATTATGGAAGAGCCACTGTACCACTTCAACCTTAGTCCACAGGAGTTGACCTTGGCTTATATAAATTGAGTCGCTTCCTCCATTGCAACATTTTCTCAGTTTTCTCCTAGTTTATTCCCTTCCCAGCACCATAACAACCCAATCCCCATGAGAAGCTCTGAAGATGTTATAGGAAAGATAGGAAGAGTGAGCCTTCCAATGGGACCTCCAAGACCAATGCAGGTATTTGTCCTCAAAGGAATCCACAGTCATCTTTTTCTTCTCGTTGGATTTGACCACCTTGCGACATATAGCACTTTCCCATGATTGCCTAAATGCTTCTAGGTCACTCTGGACCCTCCTAATACCTTGGCACCCCTCATAGGATATCCCACAGCATCAACAATGGAGCCAAACACCAAAATCACATGAGTCACAGAGGGAAAGTGATGGCTCACTATGGCAGGTACTAGTCTCAGGAAAAGTGATTACGAGCTATCACCAGGCAGCCCTGTGAAGGGAATCAAGAAATCTAGACCTCTAGAAGGATGAAAAATGAAGGGAAGAGAAACACCATCCAAAGCTGGTTTAAAGGCAGAATTGTCCAACCCCCAGGCTGAACGTCCAACATTACGTCCGCGCATGTGGTTGAGTGTCCTGTTTTAGGACTGGTCAGCAAGTGTGTCCTTCCTCCACGCCACACCCACAGGGGACATCCCTGACACTGTGATCCTTCTGGTCCTTTTTCTCTTCTTCATAAAATTTTAAAACAAAATTCAGATTGTATAGTATTTACAGTATATATGTTTTTCCTTTTATAATTTGTCTATATTTTCATGTCATTGTATATTTTTCTACATTAGCAATTTGTTGCCCATGTAGAGTTTCACTGTAAATAAATAGGTGCCATACCTAACCAACCAGTTCCCTATTCGGAGGCATTTATGTTCTTGACTGTATGGCCTTCGTAGTGCATTCTATCATTTATTGATACACAAATAATTATATTGGTTCCATTTAATATTCTGGTCTTGAATCCTATTTTGTATGATTTTAATGTTAGGCCATATGGACAGTTCCTTGTGGTTGCACTTGCCTCTGATTTTTTCCCCATCCCTTTACTTTTCAGTCTTCTCTGTGTTCCATTTTGTGTTATATATATATGTATATATATATGTATATATGTATATATAACACATATACAGATTCTTTTGTCTTTTGATAGAGATTTTAAAGCCATTCACTTCTATTGTGACAAAAGTTATACCTGGCCTTTGTTCTGTCAATTTATTTTATGGTTTCTATTTTTAATGCTTTCTGGTTCTTTCTTTCTTTTTTTTCTTACTATAGTAATCAAGTTTACTCTTCCATTCATGATTTGGAAATTACATACCTTTGTGTTTTCTACTTGGGCTTACTTAATTTAAAATGTATAGATATATTTGAATTATACCTCCTTATTTCATTAATTCTAAAAAACTATACAAGTAAAATATAAATACATTTGCATTTTAAAAGTTCAAATAAGGGGGCCGGCCCCATGGTCGAGTGGTTGAGTTCGCGGGCTCTGCTTCGGTGGCCCAGGGTTTCACTGGTTGGGATCCTGGGCACGGACATGGCACCGCTCATTAGGCCACACTGAGGAGCGTCCCACATGCCACAACTAGAAGGACCCACAACTAAAAATACACAACTATGTACCAGGAGGCTTTGGGAGAAAAAGGAAAAATTTAAAAAAATCTTTAAAAGTTCAAATAAGACCAAAGTATGTAAAGTGAGAAGTGAGTTTTCCCAATCTCGTTGCCCTCTCCACAGAGAACCACTGCCCTAACTTGGATGTGTTTTCATCCAGACCTTTTTCTGTGTGTGAGCACATGCGTACGTGTGTGTGTGTGAGAGAGAACAGATTTGTAGATTTTTTAAAAACACAAACAGGATCAATATGCATTAATTACTACTTGCTTTTTCATTTAGCAATGCATTTCTTTGTAAATAGATACAGTATTACATCAGTACTTACGGCTGTGTGTACGTGCCATTTGTCACAGCAGTCCATGATAGGGACTTACCTAATTTATCTAACCAGTCCTCTGCTTACAGATGTGTAAATTGGTTTCTGTTTTTCACTACTACCAACAATGCTCTAATGAAAAATTCCTTTATATACATCTTTGTAAACCTGTGCAGGTATTTCTATGGTATTAACCTAGAAGTGAAATTACTAAGTCAAAAAGACACACGTTTAAGTTTTTGATAGCTATGACCAAATTATCCTTCAAAAAGTTGTACCAGTTATACACTCCTAAAAACTCAATGGGAGTACCTGTAGCTTCACATTCTTATTCACGTTGGGTTTTAACAAGCTTTAAAAGTTTGGCCTATCTGATGACTGAAAATGATATTATAGTTTTGCTTTAATTCATAGCTCACTGAGTGACAGTGAGAACATGATCTTTTCACATCCGTTTGGCCATTTTGTTCTTTCTGTGAATTTCCTGTGCTTTACCTTGTACGTCATGTACTTTGCTCATTTGTCTGTTATTTATCTTTTTCATATTCATTTGTAGGATGGGTCTTAATCCTTGGTCTGTTACATATGCTGAAAACATATTTTCACTGAGTCTGTGGCCTGATTTTTAAAAATGTATTTAGAGTGACTTTTGTCCTACAAAAAGTTTGCTACTTTGTGGTAATCATATCTGTGAGTCTTTCCTTCACAGCTTCTGGGTTTTATGTCTTTCTTCCCTATTGCACAATTATAAAAATAGAGTATTTTTTAATTTGCATTTTGAAATTTGCATAAAGCAAAATTCTCTTTGTAGTGTACCACCCTATGAATTTTAACAAATTCATACAGCCACGTAACCACCACCACAAATAAGATACAGTTCTATACCCCCAAATTTATTCATGCCTTTATTCCCACACCCAACTTGTGACAACCACTGATCTGTTTTCAAGGATTTCTCATATAAATGCAATCACAAAATATGTAGCCTTTTATCTGACTTCTTTCACATAGCACAATGCATATGGGATTCATCCATATTGTGTGTGCATTAGCAGTTTATCCTTTTTATTGCTGAATAGTATTCCATTTATGGAAGTACCATAGTTTGTTGATCCATTCACTAACCGAAGGGCATGCGGTTGTTTCTGGGTTTTGGCTGTGAATAAAACCATTATGAACATTCACATAAAGGTTTTTGGGTGAATATAAATTTTCCTCTCTCTTGGTTAAATACCTAGACGAGGGATTGCTGGATCTTATGACAAGTGTGTGTTTAACTTTATAAGCTATCAGACTGTCTTCCAAAGTGACGGTGCTATTTTGCATTCCCACCTGCAATGTACGCGAGTTCCAGTTGCTCTGCACTTCGTATTGTCAGGTGTTTAAAAAACATTCTAGGGGCTGGCCTGGTGGTGCAGTGGTTAAGTTCGCATGTTCTGCTTCTCGGCGGCCAGGGGTTCGCCGGTTCGGATCCCGGGTGCGGACATGGCACTGCTTGGCACGCCATGCTGTGGTAGGCGTCCCACGCATAAAGTAAAGGAAGATGGGCACTGATGTTAGCTCAGGGCCAGGCTTCCTCAGCAAAAAGAGGAGGACTGGCAGTAGTTAGCTCAGGGCTAATCTTCCTCAAAAAAACCCCCCAAAAACCAAAATATTCTAATAAGTGTATAGTGGTAACTTGTCGTTTTAGTTTGCATTTCTCTAGCAACTAATGATGCTGAACATCTTTTGGTGTACTTATTTGCCATTCATATGTCTTTGCTGAAGTGTCTGTTTAAATCTTTTGTCCATTTTAAAAATCGGGTTATTTTTCATTATTGAATTTTAAAAGCACTTTACATTTTTTCAATACAAGTCCTTTGTCAGATATGTAATGCAAATATTTGTCACAGTCTGTGGCTTGTTTGCTCATTTTTTAAACAGTATCTTTTGTAGAGAAAATTTTAATTTTGACGAAGTCCAATTTAAAATTTTTTTTCTGTCATGGATTGTGCCTTTGATATCATATCTAAGAAATCTTTGCCTAACCCAAGTTCGCAAAGATTTTTTTTAAATAAATTTTATAATTTTGGATTTTACATTTAGGCCTATGATCAAGTTTGAGTTAATTCTGTGTAAGGTGAAAGGTTTGAATGGAGGTTCAGTTTTTGCATATGACCATCCAAGTCTTGAGCACCATCCATTGAAAATATTATCCTTTCTCCATTGAATTGTGCTTGGCCTTTGTCAAAAAGCAATTGGTCAATTTGTTCTACCTCTTAAGGCTCTCTCCTATTCCACTAATCCTACATCCATCTTTCCCCCCGTATTGCACTGTGCTCATCACTACAGTTTGATAACAACTCTTGAAATCAGATAGTACGAGTCCTCCAACTTCGCTTTTCTTTTCCAAAATTGTTTGGTTATTTTGGCTGCTTTTGTCTTTGTATATCAACTTTAGATATGATATCTAAAAAAATAATCCTACTGGGATTTTGATTAGGAATGCATTGAGTCTATACATGAGTTTGGGGAGAATGAACATCTTCACAATATTGAGTTTTCAAGTCCATGGAGACATTCTCTCTCTCCATTTATTTAGATATTTGCTGTTTTTCATGAGAGTTTTATAGTTTTAAGTACACAAAAAATGCATATTTTGTTAAATGTATACGAAATATTTCATGTTTTGGAGGTATTAAAGTGGTACTATTTTGGTGGTAAATAATACTGTTTTTAAATTTTTATTTTTTGCTCATTGTTAGTATATAGAAATACTATTGGTTTTGCATATTGACTTTGTATTCTGCAAGCTTACTAAAATTACTCATTAGTTTAGTAACTGTTTGGTAGATTCCTTGGGATTTTCTAAGCAGACAATCACGTCTGAGAATAGACAGTTCTATTTCTTCCTTTCCAAGCTTTGTGCTTTTTCTTACCTTATTGCCCCAGCTAAAACCTCATGTAAAGGCTGACTAGCAGAGGGAGAGTGAGCATCTTTGACTTGTTTCCAGTCTCAGGAAAATCATTTGGTCTTTCATCATTAAGTACAATGTAAGTTTTTTTGTACATGCCCATTATCAAATTAAGGACATTCCTTTCTATTGCTAATTTTCTAAGAGGTTTTAATCATGAATGGATCTTAAATTTTGTCAAATACTTATTCTCCATCTATTGAGATTATTAGCCCAGTACTTTCAATTTTATTTGTATGCTTAGATCCACCTAGAATTTATTTTTTATATGATATGTGGAAGTGACTGAACTTTATTTTCCCCCAAATGATTAACTAATTGTTGAAACCCTTTAATAAATTGTCTGTCATTTCCTTACTCATTTGCAATGTCACTTGTACCATATATTGAACTCTCAGAAATAAGTGGTTCTGTCTCTGGACCTTCTCTTCTGTTCCATCAATTTATTGGTCTAATCCTTTGCCAATCTACCATGAATCAATTACTAAAGCTTGACGATATGTTTTAGTATCTGCTAGAAAAATGTTTTTCCTGCCATTTTTCTCTTCCAGATGAATTTAAATCTGCTTGCTAAATTCCTTACAGAAACCTGTTGATATATTATTCGGGATAGCGTTAAATTTATAAATTTGGAGGAATAATTGTTATTTTACAGCACTGAGCTTTTCTGTTAGGAAATAGTATGTATTTCTACATGTAATCAGGCCTTTATTTGTGAATTTCAATCACTTTGTATACTTTCCTTCATGAAAATCTTTATATTGTCACCTTACCAATATCTTCCTAGTTCTAAAGTTTCTCACTTTTCTTGAATTTTTCCAGATAGATAAAAGTACCACCTGCCCAAAGTGAAAGTTTTGTATTTTTCTTTCCAATATTTATATATCTCATTTCTCACCTTTTTTCTTTCTTTCTTTCTTTCTTTTTTTTTTTTTCATTATTGCATTGAAAAGGACATCCAGTTCAATACTAAATGGTAGTGGTAGGGGCTGTAAATATTATTCCTCATTTTAATGGGAATGCTTCAAGTATTTCATGATTAAGCATTATGTTTGTTGTAGATTTTTGGTCAAGACACCTTTTCAAATGTAGGACACTTTCTTCTATGACCTATTTTCTAAGATTTCCTTTTTAAACTAGGAATGTGTGTTGCATTTTATCAACTACTTCTTTTGGGTACCTATTGAGATAATCATCTTTTTTCTCTTCAGAGAATACAATGAATTCTATTAATATATTTTCTACTTTCCAACTTCTCTTCCTTTCCTGGGACAAGCTCAATTTGGCGTGGTGCAGTATTCTTTTAATCCCCTGTTAGATTTGATATACTAATAATTTATTTAGAAATTTTGTATTTATGATCATAAGTGAGATTAACCTTTTTCTGAGTCCTATGTTCATCTGATTTCAGAACTAGGGTAATACCTACCATTTAGATGAACTGAAAAGCTTCCGATCTATTTTATGGGCTAGAACCATATAACCATATAACAGGGGAAATATCTGTTCCTTTGTTTAGTTTATCCAGATTGCGAAACTACTTGGGTCTGGTGCCTTTTTTTTTTTTTTAGTAGATTTTAAATTATTTTTCCTTTTGTCTAAAGGTGATAGTCCATAAGTTTTCTCCTTCTCATTGAACCAGTTTTGGTTATTTGTACTTTTATGGATCAAACATTTTATCTTAAATTTTAATTGCATTTATTTGAAGTTGTATGTAGCAATCACTAAGTTTTTTCCACATTTCTTGTTCCTTACACTATTTATTTCTTCTTTTTTTATTAATCTGATTCACCAAGAATTCATCTATTTTATTGGTCTTGACAAAGAAGTAGTAATTGGTTTTAGTAAAGTAGCTCACTTTGTAAAATTTCATTAATTTCTATTTTTATTCTTATTCTCTTTCCTTTTATTTCTTTGGGTTTATTTTTCCTATTCACTTCCTACCTCTTGAATCAAATGCTTAGTTTGTTTATTTTCACAATTTCTGTTTTCTACAAGTAATTAAAGCTGCAAATCTTCCCATTTGTACCACTCCAGCAGCACTCACAGATCTTGAAATGTAGTGTGCTCATTTGTTCATTTCTAAGTAGTTTGTAATTTCAATTTTAATTCCTCTTTAATCCAAGTTAATTAGAAGTGTGCTTTCTCATTTTCAAGAGGATAGAGCTGTCTGTTTGTCATTTTTACTATTTTTTTGTTGTTAAATAATTTTACGCATGTGGTCACTGAATATAAGTTATGTAATTTCTACCTTACAGAATCTATTGAAATTTTCTTTGCAAATATTCCATGTAAGTTATATATTATATATATAATGGATATATATATCCATTATTTCTTGAGTATAAAAGTTCTTAACAATGTTAATAGAATCTTCCATATCATTTTTTTCTACTTGAAATGTTAGTTTGTTTTTTTTTTGTTGCATCTGTTTCTATTATTTAATTTTAAATTCCTGGGTCATTTCGTTTTAGGTGCTTTAGGCAGACAGCACAGGATTTGGGATCTTTCATCTCCAATCTGAGGGGCTCTGTATTTTTCACAGGGTTAATACATCCATTCAGATTGTGATTACCGACACAAATTCTTGCATCTCATTTTGTGTATTCTGTTTACCTTACTTTGTTATCGTTTCCCCTTTCCCCTTTTGTTGAGGTAATGACGTTTTTCTATTTAACTGTTTTTCTTTTAATGGTTAGGAAGTTATCTATCCTATTTCAGTGTATCCAGTGGTTACTCTATTTTCTAAGCACACACTTGAACTTGTCGTATTAAATCAATGTCTTCAATTAATGACTATAACTAGCGTCTCTCTGAACAAGTCAAGAACCTTTTCAGGCTCTCACGTTTCTCCTTTGCCCTGCTACCTCTCAAGTACAGCTCATTAGGGACATTAATTCCAGGATTGTTCCCTCTCTCTCTCCTTCTCCACTCTCTTCAACTAATACTGATTTTAAATTTCACCACAAGTTTTGCTGTGTTTTGTCACCAGATTTTGTGTCCCTCATGCCTCTTCCTTTGATTCATTTTTCATTTTCCCGAAATACATTTAGTTATTCTTCCAGAGAGGGTGCTCGAGTGGTATATTTTCTGAAGCCTTACATTTCTGAAAATGTTTTTATTTTGCTCTCACACTTGAATGATGGGTTCACCTGGGTATAGAATTCTAAGTTCAAAATAATTTTTCCTCAGAACCTTGAAAGCCTTGCTGCATTGTCTCCTTGAACCCACTGTTGCTGAAGAGAAGCTTTCCCTCCTAATGGCCACATACCCCACTGCTCTCCTCCTCAGGGACCCGAAAGCAGAATAAAAGGGAAGTCGACCCGGACGTTCCTGGAGCTGCTTCCCCAATCCGTGCTCCCCTTAATCACTCATGCATTTAGCAAATATTTTTTGTACGTGGAATGTTCCAGGCTCTGTGCTCAGATTTTTAAAAATTAAAATATTTCATCCACACAGAAAAGTATAGAGAATAATATAGCAAACAGGAGTGTACCCACCACCCATATTGACAACGTTATCATTTTGCCTTATTTGCTCCAGGTTTTTAAAATATAAATGAAACCAAAAACATCTGTTGACATCCCTTTCCCTTTCTTCCCACACCAGAGATAACTACCACCCAAAATTTGGTGTTTATCATACCCATTAATGGACTATATTTTAAATATATGGCTATATTATGGATATATATGGATGGATCATGTATGGATAAACAATATATAATAACTAATATAGTGCTTACTACATGCCTACATGTGGTCTAATCACATTACATATATTAACTAGTTAGTTCTCACTACAACCAAAGGAAGTAGGCACTATTATTATCCCCTTTTTATAAATGAGAAGAAGTAATATAATCAAGGTCCCATAGCTGGTGAGCAGTGAAGTGATAGCACCAGAAACTGGCAGCCTGGCTACAGAGTTTGTGCTATGAACATCTATAACATGCTAATTTAGTAATAATTCCCATGTATCTAAATTTTGTGTCAATGGTATCATACCAGACACATTCTTCTAAAATCTTGGGGGGTTTTCTTCTCTATTTATGGAATAGAAAACATTGCCTATTACCTCGCAAGTTTTGGTTCATCCTTTATTTTTACCACTGTATAGTATTGCTTTGCATTTTTATGAATATTTAGATTGCTTCAAAAATATGCAGCAAATGTTGCACTGAACATATTTGTTGCTGTCTCCTAGGGCCAAGGACAAGAGTTTCTCTAAGGTATCTACCAAGCCGTGAAATTTCTAAGTCACAGGGCATGCACATTGTCATCTTTACAAGTTACTGCCAAATTGTGGCACCAACTTACATTCCCTCCACGTGAAAGGAGAGAGCCCGCTGCCTTGTGCTGGGATTTGAATCCAGCTTGCTGGACTCCACACAAACTGCTGAACGATCAGGCCGTTATACTGCACAACCTTCTATCACCCACTTTTTTTTTTCTGTCTCAATATAGATACCTCAGCTGCACCTGTGCTCTCACTGTCTCATTACGTAAAAATATTTACTGATTATTTATTAGGTACTAACTCTTCCTGTTGACGGTTATTTTTCAAAGCCATGACACAATAGGCACTGAAAAGTATTTGAAATTAGTCAAAGGAAGGCTCGCCTGTTTTTTGTAAGGTCATGTACGCCTAACGCAGACTTGTAAATGAACATGAGATTCAATGTAATATGAAAGAAGTTCAGCTGGATCTAAAAGAAACCTGACAGCTAAGAACGTAGGGGTTTTATCAAAAATTGAAATCGAATCAAAAACTTGAGATTTAAATCATTAGATTATGTAAAACAGAAAATGTTCAATCTTTATAGTTTTATATCAACTATTCATTTTAAAAATACCTAGACAATGTCTTATTATCATTATACTAAAAGATTATTAAGAAAACAATTATATACGGCATTTTGAGAAACTACCAAGAGTTAGAATTCCTGTCCTCCAGGAACATACATATAAAAATATATAGCTGCTTTTTTTTTCAATCCTTTTATCCTGCGGCTCAGCCAGGGATGCAGGCCAAACTTTACACTACAAGAGCTTTAGACTCATAGATCCAACTGCCTATTCAGCATCTCCACTTCGATGTCTAAAAGACACCTCCAAGTCTCCAAAACCAAACTCCCACTTTCCACCTCCCTTAGCCTTCTTCTTCTATAGTCTTCCTCATCTCAAAATAAAAAGTCTATTCTTCCAGCTGCTGGGCTAAAATTCTTGGAGTCATCCGTTAGTCCTCACCTTCTCTTCTGCCCTCTGTCCAACACATCAGCAAGCAGATATCCCTCACTCTCACTGCAAAAGACAACCAGACTCGGACCCGTCTCACCACTTTCACTTCTACCATGCTGGTCTAATGCACCGTCACCTTTTGTTGGATTTCTGCAGTGGCTAATTAACTGGTCTCCTGTTTCCACTCTTGCCAGAGCACTAGTCTATTCATTATACAGCGAGCGGGGGGAACCTCTAAAAAAGAAATTCAGATCATGTCACTGCTTAAATCCTCCGTTACACTTCCTATCTCACTCTACCTTGGTTTACAAGGCCCTACATGACCTGCCTCCCACCTGCCCAGATACTTGAACTCATTCATCTCTTACCATCTCTTTCCCTTCGCTTAATCTGCTTCTGCATAGTGTTGACAGAATAATGGCTCCCCAAAGATGTCCACATCCTAATACCCAGAAGCCATGAAGATGCTACATTACTACAGTAGTTTGACCAAAGATGATGGTGGTTTGGACTGAGGTATTAGCAAGGAAAATGAGAATAGTGAATGATCACTTGAGGTGAATGAGATATATTGTGAAGGTAGAATTAGCCAAACATGAAGATGAATTAAATGTGCGGGCTGATGGAGAGAGAGGTGTCAGAAATGACCCCCAGTTTCCTGGCTTGAAGAAGAGGACATATTAAAGGGCTATTTACTGAGACAGGGAAGAATGTAGGAAGAGTAGATTTGGAGGGAACAATCACCAATTCAGCTTTTGAATATATTAAGTTTGAGGTATCTATGAAACATCTCAGGAGGGATGGGGAATTGTCAAGTAGTCAGAGGGATATAAGACTACCTGACATCACTGGGAAATAGATCTGGTGTAAAGATTATAATTTTGTAAGTTGTTGGTATACAAGGGTACCTAAGTCATGGAAAATGTTAAAAATTACCGAGAGAGAGAGTAGCTAAAATTGAGAGAAGAGGACACTGTACAGAATTCTGTAGAACTTTACATTTTAAAGATTAGGGAAAGTAGAAGAACTGAGCAACTAAGACTGAGAAGGAACAGTTAGAAAGACAGAAGAAAGCCCAAAAGAATGTAACATCATGGAAGCCACAAAAAGAGAATGTTTCAAGGATTCCTCAACTGCTCTGTGAGTTCTAGTAATTTAAGGATTAGATTTAGCAACATGGTGGTCAATGTTGATCTTTTTATTTCCTTTTTGAGAAAAGAGATTTTTTTATTGTGGTAAAATATACATCACAAAATTTACCATTTTAACCATTTTTAGATGTACAGTTCAGTGGCATTAAGTACATTCACATTGTTGTGCATCAGTGTTGTCTTAACAAGAAGAATTTTGTAGCAAAGTCAGGGCTAAATATTGGAGCAATTTTAATAATACATGAGAGTAAGAAAGTAGTGACAGAGAATATAGCCAGCTCTTGAGGAATTTGGCTTTGAAGGGGAATACGGCTACGTGGCAGTAGCTAGAGTAGAATGGAGAGTTGAGAGAGAGAGCGCAATTTTTTTTTAATTGGAGGTATTAGTCCATTATTGAATGTTGATTCAGAATATTCTGTAGAGAAGGAGACAGAACGTGTTGGAGAGAGAGGAGACATATTACGGATTGTGGACTCTAAGAAAACAAGAAGTAATGGGGCTAGAGCTCATGAGAACAGACTGGTCTTTGCCAAAAGGGGGGAAGAAGCCTGGCACAGATGCAAACAGGTGTGCAGTATTTCTGGGAATGTTGAATGTCTATTTGAGGTTGGTAATCATGAATGAACAGTGCTACTAATCTGTCAGTTTATATATTCCTATTCATTTATTCTCTCTCTATATTTATAGAATGCCTACTATGTGCCTCCTTTGAAACACTAGTAACCAAAGGGATGGACAGGTCAGCCTCTTAAGGCATTCAGAAACATCTCATTGATGTTACTCCTGGAAGCTTTTGCATGGGGCGTGGGAGAGATGTTATTTTTGTAACATATACTTCAAGGCCACAATATACACCATATTGAGAAATTACACTTATTCTATTTTCTATTTCAAATGATACCCCATTATACTTCCAGACCCAATTCCTGAGAGTTTACACAATGTGCACTGGTCCCAGAATAGCTCAAGTGATAGAATACGAGCTGTATAGAGATCCCAAAGTTTTCTCATCAACTTGAACAACTGACACGCTGTCCATTATCCAGTGAATCCCTTGATCCCTAGAAACAACAAGAAAATTCCTCTCCCCTTCCAGAGAAACTACCCGTGTACAAGGCATCTCCTCTCTGCAATTTCCTCCAATTCTGCTGCTTCTCAGCCAGAAAAATCTCTCAGACCCTTCTCAGCAGTTAGAGACTGGGTGTCTCCCACTGGAACTGGAACAGCTCCTTCAGCAACCTCCAAACCAGTATTAGCGTTCCAACCCCAAGACCCTCATTTGCATTGCTTCTCCAAAATTCAAGAGGATCATCCAGATAATTTGCGATATCAGCACCACATCCACAAGTCAAGAAAAACATAAGCAAATACATACACTGCAATGTAAACGCCACAAGGGCAGGAAGTTTTGATTTTTTTGTTCACTAATGCAACTTCTGGAGCCTAGAAGAATGCTTGGCATTTAGAAGGCCACCAATGTGAACCAGCTGAAGGAATGAAATATCTAGAGCCATATGCCAACACTATGGCAGAACACACACTAGCAACATAATGTTTCCAGATCCTAGCAACGTTGCTTGTGTTTCTGGTGCCACCTACCTTAAACACAGTGGCACCCCCTTTTTTCCAGAAAGAGCTTCCCTTAGGTGACCTACACAAAAGTCAATAATATTACCTTTTCTGCACTGTTGGTAGGAAGGATCCTGTCATCAGGGGAAACCACCCTTCTGAAAATTTAGTATTTAAGAAATCACAGTGGAATTGTGAAGTATTTAGAACTGAATGATAATGAAAGCACTATTTTGAAAACTTGTGGGATACATTTAAAGCATGGGAAATTTCTCTGCAAGGGGAATTTATAGCCCTGAATTATATTTTAGAAAATAAGAAAGATTGGAAATTAATGTATTGAGTATTTAACTTTAACAGCTTTTTTTTTTTAAAAAAAAGAATAATGTTAAACTCAACAAAAGTGAAAGTGAGAGATTAATAAAAATAAATACAGAAATTAAATAAATATATATATTTAAAAAGAAACAAATAATGATCAACAAAAGCTGGCTATTTGAAAAGACCATAGACAAACCTCTATAGGATTGTCTAAAACTATAGACCAATCTCTGTTAGGACAAAAAAGAAAAAATAGAGAATTCACAACTATATAGTATCAGGAATGAAAAGTAGGATATAACTACAAATACTGCAGAAAAATTTTAAGTAACAAAGAATGCTATGAACCATATACCAAAATTTTGAAGGCTTAAGCCTAACATCTAAATTTCTAAAGAAAAATGTGTATTACCAAAATTGACTCAAGAAGAAATAGAAAACCCAAATAAATTAATAACCATTAAAGCAATTGAACTGAATTTTCAAAATACGATGGCTTCACATGAAATTTACCAAACATTCAAGGAACAAATAATACCTATCTCATACAAACTGTTACAGAAAATAGAAACAGGGACATTTTCAAAAGCATTTTATGAGGGTAGTATACCCCTGATACCAAACATGGACAAAGGCAGTACGAGAAAAGAAAATTATAAGCCAATATCACTTATGAACATAGATGCTAAAATAAAAAAGCATTCACAAATTGCATGAAGCAGTGTATTAAAAAACAATGGTAAATTATGGCAAAATGAGGCTTATCTCAAAGAATGAAAGGATAAGTCCACATTAGAAAAATGTGTCAAAGTGATCCATTACATTAACATACCAAAAACAAAACCTATAATCATCTAAGTAAAAAGTACTTAAATCTAATATTCATTTCATGGTTTTAAAATATTCCCACTTTAAACTCAACTGGGATAGAAGGGAACTCAACCTGATAAAGCGTTTCTACCAAAAACTTACAACAAATGTCGTAAATAATGATGATACATTAGAAACATTCCCAACCAGACAGAAATAGGAGAACAACGCTTGCTGTCACCCGACTAGTAGATGTTATATGGGAGGTCCCAGCCCATTCAATGAGATAAGAATGGGGAAACGTTTCAAGAGTGTTATTTACAGATAATATGATAATCTGCATGAAAATACAAGAGAATTTACAAATCAACTATTTAACTAATAAGAAAGTTCAGCATGTTTGCTAAAATAAGACTATTCCAAAATCAATAACATTTCCAAACAACAGCAATAACCAATTAAAAGATTTAAAAAGGATCCCTCTTATCACAGCAACAAAAGCTGTAAGGTACCTAGGAATAAATCTAACAAAGAGGTACAGGAGTTTTATAAACAAATTATAAAATGTGATTGAAGGATATGAACAAATCAGAAAAATATTAATGTATTGGATGGCTCAGTTTTATAAAGATGTCCTATCTCCCCAAATTCAACTTATACATTTAACTCAACAAAATACCAAAAAGGTTCTTCAATGGAAATTGACAGACTGATGCTAAAGTTAGTATGGAAGAGTAGAAGTCCAAAATAGCCAGTACAATTTCTAAAATGAACAAAGGTGGGAAATACCCTTCTAGACATGAAGACTCATTATAAAGCCATAATAATTAAAACAGTGTGGTACTGGCTCAGAATTGGTTTGATGAGTGGAAATGGACAAAGTAGGAACAGACTCATGAATATATGGAAATGTAATTTACAGTTATTGTGGCATTACCCATTAATGGGGGAATGAAAGACTGTCCAGTAAATCAGATCAGCACAACACGTGTTCCATATGGGGGAATGGGAGGGGGGTGAGTAAATTAAATTCCTACTTTACACCATTCAAAAGAATAAGTCCCAAATGGATCAATTTGACAACAGTAGAAAGCAAAACTTTAAAACATTAAAGAAAAAAAAGTAGGAGGCTATCTTCAAGGCATCAGATATGGAGAGATTTCTTTAACAAGAGACGACACAAACTCTAAAGAAAGAGATCAATGGATATAACTACATTTAACATTTTCTATAATACAAAAGACATCA
Source organism: Equus przewalskii (assembly GCF_037783145.1). Taxonomy (NCBI): domain Eukaryota; kingdom Metazoa; phylum Chordata; class Mammalia; order Perissodactyla; family Equidae; genus Equus; species Equus przewalskii. The sequence goes on along the minus strand of NC_091834.1, from coordinate 85,170,488 downwards.
AAAGCAGTTAAAAGAAGAGCCACAGACTGAGGCAATATAATGTGTATACACATGAATTCCTAGAAATCAAGAGGAAAAAACGTGAAAACATACAAGCCCATTGCAGAAAAGGATGAGGACTAGGAAAAACAAATCACACTTGGAAATCTTAATAGCGAATAAATGTATGAAGAAATGCTCAACCTCACCAGCAGTGAGGGAACTTCAAATAAAACAATGAGACACTGGGTTTCTAAAAAATAAATTGTCAGAAATAAGAAAAGTCTGAATCTACAAAGTGTTGAAGTTCATGCGAGGGAAACAAGAACTCTCATACACTGCTGATGGGTGTGTAAATTGGAGAACCATTTGGCAGTCTCTAATAAAACTGAAAATGTGTATGTAGCCTAGCAATTCCCTATCTAGGTAGATACTCAGAGAATTATGTGTATCTTTCTCACATATGTGCGAGGGACACATGTACACACATGTTCTTATTAGCGTTGTCAGTAATACCAAAATATTGGCAGTGGCTTAAATATCCATCGATAGAGAAATGATTAAACACAGCACATTCATATGCATGGATCTATAATATAGCAATTAAAATAGAATGAACTGGATTTATATTTATCAACATGGAGAGAAAACAAAAACATACCATGAAAGAAAACAAGACACAGAATAAATGCAGTCTAACACCACACATAGACATTTAAAAAATCAAAGCAGTATTCTGTAGTTTTATGGGTTCATATGTAATAAAAGTATAAAACCTAGATTGGAAAGTTACATACCAAATTCATGATAGTGTTTGCCTTTGGAGAAAAAGGTGGAGAATGGTGTCGGGGAGGAGTACAAATGGACTTCAATTTTATCAGAAATGTTGAATAGTTCAATTAAAAAAAAATAGACCTGAAGCTGATATAGCGAAATGTTAACATTTACCAATTATATGAAATAGGTACCAACTATATGAGATGGGTGCTTGTGCTATTCTCTCTGCATTTAAAAATATCTTCACATTTTTTCTAAATAATAAAATTAAAAGAAAAACAGCTAGTAAAGAATTCTCTCCCTGACAGAATTTTAACGTGTAGATTGAGAGTTAACTATCTAAAATTTTGAGGCAAGGAACTTTATAATAATTATCTGTTTTAGAATGAAATCTCCATAAAAATAATAAAGCTGAAAATATCATAAAACTACTGAAATGAATAAAGTATATTCTATAGGTATCCACATGGATAGTTCTCAAAATCATATGGAGGGGAAAAAGCAAGTTGCAAGATGATATGTACACTATTGTACCATTTATAAAGAAAATTTAAAATACATAAACACAGACATATATATTTACATGTAAATATACAGGTAATTGGGTAATAAAGGCATAATAACAAATGCTGGAAGAATACACACTTTATAATGCTGATTACCTAGGGAGGTAAGGAGGGAGAAAGGTGAATGGGACTGGGGAGGGAAATAAAGTGACATTCAACTCTATCTGTAATCTTTAAAAACCTGAAGAAAAAATGACAGATGCTTCACATTTCATTATTCTAGGAAATAAATACATGAATGTATTTATTCTTGATGTATATTTTTAATTTTCAAAAAAACAAAAGTACTGAAGAATTACAAATAAAACGCATATAACTCAATAATATATAAGTAAAGCTTATGTACATCAAAAACCGTGCTGTGACTATTTTTAGAAATTATCCTGTTTGCTTTTCTATGTCTTTTTAATTTCTTAAAAATCAAAAGAGGAAAAAAAATGAAAGCAATGAAGAAATGCAGAAAAACATACACATATATCTGATTATACAAAAAGAAAAACCTCCACAACCACGAAACACCATATGAGCAACGCTATACCATTTGTTGCATTTTCTTCTTTCTAATTTTTGTCAAAAGAAAAATAAAAGACGTTGCCTAATTGCAAACGTGATTTTCTATTATTAAAATTGTGGGAGTCCATTTTAATGTGTTTATCTCGCTGCTAGTCTATAATTTCTATTTCAGCGTGGAAATTTGTTTGTATGCCTGTGACAGGTTAACGCAGTTTAAACATGCGTTTTTCTTGCCTTGGTTGAATTGTTAAATCGTTACTCAAAGGATTTTAAGTTTCAATTTCAACCATGAGAGGATTCTTTGCTTTTGCAAGGTTAGAAACGTTTCTGGTTCAAAATGCTATTAATTAACGGCTACGCAGTGGCTCCGTTTAGGGAATTGGTACCGACGCGGGATTAACAGTGGCACTGTTAAATGAGAAAACTTTTTTTTTTTTGATGCAAACTCGGGGATATTGCAAATTTGGTCGGAGAGCGGCGGGCAGAAGTGAAATGTAATTCCAGCCCGCTCAACTAACAATCGTAATTATGAATCGAAAGACAGGTCAGGTATTCGCATTTTTTTTCCCCCCAGAAAAAAAAAAAAAAAGTTTCTCGGACTCCGCCGGACACCCAGCTGGCGCAGGACCAGCGGGCGAGGGGGGAGCGCAGCCGGCAGGCTGCCCAGAAGTTACGATCGGGGAGTTTCTCTTTATGAAAATTACCTGGCTCGCCAGCAGAGGCAAGAACGCGAAGACAAGATAATTTCGGAGGCTGTTAAAAATGACCTAGCCCGGCGGGCCGCGCGTTCCGAGGGGCTCCTGCGGCCCGGGGCGGGTCCCGCCGCCCCCGCGGCTCCGGTGCGTCAGGGGCGCGTCAGGCGGGGCGGGCTCCGCGCGGGCGGCGGCGGCGGCGGCGGCAGCGGCGGCGGCGGCGGCGGCAGCGGGCGGCGGGCGGCGGGCGGCGCGCACCGGGCCTCCCGCTTCTCGCTCCGAGGCTGCGGGACGGACGCTCCCGAGAACTCTCCCGCCCGCGGCCGGCCGCGCTCGGACGGCGCTCGCCGGCGGCCCGGCGGGGCCAGCATGTCGGCCGCGGTGGCGTGCCTGGACTACTTCGCCGCCGAGTGCCTGGTGTCCATGTCCGCGGGCGCCGTGGTTCACCGCCGCCCGCCGGACCCCGAGGGCGCGGGCGGAGCCGCAGGCTCGGAGGTGGGTGCGGCGCCGCCGGAGTCCGCTCTGCCGGGTCCGGGGCCACAGGGGCCCGCGTCGGTCCCCCCGCTCCCCCAGGTCGCCGCCCCCAGCCCCGGCGCGGGCGGCGCCGCGCCCCACCTGCTGGCTGCAAGCGTCTTGGCTGACTTGCGCGGCGGCTTCGGGGAGGGCTTCGGGGAGACCTCGGGGGAAGCTCTGCGCGCCTCGGCCGGACCCTCCGACCCGACCCGGTGCTCTGGCCCGACCCTGGGCTCAGAGCCGGGCCCGGCCTCCAGCGCGGCCGAGGTCTCCGGGCCCGCGCACTCCTCCGGCGCGCCCGCGGTCCCCCGCGCGCCTGCCGGCCCCGGAGCGCCTGCCGACCCTGGTGCGGGCTCTGGCGGGGCCCCTGGCGTGGCCCCCGCCCCCGCCACGGGTCCGGTCCCCCGTCGGAGGCCTGTCACGCCTGCTGCCAAGCGCCACCGCTGCCCCTTTCCCGGCTGCAACAAAGCCTATTACAAGTCGTCGCATCTGAAGTCCCACCAGCGCACCCACACGGGTGAGCGCCCGTTCTCCTGCGACTGGCTCGACTGCGACAAGAAGTTTACGCGCTCCGACGAGCTGGCCCGCCACTACAGGACGCACACGGGCGAGAAGCGCTTCTCCTGCCCCCTCTGCCCCAAGCAGTTCTCCAGGAGCGACCACCTGACCAAGCATGCTCGCCGCCACCCAGCCTATCATCCCGACATGATCGAGTACCGGGGGCGCCGTCGCACTCCCCGCGTCGACTCGCAACCTGCCAGCCTGGTGGACAGCTCCGGCTCCGTCCCCGGCCAGGCACCCAGCGGCACCACCAGCGTGTCTGAGAGTCATTGCTGTTAGTCGTCCCCTCAAGGACGATCCCCCAGGCGGTTTTCCCTGCCTTCCCTCTGCCCAACCCTCTTTCCCAGAGTCATTAGACCAAGGCACAGACTGGTTTCTCCGCTCTGAGGGTGGGTCCAGGCAGGCGTGTTGGACCCTGGGGAGGGACTGGGAGCCAGAAAATAGCAAGAATTCTTAGGACACGTATATCATCCTAAAAGGGGGGGCTGCCTCAAGACAGCCCCCAGGAACTGGTGAGAAGGGATGAACCCTGGTACTCTCCAGAGTCCTGAAGATTCTCCCTTCCCTGGAACCAGAAATGTGAAACTGGAATTCTCAGGTGCCTGAGGAGCTCCCAGTCTCAAAAGACTCTGGTGTCTTACCCACCCATCAGGGCGGACCTTGGAGATGGTGTCAGGGGTGGCAGTCTTGGAAATGTCCAGGACTGGGATGGTGAGAGGCCTTTGGAAACAGAAATGCTTTCTATTTCTGTAAACAGGAATGTTTACTAATTTATTTTAGTATCTTTTACAGAGGGATCCCAGGTTGATGGGAGGTTGATGTCCTCCACTCCCCAGTTGCCCCAGCTACCTCTGCTAGGAGAGGCCATGTAAGAGTCCATGTGGTTGTATGGCTGGGAGATGCTTCTCGGTGGCTGGGGAGTGGTGTGAGTCTGTTTGGAGGTCCTGTTGCATGGTTTGGAACCCTGCACTTGCGTCTGTAGCCTTTCTTTCCATTTGGATTTCTACTTTGGGAGGGTAACTTCCTGGCTCACTCTCACAATGAGATTGGTTTAAAAATTTGGAAGCAATCATAAAAGCACCAAGAATAGAAGAGTGGTCCAGGCTAGTTCCCTCTTCACCTGGAGGATAAACTCAAGTGACTTTGGATGAGATAGGTCCAAAACAAGACCTTTCAGAACCGTTGTTAACATTCAGGGAAATAGGGACATGTGGTCCCGGCTGCCCACTACAAGTAGTCTCAGGAGCGGTAGACTCTGTTCATTTCTTAGTGGCTATCCAGGGGTTTATTTCCCCTGGGGTATGTGTGTTTTTGTCTCTGTGACAGGTGAGTTGGTAGTTGTAGGAGGGGAAAGTGAGAGTGGCTTATTCTAAAGAGCTGGCTGCGCTGGATTTGGGGAAGGAACAGCAAGATGAAAGTTATTATCAAATAGGAGAACCCTTCTCCCCTGACCTTGGAGTCCCTCAAGCTTACACCCTCAGAATCCCTTTCACCCCATACAGAAGTCAAGCATCAACAGTAGTTTTTTTTTCTATAAGTGTCTCTGCAGCTATGGATGAAATAGTCTCTCACTCCGCTTATGTATGTGTGAATGTATGTACATGTGACCATTTCATTAGAGATGGTGCTGAAAGACATTTCCTGGTTTGGTAAGGTCCCCGTTGGCCCTCTCCTGAATATCTTGTAATAGTCTATCACATTTGTGGAGGATGCCATAATCTTATACAACCATAAAAGTTGTCTAGTTAAACAAACTGCTTTCCCCTATTTTACAGATGAAAACATGGAAACCTAGATAAGCTCAAAGTCACAGCCTGAGTTACTGGCAAAAACGATGACTGCAACTTAAGTATCTGGCCTTCTAAGTGACTCTTTCCCTCACACTTGGTTACCCCACCTCTTCTCTCTCTGGGCCCTTAGTCAAAGGACACTACTCTCCCTTCCTGCCGCCAGGATCCCCTCCCTTCCTATTCCCTGTCACTTCTGTGTTCCTTCAGTTGTCCGGTCCTAGCTGAACCCTTTGCCTGTTGTGTTTAACCTGGAAGCCCTTTTCTTAGCAGGTTGAGTCCATTCCCTCCTGCCACATTATGTGGTCTTGAAGTGGGAATGACTCTTTGGCATCTTGGAAGAGACTTTATCTTTTGACCTGCTAGATTAATTTTCAGTGCTAATTCTACTCTCCTTCTGGTCCTGGGCGTTCCAGCTTCCCCTAGAGAGTGAGGAATAGGAACCTGGCATCTGGATTCTACTAAGTACTCCTATGCTAAGTGAGAGAAAGATTCTTAGGAAGGACCCAAAGAGTGTGGCCTGTGATCCTGAAGAGGTTCAGTGTTTCCTAATGTGGACTAAGCAGGGCAGGTGGGGCTCTACTTGAGTTACATGTGTGAAAAGGAGGTCCCCAGTTGTGGAAGTAGGTTTTGGTGGTGGGAAGAGTCCTCCCTTTGCCCTATTTGTCTTCTCAGCTGGGACTGGATAGGAAGGGCACTATGGACCTTGTTGAGGACTAGATTTCCCCTTTGTTCCCTTCAGTAGAAAATCTGCCATTGGGTAGATGACCCAATGAAGCTAACAGGAAAGAGACTCCCACTGACCATTCTGGAATTGGGCTTAAGGGAGCTTGGCTTTTCCAATCACCCTTTGATAAATAACTTTTGATTCTCAACCTCCCAAGTAGTATCCTTATCTGGGTTCTTCTACCTAGGGGACTTTTGTCTGAGCATGGCCTCTGACAGTCTAACTGCAGCATGTCTTTCAATGACTCCTCCTAGGTCTTGGGGTGGTGGGGAGGGAGACACCCAGAACAGCAGAGTAGCCAGATAATGGAAGCAAGATTTTTAGGCTGGTCTTTCCGTCTGAGTATTGTTACCCTTTTCACTCCAGCAGCCAGACAACTCTTGAGGAGTTAGTAGTGAAATGCTTTGGAAGGGGCTTCCTGGTTTTATTGGTGTTTCTTTTGCTTCTTTTTGTTAATCAAGTGGAGCTCAGTGAGTGAATGTGTCTGGGGATTGGTTGGGGTCAAGCTGAACCTCTGGACCCTTTCCCCACCTCTGCCCTCCTGAGTTCTGATGTAGAAATGACCCAGTAACAGAATCTATTAATAGAATTATTCCTGAAATCTAGGTTGGAAACTGGGAATGAATTCCAGACCTTGGGAATGAGGGATTTGGATCCTCTGCCCCTCTTGGTGGGGGGGGGGGGGGGGGAGGTGAGGGTGGTGAAGGGTACAGGCCTTGCCCCCCACCAGTGGGGACAAGAATCTGTCATTTGTCCCTATTTCCCTGTTCTTCTCCAAGTAGGGAACCATATTAGAATGTTAGTCTTGGCCCCTGTCTCTACCTCTTACTCACTTCTCCCCAAAGAAAGACGGTGTTCTCTGATGGAAACATAGAGTAAAGGATCATTGTACACACACATACACACATACTCACACACGTGCATGCTCTAAGCTCTCTTCTCTCTTTTGCACCTCTTTGCCTGCAAAGTGTATGCACTCCCCTCAGATGCTGCTTTTATATGGTAAGCACACCTGTTTAGGCCCAGACCTCGTGATTAAGGTCTGAAGAGCACTTCCCTCTGTCTCCACTTTTGGGGTAGCCACGCCCCTTGCAGCTCTCCAGGTAAGTGGCTTTTTTGTATATTCTGCTTTGGGTGGGTAATCCCAGTACCAGGAATTGGGAGGAGCGGGAGAGGCAGTGGAAGGATGGTATTAGAAAGCCCAATTTTGGCCATAGGTACAGCTTCATCAACAAAATACTGATATTTTGATCCTCATTAGTCTGATTCTTGTATCTATTACTCAGTTGGCTGAGAATTTAGAGGGAAAAAGTTTATGATTAATTTTCTCTCTGAAGCCCCAACATATGTAAATATGCATTGGCTGTTAAATCTTGAGAAATAGGCAGTATGACTGGAATTAGGGCACCAAAGTAAGGTGTGTGGAGATGGGATGTTTGGTGTGCCAGGGCACAGGGCTTTAGTGCTTTCGTGATCTTGGGCCTTTCAGTTCTTTGGCTTTTTCAAGTCGTAGCAGCTTATGGTAGCTAGTGTCCACAGACAAGTCACTACTTTTTTAGAGGTCCTGGACATAGGGCTTTGCAAAAGTAGGCTGCATAGGCCACTGTGGATCATCTTGATTCACACAGATATAGTTCAGACAGGCTTGCTGCAGAAGGGAAAGGCGCTATGGAATGGAATGATTTGTGCTGCCTTTATTCTCAGCCAGAATTGCTGATGAGGACTTTAAGGTGCAATGGTGTAAGTTCCACATGTACTTCAAAACACAAATTTAGGAGATTCTAGCCCCTAATTGTGTTAGAGATTGGCAGGTGACATTAGATCAGTTTCACCCTGTTTTGTTCTCTTTTATCTTGATTTGAATTGCACCCATTTATAGGGCCAAGGAGAGACTTATGGGAGGGGCCAAGTTCTTTAATATGGGCTATCCAGAGTCATCTTCTATTTATGTTCCAAGTTGTTGCCAGATGTGTTGACTATATAAACCCTGACAGTGGAATTTCAGGGACTCAAGATGTGTGTTCAATCATAGAAGAATGGTGGATTTTAATCATAAATAAAAAAAAGAGAAATGCAAATGTTTGTTATATAGGGGTTTGAGGTAGAGAAAAACAATGCTATTATAATCCCAAAGGTGAGGAAGAGTATTAAAAAGAGTTGTGCCTGGATTCTTCTCTCCTTAGGAATCAGGTCTATTCAGGAAATCAATTAGGAGCCATATTCAAATATAAATTTAGATCTTGAAGTCAAATTGGAAGGAATGGGAGAGTGAAAAATGAATAAAGACAGGCTGATTGAGCTGGAGGAAGAGAAGGATTTCTTTAGAAGAAAGGTTGTGTTCTTAAAGGATAGAATTGACAATACAAATGGGAAAATAAGAAAGACCAGGAGCCAACTGATCTTAAAGATGGGATTATAAAAGAGGGTGGTGGTTTAGTCATTACTAGGTTAGAGGAGGTGATCGAAACCCAAAGAGATATAACAGAAGGATGGAAGCAAGCTCTCAGAAAACAGAAATGCCCACAACCGCCAGGGATCTCAGGCCCAAGGTAATATTGAGAGGCACCTACCTGAATCTGCAGAGAAAGCAATGAGAAATCATCCCTTTGCCTCTGAGATAAGTGTATAGAAGGTTGTAGAAAATACAGACAGTACTTCCAACATTTTTTGCTTAGTCTCAGTGATATTACCATTGTAAATGGGAAGACAAAAATGGCTTGGAGAATGTACAGAGTTAAATCTCTAAGGGAATGCATAAGGTAGATGAGACATGAAATATGTCAAAGTAATTAATCAAATTAATAGAAATTAGGGGGAAAAAAGCATGATCATCCCAATTGGTTCCAAAATAAGCGTTTGTTAAAACTCAACACCAATTCATGGTTTAATTTTAAAACACCTCAGCAAACTGGTAAAAAAAAAAAAAAGGTAATTTCTTAAACCGATGAAGAGCATCCACCAAAAGCCTACAGTAAACATCAAAGTTAATATTGAAAGATTGCAGGCATTTCTGTTCACCATATGCTAAAACAGAAAAAAAGTCTCAACAAACTCCAGGCAGGTAATCACATAAAAATACGACAAAAGTATGACAAAACCCCATGCACTGAAAGATATAAAAGCAAACCATTACCTACCTCGGAAAAGAGGCAATTATAAAAATTTAGAACTGAATGAAAACCTCAAACACTATATAGCAAAACTTCTTTGATGCAAGCAAACGGTACTGGGGAAGGAATGTAGTTTATAGCCTTAAACTTTTATTTAAAAAGGAGACTGAAAGTGAATGAACTAAGCTGTCAACCCCAAGAGAAAAAGAAAACAAATCCAAAGAGATAGAAAGAGACATTACCATGGAACATGCATTCTCAAAAGGGAAGATATTGCCCCCAAGGGAGCAAAAATTGGTTCTTGAGGGGTGAAAAAATTGTTAGCTATTACTATGGTTGTGCCCCTCCAAAAGGCCATACTACATAAACATATACACTATAGGGGTAGTTTAGGGTTTTGAGGAGAAAGGGGTCATGATTAAGAAAAATGTCTATAAAGGCTCCTAGAGGGGTGATATGAAAAAAAGTTGAAAAACACTGTCATAGATAAAAGCAGAAATTAATGAAACAAAAGAAAAAAATAAGTAGAGTTGAACAAAACTCTTTTTAAAAGCCTAATAAAAATAGATTTCTTTGCCAAATATGATTTTAAAAAAGACAGAAGGCACAAAAACAGGTATCAGGAATTTAAAAAGGCATGAAATTATAATAACCCATGAGCAGATTTTTTACATTGTAAGAGAATAATACAACCAACTTTATATCAGTAGAGTTGAAAAATAATATGGATAATTTTATAGGAAAATATAAAATTTCAAAATGGTCTAAGATGGTATAGAAAATCTGAAACTGAAATGTTAGTCAAAGGCTAGCAAAAAATAACTAGGTCCCCAAAAAGGCACTAGGTCTAGGTGGTTGTATAGGCAAATTCTCCAAACTTTCAAGAAACAGATAGCTTCCATCCTTTATAAATTGTTCCAAATCATAGGAAAATATATAAAATTATCCAATTTACTCTATATTATGTAGTTAAGCTAACCCTAATACCAAAACAAGTAAAAGGAGGGGTGGGGGAGAATCTGCTTTTATCTATGAAGTTGTGCGCAATAATCCTAAGTAAAATATTAGGAATTCTAATTCAGCAGCAAATGGAAAGAATACTGCATTATGATCATGTGAAGTTTATCTCAGGAATACCAGATTAATTCCATAATAGAGATCTATCAATGTAATTCACTATGTTAATCAAAGAAAGGAGAAAAATCAATGACTTTCTTATATGCCAGCAATCATCAATCAGAAAATGTAATAGACTAAGTGATTCCATATAGAGTAGCAAAGAATAACATAAAGAACCTTTATAGACAAAACTATGAAACTTTTACTGAGTGACATAAAAGAAAATGTGACTAAGTGGAGAGAAATAATGTGTCTGTGGAAGGTAAAACTCAATGCTATAAAGATGTCAGTCCTTTTCTCAAATTTACGTATTTAATGCAATTCCAATCAAAAACCCCCAAAAGATTTTTTTTTTCTTGCAGAGGAAGACTTGCCTTGAGCTAACATCTGTTGCCAATCTTCCTTTTTTTGCTTGAGGAAGATTTGCTTTGAACTAGCTAAGATCTGTGCCAATCTACTTTGTATGTGGGTCACTGCCTCAGCATGGCTGCTGACAAGTAGTGTAGGTCTGAGCCCAGGAACTGAACCTGGGCCGCCAAAGCAGAAGGCACAGAAATTAACCATTAGGCCATGGGGCCAGCCCCCAAAAAAGGTTTTTCATGAAACTTTTTCAAGGAGATATTACAGAAGATCATGGGGGACAGGGAGAGAGGGAGAGAGAAGTGCTTTACCAGACATCAAAATATTACAAAATTATGGTCATTAAAACAGTGTGGTATAGTACAGGAATAGGCAAATAGGTAAGTGGAATTGAATAAAGAACTCTGAAACAGGCCTGAGAATATAGAAAAATTTGGCATGTAAGAGAGATGGCAGTTCACATCAGTGAGGAAAAGACAAACTAGTCAATAGATGCTATTGGGCTCTTGGGGTCCAGCCCCCTGAAATAGTGGTTAAGTTTGCACTCTCCACTCCGGCGTCCCAGGGTTCGTGGGTTTGGATCCCAGGCACGAACCTACACCATTCATCAGCCATGCTGTGGCAGCAACCCACATACAAAACAGAGGAAGATTGGCACAGGTGTTAGCTTATGGCAAATCTTCCTCACCAGTGCCCCCCCAAAATAAAAAATTGAAAACAAACATGCTCTTGGGCTCTTCATGAGACAAGAAAAATTAAACTTAATGTTACTTTCTATCTCAAATCTTTCAGAAAAAAAAAATTCCAGGTGGTAAAGACCTAAACATTTTTAAGCTATAAAAGGTACTAATCAAAAATACTGGAAAATATATCATCATTGGGTGAGGAAGGCCTTCTTGTTTAGGACGCAAGAAATTTTAAAATAAAAATTTAAAGAGGGAAAAGACAGATTTGACTGCATTAAAATTCTAAAATGTTTTATGTCTGAAAACCTAAACAAAACTAAATATCAAGCTACACTCTGAAGAGTATATTTAATGGGTACAGGAGTAATATCCAGAATATATAAAGAAGCAAAAATTCAAGAGACAAGGACCCAAAAAAGGTGGTGAAAGCACAGTAACCGGCAATTTAAAGAAAGAATCAGAATTGACAGACAATCAGTGGATCTTTAGCCTTATACATATAATGCATTTGCTCTTTTAAAAGGAGAATATCTTTACGTATTGCTTGCATAAGTTAAAACATTTTTTAAAAATGTTTTGAAAGGAAAATACTATTGGTTAAAAAACAAAAGCAGATAATGGAGTAGGAAATGATATACCAGGCAAATATTAATAAAAGCTAGCAGGGTGATAAGATTAATATCAGAGTCAAAATAAAATTCAAAGTACCAAACATTAGTGGAGCAAAGAGAGATTATTTTATATGGAGAAAAAGTACAGTACACTAAGAATCTAAAGCAACCAAGCACCATTTTGCCAATATATTAGGGGTGTCAGCTCAGGAGCTCTCGTGCCTACTCCAGGACTTAGAGAGGGGTTTCTTCCCCCATCCCTCACTGGGAATTCAGAGACCCATTCCCATTTTCTAAGCTCATTGCAGGAGTGAGAGGGTGCCAAAAAAGGTTAAATCACACAGGAATTAAGCCCAATCTAAATTCCCTCAGGAAAATCCTACACCCACTTTTTTTTTTCTCTGGAATATTCTTTATCCCTCTCATTTTCCACAATAGCTTTTGATGACCCAAAGTTTGACCCCGAATGCTAGTTCCCCTTTCAAAATATTCTGGTTTAGTAAAAGGGAAGAAAAGAAAAGTAGTCAAAAACATACGAACGTTTACAAGATGGTAGCATCCTGTATTATCTATAGCTAATCACAACTTATTAACAAGTTCCCACTCCTGTTAATGACAGAGGAAAAATTTTAATTTGTCAAACTCTCTCTCAGGGCTGCCTCCTTCCAAGGGTCTCCCTGCTCCTTCCCACCATGGTTTCTGAATCCAGGAGTTTATGTATCCTCGTTATGGGAGAAAGGGAAGCAGTCTCAGGGCTGTGTACTGTGCTGTTCTGTGAGTCCTCACTCATTTTCCATGCTGTGTTGCTTTTCTGTGGGTCTCTGGACACATAGTGCTTGTGCCCGATGAGTTGCAACAGGTCCTGGCTGGTTCTTTTAGCTGCTTTTCTGACGCTTGCTGCTGGAGCCTGTGGTCCTGCTGTAGCCTCTCATGAGGTTTCTTTGCTGGATGCAACTTTCTCATTCCAAACACAGACCTCTTCTGGACTTTGGGTTTTCTCAGCATTTCTGCACCCTCTCATCAAGGCATGAAAGATATTCTGGTTCCCCTCCATACCACACCAAGGCCACAGGGAACTGGGGTGCAAACACAGGTCCATCTGCCTAGACACCTTTCAGCCATTTCAGAATTACTTCTTGAATGGCACCATATTGCCCAAGCACCACGCTGAACATGGAGTGGAAGTGAGGGACCATCCCAGAAGTTCCAGATTCTACCTCAACTTATCTGGGGTTCCTGATGTCGTGTCCATCTTCCCTATTCTGGAACAAGACCCAAGGAACGACGGGGCTAATGGGTTCCTTCTCAGGGACCCTAACTCCAGGTAAGTCTACTCTCAACCCCTCTGACCTTCCCACCTCCTTGGCTCTTCCAATTGGAAGAACACTTCACTTCCTCCCTCAGGAGATGACAACTTCCCACCATCATACTCTGAGTTGGCTCTGCCTATTGATTGTAGGCATGCCTATTGCTTGTAGGTAGCATGTCTAGGCTACATGCTTCACTGTTAATATTTGGGTGTTTGGAATTTGGAGCTTCATTTACTTTCCCAACAAAGCTTTCAAGACTATTGTTGAGTTATAGTTATAGTTCAAAAGCTGAACTGGAGTCATTATTTACCTTTACATTCCTCAGAGAATGAACAATCACGATGTTCTCTGAGACAGATGGATGCCTCTGGTTAAAAACGGAATGGTCACATGGAAAAAAATAAGAAAAAAAATCGCATTAATATTTTTCAAAATATATCTCCCTCATACCAATTTTTAATCTAGTTAAAGATGAAATTATTAGTTCTGAAGGTGGAACTAAGAGCAGGGTTTTCCCCCCCTGACTAATTGGGTCCTTACAAAAGGACACATTTATCAAATACGAATAAAACCAAAGGAAGCTTTAGTCTGTTGTCTGCAGACCCCTAGAATCAGAAAAAGCCCCGGGGAAAGGCAAGAGCACAGTTATTGCTGCTCCAGGAGGATGTGTATGGTACAAGTAGATGGCAGAGAGGGTACCAGCAGCATCCTATCATCCTGCTGTCCCCAAGGAGTTCTAGGTCCACTCATCTAGTTGAGGGAGGGCCAGCTACTTGGTCAGTGGGTTCCAGCAGGGGTCAGCAATGGATCGGACTGGAGTGCATCTAGCAGCCCCAGAGGCAGTGCTAGAGCCTTTCCTTCTGGGGCTGTGTGTACTCATGGCTTTTACCTAAAAAAACCAGGCTTTCATGGGCCAGGACATACATTTCAACAAATATTTATTGAGTGTTCACATTGTGTCAGGCACTGTCATAGGCACGTAGAATACACAGGTGAATAAAACAAAGATCCATGCCCTCGTGATCTTATATTCTAGCAGAAGGGATATAAAAATAAACAATAAGTAAATTATATAGTACGTAAGGTAATAAAAGGTATGAATTTAATAAAAAGTAGAGCAGGTTAAGTGGGATCAGGAGTGCTGGGTGGGAGTAGGGGTTAGATTGAAGTAATAAATAGAGTGATCTGGATAGGCTTCATTGCACAAATAAGATATGAACAAAGACTTGAAGGGCAGGAGATATCTGGGGGAAAACTCTCCAGGCAGAGGGAACAGCTAAAGAAACAACCCTAGGGGATGAGATCAAGAAACAGAAAGGAGACCAGGATGGCTGCAGCAGAATTATGATAAGAAGGAAGGGAGAATGCCAGATCATATGGACCTTATAGGCCATTGTAATGACTTTGGCTTTTCCTCTGGGTAGAGTGGAGAGTCAGTGAGATTCTGAGCAGAAGCATGATATGATCTACCTTATCTTTAAAAGGATAATTCTGACTGCTATGTTTGAGGAGTTTAAACAAGGAGACATGTTAGGAGGCTATTTCATTAATCTAGATAAGAGATGATGGTGGCTTGGACCAGAGTGATGATAGGGGAGGTTGAGAGAAGTGGTCAGACTCTGATATATTTTAAAGGAAATGCCAATAGGCTTTCCTAAAGGATTGGCTATGGGGAGTGAGAGAATGAGAAAAGTCAGAATGACTCAAAGTTCTTTGACCTGAGCAGCTGGGAGGATGGAATTGCCATCAACTGAGATGGAGAAGGCTAGAAGAGGGGGCAGGTTTGTAGGGGAAGAGCAAGTGTTCCATTTTGGAGATATGGAGTTTGAAATGTATGTTAGACATCCCAGTGGAAAATTTGAATAGGCAATGAAATGTCGTGTCTGGAGTTTGGAAGAAAGGTCTGGGCTAGAGATAAAAGTTTGGAGTTAACAGCAATTTAAAGCTCTAAGTCTGAATTAGATCAACAAGAGAGTGAGTGTAGGGGGAGGAGAGAAGAAAGGCTAAGACTGATGCCTGGGTCATTCCAACATGAAGAACTGAGGGAGGTGAGGAGGGACCAGCAAAGGAGACTCAGAAGATGTGACCAGTGAGATAGGAAGAAAGCCAAGAATGTGATGTCCTAGAAGCCTAGTAAAGAAAGTGTATCCAAAAAGAGAGTGGTCCACTTTGTCAGAGGCTCATGCTAAGACAAGTAGGATGAAGGATGGAGAGCTGGCCATTGACTCTAGCCCTCAGTGGTCATTGGCAACCTTTGATAAAAGCAGCTGTCGTGGAGTGGTGGGAGTCAATGCCAGATTGCAATGGATTTAGAAAAGAACAGGAAGAAAGTGGAGACCATGGTTATAGGGCACTATTTTGAGACATTTTTCTGCAAATGGGAGCAAGAAATTGAGTGGAAATTGGTTGGAGACAATGGGGTCAAGAGAAGTGATTCTTTTTTTTTAAGATAGGGAAGTAGAAGGGGTTGGGGAGAAACAGCCTGTTTATATGCTAATGCTAATGAAAATGATCCAAGAGGAAACAAAAAGTTACTAATGAAAGAGAGAAAGGGAGGAAAATTGCAGGACTGATATCTGTGAGGAGGCAAAGGCAATGATATCTAGTGCACAAGAGGAGGGATTGATCTTAGCTGGGAGCATGGATGTTTCATCTGTGAAGCAGTAGGAGATTCAGATCTCTTCTCCATTAAGGCCTGCTCCCTGTTATAGTGGTCCCTCAGTTACTCAATTACTAATACAAAATCTATGATGAGGCATTTACTTCCCTGATGAATTTCCGGGTTGCACAGTAAAGGGAAAACATCTAAGAATTCTGAGGTGTTAAATTCTGAGTTTTAAATCATAGATATATTTTTCCTTGGGTTGCTAATCTCTCTTAATTTCTCTTCCCAGCACCATTTTTAAAGCTGAGTTGGGAATTTTTATCTCCTTTGTAACCAGAATGACTGAGGCAGATGGGGTCTTCTGATACATTTGATGACTTGTTGGCCATTAGCTACAGTAATGTCCTTGCAACAGGCAACCTTACCTTGTTACCCAGGAGCCCTCGAACATGTATTCAGTCCTAGTTAGAGGACCACTGTGACTGCATTCAGAGTCTGGCCCATCCTGATGTAGTTCCTGTTATACAGAGGTAGCTTTTATTCTGGTGTCCTAGAAAGACCTACCTTCCCATCTTCCCAAGTATTTGTATAGCTAGTGCAAAACACTTTTCTCAGACAACCATCAGCTTAACAAGTTCTGGTTCATAGACAATGTCACAGTGATGGTCCCCTGGGATATTTGTGAGACTCTTCCTTAGCCCCTCATCGTGGGTGTTTTAGGTCTAGGATTAAAGGGTCTTAGCATCCACTCTTTATACTTTGGTGGAGACAGAAGGCACTTTGTTGACTAGGAAGTGGTAGGTCAACCTTCCTGATATTTCCCAGAATGCCAAATTCAGTTCAACAAGAGCTGAAAGTTGCTTTTCTCCAGGGCTGTAATTAGGAGCTGGTGGTGGCAATATGCATATCCAGAGGTTCAGAGACCACTTTTTTTTTTGTTAACACTCAATGTTCTGCCAGAGCTCTAGGAGACACATTATCTAACAAGGAGACTTCAAGGGGCAGGGGCGAGACCTCAAAGAAGAATGATAGAACTCTTGTGTACTGACTTGAGTCCCTCCTGCTTCTTAGGCTTCCCACTCAAGGGAGCCCCAAGGTAGAAGACTGATGGGTGACTAAGTAGATAAACTGGAATAAGATGCTGGTAACTAGACAAGTTGGCAAGGCACTGAGTCTCCTTCTTGGAAAAAATCACCTTCAGGGGAAAATCCTTGTGACAGCAGACACTTAATGCTCAGAAGTCAGAAAAGGCGTTGAGACTTTGGAGCTTGGGTATGTGCAAAACACCCCTGAATGGGCTCTAGATAAGGACATCATTGATACAATCCTACAAGAAAATTCTGGAGGAGAACAGGACACCAAGAAAAAGGTCTTGCCACACCACAAAGTGGTACAAGTCAGGAGAATTCGAACTACCGTAGTGAAGTATGCTGAGAGTGTGCTGCTGAGCATCACAAGTGAAGGGGATGCTGCTAGTTGGAGTGGACAGAGATCTAAAGGCAAGCATTGACTGTATCAATGGCAGCAAATAATTGTAGTAGATGTTATATCTGAGCCAAGTTAAAGACCCACACAACAAGTTTTATGAGTCATCTGTGGCCAATCTTTTTAAGGGACCCTATGGGAGAATTAAAGAGTTAAGTGGTAGGAAAATGACCTCTACTGAAGGCTATTAGGCATAGTTGTTGAATTTTCCATAAAGGCCTTAAAAGCCACAAGGCACCAGACTGTCCCATGTCATTTAGAGTCCCAGCAAAAAATATATAGCACATTCAAATTGGGTCAATAGAAGAGTTTAATAAAAGCGCTATTCTCAATGGCATGAGTAGAGGTTAAGCAAGGGATAGTTCGGTATCCTGCAGCTATTAACTTAGGGTGCCATTACCATTCCTAGACTTGAAGGAGCAAGGAGAGGGGCTTAGCAACAGGTTACCAGAACCTAAAGAGAGAGAGCTGCGTGGAAAGGTTCACCTGACAGGTGCAATGTTCTTCAGTTAAGGGACGAAGCCAGCTTGCAACAAGTCTTCCAGGAAGAGACCTAGAAAAAATTACCAAGATCTCACTCTCCTCCCTCCCATGGGTCTGTTTTCACTTGTTCACCATTGGCCAAACCCAACTGGAAGCCAGAGAACAAGAGAGTATCTTGACTGGGTCAGATTTCTGAGGATGAGAAATGTAGAGAGTAGATATGGAGGGATATCAAAAGATATTCAGTAAAATATCAGTAATTTTGGAGGACTAGAGGAATACCAGTGGTCTTTTTTTTTTTTTTTTTTTTTTTTTTTAGTTTAACTTGTTTAGATGACAGAACAAAATATCTGTTCACTAAGAACAGGAGATCTAGACCACACATTATGGAACTCCACCTCTAAGCTGCATTCCCCAAGAAGAGCAATAACCACCATACAGTTAGCATGGCCAATAAGATCAATTTTGAAAAACATTACCGTTTACCAATTTATAATTTTAATGTTCTTTTATCCCTATTACAGAGCAAGGGCAATATATTTCCATTGTAGAACATTTAGAAAGATAGATAAACCAAAAGGAGAAAATAAAACTGTCTTGTAATCCCACATTCCAGCAATAATTACTGCTGATATTATGGGATATATATTTTAAGTTTCTTAATCATACCTTACATATGTATTTGTATATTTTTAACTTCTTATTTTGACATAATTTTAGGCAAAGTTGCAATAGTATACACAAAATTGCCATATTTCCTTCACAATAATCGTTCAAATGTTAAACCTTTCACCACATTTGCTTTATTCATATTTTTCTCACTCTGTGTGTATACACACGCTCATATATACATACACAAATATAATTTATACACATCCCACACATATATTTTTTCCTGAATCATTTGATAGTAATCAATTTTAAAATTTTAAGAGGCAAGGTATGCCAATAACCTCTAAACCATCAATATCCCCAAGTGTAATAAGAAATCCTCAGAATTAAGAATGAGAGAATAATAATGATAACAGAGCCGGTATCAAGGAATTTCCATCAGATCAGAGCAGACTTATCAAGAAATTGAACACCCTTAGACCTTTGTAAATACCCTGGGGTCTTATTGCAATCCTGAGAGAGGCTGTGGAGGGTCCTGGGTGACAAGTGCCCAGCCATGCTCCTATTTATGGGAATGAGACTTTTAAACTGGGCTAGCCTGAGAGATATCAGGTAGCCATTAGAGGGCTCAGAGAGGGACCTAAGAGAGCCACCTGTGAGTGGATGTCTGAAGGCATTGAGCAGCCAGACAAGTGATGCTCCACTCCAAAGATATTGCTGCTTGGCATCCCATCTCATTTAGAGTGTAGTATATCATTGTGGAAAAGTCAATTCCAGGTGTCCAACTGTAAATGCTTGGTATAGAAGATAAAGAAATCCGTCATTCCTACCAGGATATAATCTCCCCCCCAGTGGAATCAGTATGGAAAGCAGAGAAAGTAAGGCCTTCTGTTATCTGTCAGGTGCTGATTTAAGCAGAATAATGTGTTGGGACTGGGTTAAATAATTTTTTTTCCAACATAGCACATGACCTTGAGAATTGGCATAAAATAGAGCCAGATGCTAAAATGCCTTCCTATATTGTTTTCCAAGGCTAGACCAGTTCCTCTCAGATGTATAGTTAAGGATATCAGATTATCCATGCTTCTAAAAGCCAAATGGCAAGAGGCTTACCCACAGGGTCAAAGCACTGCAGCTGGACATCAGTAGACAGAAGCCAAGAGTGTCCAACTCAGGGTTATCGAGGAGCGGTTGATGCTTATCTGATCCCAGACTTGGCCCTATTTTAAAAGAGAAATTGCATTATTTTCCTTATAAACTGACACACGTTTTAATTAATTTAGGAGACTGTCTGTTGACCAAAACGAGAAAGACTCATTTTAGCATAGTAATTCCTCACAGAGTGATTTTCCTGAGGATACCTACCAATGTCCTGTCCGGGAAGCTGGCAGTTGGTACTCCAGCTGAATGACTTCTTAGCCAAGCGATTGACCCTGTGCTTTAAGATCAAGAGGAAAAAATGGAGAAGAGATGGTATGGGATGGCTAACAAGGAAGAGAGGAAGCCAGGACTACTCCCTCACCAAGTTCCCACTTCCTGGAAAGAACTGCGTGGGACCCTCCAAATGCCTGTTTGCCCAGGAGTTAGCTGCAGAGGGTGGATGGGTTTAGGGGTTACAGTCTTGTTGGGACTGCCACAGCAAGGCAAAGATGTACACACATGAAAAGAATGTGATGTGAGGACCCCAGTCGGAAGGTAGCCAGGGGGAGAGCTCGAGAGTTAGTCTGCTCTCAGTGGAGCCTGTTGAAACTACCACCTTGCCTACACCGTGCCCATAGACGAACCAAAGAGAGACATAGACAATTTCTTCATGGGCAACCCAAAAGAAGGTTTCTATCTTTGCTATCTGTCCTCCCCACTCTCTTATCAGAGGGTCATGTGACAGCGAGAGAGGGGTGAGAGCCAGACTGCCTCCCTCCAATCTAAGCCACTAGGAACTAGGGTGAATAAGGAGGTTAGGGGAGAGCTTAAAGTCATACATATAAGATTTAAGTTGTAGAATGAACAGCAAGGAGTCATAAGAACTGAAAACGACCGTTCTAATAGATGAATCATTAGGAACCAATAGGAAAGTAAGTTTCAAAAGAGCAAATAATAGCAGTCACTAGGGAAAAAATTTCATGTGATACACAATAGTTGAGACTCTTCCCTGACAGTTAACCGTTAGACATCCAGACATTTATGTCCTCCCCCTCTTAAGACCTCGAGATTCCATCCATACTCCTCTCTCCACTTTTGCCCTCTTAGTACAGCAGCAACCTTACAAGGATCAAATGCACACCAACCAACATCATAACCTCCTTTTTAATCTATTTTCCCAGTGGCACCAGGAGCCCCAAATGGTCAAGAGGTGGTCTCGGCTTCTAATTCAATGAGACCATTGTGGATCTCCCGGTGGAAACATTCCTTTCTTGGTATTAAGAGCTTTAAACAAGCAAAATCCAAAGCAGTGGAGAAGGAGAAAAACTACTTTGCAAGTGACAGGAGAATCCCATTCCAACATTTACCCTGACGCATGTATTCTGGCTTTGGGAGAAACAGCCCCCTATATAGTCCTGGGTCAGACACATGCCCCATCAAGCATCCTGATCCTGCAAGTGTTGTATCTCAGCTGACAACAAAACTGAATCCTCAAAAGCCTTTCTACCCAGTGACATCTGGATGACACGGTACATGGTAAAACCAGTGAGTCCCATCGGATATAATTAACATTTTGCTCTGCTTCTTTTATGAAAGAGTGAATTTCTTGGTCCAAAACAGTTACACAAAATATTGTGTTAGTAAATCAACTCTAAGACCAAAAATGACGCTAATGGGAGAAGAAGAGTAGACAAAGAAAAAAATTCATATCCAGAATAAGTGTTTTTTCCACTGTAAGGAAAAAGTCCCATTCATGAATGAAGAGATTTAGTGTAACTCATCTGCCACCATTCACCTGACTGTGAGGGCTCAGAGGTCATTGCTGATCACAGGTTGATAACCTGAAGAGGAAAAATAAAATCTGTGTTATAATCCATGTTAGATATGGAGTATAAACTCCTATCTGCCACTATTTCACTTTGTTCATGACACCATGAAACAAGTTCTCAGTGCTGGGAAAGAGACCAAGTGACATCTACAGGACAGGTCATTTTATCTACCTGATAATTTAGCCTTCTCTGTAGTAGGAGCCTTTTGGTGAGCAGCCACAGGATACACAGATATCCTTACACTCTGGGTTCACTCTGAGCATGTAACACAAAGGAAAGCATAGTACATAATGTTGTTGCCACGCTTAGACCCAAAAAGCAGAGGGAAAAAAGAAGACCCAGAAATATAAAGTCATGCAGAGAGGGCCACCTAGAAGAAAGCTGTGACACTCATTTGAGATAACCCAGCAGGCAAAGTGTCAGGGGAATATATAATTTAACTTCAATCTCCTTCTTCCCTCTCATCTCCTGTTGGGGAGCCTATTTACCAAACCGTTCCAGAAACCAGAGGACAAATGATGCAGATCAAACAGGTCCGCCTTCTAGAGCAGACAGCAGGAAATGGGCAGAGAGGTAGAAACAAGTGACAAGTAGATCTAGAGAGGCACACAGGAGATACCCAGCAGACATTTCTTCAAAAATTATTTATCAAATTCACCTACTATGTGCCAAACACTATTCCAGATGTTGGGGACAGAACAGTAAAAAAAATAAAAATAAAAAAAATAAAACAGACAAAAATGCTTAACCTCATGGAGCTCATAAAATAAATAAAGTACATGCATAAAATATAGTGTATTAGATATTCACAAGTCATAATGAGAAAATAAAGCAGGGAAGGGATATGAGAAAATGTTGGCTGAGGAAGACTATCATAATCTTAAATAAGATGACAGAGAGGGCTGCATGGAAAACCTGAAGGAGGTCAGGAAGCGAGCCTGTAGATATTGGGGAAGATTAAACCAAACATAGGACATAGCAAGTGGAAAGGCTCTGAGATGTGAGTACACCTGGTGTATTTGAGGACCATGAGAATGTTAGTGAGTGAGGTGGACTGAGCAAGAGAGACAGTATTAAGAGAGAATATCATAGAGGTGAAGGAGTTGGGGAGGCAGGGTGGAGGATATAACTTGTAAAACTCTACAGGACATTGACAGAAATTTGGCCTTTCCTCTGAGTGAGATGGGAAACCTTTGGAGGCTTTTGAACAGAGGAGCAGTATGATCTGATATGTGCATGCGTCATCATTCTGGCAGCTGTGTTGAGATAGACTGACATGGAAAGGAGGATCAAGGTTAAGAGAAGGAGATCAGTTAGGAGGATATTGCAAGAACCCAGTCAAGAGACAGTCTTGGCTTAGACCATGGGGGTAGCAGGGATATTGGATGGTAAAGTTGACAGGATTTACTGAAGGATTGAATGTGGATGTGAGAGAAAGGGCAAAGGTTGACTCCAAGGTTTATTGGCTACTGGGAAAAAGTAATTGCTATTTACTGAGACAGGAAGGATTGCAAGAAGTCAGTTTGGTGTTTATTGCACTGAGTGGATATTAGGAGCTCAGTTTTGGACATGTTTGACATCCACGTGGAGACGTGAAGGTGATGGATGGATATTTGAGTCTAGATCTTAGGAGAGAGGAGGAGATTTAAATACGCATTTGACAGGGTGGTGCCCTGGAAACCAAGGAGAGGTGATCTTCTATGACAAGTGCTGCTGATAGTTTAAATAAGATTTGACCTAAAATCACCATTGGAAGAAGCAATGCAGGTGACATTGAGGAGAGCAGTTTTAGTAAAGGGGAGGGATGTGAGGTGGTTTGAAGCGAGATCAAGAAAAATGGAAGGAGACACATTGGAGATAGTAAGTACAGACAAACCTTGCAAGGAACTTTGCTATAAAGGGAAGGAGAGGGAAGTGGGGTCAACATAAGGTTTTTAAAGACAGAAGAAATTAAAAACCTTTTCTCTCAAACCTCATTGTCACCAGTCCTCCAATCTTGATCAATTAAAATTTATCTCAGAAATTGAGGTATGAGTCTATTTAAGAAAATCTATCAACAAAATTCACAACATCAACAGACTAAAGGGAAAAATGCAGAAAAAAACCCCTGACACTATAAGGCAGCGAAAACATTTGATTTTTGATAAACACGTATTTATGATGGAAAAAATACCTTTCAGAAAACTAGGAATAGAAGGAAATCCTTCACCTTGATAAAGTTTGTATGTCAAAATCTATCAGCAAACATAATTAATGGAGAAACTTTAGATCAGGAGCAAGATTAAGATGCCCTCTCTCTCCTATTGTTTATACTCAAGGTCTTGGCCAATTTTATAAGAAAGAAAAAGACAAGTGGCTGAAAGGATTGGAAGGAAAGAGACGAAACTGCCATTACTTGCAAATGATATGATCATTGATCCAGATAAACCAACAGAATCAACAAACCATTGTAAAAAATTTCTCTAAACCAATAATAACCAACTAGAAAATGTAATAAAAATAAAACACTATTCACAGTAGTAACAAGAAAACTATGAAATAACTAGGATTAAATTTAATCCAATATGCATAAGATATCTATGAAGAAAACTTTAAAACTCTAATAAAGGATACTAAGAAAATCTAAATAAAAGGAAATTTATCCTCTTAAATGGGACAACTTGATAGTGTAACAACTTATTTTTTGAAAAAAAACTACTAAAGGATATAAAGAGGATTTAAATAGAAAATTTCATGCTTTTGTATGGTACAACTTTATATTGTAACAATGTTTCCCTAAATTCATCTATAATTTTAAATAATCTAACTCAAAATTCCAGTTGGATATTTTGAGGAAGATGATAACCTTAGCCTTAAATATGAATAAAATTCAACTTTAAAAGCATTAAGCCTTAAAGAAATAAGATTATAGAGGTGGAATTTGCCCTACTTGATATTAACAGAATATTGGCTCTTAACACCTGAGATGAACAAGTTTTGGCTCAAGAGCAAACAAATAGATCAATGGAATAGAACAGAGAATTTAGAGACAACCCTTTAAGTATCAGAATTTAACTTGTACTAAAGAAGGTACCAAAAATCCATTGAGAAATGAAGATTAATTGATTGATAGTAGATGATGTTGAGGAAACTGGCTCACTGTGTGGAACAATATAAGCCGAATTATTATCTAACATCATCACTATATTGAGAAATATAAACTGGATCCTTATCTAACATCAAATACAAAGGAGGATTCTAGATGCGTTTAAAGACTTAAATGTGGGGAAAAAAGTCATAGGGGAAAAATTCAGAAAATATCTTTATGTCCTAGAAGCAGGGACGGACTTTTAAATAAAAGTTGGAAAACACAAACCATAAGGCAAAATGTTGCTGAACTTGGTTACATTAAAATTAAAGCTTTCTAAACCGCAGTGAAGTACCACATCACACCCACTAGAATGGCTACAATTTAAAACGATGGAAAATAGTAAGTATTGGCAAGGATATGGAGAAACTGGAACCCTTGTACATTGCTGGTGGGAATGTAAAATGGTTCAGCCATTGTAGAAAATAGTATGGTGGTTCTTCAAAAGTTAACCATAGAATTACCTTATGATCCCACAATTCTACTCTTAGGTATATACCCCCTAAGAATTATAAACAGGGGCTCAGACAAGTGCATGTACACACATGTTCATAGCAGCACTATTCACAATAGCCAAAATGTGGAAACAGCACAAATCGATCAAAGGAAGAATGGATAAACAAACCGTGCAATGGAATATTATTCAGCCAAAAAAAGAATAATGACATGTACTATAACATGGATGAACCTCCAAAACATTATGCTAAATGGAAGAAGCCAGACATAATAGGTCACATGTTGTATGATTCCATTTATATGAAATATCCAGAATAGAAAAATCTATAGAGATAGAACAGATTGGTGGTTGCCACAGGCTGGAGGATAGGGAGGATGGAGAGAAATTGCTCAACGCCCAGGGTGTTTTACTTTGGAGTGATGGAAATGTTTTGGAACTAGATAAAGGTGGTGGTTGCATGACATTGTAAATTAACTACATGTCTCTGAATTCTTCACTTTAGAGTGGTTAACAAAAAAGTCTTGGTGAAGGTACTAAAAAAAGACGCTTTCTATCCAGGGAAAAAACTAATAGGCAGATAACAGAATTAAAGAAGAAGGGCTGACCCCACGGCCGAATGGTTAAGTTTGTGCACTCTGCTTCGGTGGCCCAGGGTTTCGCCAGTTCAGATCCTGGGCATGGACTTGGCACCACTCGTCAGGCCATGCTGAGGCAGCATCCCACACAGCACAACCAGAGGCACTCACAACTAGAATATACAACTATGTGTTGGGGGGCTTTGGGGAGAAGAAGAAGAAGAAGAAAAAAGAATTAAAGAAGATATTCTTTAAATATTCTTTAAATATTCTTTAAAACTGACAACGAATTAATATCTAGAATATACAAAAGAAATCTTGCAAAAGATATAAATCAGCATTTGCAGAAGTTGATAAAGATACGAAGAAATGCTCACATTCATAATCAGAGAAATGCAAATTAAAACAACAGCGATATATTAATTTACATCTATTAGATAGGAAAAAATTGGAAAGTTGAATGATGCCAATTGTGGATGGGGGGATGTATCTTAGATCATGTTCCCCAGAAGCAGATCTTGAGATGTAGCTTCATTTGCAAGTGATTTAGTAAGGAAATCATCTCAGGATAAACGTAAGGGAGTAGGGGATGCAGGACAGAAAAACAGAAGAAACCAAACAAGGAGTATTTCAGACGGAGTCCTAGCCTCAACCTGATCCTGTGCAGAAGTTCTAGAGAGGAAATCACACCTCAGTCAAAACCATTTTGAGGCAAAAGAGCTGAGCTTTAATACCTAATCCTGAAGTCACCCATTGCCTACAGGATGCCCTGGGATGACCCCCAGGCACATCATATTCTCTGGGCTAAGTGGCTCCAACAGCCCAAGGGCAATCCTCTAAAGAAGTTTTTAGGACAGGCTAGAAGCAAATCACACAGAAACTGGGAGATGAGCCCACAGAGGTAAAAAAACAAACAAACAAAGGGATCAATGAGTTTCTGGGCATAGCAAGAATAATATCTGCAAGACGTGAGAATACAGGAAGCCCCAGGACTACTGGTGGGAAAATGGACTGAGGAAGCCATTGTTGAGAGCAATCTAGCATTTCTTAGGTAAATTATATTAGACAGACATATGCATATCATATGACTGAGCATTTTTATTTTGGGGTATTGTCCCAAAGAAATTATAACATGGGTTCATAAGAAGAATAATTACTTGGACATGTCCGCAAGGACATGGCTTTTTTCCCCAAAACCCTAGGAGTCACTGATATGATCCTATTATCAAGGCTTCACACAGACTCCTTTCATCATCCTGACCTTTTAGCATCATTGGATCTACTGAATTGTAAGAGCCAAATGACATAACAGCTTGTTTGCAGACTGAACCAGCTGAAGAAACTTTTCTTGCTTTCGGCTCCACTCAAATTTGATAGTTTTTCAAGAATCACCTATTGAATTTGTCAATGCAACATACCCAAAAGTGTCATTTGTTGCCTCCAAGTATTGTGCCTTTTTCTTAGTGTAAGGCAGGTCAGTCCTTTACCTGGGAGGAGATATCCTCATATACTCCAAAACTGGACCCCTTAGAAGATACATTGATGTAAAAGCCCTCATATTTTTCCCTTCCTGGCATACATGTGTTCTACTAAGGCTTTTAGGATACTTCTTGGACAAGTATAATTTCCTTTGGGATGGTGACAGGATCAAGGTCCTTGTATCAGTGAGGGTCCAGTCAGAAAAGTGGAAACCAGACTGAGGTCTAATTTCAAATGAAGAGTATTTAATAAAGGGAATTGGTTACACAGTTGTTGGAACACTGAACAAGCAAAAAGAGAGGTTGAGTTAACTCCGAGAGTAATATCTTTAGAAAGAAGCTACCATTCCTAGAGCTGGGGGAACAAAATGGAAGACATGATATTAGCAGAACCTAGAGAAAAGGACACTTTACTGCTAGTGGGTAAACTGCTGAGGTAGTGTAGCCCAGATCTCTTAAGGGGACATGGCCAAATGGGTAAGAGTATAGTGGGCGTGGTTACTACTTGTATCCTGAGGGAGCATGGTGAGGTTATTGCTAAGAATTCTTGAAGAAGCTGGAGGCTGGAGTCTGGAGCTGGAGGGTATGCAGACTCAGACGGGAAACTGAAAGAGACTTCTTCCTTCCTAAACTTTCCAGTTTCTGAAAGTTCCTCCAATTGAAAGAACCTAACCAGAAGCTGGCTAGCAAGGGAATCTGAAAAATGAAGTTTGTAGAGGCCAGTTCCAGCATCATAGGTAAATGTCTGACACACTTAGTGGTGAAGTTGTCTTGCTGGCTCTGCCAGATGCAAGTAAACAACTTCTAGTATTTTTTATCCTAGCCAAGAAAATCCTGTACCTGCCTAGATTCACCTGGACATCACTAAGCTGCTGTTAGTGGCTGTATTTTGTTGGGGAGACTCTTGGACCTCACCTATAACATAGAAATGTGATGGCATAGGAGGCAAAGTAGAGAGATGAAGAAGAGATTTAATAACAGGAAAAAGAGAGTGAGCAGAACGCTCTCTCTATGAACTCCATTCCTCTGTTTTCAGTCATTCTGTCTTATTATATTTTAGATGTGCCTAGATAAACAGTATATGGCTGGCTTTTTAAAATCCAACCTGAGAATGTCTATCTTATGGGTGACCTTATTCCATTTATGTTTATTGTGAATATTGGTTTATTTGAACTTAATTTCTACTATCTTATTTTGTGCTTTCAATTTACCATGTTTTCTTCCTTTTCCTTTCTTGACTTATATTGTGTCAATTTTTCTTCATTCCCTTCTATTTATTTGAAAATTATAAATTTATTTTCAGGCATCTCCTACTTAAGTCAATAATCCTTTCCTGAAAACCAAATGTTGTGTATAAAAATGCTAAGCAGGAGTGTATTTCCTATAATTTTAAATGGAAATATTGTAATGCGTTATATATCAACAAAATTCTCCCAGTAAAGTTCTTAAAACATAAATAAAACACCTGTCTATCACTAACAAATCATCATTTTAGGAAGAAAAATGCTTTAAAATTTCTTTCTGATCAGAAGAAATTAATATAATTGTTAAACAGTTGATTTGATGCAATAATTGGTCTCTCAACACGAGCAACATCTGAAATGTGTATTCATTTGTCAATACTTGTGCTTTGTAAAATGACTACATATGATTTTGACATTCTGCTAATTGTATTTGGAATGTAAATCAAATTACTACTTGAAATTTTTAAAATGCATATTTCTAAAGTTGTATTGAGTTTTATGGACATGAATACAAAGTTTTCTTAGATAAACAATGGATAGAAAACATTTGTATTGAGAGAGGTACTTCTATAAAATTGGTATTTAAAAGCAAGGACACATTCACAGGACTAACAAGTAAGATGTTTTGTGACTATATCTGTATATTCTTTTAGCAACTACCCTTAACATTTCAACATGCAATTTTTACAAAGTTAAGAAATGTATCATCCTCCTGAACAGATGGAGTTAAAAAGGAAGACTTTACCTGGGAACTCTCCCCTTCCACCTTCCCTAAGGTTGACCGCAATTTTGGTTTCATCTTGTTTTCTTGGTAACTATTCATTTTAAAAGCATTTAAAATTTAGAGAAAAGTTGCAAGAATAGTAGCTACCCTTAATGTAGACTGAAGAATTGTGTACATTTTGCCCCATTTGCTTTATCATTGGTTTTCAGAAATTTGAGCATAATACATCTCAGTGCAGTTTTCTTTTTGTTTATTGTGCTTTGGGTTTGTCGAGCCTCTTGAATCTGTCAATTGATATTTTTCTTCAAATTTGGAAAGCTTTTGCTGTTATCTCTTCAAATATCCCCCCCTTATAAGGACCTCTAATTACACATGGGTTAGACCATTTGATATTGTCCTACATGTCACTGAGGCTTTATTCATTCTCTCTATATGCTTCAGTTTGGATAGTTTCTTTTATTATGTCATCAGATTTAGTGATATTTTCTTCTTCAATGTCTAATCTGCTATTAAGCCCTTCAGTGAAATTAGATATTTTATGTTTTTCTATGGAATATGTTAGACTCACTAAATTAGGTCATAAAAAGGCATACAAAGTTTTCCAAACATTAAAAAAGTAATGTCATGGAATGTTTTAATTGTGTGAAATAAAGTATCTGACCAAAGAGTTTTTGAATAGGATGATGTATTTCTCTTCCATGTGTGGATGTTTTCCCCTATATTAGTAGAGGTTTTGATTAGGTTAAGATTTTAATCTGATATAGTGCATATCTATATATTTTTTCTTTTTATAAATTGGGTTATGAAGCTTCCCAGGAGAATTTACAAAAATGCTCACGGACCAACATAGAACCTCATAGATCCCCTGAGGGGTATCTGTGGGCCGACTCTAGCAACTTGTCCAATGGACTCTTTCCCCAGAGGACAAAGTCTCAGGTAAAGGTTAAAGTCTGTGCATCTTGAGGAGCTGCCTAAGGCTATATGGTAAGAAAGAAGAAAGAGGACTACGCCCTACCCCAACCTCCAGCATATTCGTAACCACTCAAAGATGTCGGGACATAAGAGGGAAAGAGGACAGGTGTTGGGGAAATAGATTGGACTCCTCGCAGCTCTAATTATGTAAAGCTCAAATCTTGTTTTAGTCACTATTTACAGGCTATTTTTCACATCCCAAATTATGAATCTGAACACCCAGAATGCATGTATAATATAATAACTATTAATTTGATCAGCTTTCCAAGACCTATTTAGCTATATTGATCCCCTCAAAGCCCAATCAATATCTTTTTTTCCTTGGCTCATATTTAAACTGGCCCTGAAACTTAAAATTCCTCTGTATCTGCTTATGGATTCCTGAATCATCCTTTTCCCAAGCTTTTCCTCCCAGGAATCATCAAAGAGAAGTCCCGCAATTGTTCTTACTAAGGACTTCCCAGCTGTTACCATCAGAGGGCGACTTTCAATAATTTCCTGGTTCCAGGCTCCCTCTGGGGGTATAATTTCAAATTGCTCTCTATCATCATTCGTTTCTTCTTCCATTAAATCTCTCTGGAGATTTAATGGCACCCAGTCATTTTCCCCGACCTACTATCATCAAAAATATCTCCCCAACCCTTTTCTAGCCTAGTCCCAAGTGTAAAAGCAGTTTGGTCCAGATATAAAATCAGTGGAACATCCTTCTATTCTTTTATAGAAGACTAGTTTGACGTTTCAGATCTCATGCCTTCCCTAAATATCAATCTCTCTTCGCTCATCTGCTGACATGTCCCTAGTTTGCCTTCTGTCTGTCATTTCTAAAGCTAACCTTCTCAGGTCATAGTTCTCTCTTCATTTGAAACACCCAGTAGGTTGGCGCTACCTGCTCATCAGGGCCTGCTCAGTTTCTGGGCCAGCCTGACTCCATGAATGAAGACTAACCAGATGCAGGCTCCTTATAGTGAATTTTCAGCCTCTGAAATGGTATTGTTACATTCTTCTTATAAGCAGAAGCCTCTTTCTCTTCATCTAGTCATTGCTATACTGCTATGGTATTCACAAACATGATTGGATCATAACTAATGGACATATCAGGGCCAAACTGAGAGCACAGAGCAGAGGGTGGATAGGTAGGGAACTGCCTCAGAGAGGCTGTGGATAAGCCATACAAATCCCTTGATATTTGTTCCACTCTGATTTTTCCTGGCACCTAGTATTTCATCTTTAAGAACAAGATAAAAAGGAAGAAAGTATAGGATGGCTATCTAATACCACCAACAATGCCTAGCACTAATAAATCAAACCCAAAAATCTCTCATAGTCTACGTGAAACTTTTCAGTTGAGTTTTCAGTTAGTCATTCAATCAACAAATATTTGCTCAGTGTCTACTGTGTGCCACGTACTGCTGTCCCAGGTACTGAGGATATAATAGTGAACCAAGCATGCAAAATCCTTGTCACATTGGGGCATACATTCTCATGAAGGAGATGGATAAATGAATATATACAAATATAATATAATATAATGTACATTATATTTATATATAAATAAAAAATATAAATTTATATATTTACAAATTTGTAACTTTAGGTAAATCTAAGGGTTTTGAAGAATAATAATGCATGTTAAAGGGATAGAATGTTACTGGGAGAGAGTACCTACTTGGGATGGCTAAGGAAGGCCTCTCTTATAAGGTGACACTTGCCCAGAAAAATGAATGAAGTGAGGGAGTAAGCCATAGGAAGTTCTTGGTGAAGAGTGTTCCAGAGGATGGAATTAACAAAAATCCTGAAAGGGAATGATCTTAGCATATTCAAGGAAGAGCAAGAAGTCCAAGATGGCAAGAGTCGCTGACATGATGGAGAGACTAGCAGGAGATGAAGTAGGGAGGGGGCGAGGAGGATCATAGGGTCTTGTAAATATGGTAAAGAGTTTGCATTTTATTTAAATGTGATAAGAAGTTATTGACAGGTTTTAAGCAAGAAAATTCTGTGATCTTTTTTCACATTAAAAAAGATCTATTTACAAAAATACATTTGCTTCTTTCTTTCTCCTTCTCCTGTATGTCTTTTTCACTGTCTCTTGGCTTAACTAGGTGTTCATGAGGACATAGGGAAGCAGGCCCAGCTTGCAAACTCAAGGAAATAACATATTTAGGCCATGTTTCACAGACTTTTCCTAAGGGCCTGAGAAAGATCATTTAGAATTCTTTCTTATAAATTGTCTATGGTTTCTTAAGGGAAATAGAGCTGATAAGAAATGCCAAAATGCAGTCTAATCTCTACCTGACAGATTGTTCACTTCCTAATATTACTTCCCTATTTTCCCCCTCTCCTACCAAGGAGAGTCATCTCAAAAAAAGCTACAATTGTGTTTAGGCAGCCCAGAGTGAAAGGGAGATTTGACTTGGACCAGGGTGGTTGAAGAGCAGTCAGATTTGGAATATATCTGGAAAATGGAATCCATAGGACTTGAAAATGGATAGATTGGATGTATAGTTTAGGGAACGAGAGGGATCAAGGATAACTCCAAAGTTTTTTGCCTAAACCACAGAATGAATGGCAATACCCCTTCCTGAGATGGGAAAGATGGAGGGAGGAACGGGTTTGAAGGGGAGGGAGAATCAAGAATTATTTGGACCTGTCAAGTCTGAGATGCCAGTTAGACATCCAAGAGCTGATATAAACCACAACTGCATACAGTCCCCAACCAGAATGTAAGCTCCAAGAAGACGGGGGCTTTCGTCTGTTTTGTTCACACTGTATCCTCGGAACCTGGATGAGGCCCTGGCACATAGCAGTGTTTAACAAGTTTTTGCTGAATGAATGAATAAATAAATGAATAAATGTGAGTCTGAGGCTTTTGTCATTTGAAGTCCTAGCCTGCAGCCCTTGCTGATCAGAATGATAGAAAACAAACTGTGGCAACAAGCACCACTTATTAATACCTAGAATAGTGAGAGAAAGCAGGGTCCAAGGGGTCTCTTCCCTCTATTGGATCTCAAACTCAAATTTCTGGAATGGCCTGCCACATAGAGGAGAGAAGAACAAAGAGAATTGGGGGCCGGAGCCTGAACAAAGAAGTGCGCCATACTACTTATGTGATCTTTTAATATATAAGATCTTCCCAAAGAATGAAAGAAGGCTGAATAGTGATAGGGATTTCCTTCTTGAGGGAAAGCAAAGGGGAGAAGTGAGAAAGAAGAGACTTCCTCGAGAACTCCCTTCGCACTCCCAATGCTCATCAGCTAAGTCTCAGAACATCAGTGTTTGAAAGCTTTTGCCAGTATTGAAATTCAATATATGGCTTGGTATGAAAATGAAATGTATAGGAAGATATATACAGTTTGGTACGATTATGTATCATCCTACATCACTGTTGCTGGCTATGGCACCATGCCAAGTCTGGTGTTATTTGGAAGAACTGGAAAGAGCAAGAAAATAAAAAAAAGTAAGAGGGTGGGAGGAAGCTTCTTGGATTCAGCTTTGCTGAAATGCCGATAAATTGGTGTTAGTTGCCTAGGTCCACCTTTTGTGGGTGGACTCAATTATGACTCTCATTTGTGACACTATGCTTCCCATATCAGGGTAGAATTCTGTAACATTTACAAATATTCTTCTGTCTTGGAGAGAGGTGTCTAAATTGATCACATCTACTTCCTAAATCATTCTTTCTTACAATTGGGTCTTTGATGGTTGGACTTAAAGCTAAGACTGCGACCTGGTTCTCTGATCTCCTTCTATTAAGCTAGATCAGGAGAAAGGCTCTAGGGAGACACAGGAATGAAACTTATCTGTGGGGTTGGAAGGAGCTATGAATAGGAGAGAATATCCTCTGCCCCTTTGTATATCATCCCCCCATACTTGAAATTTTTAGAAATTTGCCACGGTGGGCAGCTCTTGTCCCAAGGTTTTTCCTGAGACCACCTCCTATCTCTTACTGTCCATCTTGCACATTTAAAAACCTCATTTCTTTTTCCTTTTTGTTTCTCCTTTGGTCCTCATATCCCTGACACTCTGGTGCTAAAGTGAATGGAAGTTCTGTATGGAGAGACAGCTTCCACTCTCTCTTGGAAGTAAACATGCCCATGTTTTTAATAGACAGATTATACAAACAAATTTCATGGCCTTGAATTTCCCAGATTCCCAATGTCCTGCTCTTCTTTGTATTTCTCTGTTTCTGGCAGTCTTTATTAGCTCCCTATTTATGTCAGAGTGGCTATTATGGCTGCTACATTTTCCTCCTCATAAAATTCATTAGCTTTGAAAATCATTTCTATTCACTCATCTCTGAATAATGCTAGTTCTGTTCAGATTTGATGTTGGTCAACAGATGAGATGAATGAATTTATTAACCCTGGCCCCACTCTGCCCACGGATGGAAGGCAGGTTGCTAGGCAAAGCTGCCTGCCCAGCCTCCAGTTTCTAGCAGGCTTTCGTTTTTGTAAGGACATAACTTTGTGAAATCCCTATTTCCTGGTTCTCTGGCATCTGAATCAATATAGAATGTTAAAACTACAGTTGCAGCGTGCACTGCAGCCAGGATGTTGAAGCATTTGAAGTAGCCAAACATATCTCCTCCCCCTACAGGTTCTGAAGCAATTAATAAAAACATGAAAGAATCAGGTAAGTTCGAAATATCAGTTCAAAACTAGCTTTTGCTGGAAGCTAGTTTGGAGACTGTGACTGGGGCCTGAATGTAAATTTGGGTTCCTAATACATCCCCTTAGTCACTGATAAACAATAGGCCCCTCCCAGATAAAGGAAGAGTCTCCCCAGATAACTTACCACATGTTGCTGGCAGGCTGTTGGAGAAAGAGAGAGCCGAAAATGCTACTCTTGCTAGAACTATATGCCACTGCTTTTTCATAGCAGAAGGAAAAAAGGGTGGATACCAATACTTTCAAAAGGGTGGAAGTTTCTATTTTATAAGCAGTCAAAAGTAGGAGGAGATGAAGAAAGTTCCACAAAGAGTTCTGCCTTATACCCTCCCTTACTGCTCTTTGCTCCTAAGGTCATATCACCCAGAATGCACTGTGCCACCCCTGCTCCCCATCTTTATTGCCCAGCTGTTACCTAGGGTGTGAGATCTCCATCTGGATGCAGAAAGGTGTAGAGGTACAGGGATGAGGAAGAACAATTTGTAGGTCCTACCATAGATCAACCCCCAACGAGTAGTAGAAACGGATGATCAAGCTGAGTTTTGGCTGCGGTAGCCCCTATGTCTGAAAAGGAAGATAATCAGTGGGGAATGTGTGATGCATTCACATTATCTTCTCTGAGATAGTCTCTGTTTATTCTAGCAAATCCTGGCTCTGCCGTGAACTCAAGACTAGTCGGGTTTTTCAGTCTAGATTTATCTGCCTTATAATTGGTAGCACTGGGTTGTTTATTAAGCTTTGGTAATTTTTGTGAAGTTTTTAAATCTTTTTCTATACCTTCAAAGGTTGCAGTTGAGATACTTTAAGGTAGAAGCTCTCCTCCCTTTTTCATGCTATTGTTTCTTCCCATGACCTTGCTCCTGGTTCTCCTCCAACCCCCAGCCACTCCTTCTCAGCGTTCTTTATGCCAGCCACTCGCGATGCTCTTCTCTCGGTGTTTATATGGTCCAGGCTCTGCCCTATGCCTTCCTAGCCTCCTCTCAGCCCGCTGTTTCTCCTGCTTGATTTCATCTACTTCAATGGCTTCAACTAGCAAGTATACTTGAGGCTAACCCTCAATCGGTAATTCTATCCTAAATCTCTCTCTCTTGAGCTCCAGACCCATGTTTTAAGCCATTTATTAGACGATGTCCCCGTCTGTAGCTCATATTCAACCAACCAAAATCAAAATTTGTCCTTTATCTCCCAAACTTGGTCTATCTCCTTTATTCTCTAACTTGGCAAATTGCACCTCCATCCACTCAAGTAACCAAGCTAAAAATGTGACTGCATCCATTAGCCTGTGGACTCAGTTGGCTACCAGTCTACTAACTCTACCTTCATAACATCTGTCGGATATCCTTCCTTTATCCCCTTCACTGCTGCTACTTTGCTTTAGAGCCTATGTCAGTTTAGGTTTTTTGGGTTGCAAATGACAGAAATGAATTCTGACTAATTTCAGAAGAAAAGGGGATTTGTTTGAAAGGATACTGGGAAAGCTTATAGAATTGAAGGGAAAACTGAATAACCATGCTCCAGGGGGACTAGATCTGGGGCGCCTCTGAGGACCTCCACAAGTGGAGTTCAGTCTTTTTGTCTGGGACACTGCATTAAGTAACTTAGCTACAATCATCTTTCATATCTGTGTGTCTTTATCAAACTTTCAAATTCAAATTCCTAGCAGAGAGATCTGGTTGGTCATCTTTGAATAAGTCATCCAGGACTAAGAGACAGGGGTGAGTGGCACAAATTTGTGACCATTACAGACCCTTATAATTTCTCAACCCTTCCTCACTACTGCTATAGCCTTCTCAAAGGCCTCCACCTCTTCCCCACAGTTCACACTGCCACCATTTTCATATTTCTAAATATATATAATAGCCCAATGTGTCTCCTTAGTCAAAATCCCTCAATAGCTCTTCATTACTCATGGAATAACATACAAGCTTCTATCAAGGACTTCGACTCTAGGATTTGGACCTTGGCTTACTCTCAGGCTCCTCTCTTGCTACCTTTCTGTTGAGGCTTATGTTCCAGGCACACTGCAGTTATTTGTAATTCCTCTGAACAAGTCATATTTTGTTCTATTCTCATGTTTTTGCTTGTGTTGCTCCCCCTTTCTCAAATGCCTATTTTCGCTTCTCTTCACCTGGTTAACTCACACTCATCTTTCCAGATTCAGCTTAGGTGTTAGCTCCAAATCTCTTCCCATCTCTTCTCTCTGGTTTAAGTGCTCTTCCTCTTTGCTCTGACAGCATTCTGAACTTTTGTCTAATATAGGTATTGTACTCAGTTCTCCTTGTTTCTCTTCCTGGCCAACTTACAAGCTCTATGAGGTCGAGGACTACGTCTGACTCATGTTTGGTTCCCGTTACTTAGGATGGTGCCTAACAATGTCATAAAAGTTCAGTAAATATATTGACATAAACAAATGTTGATTTTGAATGCCTAATATACAAAGTATTGTAAGGGGAACAAATATATATAAATTCAAATTTCCACTTTCAAGAAGCTTACTGCCTAGGAGGCAGACAAGACCCGCATGTAAGAAAAGTACGGGTAGAGCTACAAGATACTATAAAATTACTTGCACAAAAAACAATGCCTGTAGGCTAGAGTTTTGGATTGGGTTGATCTGAAAAGTCTTCTCTGAAGAGGAAAGACCTGAGTAGTAACACAAAAAAAGAAGAAGATTCAAATGGTTTGAAAAGGTTGGGGAGAGTGTCTTAAGTATGGGGAATAAGAGAGAAATGCTCACTGTGTTTGAGGAATAGGGTGAAAACACTGGCTACTGTCGAGGTTGATTAAGATATGGTGAAAAGGTCAGTGTGTGTGTGGAGGGAAGTCGTAGGTTAGAGAAATAAATTGAGCAGACTGTAGCAGATTTTGTATGCCTTTGTGCTTTTCATTCTCTGGTTCCAGCATAGAACACTTCCGCATTCTAGATTGCCTGATCATCACAAATTCCCTGTGTCTCCTCCAGAATCAAGAAAGGAATATTAAGATATTTTCACAATGGAAAGTTTCCATGCCAAGGAATTTCTCCTTCCTCCCTGAACTAAGATTTCCTGATGTCCTTCAAGGTATCGTACACCAGATCTTCCCATTCCTGCTTTGAATATAATTTTTGTGTTCATATGATTTTTTTTTCCATCCTGGGTTGCTGACAAGCAGCACAAGACTTGTACCTCCCAATCTGATGGCTCCTATTTATTTTAGTTTCAATATATACATAAACTGGACTCACAATTCCAGAAAAACTAAAGGCGAGAAAAAGGTGAAAAGCTCATTAGTCTATTTCCTTCCAAGGGAACTTGCAGAGTTTAGCTCGGTCTAGTCAGAAACTCTAGACAATCATCTTTAGGGTTTATGATTAGATATGAAGTTAGACAATAACCCTAAATGGTCACCTATTGGTAACCTAAATGGTAACACTATTAACACTAACACAGATCATTCCTCCAAATCCATGGGGTTTGTAGAGGCTTGGGCTGATAGCCCTTATCAGTGTTCTCCTTAAGTGTTAAGGCCCCCTTAATTTGACCCAGTCCTACCTATCCCCTTTTATTTTTTGCTACTTAGAGTAACAACAGCAATGGCAACAAAAACAATAACAAATAACCTTCCAGTTAGGCTACTTCACACACTATCCTGCAAGGCCTGGCTCAAGCTTCACAATCTTTAGGAAACATACCCCCAAGCTTCACTGACCACTCTTTTCTCTAAACGGCGGGTCCTACATCATCAACTTTTATCCTCCATTTTTAACTGACTATATCAAAAAGTGTGGCAACTCCCTGCCGCCCCCTGACACACACACCAATATCTACACGTACTTTTCCAAGCTTCTCAGGCCTAATCTACAGACAAACATGGTTGTATTGAGAGGGGAAGTAAATTAAAGGATGTCTGCTCCTCCAACTTTCTCCCACAACTGACATGGGAATTAATTTCATTTCAGGTCTTTAGTTGGTAAATCTCACCACTATCATGGAATTAGAACGTCACCTTTAAATCATTTGGCTAACTCCATGTTCACAGATGAGGAAATTGAGGCCCCAAAGGATGAATTGACCTCCCTAATATATTAGCATGTATTGTCATTATTGTTTCACATTTAACAATCACTTCCTCTTCCCTCTCCTCATTTACCAACTAAACTTAAGTTCTTGAGGGCAAGGATCATCATGTCTTGTGCATTTTCTGCATTCACAGCAGCACCTATCAGTCTTCTCTTGTTTCCCATACAGGATCAAGAATGGGGCTAGACACACAGTGTGTGCTAAGGAGAGAATGTTTGGACTGAAGTGAATCCCTGCAGAACGTGGACTATTTAGAGGCACCGAGTTTGGCCTCTGGGTGAATACTTGCCTCGGGTTGGCCCACTTAGCAGTGATCAGCAATGGGCCAAAGGAGACATGCCAAGTGTGTAGTCTTGTTTGCCCAACTAAGTTATAAACATCATCTTATACAAACTTATTTTGTAACCCACCATGCTTTGAACAGTAATAGTCACAGAGTAGAACCTCATTTAAAATGTTTTCATTGAGGCTGGCCCCGTGGCCGAGTGGTTAAGTTCACATGCTCTACTTTGGCAGCCCAGGGTTTAGCCAGTTCAGATCCTAGGCACGGACGTGGCACCGCTCATCAGGCCATGTAGAGGCAGCATCCCACATGCCACAACCAGAAGGACCCACAGCTAAAATATACAACTATGCACTCGGGGGATTTGGGGAGAAAGAGCAGGAAAAAAAAAGATTGGCAACAGTTGTTAGCTCAGGTGCCAATCTTTAAATAAATAAATAAAGTAAAATGTTTTAATTGACTAACTGTCCTCTGATCAAAAACCAGATCTTTGTCTGTGTTTCATGTAGCAACTAGAGTAGCTTTGCCAAAAGGAAAGCACCAGACTGTCCAAAATGGACACTGCTGGGCTGAAGAAGCATTTTTCATGCAGCTCTACACCTTAAATTGGCCTGAAGAAGAGTATCTGGGATCCTGTACTGCCTTTTAGATACCAAAGAATCATTTTGAAAAGTGCTACAATAAAGATTATAATATATTATTATTAGATAACTTAAGGTAATAGCACATATTAAGAGGGCATACATTTTAAGATGTTAAGTGGGGCTGAATTTATTCTGGTCTACCCACAATGTGTCACCTGCTCCCCTTGGGACTATTTTTAAGACTTCTGTTGTGAGATGGAAGCTATTCACCCTTGGTTGGGATTTGATCCTGGATTTTGGATTATTTGTGCCATGCTATAGCCAGTTGACCTACCAACTACAT
The DNA here is from genome assembly GCF_037783145.1 of Equus przewalskii. Taxonomy (NCBI): domain Eukaryota; kingdom Metazoa; phylum Chordata; class Mammalia; order Perissodactyla; family Equidae; genus Equus; species Equus przewalskii. The sequence goes on along the minus strand of NC_091834.1, from coordinate 85,130,511 downwards.
AACTTGGCAATTTCTTCTTTCCTTCTTTTGGTCCTTACTGTGCCACCCTCATTTTCAAAGGAGAGAGGTCAAATTGAGGTAGTTGCAGGATCCTACTTAATTTGAGCTAGTTTAACCCCCCAAATGGAACTATTTCCATGGAGGAAGCAGGAATTTTAATCATTAACCCAATCTTACTGAAGAGCATCTTTCACTCTGTTCAGGAAGTAAATAAGTTTAGCAAGAATCAATCAAGGAATCCAAAATACTTTATTACTAAATATTGCAACTTCTGCCCCTTGCCCTCTTTTCTCTAACAGGAACTAGTATCTGGGTGGGAGATGGGAAAGTAAGTGAAGGAGCAGAGTATGAGAAGATTTGCCATTGATGATTATTTTTACTACCCTAGTTCTAGGAGGAGAAACTTAGATGTGGTTAGGAACATGAGGGAGCCAGTAATCCAAGCCGGCTCATTAGAATTGGAAATTTAGTTGTGAAGTTCCGCTAACTATACTCCTTCTCATGGAATCATTGGCTAATCATTGGTGAAGACAGAGCCATTTCTACGTGGAGAAGAGTAGGCAGGTAGGCATCCAAACAGCAGGTGGTCTTTAAGGGTGTCATGAGGGTCCAGCTATCGAAAGGAATTTTCTTAAGCAGTCTACTAGAGCACTTCCTTGAATGGTGTAAAACCCTTATTTTAGAAGAAATCAACACATCAGATGTCATCACATCTCCAAGAGGTCCTACTTGCTTAACTCTTCAAACTGAGGTTTGGTTTTTTCCCCAGGATGCAGTCTGGATAATGAATCCTATTCTTTATTACTCATTCTTATTCAATTAGTGATCCCCTAAATAGAGCTCTTCTAAGTGAGGCCCCCCAACTTTGCTGTGGGAGATTGAGAACATGCAGAAGACCAGGCCTCTGAGTAAGAAAATACAACTGGATGTTTTCTCTCTTTTTCAGGTTGCAATGTGCTAAATCAAAGACTCCAAGAGTTAACATAGTTAAACTTGAGAAAGGAATCGTTGTCGATAATGATGAGGTAAGGAAGAACATTAGCGAATGTTCATTTGTAATCTTTCTTTGGAGTTGCTTAGAGTACTTTATAAACTGGGTCCCACAAACTTCCGGTTACAAAGTAGAAATGGGTCAAGATTTATATAGAGAGAAAGGTTAATTTATCTAATTTTATTCAAGGGAAACAGAGACACAGAAAAGAAAAGAGACAGGGACACATCAGCAATAAATCAGGACTCAAAACCCAGGGACTAGAAACCTATATTAGGGTGTAAGTGAGTGGTTAGACTCTGACTTACCCAGACTTTGTAGCCATCTCTTGCAACAAAACTCCATTGGGTATCTTGGTTGCTTCCCTGGGTTTAGCATATTTGAGTGAATTTTCCAGGCCAACTTTCATTTTATTAGCCAGAGATAGTGCAATCCAACATAAAACTAAAAACATATTCCAATTTGGACACTCTTGCGGGTTTAGTCAGTTGCTGGAGACTAATTCAGAACGGAGATGCGATACCTTGGAAAAATTCAGGAGTAAAAACATTTTACCTAGAGACATTCCCCCCATAATTAATTTTTTGAAAATCTCATAAAAGTCTTCACATCTTTCTCTCAAATAAATTTTTCCGAGACTTCTATGATTCTAAATGTATATATCATATCTATGAAGCAGGTTTTTCATAATACATTCTTGTTTTGAACAAAGGTACTTCAGTTTTCCAAAAGGTAATAAAAGTTAAATCACTGCGTCCTTGGATTTGTCCCATGTTTCATCCCACCGTCCCTAAAGGAATGTGGGGCATGGCTCTGCCACTCTTCCTCCCGGTCCTCCTCCAATCCCCAGGAATTGCCAACTCCGGGCATTTTCCTCCTGTAGCATAATAATGCCTCCCCTCATCGCACAGTTCTGACCCATTCTTACTACTTCCCTCTTCTCCATTCACCTTCTTGCTTTATTCACCTTTTCAGTGCATGTTCCCCTTTCTCTCTGTACCCCATCGTGCCATATCACCTCCCTGGGGGCACACCAATCTTCCCATCATCCAATCATCCAAATACAGGTTGTGCTCCCCTCCTCTTATTCTGATTTCTGATTATGCCAAGCCCAAGGGAGGTAACTCAGAGCTTTTCTCTCCTTGTGTTCTCATCCCTTTGATTCATCCTTTGATAACCCAGGTCTAAGCTAGAGGCGAGACAACATTGCTGGGGTCAGAAGAAGGAGATGGAAGAAGCCCAGCTCCTCTACCACCAGATGTGACACTCAAACAACCCACCAACCACGAGCACTACCACCAGCAGAAAAAATGCAAAGTGGTAGATGGAAGTGTTACTAAAATTCAATTATTTTTGCAACTTTTCAGAAGAATCACATATGTACTACAGAAATATTCAAAAATGCAAAATGCACCGTGGTTTCCCCTGCCTCTGTGAGTGTATCTGCTTGCAGCTCAGTGGGCAGTTATCCCCAGGACTCCCTTCCACTCACAATCGGAGGTTCTTGCCCTTTTGTAACTTCCTTTCTCCTTAAAAATTGTCCTCCATGTTGATTTTTGCCTGATTTTACTCCTGTAGAAACGGAAGAGACAGAAGAAAGAGATGTGATCCCTTGGAGTGATTTGTCCCCATGTGAACTTTGATGCTGCCCTTGTCCACTTTACCTCCTAACAGCTTTACCTGACTGATAAAGCTGATCCACATTTCTGTGTATAGCGTCCCTGTCAGAATGTCTCAGAATCTAGCTCTCTTTGCTGTGGCCCGCATTCCAGAAACCCAGCGTGCAAAACACAAAGCACAGTGTTCTCCTCACTTAATTTAAATTAGAGACCAGTTTTTAGCCAGACGAAGGAGAGGTAAGGAATGGAATACACTTTAGGAGGGGTGCAATCTGAAACCACTAATTTCGACTATTGTCTCCAGATTTATGATGCAGTCGGGCAATCAAAATTTGTTCTGCGGAACCTTCGGCATTACACAGTCCATCCAAATTTGGTAGGTGGAAGAAACATTCCCCCAAGATCCCTAAGGGCAAGTTTCAGCAGTGGTGCAGAGGCCCCTTGCAGAGTACCCTCCGTGCCTCCAAGTGCAGCCTGCTTCTGTGACTGTGCATGTTCGTAGGACAGAGAGGCAGAGCTGTCCTAGGGTACCATGCCAGAGGCAGTGCTGGGAATGGTGGTGGTGAGGGAGGAGGGAGGAACTGGGAACGCGGTGGTCCCTGCAGCTGATTTTTTTTCTTAAGTTGAGAAAGCATATTTATAATCAGGAGGTATTTCATTCTCTCCCTCTCCCTTCCTCCGTCCCCAATCCTCTACCTTCCTCCTATTGACAGAAAAGCAAACTTAGTGGGACTACCCCTTCCCTCACCCACATCTTAAGTGACAGGCTGTCTTTTGTGACTGCTATTCCTTTTTAATGTTGTGCTTATTATGCATGTTAACGTGGTTGCGCCTGTGGAGAAACATTGGTGAGTGGGAAGATAGGGCTAAGAGCTGTGTTGTTGCACCCTCAGAATTCCCTGAGCAAGGAGATTTGGTCCCTGGTGGCTTCTCCCTTCTGCTGCAGAGACAGTTGTGGAGAAGGCCATTTAGGTTCAACATAGAAACCTCTCTGGTTGCCCCATTATGCTGGGCATTATGGTACACTGTTTTAGAAGAATTAAGTCACCTTACTCCTTTTATTGTGAAAACTTTTCCATCTTACTTCCCCAGCCCCTTAGTCTATTTGCGGGGAATGCTCTCAAGGAAGAAGGGGACAGAGAGCTTTAGACACTTTCTGTTAAATACATTTCAGAACAGATTTGTCTAGCCCCTGTCCAGCTTCTGTCCCTGCCCCACAGAGGCAAAAGATTAGCCAACTGATCTGTTATTCTCCTCCTGATCTAATCCCTTTGTCTCTCTGGAAATGTTTCTGTCCGCTCAGGCCCAGTACTATGAGCCTTTGAAGCCCACTGCACTGCAGAAATTCCTAGCTCGAAACAGGAAAATCCAAAGCTTCACGTTAAAAGTAACACAGTACGATCAGGATAAGACCTTATTGATTATGACCAACAACCCTCTTCCCTGCCCCATCAACCAACAAGGAAAGGACATCACGCCAAAGTACTTTTCCAAGGAATTACTGCTCAAGGTAATGGCACCTGGGGAAGTTTCCTGGCCCCCTGAAGGACCCTGAAGAATTAGGAGTTAGCTGGAAGAAGGTTGCTAACTTAGCATGGAGGATGGTATTCAGGAGCAAACCTCTTTCTTCTTCTTTGCTATATGCTTTACAAAACAAAATCTGGAGAGCCTGGGAAAACTCAGAATCAGAGTTGTACAAGCTGGAGTCATGAAACTTCATTGCAGGGAGAAAAGATGGTCTTAATTAGAAACTACTCCTCTCTGGTCTAAGATAGTTTGTAATTAACAAAGGGTAAACTAAGCCACTGGCTTTCTAGTTGATGAAGTAGCAAAGGATAAATCAGGAAATGAGGAATAAGGAACAGAAATGAATGTTTACATGGGAAAGGAGCAAAGGGTTATGCCTTATACTCATTGCTTTTGGGTGTCAGGAGAAGGGAAGAGGAACAGAGCAGAGAATTTACTATCACAGCAGCCAGACATTTGGGACTCTGTTTTACATGAAAGGAATTCAAATTCATTTGATAAACAATTGCTGAGCATACACTAACCTAGAGCTAAAATATAAAGATGGTTATAGGACAGTTTCGTCTTGAAGGAACCTAGAGTCTGATAAGAGAGACAGGTCAATAAATGAGATATATAAAAGTAATTATAATATACCAGGATATGTGAATAATAAAAGAATATACAAGATACGAAACTAAAATGGAGTAGAGATTAATATCTCTGTTGGGGGAAAGAGAGTAATCAGGAAGGTTTTACAGAGGAGGTGACTCCTGACAAAAGAATAGGAAAATATTCCAGTCAGAGGGAAGGGCAAAGGCATGGAGACATGAGAAAGTGAGGTGCATTTAGGGAAATGTAAGACAGTAAATGGCAGGAAATAAAAGGATATAATCAAATTTGCAATTGAGAAAGATCTTTTTTGGAGATTGGGAGAAAGACGCATTATTTGCGAAAGAGACAAAATTCAGAAAGATTAGTTACGATGTTACTACAGTAGGCAAGGTGAGAGATGCTGAAGAATTGAGCTAAATCAATAGCAGAGAAAATGAAGAAAATCAACTTGAGAGATTTTTAGGAAGCAAGAGCTAAAAAAGATGTTTTGATCCTTGAGAGAGTGCCTAATATAACAAGAAGAAATTAAATAAGTTAAAGTGCAAACAAGAGAATCTAATTATAACAGAAATTTGATGCTGGGAATGGAATTACCCAAGACAGACCTTTATAATGAAATGTGGTGAATTTGGAATTGTTATTTCCTTAGTTGCTAGCTGGATGGCAGTGAGAGATTCCTCTCCAAATGGAAGACAAAATGCTAATATCTAATGGTATATGCTGACAAAGGAGTCAATTAACTCATTGCCTATAGTCTATTGGGTCTCAGAATTTGTGCCATTTGAATGTAAACTCAACAGTTGTTTCTCATAGTAGTGAGTAAAATACACTGAAAGAGGGACAAATCCAGGCCAGGATTGCCCTGTTCAAGGTAGAGAAGGAAATACAAGACTATCACGTAACCTTGGTACAAGAAGAGCTTTCTTCCAACGGCTGGCACTTTGTGAACCTTCCAGATCACATGCAGGACCTGATCACAGTCATGAGCAAATTGTAGTATGAGCCAAATTGTGTTAATAGAAAGAGTTAAGACTTTGATTGTCAAAGACTGGCACCATGGTAATTTTATGGGGCTATCTGGAACAAATCCAAGAAGATGGAATTGCCCAATATCTAGAATGCTTCTTTAATATTTATGTTGCATCTCCTCCTCCTTTTGCTTGACAAATGTGACAAGCTTTTGTGAGCCTAAGATCACATACAAAAGAAGAATTCTTTTGCTATGCCCAGGCATGTGTATAAGAAGAGTGTGGGTTCCAGCAAGTAAGTAGTAGAATGGACCAGACATGTCTATCACAGTGATTATTACACTCACACTCCCTTATAAGTGAAACTGACCTGAAGAAAACGATGCCCTAAGAGGTCCTATTTTGTACAACTAGACTTAGTCCTCTAGTCCCAGAGCAGAGGAGGACCCCAGATCCAGTGAAGCAAAATTCATGGGCTGGTTAGTGACCTGTGGTGTAGACTGGTACTCCTAAACCAAAACAAACCAAAAACTAAAAACCAAAAACCAAACCATAACCAAAACCAACCAACCTGCCAACAACCAAAATCCCTGAGCTAATCAGATTCTTGCTGCCAGGCATCTGAATTGGGAAAGGAAAAGATTTAGGCAGTGGGAGGGAAAGCTGAAAGGACATCTAGACATAGGCCATAAAAGAATCAAACCATGAGGAGGAAGGTAGTGTGGGGACCGTGGAAGCAGAGTGGGGGCAGGTTGAAGTTGTAGGGAAGCAGAAATGAATAAGCAGAAGCCGCAGGTAGGAAAAAAGATATAGACAGTAAAGGTACGGAGTGAACATGGTAGAGAGAGAAGGAAGCGGACAGGAAGAAAGTAGGAGATGTGTTGATGATGTGACACGAGACACGTGCGGTGGTGGTCTTTAGCAAGTACTGTCCTGGACTCCAAATAACCTTTCTGTTCCTGTTTTTCTGCTATGAGGTCTAGTTCTGCTTAGGTTTCTGTTCTTTTTGTGGTCAGATTGTTAGCTATGTCTTAGTGCCTAGGCACAAGGACTCCTACAGTAAAGGCCCTATTAGTTGAGGTAACTTAAATGGATTCCTGTTCCTCAAAGCTGACAGAGCTTAAAGAGAATGAATACAGGATTAAAAAGCCATGGTTCACCAGCAAGTATTAAAAAAAAAAAGAGGCTTTTAAAATTTTGAAAGAAAAAGTTCAATATGTGTCAATTAATTAGTCATTCATTTATTCTTTCATTCATTCAACAAATATTTATTGAGCACCTACTGTGAGTCAGGCACTGTTACGGGGGGTGGGAATATATCAGTGACTAAGCCAAATTCTGCCCGAATGAAGTTTAATTTTAGTGAGGGAGACAGAAAATAAGCAAGCAAACACTCGCACTCCCATTCTGTGGCCTTTTCACTGCAGACAGAGAATGGAGTGTGAATGGGGCAGCCACTGAGGAGAAAGGAAAATAGAGTCCTATGGATCTATTTCCCAATTAGCAAATGTTTGGTTTCCTAAGCAATTCACTAATTGAATCCTTCCCCACACCAAACAAATTCCTCTGCCATTCACTTCAAAGGGTCAGTGGGCAAGTCCAATCAATTACTTAGGAAACTGACCAAGCTTCAGATAACTCATCTGGCAATGAAACAAACAGGTATTAGCCCACTCAGGGAACTGCTTCCTCTTCTTTTGGTTTCTGAGTCCCCATTTCCCTTTCTGACAGTTTTTGTTGCATCATTTTAGGGGAATTGGAGCTTAGCCCAAGAACTCAGTTCAGCCTTTAAGTCCCAAGGGACTCAGCTTACTCCCTCACTTACTCTTCTTCCCTCTGCTGCAGGAAAGTTACCATCATCACAGACCCACTGAAAACTTGTGCCTACCCCTGATGTCTCAGAAAAAAAAGTTAAGACTTGGGCTAAAACCAGTCTTTCCCGTGACACTGTTGGAGGATCCTACATCCAAGCGAGAACAATGGTTTAGGTGAAGCACTGGCTCTTCTTGTACTCGTTTCCTTTGCTACCTTTTCCTTGTTCACATTACTATCTCTTTTCAATAAGACTTCATGCTTTTTCGTTGTAAGGAATATGTGCAACTGTATAATAATAAGACAGCTTCCCTACATGACTCCAAATCTTACACCCTAATGACAGAGAAACCCTAATGCAAAACTGTTTTCACTGAGAATGATTTTCAAGAGTGAAGTATTCAAAGATCTATGCTTTGAGAAAACAAAAGAAAAATTTTCCCTCAGCGCATGTCAAGTGCTGTAGCATAGGTATAATGTGCTATGAGATTTTATTTGAAACTAGTTATAGAAGCAGCCTATATCTAGTTGGGAGAGGAGAGAGGAGACTCTGGGGTTCCTGCAGAGGTTTCCAATGCCTAGGTTCTAGAAGCATCCCTTCCACTGGACAATACTCCCACTCTGTACCAGTGAACACCCTCTAGTCATTGTCCTTTCTTCTCCCCCAGAATCTGAGAATGTAGTGACTGTTTCCATTAACCCCCTGCCCTAGGATCTACTAAATGAACTTTCTTTGTTAAGGTTTTCCACCAACAATGATTTCAAGAGTGAAGGGAAATATTCGAAGGTCTATGCTTTGAGGAAGCAGAAAAAAATGTACCCTCAGCTCAACTTCACTTCAGTCAGTAAAAGGGATCTGAAGAAAGATGGTAAGATCCTCTCTTTCAAAGCAATGGCTTACGGAATTCAGATGTGGGCAGGAGGGACAACCTATGGGGACTAGAGATAAGGGAAAATTGACATTTCTCATGATGGTTCCTGAGACTACTTTTCCTTGTAGTGTGGAAGCTAAGAACTGAGAGGCCCTAGTGGCGCTAGGCTTTGGACCCCGCTTAAACCCTCAAATTTCAAGGAAGCTCTACCATAGTGTTTCCTGATTATATCACCCACCACTTTTATAGTTTTGGCCATGTCAATGTGTTATTTGTCCTATTATTTACTTAATGCTTTTCTTTAAAAAGACTTTTTCTTTTGGTTCTTGTCCTAATTAGTACTATATCATTGACATTATGGGTTTGATATACTAATTACATATTTTTTTCCTGATATACATTTGATAACATTCATAATAATTAAATTTTAAAATGTTTGTGTATCACCCAAAACTACCCAGTCCTATGCATATCACACTTTGAGGACAATTGTTCTAGAAGGGCCAAAGGATAAGTCTGTGAGTCTCAGAGATCCATGAGTGTCTTCGGGGTTAAGAATGGAGTGTGAATGAGGCATGAGGTGGAAGGGGTGGAAGGGGTCTAGGATAAATTTGTATGGAAGAGGGTGCAATAAGAATGCTTCTCACAAATTATCGTTCATTTAACATTTATGGGGCACCTAGTTAGTGTTGGACACTTATCAAGCATCAATAATAGCACTTTCAATAAGCAAGATAGATAAATGGACCAGGCAATGAAAGGGCTTTGTATATTATACAGCTAAGGGCTTGGGTTTTATCCAGCAGGCAGCTGGGACCAACTGGAGGATTTCAGAGCACTCAATAGACATTTGTGTATTAGAAGTTTAATTGATGGGTCCCCAGACGTCACCAACTTATGGCTTCAAGATAGGGTTTGTTTCTCCTGTGGGGTTTCTCTCCTCAAGCAATTTCTGAAACTCCCTAAGGTATGCTTATCAGTTCTACAAGGCCATCTTAGTGAGTGCTTCACACCTCTGCCAGCCATCCTCAGTCCAAAGTCTTGGTTCCAGAGGTGTGAGGTCATACTGTACCCTTCCTTAACTAGTTTCTTCAGACTTCTCTGCTCCTCTTGTACCTATTTGCCACCCTACCCCACACCCACTTGCTGCCTCTCTTAAGTCCCTTCATACAGCTAAAACCAAGCTGTGATAGTGAACAACACTGCACAGATGTGGAGAGAAGTTAAAGAACAGCAGAGAGTCATTTACCTTGAAGAAGGGCTACTCTCAGGCTCAGCCTCAAACCTGCCTCAGTTCCTTCATGCTTCCCAGCAGGCTGCCAGCACCCTACCCATTCTTGGGAGTCTTCTGGCTTATCTACACTCTCTCTGCCTAGTCTCCCAATACCCTTGGCCCAAGGAAGGGGAAGAAGGTTGTTCCTTCCCAAAGCCTTTTTATTTTCAGCCCCAGAATAAGTAAGTGGGAACATCTATTTCCTTCAAGAGAAACTCCACCTGGAAAACAAGGTTTGAGCTTTATATGCCAGATAAGGTAAGCGGAACAGTTAACAGTACATTTAGTAAAGTCAGAGTTAAATGTTAAATGATACCATATGTAGGAGATCAGCAGTTCAGCTTAAATTTGTATCAGGGGAAAGAATTTCTCCAGAATCTAGAACCTAACCTAGATTAGAATTTCTCTAATTTTTCAAGGGTGTGATCTTGTTAAGGATAACTCAGTTTACATTTCTAAACAGAATATGTAATATCTCAGTCTGCAGCATTTATTAGGTTTATGATGACTTTACAGTTTCCCTCAAGAAATATGAGTGGATACTTATTTATGCATCTAAAGGACCCAATATAGTGCTTTTCCTAAACAAAGACAATCTGCTGTGAAGTTGAAACAATGTCTCCACTCAAGTAAACACTGCTAGCAACGCCTCCTTCCACCAATAATGCTCCCGGGTTACCAGGCATCGGCATAAAGAAGGATTACTGACATGGAGGATGGTTTGGATGGGGGCTATGAAGGCTGGTTAGGGATGATAGGACCTGAAACAGATGCAAGGGATATTTACAAGGCATAATGCGTCAAAAAAGTGGGCAGGGATGGGAGCAGAAAAAGCCCACAATGGAAGCTTCCAAGAACAGGGAAAGGCTGAAAGAGAATCTGGATAAAGTGATGACACTGAAGCCAAAGGTAGAAACAATTTCTTAGTTACACTCTCAGACAGGAAAACTGAAAACCAACGCACATTTTAGGAATATACAAGTGAATGCGCCTTGACTTAGTAAGAGTTACATGTCAATGTGGTTGCAGATGAAATCATTTGAAAGGGGTAGGATTAAACAGAAAAGACTCTAAATTGGTAGTGTTTTAAACTGGGTTTTGATGAAGGGAAGGAATCCAGAATTATAAAGAAGGTTAGGAGTGGTAGTCCATGGTCCAAAAATCTACCCTCTTGCTAAGACTAAAGACCCGCTTTCTCGTCCCTCCAAGAGGGTCTCTTTCCTGTCTCACATTAAGTGTCCTTCTAGACGTTCTGGAAATCCACATTCACCAAAGTGCCCTGTGCTTTGTTGCAGTCTCCAAGACGTCAGGGAGTGACATGCGGACTTCCAAGATGATGTGGGAACCACTAACCCTTTCATCGCTCCTGGAAGAGAAGCCCACCAGAACGGCGCCAGGAGAGAACGCCTTCCGCAATGGAAGGGCCCAGCAGTGGATTATAAAAAATACCATTGTCGTTGAGTGACAACAAACCCTTCAGGCCTCTCGCCTCGGTCTCCAGAGACTGAGGGGCCTGCAGAAGTCGCCATCCAAGGCGTGCCGACCAAATAAAGTTGCATTCTGCCCGCTTAGGACGTGAGCTGCCCGGTCGCTGGCAGGGTGGGCCGAGCAGAGCCCCTAACTCCTAACTTGTCGTAGCAGGGGCCAGGATGCGGCCCCCGGGGCCCAGCGCCTGGCCCCGCCTCCGCCCGGCTGGGGGAGGAGCAGAGGGCGTGGCCGCGTCCCCTGGGGGCGAGGGCGGCCGGCAAAGCCGAGGAGGGCGGGCCTTGTCCCCGAGTGACGGGACGCCGGCCCAACCGGCGCCAGAGCACGAGGCCGGCCTTCCTGCAGCCTCTTCCGCTCACCGGCTGCGGCGCCTGGGACGGTTGCGGTGGGTCTGGGCGCTGGGAAGTCGTCCAAGATGATTAAAAAATTCGACAAGAAGGACGAGGAGTCTGGTACGCGCTGGGCTTCTGACGCCCACCCTCAGCCGCGGGGGCCCCTTCCCCCGCCGGCCGCCACCTGCTCTCCGGGACTGCGGACCCGGGGGCGTGGGCGCCGCTGTGCCAGGGGGCCGGAGCTGGAGCCCGGCCCCTCCCTCCGCCCCGCTCCGCTCCCGCCGGGGGCCTGCCCCTCGCCCCTCCCCCGGCCGCCCGGGCCACCCCTCGGGTCGCGCGCTCCCGCCCCCCGGCGCCCGCGCTCCGCATTGGGCTGCACAGGGTCTGCGTGTCGTCCCCTCCGCCCAACTCAGGCGCAGCCCCTCGGAGCCGCCCCCGCCCCGCTCACCGGGCGTGGGCTGCCGGCGGAGGGGCGGGCCCTTGGCAGGTGGCGGAGGGAGTGGGTGTGCGCGTGTGAGAGGCGGGGGATGCTGCTCGTTTTAGGCCCAGAGCGGCTCTGAGATCGACGAGACAGTGTGTGTGTGTGTGTAAATGAACTTTGAGGGGCCTGGTACCTTACAGTCTTTCTGGGGACCTTTGCTCTGTCCACTTCCCGGGGGCAAAACTGTCCCATGGTACGTAGATCATTTAACGCTCAGGCGTCCAAAAGTGAGTCGCGTCTGAATACCCGTCTTTGGTCCAGAGCAAATAGGGAAGATGCCAGGCTACCTTAAAACAAACAAACACACTCAGTGTTTGATAGGTGCCCTCACAGAGTGTGATCCAGGGTTGGGTTAGTAAACCTCCATGGCCCCTTTCAGCTTTAAGTTTATATGATTTTCTCCTAAACTCCTTTTTTCTGCCTCGCAGTAAATGTTAGAAACACATAAAATAGTGCTTGCCTTTAGGGAAATCTAAAGGACCCTACCACAATCTCGTTAATCTTAGGCGTGTGGACATGACAGGTATTTGTAACATTCATATAAAAAGAGGACAGGGAAAGACGACACATTTCCCGCAGGGCTCCTGCAAAAGAGAAGTGTAAGTTCTTACAGGATGGCAATGACCGAACTAGTACCAGCATCAAAATGATCTTATTCGATTTATATGCATATTAATAATGATCACCACTGATATCCAAGTGGTCACCTCACTTAGGTGAGATATCCCAAGCATTCAATACCCTTTTTTGGAATATAAGTTTGTGTAGGACAGCTGTTAAAGACATTTTTTGTTTTGTAATGTAGGTAGTGGCTCCAATCCTTTTCGGCATCTGGAGAAGAGTGCTGTCTTACAGGAGGTATGGCTTGGAAATATATTGTGTTCTTTCTTTTCTATTCCATTTTAGAATGGTGGGCAGAGAGGCCCTGAAATGTTGCGATCCAAAATAAGAATTAAGGAGTGTAACAGAGTTCAGAGTATATAGACTTGAGGGAGAGGGAAGAGGGCTTCCTTGTTATAGAAGAGTCTAGAGTTTATAGAAAGGCAAAAACATGCAGACTCTGCCACATGTTGAGAATTGTAAATAAAACACTAGAAGAGGTGTTTAGTGCAAGGTTATCGAAGGAAGTTATAGATATTAAGCTCATCGTATTCAAACGATGTAAATAGATTTTGTGATTCTAACTTAACAGATGAAGCCCACAGAGTTGAAGCAGCAGGCCTAAGGGAATGAGTTAGAGTGTGGAATGGAAAATCAAGGCCATGTCTTATAAGTTATTAAATTGAATTAATATTATTAATTCAATAATATTAATTGAATAATATTAGTAATTCAATAAATTGAATTAATAATAAATTGAAAACTGTAAGCAGCTAACATTATTTGGATGTAGTGATTAAAATAGATAATGGTCTTTATTAAAGTTGGTTTTCTGTCGTCTTTGGTAGAAGATACACTGTGTATAGCAGTGGTTTTTATTTCCATAGGCTCGTCTATTCAATGAAACACCCATCAATCCAAGAAGATGTTTGCATATTCTTACAAAGATTCTTTACTTACTGAACCAGGTAAACTATTTTGATTTTCCTCAGATTTGTGTCCTGGAATAGAATATATGACATGCAGTGAAATGCTTTCTGGAAAGTATTATTATTTATTTTTAAAAAATTCACTTAATCTTAAAATCTACAATGTTTAAGGTAATAATATATCAAACTTCTTGAGGACAAGGATTATGATATATACTTCTTTTTTAGTCATGAGGTCCTGAACCAGTTAAACACGTTGTAGATTCTTAACACTGATATGAATTTAACAAGGATTAAGAAATATTTAACAAGTTGATGTTACGACATGTTGTTTAGATGTCTTTATATCCCTCCAAAAATATAGTACAAAATCCTACACAAATTCCAGATAGATATTTTACCCTTTTTTTGTTGGGAGGGTAATAATAGTGATGTTTTAAAGCTTTGATTTTAATATTTAGATTTTATATTTGTGATGCCTCCTCTACTGTTAAAAACGATATGATTCTGGGCTTAACTGTTTTATACCTTAATGTCCTTTTCTGTAAATGGGGATTATGATAGTACTTGTTTTATAAAGATGTTGTGATTAAATGAGGTAATAAACGTAACGCATTGAGCATAGTCCTGGACACACAGTAAGCATTTGGTACTAGCCTTCATTCAGTCATTCAGCAGATAGTTATTACATACCTGCTATGTCCTATGCACTGTTTTAAGCACTGGGCATATAGCAGACAAAAACCAACAAAAATATTTGCTTTAATGGAATGTAGATTCTATTTGCTGTTATTATTGTTAAATTTTTTTTTTTTTCGCTTTTTTTGCTTCAGACTAAAAATCTCATGAAATGTCTAGGTTCTTAGAAAATTTGATTTCATTTCTTAGATTCATATATATACATAGACACACACCCACACACATACACACACACAAGCACATGTAAACATACACATACATATATACTTAAGGCGGTTTACATATGGTGCTAAGACGACTATGGTTTCCAATTTGAATTCCATGAGAATATTTTATCTTTACTATGTTTCATGACTGAAGACCTCATCCAGAGACATCATAAAGTTTTCTAGTTTGCAAATGGAGACTGAGCAACAAGTACATACATTTGAATAAAATAGATGTATTTACAAATGTCATATCCCTCTCTGTAGTGTATTAGAAACACTTAAGGCAAAGTCAGTTTAACTTTTCATAGCACACATTTGTGTCGAAGTTGGCTAAATCCATTATATAAACAGAGTTTTGAGTAGTTGAAGTTGGTTCAGAGTAGCATATACTTTTATATTGGCCACAATCTCTTTGATGGGCAACTTATGTTGAAACATTTAGTTATCTTGATAGGGAAATTACCAAGGACAGTCTGGCACATAAACAGGTTTGGGAACTTTAGTTTTATCTTTTGCCTAGTTCTTGGTAGTGCTTTATGGAAAAAAATAGTTGTAAATTTCTACCAGAGTTGACATATCCATATATTCTCTGAGTTTCAAGTCAAAAAGTAGGGACTTAGGACTTACTAATGTGACTTGAAAAGTACATGGATTTCTATGTGTTCACTAAATATTTATGAAAGAAAGAGGGAAATCTGATTATGAGCAACTTGGGTCTTCTGATTTAAGTAATTGTAAACTCTTATTATGCTTTTTCTTTCATCCTAAAATTTCAAAGTTTTTCATAAAAATTTGTTTATTCTTCTACCTATGACAAATAGATTGAAGACTAGTTATATTCTGTGTGAAATATGAAAGTGATTAAGCCTAACATATTATAGGATTGCTTTTAATGAAGAAATTGAACGTTGAGATGGTAATATTTCAGGTGGTCTGTGATCCACAGTGCTTTGACTGTTAGTGAAATAGGTTATCAGACACCTTGCTACTTAAAAAAAATGGTTCCCAGATCAGCAGCATTTGCATCACTGGGAGCTAGTTAGAAATGCAAAGTTTCAGGCTTTATCACAGAGCTGCTGAATTAGAATCTGCATTTTGGCAAGATCCTCGTGATTGATTAAGCACATTAAAGTTATGATCCAAAGGGGCTTGCGCGAGTGTCTTGAGATCTGTTGGCAGCCCCTTAAGCCAACTTTTATATGACTAATCTCGTTCCTGCTCCTTTGGTTGGTCCTTTTTAGCCATGTTTTCTGGGATTCCTAACAGACAGTTCTTTATGGTTTAATATTATTGTGCTCCTTTGATGTGTCAGGCTTTGTGCTGGGCGTTGGATTATAGAAACATATAAGGTACGCTCTCTGCTCAGAGGCAGGTAACAGTAACATCTTATTCTGATTAGGAACTCAACTTGCTGTCATTTTCTACCTCCTTATAAATCACCGTTCTTCTGGGAAATTAAAATAGTTCTTGCCAAAAAGTTAGAGACCACTATTCCAGAACTTTTATAGCATGGTGTGTGATACTGAATTGTTTTAAATAAGAAGCGGATAAATGGTTATGCACATTTATAAATTGAAAGCCAGAAAAATAGCAAAAGGCAGAATATTTACAAAGTGGTTTTTTCCTGAGCTCTGAAAGATTTTTGCATAAATAAAGAGAAAATCCTTAATATACTTTTTGTGAAGTTTAAGGGGTTGTTTTGCATTTTACTTAGGGTGAGCACTTTGGAACTACGGAAGCCACGGAAGCCTTCTTTGCAATGACTCGATTGTTTCAATCTAATGATGTAAGTCTTGTTTTTTTATTCTTCTGGGCTGAAAAACCTCCTTTTATTTGTTTTCCTTGGAGAACTTAGAGTGTTCCAAATTAGGGAAGGTTGTTTGAAATGTTTAAAATTACTTAAAAGGTGTTTGTATTCATAGAACTTATAAATGTTCATTAAAGAACATTTGAAAGAATGAACGTGTATGGTATAAAGCTCTTCACCCACAGATCTACCATGCAGTCGTAAAAGCTTTCAATACCCAGCTTCTGGCATGACACTGCAAAGATGGAGTAGTGTAGAAGTCAGTGGACATAGCTGCCACACCTTCAAGTTCTTAGTCAAGTTTCTGGGAGACCCGGTGTTGCTGTTGGTCAGCTGGCCTGGCAATTGAGAAGAACTGAGTGGCCAAGAGGACATGGAGTAGGAAAAGAGAAGAGTGAGAACAGACTGAAACTGTCAGCACCTCTGTATCTCTCTCTCATTGCCTTAGACCACCTTGACTTTCAGAACGCAACGGCTGTGCTTTACTTCTGTCTTCTAAATGTGGCACATATTTCTCTTTTGCTCAGCTCTAGTTCAGAACCATACAGTGAAGGGGATTCCAGGATATATATATATATCTCTCTCCTAGCTTTTTGTTGACAAATTTGCGCAAATCTAGCAGTACTTTTGGTATGTATCGCGTATCATCACAGGCCACATTTTGTGCCCGGGCCCTAGGACCTTCTGGGGTTTGAGTCTGGTTTTATGTCTAGAGAGTGAGAGGTTTTGAGAGTAGGTCCTCAGGAACATGAGCAGTCCCTTGTAAGGCAACCATCTCAGGATAAGCCGTTACACATTCTTTGGGCAAAGGGAGACTAATTTCCTCAGACAGTGGGTGAAGATCGGCCTCAACTTGCGAAGGAGGCTTGGAGGAATTTAGGAGTTCAGGGTACTCAGCTTCATCAGAGTCTGCCCATATGTCCCCATCCCAATTTTTAGGGCCCCACTCCGTCCCAATTAAGGTCCTAACTTTAACATAAGATATCTCACAAGGGTGTGAATTGCATTTGCATCGTAATTCAACCTCCTGTAGGATGTGCTTTTCAGAAATCTCAGCCCTGTGTTCACATGACATAGGGCTTTCTATTAAGGCATTAGAGAAAGTTTCTAGTCCCTTATCCAGATCTTGAACTATGAATTTAAAACTGAGCTCATCATTTTCTTTTACCAAGTTCTCCAGTGTACTTAGAAGCAACTAACCCATTATACAACTAATTTTTACAAAAATGTTCTATGGCAGCAACTACTGGGTTACGCAAAGACTTGTCTTCTATAGGTTCTTGATTATACTTGTCTACAGGTGATAACTTAAGTGTTTTACCACTGCATGCCATAGACTACTAGTGTCCCCTTTACCAGTGGAAACAGGGTCATTAATGCCTTTTATCAAATCAGAGAAGCAATTTCAGATTCCTATCCTTAAGGTCCTGTTTCCCTTTAACTACTCCCTGTACCAAAAATTCAGGGTTTAATCAAGGAAGCAGAACTACTATGATTATTATAGAATTAATTGTTAGTGAAATTGGACTAGAAAACTAGGCATTTCAAGCTGCTGGAGTAGGGCCACAGAGAGGAACTATTATAAAAGTATGGAAGGCTGTTGCCTCTTTGTGACTCTGAATTTGTAGCCCAAGCGTCTGGTAGTGGGCTTGAGGTTGCTGTTGCTCAGAGGGCTGGCAGTGGGGAAGAAGAGCTGGACATGGGGCAAAGAAGAGGATGCAGAGCAGGGAAGAAAGAGTAAGGACAAACTGGAAGCCTCTAGCACAGAGATTGTATTAAGAAAAGAAGGCATGAAATAGTTTTCTAGGAAATGGATTGGGCAAATGTGGGATTGTCGGACAGGATGAACTTTCCCTTGAAGTTAGTGGTCATGAATTTAAAGTATTACCAGGTAGCATGGTGAATGTTTTTCTCCATCTACAGCCTTCAGGTTAAGGCATGGAACAGTTAAAGAGATTGGGTTTAATCGGGGTTGGGGTTTTGCCAGGTTAGTAAACAGAGGGAGAAGCAAGGAAGTTGAGCGATTGAAATATTCACTATGGAATCTCTGTTTGGTTAGGAGGCAAGTGAGAACAGGGACTAATATTTAAAAAAAATAAGGGAAGTAACCTGGGGTCTATATATGCAACTAGGAACAGTGGCAGGTGATGCAGTCTAGCGGCAGAAGTGTTAAAGCCAGAGTTTTTTAGGGAGGAAGGAGATACAGTGAAAGAAGCCAGTGTAGTGATTTTGAAAAGACAATGAGGATCAACTTGGACAGCTTCACCACTTATAGGTCTGGTAGATGAAGGTAGGAGAGAAAACAGCCACCGTCTGAGAGGGCTGCAGGGGAATCCTCAGGGGAGAGCCAGGTTTTAGTTAGAGAAAAGATGGGAACATTCAGAGGAGAGAAAAGGCTATAAGGGGTTTTGCTGATGAAAGAGCCAGAGAACATGATGGAGGGGTTTGGGATTTGGGGAAGGATGGCAGATGGAGTCAGATTAGGTGCTGCACCTGGCTGCATGGCGGTGTGTGTCCACGTGACGAGTGCTGACCAGGCTGTTTGAGTTTTTTTGTAGTGACTGAGGTGGGTAACCGTGCACAGCATGATGTGATTCATTTCAGTGGTCCCTTAGGCAGAACATGGAGTTGAGAGTGTGATTTTTGGAGGGGAAGGAGAGGTGGGGCCTTTACCAGCAGCATGTGGAGCTCCTTCCCATCCCAGCCTTCCTTTACTAGAGGGTAATTACTGTCTTGAGATTGGTGTCCTCCTATCCGTGTTTGTTACATGTGTTTGTATGCATAATCTATACTTCGTGTTTTTGTGTGTTTTAAAATATAATGTTGTAAATGATGTCATTTTCGTATTATTTTGCGGTTTTAAAAATTAATATATTTTTGAGGTCTACCCACTTACTACATATACTACTTTATACAGTTTCATTACTGAATGGAATTGCAGTGTGTGAATATACGGTCTTCCTATTTATTTATCCATTCTCCCATGGGCAGATAAATGAGTTGCTCTCACTTTTTTGGTGTTACACGTAATGTTTATGTACATGTCTTCTTGTGCACATAGTGAGAATTTTTCTGGGGTAAGTACCTACGAGTGGAATTTCTAGGTAATGCTAGTTATTCGATCTTGTTAAATTGATCTTAAAAGGTTGTACTAATTTACACAGATGCTACTCCAAATCCTCACCTGGCTCCTGATAATAATTTCTTATCATCAGAACTAATTATTTGTAAAATGGCATTTCTTTGTGGTTTTAATTTGCATTTTCATTATCACTGCTGAAACTGAAACTTTTCGTATGTTTAGTGACCATTTTACTTTCCTCCTCTGTGAATTGTTCATATTCTTTGCTTATTTATATTCCTCCTACGGGTTTGTAGGTTTAAAATTTTTTAATTTTAATCTTTTTAAAAAATCAGCTTTATTGAATATAATTTATATCAAATAAAATTCACCACTTTTAAGTGTACAATTCAGTGAGTTTTGACCAACATATGGTGTCATGGAACCATCCCCACAGTCGTGATATAGAAACTTTTCATCAGCCCAGAATGTGTCCCCATGTTCCTTTGTTGTCCGTCTCCTCCCTCAACCTCTAGCACCTGGCAACCACTGATCTACTTTCTTTTTTTTTTTTTGAGGAAGATTAGCCCTGAGCTAACATCTGCTGCCAATCCTCCTCTTTTTGCTGAGGAAGACTGGCCCTGAGCTCACATCCGTGCCCGTCTTCCTCTACTTTATGTGTGGGACACCTGCCACAGCATGGCTTGCCAAGCGGTGCCATGTCCGCACCCAGGATCTGAACCGGCAAACCCTGGGCCGCCGAAGTGGAACGTGCCAACTTAACTGCTGCGCCACCTGGCCAGCCCCTGATCTACATTCTGACACATAGTTTTGCATTTCCTAGAATTCCATTTAGATTTAATCATACAGCATATAGTCTTTTATGACTTTTATGTCTTATTTCTTTCACTTATCTTATAGCTTTTGAGATTGATCCAAGTGTTGTGTGTATCAGTAGTTTGTTCATTTTTATTGGAGGTAGTTTAATTTATTCATTGATTCACAACTTAGTGGATATTTGAGTTATTTACAGTTTATGGTTATTGTGAAGAAAGCTGCTAAAAATACTCAAGTGCAAGTCTGTGTGGACCTATGTTTTCATTTTCTTTGTTCATATCTGGAGGTGGCATTGTTGAGTTTGCATTTCCTTAACGATGACTGTATTAAGGAAACATATGCTTATTTGCCATCTATGTATTTTCTTTGCTGAAGTGTCTGTTCGAATCTTTTACTTGTTTTTTTGTTTTTTAATCTGATTGTCTTCTTATTGAGTTGTAAGTGTTCTTTATATTTTCGGGTTACAAGACCTTTATCAGATAGATGTTTTGTAAATATTTCCTCCCAGTCTGTGGCTTGCCTTTTCTTCACTTACCGCTGTCATCTTCTTCTTTTTTTTCCCCTAAAGATTGGCACCTGAGCTAACATGGGTTGCCAGTCTTACTTATTTGTTTTTCTTCTTCTTCTCCCCAAAGCCCCCCAGTACATAGTTGTGTATTCTAGTCGTGAGTGCCTCAGGTTGTGCTGTGTGGGACACTGCCTCTGCATGGCCTGATGAGCGGTGCCATGTCCATGCCCAGGATCCGAACTGGCGAAACCCCGGGCCGCCAAAGCAGACCGCGCGAACTTAACCATTCAGCCACGGGGCGGCCCCTGCTTCTTCTTTTTAAGTATAATTTACAGACAACAAAATTCACCCTTTTTAGGGTATAGTTGTATGAGTTTTGACAAATGCATACAGTAGTATTATCACCCCTCTGCAATCAAGACTGAGAAGATTTGATCGCTCCAACAAGTTCCCTCATGCCTCATTGTAAGGTCTATTCCTCCTGTCCTCAGCCCCCAGCAACCGCTAATCTCTTTTCTTTCCTTATACTTTTGCCTTCCAGGAAGTCCTAAGAATGACATACTGGGTAAAGCCTTAGGAGTCTTCTTTTCAGTCACTTAGCATGGTGCATTTGAGATTTGTCCATGCTGTTGTTGGTATCAGTAGTTTACTCCCTTTTATTTTCATGGTAATATTCCATTGTGTGGATGTACCTCAGTTTGTTTATCTGTTCACCAGTTGAAGGATATTTGGGTTGTTACCAGTTTTTGGTGGTTATGAATAAAGTTGCTATAAATATTCATGGTAAAGTTTTTGAACGTAAGTTTTTATTTCTCTTGGGTAAATATCTGGAGTGGGATTGCTGGGTCTTACAGTAGGTGTATGTATGTTTAATTTTGTAAGAAACTGCCAACCCATTTTCCAAAGTGACTGTACCATTCCCACCACCACTGTAGGAGAGTTCTAGTTGTTCTGCGTTCTGGTCAGCACTTGGTATTGTCTTTAATTTTAGCCTTTCTAATAGGTGTGTAGTGGTATCTCTTTGTAGTTTTAATTTGCATTTTCCTGGTGACCAGTGATCTCAAACATCTTTTCATGTGCTTTTTTTGCCTTCCATGTATCTTCCATGGTAAAGCATCTGGTCATATCTTTTACCTGTTTTTAATAATTTGGTTGTATATTTTCTTTCTTTTTTGGAAGAGGAAGATTGGCCCTGAGCTAACATCTGTTGCCAATCTTCCTCTTTTTGCTTGAGGAAGATCGTCACTGAGCTAACATCTGTGCCATTCTTCTTCTATTCTATGTGGTATGCCGCCACAGCTTGGCTTGATGAGCTGTGCTAGGTCCACACCTGGGATCTGAGCCTGTGAACCCCAGGCTGCCAAAGGAGAGCACGTGAACTTAATCACTGCGCCACTGGGCCAGCCCCTGTATTTTCTTATTATTGAATTTTGGGAGGTTATTATATATTCTGGATACAAGTCCTTTATCAGATATGTTTCCCAGATATTTTCTCCCAGTCTGTGGCGTGTTTTTTCACTTTCCTAGTCTTTCAAAGAGCAGAAGTTTTTAATTTTGATCAAGTTCAGTTTATCAATTTTTTTGTTGTGGATTGTTCTTTTGATGTGTATTGTAGAAATCTTTGCCTAACTCAAGGTCACAGAGATTTTCTTCTATGTAATTTTTCTAGGCATTTTGTAGTTTTTATATCTTACAATTATTATTATTTTAAGATCCGTTTTGAATTAAATTTTGTATATGATATAAACTAAGGGTTAGATTTCTTTTCATCTCCTTGCTCTTCCTCCCTCCATTATCTCTTCCTTTTGCTTCTACTTTCTTTTCTCAGCAAATGGTCCTGGAATAGTTGCATATCAATATGGAAGGAAGAGGAGGTGGAGGAAACGGTGATTGAGTTACATTGACACATTGGAACATTCTGTTTTGTTTCATTGATCTATATGTCTGTTCTTATGCTAGTATCATATTGTCTTGATTACTGTAGCTTTAGAGTAAGTTTTAAATCAGATAGAGCATATTTTCCTATTTTTTTTCTTTTTCAAAATTTTTTTGGCTCTTCTAGGTTCTTTGTATTTCCATATGAATTTTAGAATCAGCTTGTCCATTTCTACTAAAAAAATGCATGCTGGAACTTTAATGGGGATTGCATTGAATCTAGTGATCAATTTGAGGAAATTGACATAACATTATTGAGTTTTCTGATCCACATACATGGTATATATCTCCCTTTATTCAGGTCTCCAATTTCTGTCAGCAGTATTATAGCTTTCAGCATGCAAGTCTTATACATATTTTGTGAAATTTACCCCTAAAGTAGTTAATAATTTTTTATACCACAGTAGACCCCGTTTTCTGCAGGGGATATGTTCTAAGACCCCCCGGTGGATGCCTGAAACTGTGGAGAACCAAATCTTATATGTACTATGTTTTTTCCTATACATCTATACCTTTGATAAAGTTTAGTTTATAAATTAGGCACAATAAGAGATTAACAACAATAACTAATAATAGAATAGTTATAACAATATACTGTAATAAAAGTTATGTGAATGTGGTCTTTCTCAAAATTGTACTGTACTTAGTGACCCTTCTTCTTGTGCTGATGTGAGATAATAAAATGCCTACATGATGAGATGAATTGAGGTGAATGATGCAGGCGTTCTGATGTAGCATTAGGCTACTGCTGACCTTCTGACAGTAAGTCAGAAGGAGGATCCTCTGCTCCCACACCATGGTTTGACTGCAGGGAGTTGAAACTGTGGAAAGTGAAATTGCAGATAGAGGGGACTCACTGTATTGAATCTGTATTGTTTGTAGGTAGTCTATAGAAATTAAATTGATTTTTGTGTATTGACTTGTTTCCTGTGATCTTTTTTTTTCTTTTTTGCGGAAGATTAGCCCTGAGCTAACATCTGCCACCAATCTTTTTGCTGAGGAAGATTGACCCAGAGCTAACATCTGTGCCCATCTTCCTCTACTTTATATGTGGACGCCTGCCACAGCATGGCTTGGTAAACAGTGTGTAGGTCCACACCTGGGATCTGAACCAGTGAACCCTGGGCTGCCAAAGTGGAACTTAGCTTCTCTGCCACTGGCCAGCCTCTGTTTCCTGTGATCTTGTTAAATTCATTTATTAGTTCTAGGAGTATTTTGGGAGATTCCTTAGGATTTACTTTTTCCTTTTTAATCTGTATGCCTTTTATTTGTTTATCTTATCTTCTTATCTTGCACTATTATACAGTGTGAATAGAAGTGATGGCAGGGGACATCCTTGCTTTGTTCCTGATCTTAAGGGGAAGATGTTTAGTCTTTCACCATTAAGTAGGATGTTAGCTCTAAGTTTTTCATAGGTGACCTTTATCAGATTGAGGGAGTTCTTTTCTATTCCCAGTTTGTGGAGAGATTTTTTTCATGAAGGAGCAGTGAATTTTGTCAAATGTTTTTTAAAGATATCCATTAGATTATCATATTTTATCTTTTTAGTATATTAGTATGGTGAGGTGCGTTTATTTATTTTCTTGGAACATATAAAATCTTTGGTTTCTGTTTGTTAAAATTGGTTAAGGAATTTTGAGTCTGTGGTCTTGAAATATATTGATCTGTAGTTTTTTCTCATGATGTTTTTGTCTGGGTTTTGTATTTGAATAATACTAGCCTCATAAAATGAATTGGGAAGTGTTTCTTCCCATTCTGCTTTCTGGAAGAGTTTTTTGTACAATCATTATTAATTTTTCCTAAAACATTTGATGGGGTTCACTATTGAAGTCATTTTCTTTGTGGGAAAATTTTTAATAATTAACTCCATTAAAAAGAAATAGATATGGTGCTATTCAGATTATTTGTCTTCTTGAGTGGGCTCTGGTAGTTTATGTCTTTCAAGGAATTTGTCCATTTCATCTAAATAGTTGAACTCTATTGGCATAAAACTATTCATAATAGTCCCCTATTCTTTTATTGTTTGTAGGATCTGTAGTGATGTCTCTTCTTTCATTCTGATATTGGTAATTTGTATCTTCTCTCTTTCGTTCCTGGGAGGTTTGTCTAGAGATTTGTAAACTTTATTGATCTCTTCATAGAACCAGATGTTTATTCTGGTGATTTTTCTCTATTAATTGTTTTTCTCTTCCAAACATTGTGCAAAAAAACCAGAATGCTGAAAAATCAAGGCAAGGGCCGGCCTAGTGGTACAGCGGTTAAGTTCATATATTCTTCTTCGGCAGCCTGGGGTTCACTGGGTGGGATCCTGGGTGTGGACATGGCACCGCTTGGCAAGCCATGCTGTGGTAGGCGTCCCACATATAAAGTGGAGGAAGGTGGGCGTGGATGTTAGCTTAGGGCCAGTCTTCCTCAGCAAAAAGAGGAAGATTGGCAGCAGATGTTAGCTCAGGGCTAATCTTCCAAAAAAAAAAAAAAAAAAAAGCCAGAAGAAGGAAAAAAAAAAAAAGAAAAGAAGGAAGCATAGATCAAAAAGCAGGAGAGCCACCCCTGATGGCCTAGTGGTTAAAGTTCGGCGCACTCCGCTTCAGCAGCCTGGGTTCTCTTCCTGGTCGCAGAACCACACCACTCATCTGTCAGTAGCCATGCTGTGGTTGTGGCTCACATAGAAGAATTAGAATGACTTACAACTAGGAAATACAACTATGTACTGGGGCTTTGGGAAGGAAAAGACAAAGAGGAAGATTGACAGCAGATGTTAGCTCAGGATGAATTTTTCCCTGCAAAAAAAAAAAGCAAGACAAATATAAATCATATAATATGTAGATATAGACCCAAATGTATCATTATCTACATTAAATGTAAATGAACGCAAAGAACATTTACAAAATTGACTATATACTGGGCCATAAAGGAAGACTCAACAAATTTCAAATCTTATGGACTGGGTTCTCTAAATACAATGGATTAATGTCGGAAATTAATAATAGGAGAATAACTAGATAATTCACCATATGTTTTGATATTAATAACACATTTCTGTTGTTTCCAGCCTTGATGGAATAAAGGGGCTAGATTTACCCTGCTACCATAGATACCTAGAAAATCAAACAAAATATATTACATGGTAGTTTTTAGAGATTAGATTAACAGGCCTTCCAGGACTGTGATCTGAAGAAAAAAAAAAAACAAGATGAGCCCTAGGATTGCACCAGCTCGTTGACCAGAGGCAGATTACAGGCCTTATGTCAGGGGGGGCATGCGGAAAAAGAGCATAGCTTTCCCTCTGAGTTGAGAGCACAGATGGGGTTTGGGGAAGCCAAGAGAGCCCTAATTTGTAGGGCAGAGTACAAGTGAGGAAAGAGGTGAGGGGAGAAGGAGAGAGGGAAGAAAGGAAGGAGATAGTTCCAGTGATCTGCTGAGGGGCTCCCCTTGAATCTTGGGATAAGAACTGATCTGTGCATGCGTAAAAGGGAACTACCCAAGGCCAAAGAAAGAATCACCAGAACACAGGGCTGAGAATAGTTCATATTCCCACCAGTGAGAGTGGAAAGGCCTTGTCGTCTGGTATAGTTCTCAGAAAGGTATCATTCAGTAGTGGGAATATATTAGCCTTAGACTAAAGCTTAAAAAAGCTTAAAAGCAACCCTCAAAAGTGGAACACTGATCCCAGGAGCATGATTGCTGGATCAAATAGTAAGAGTATGTTTAGTTTTGTAAGAAACTGCCAAACCACCTACCAAAGGGGCTGTACTGTTTTCATTCCCACCAACAGCGAGTGAGAGTCTCTGTTGTTCCACATCCCCATCAACATTTGGTGTTGTCACTTCCAGATTTTGGCCATTCTATTAGGAGTGTAGTGGTATCTCATTGTTTTAATTTGCCTTTCCCTGATGACATTATGATGTGGAGCATCTTTTCATATACTTGTTTGCCATCTGTTTATCTTCTGAAGTGAGGTGTCTGTTAAGATATTTGGCCCATTTTTTAATCAAGTTGTTTTTCTTATTTTTGACTTTTAAGAGTCTTTTGTATATTTTGAGTAAAGTCCTTTCTCAGATATGTGTTCTGCAAATATTTTCTGCCTGTCTATGGCTTGTCTTCTCAGCCTCTTGACATTGTCTTTTGCAGAGCAGAAGTTTTTAATTTTAATAAAGGCTAGCTTACCCATTATTTCTTTTATGATCGTGCCTTTGGTGTTGTATCTGAAAAGTCATCACATGCCTAAGGTCATCTAGGTTATCTTCTGTATTGTCTTCAAGGAGTTTTACAGTTTTGTATTTTACATTTAGGTCTGTGATCCACTTTGAGTTAATTTTTGTGAAGGGTGTAAGGTCTGTCTAGGTTCATTTTTTTGCATGTGGATGTCCATTTGTCCCAGC
Organism: Equus przewalskii; assembly: GCF_037783145.1. Taxonomy (NCBI): domain Eukaryota; kingdom Metazoa; phylum Chordata; class Mammalia; order Perissodactyla; family Equidae; genus Equus; species Equus przewalskii. Next base: position 85,103,590 of record NC_091834.1, on the reverse strand, counting down.
ACCATTTATTGAAGAGACTGTCTTCGCCACATTGTATGCCTTTGCTGCTTTGTCAAAGATCAGTTGACTTTATTTATGTGGTCTATTTCTGGGTTGTGTCTTCTGTTGCATTGATATATTTGTCTGTTCTTTCACCAATACCACACTGTCTTCTTCATTCCTTGCTATGTTTCTGAGTTATTAGCTAGAATAATTTTCCCTGTGCTTGAACAATATACCATTTAGAATCTTGCTCTTACTAGACTTTAGATACTTTATCCTATGCCAGTAAGATCCTGGGTTTATTCTTCTGTGGCTATGAGTTGTTTATTTTTCCATTTATGAACTTCCCTTCATTTTGCCCTTGGCTATCTATTTAAATTTTTTGTTCCTATTTTATTCAGCATCTTTGTGTATTTATTTAGGCCGTATGTTTTAGTGGTTACAAGCACATCTTTGCCAACACTTTGTGTTGTCACTCTTTAATTTTAGCCATTTTGGTGGGTGGGAGGTGGTATCTGAAATGTGGTCTTTTTTAAAAAAAAAATTTTATTGAGTTAACGATAGGTTACAATCTTGTGAAATTTCACTTGTACATTATTGTCTGTCACTTGTGTTGTAGGTGCAACCTTTCACCCTTTGTGCCCACCCCCCACCCTGTCTTTCCCCTGGTAGCCACTAATCTGTTCTCTTTGTCCACATGTTTAAATTCCTCATATGAGTGGAGTCATACAGAGATTGTCCTTCTCTGTCTGGCTTATTTCACTTAATATAATTCCCTCAAGGTCCATCCATGTTGTTGCAAATGGGACAGTTTTGTTCTTTTTTATAGCTACGTAGTATTCCCTTGTATATATATATACCGCATCTTTTTTATCCAATCATCTGTTGATGGGCACTTTGGTTGCTTTCACGTCTTGGCTGTTGTAAATAATGCTGCAGTGAATGTTGGGGTGCATGGGACTTTTGGAATTGCTGACTTCAAGCTCTTTGGATAGCTACCCAGTAGTGGGATAGCTGCATCGTATGGTAGTTCTATTTTTAATTTTTGAGGAATCTCCATACTGTTTTCCATAGTGGCTTCACCAGTTTGCATTCCCACCAGCGGTATATGAGGGTTCCTTTTTCTCCACAACCTCTCCAACATTTGTTACTATTTGTTTTAGTTATTTTTGTCATTCTAATGGGCGTAAGGTGATATCTTAGTGTAGTTTTGATTTGCCTTTCCCTGATGATCAGCGATGATGAGCATCTTTTCATGTGCCTATTGGCCATCCGTATATCTTCTTTGTAGAAGTGTCTGTTCATGTCTCCTGCCAATTTTTTGATTGGGTTGTTTAATTTTTTGTTGTTGAGTTCTTTATATGTCATGGATATTAAGCCTTTGTTGGATGTATTACTTGCAAATATTTTTTCCCAGTTAGTGGGTTGTTTTTTTGTTTCAACCCTGTTTTCCCTTGCCTTGAAGAAGCTCTTTAGTCTGATGAAGTCCCATTTGTTTATTCTTTCTATTGTTTCCCTTCTCTGAGAATACATGGTGTCTGAAAAGATCCTTTTAATACTGATGTTAAAGAGTGTACTGCCGACATTTTCTTCTAGAAGCCTTGTGGTTTCAGGTCTCAGCTTTAGGTCTTTGATCCATTTTGAGTTTATTTTGGTGAATGGTGAAAAAGAATGGTCAATTTTCATTCTTTTACATGTAGCTTTCCAGTTTTCCCAGCACCGTTTGTTGAAAAGACTTTCTTTTCTCCATTGTATGCCCTCAGCTCCTTTGTCAAAGATTAGCTGTCCATAGATGGGTGGTTTTATTTCTGGGCTTACAATTCTGTTCCATTGATCTGTGCACCTGTTTTTGTACCAGTACCATGCTGTTTTGGTTACTGTAGCTTTGTAGTATGTTTTGAAGTCAGGGATTGTGATGCCTCCAGCTCTGTTCCTCTTTCTCAGGATTGCTTTAGCAATTTGGGGTCTTTTGTTGCCTCATATGAATTTTAGGATTCTTTGATCTATTTCTGTAAAGAATGTCACTGAGATTCTGATTGGGATGGTGTTGAATCTATAGATTGCTTTAGGTAGAATGGACATTTTAACTATGTTTATTCTTCCAATCCATGTACATGGAATGTCTTTTCATCTCTTTATGTCGTCATCCATTTCTTTCAGAAAAGCCTTATAATTTTCATTGTATAGGTCTTTCACTTCCTTAGTTAAATTCACCCCGAGGTATTGTATTCTTTTTGTTGCGATTGTGAATGGTATTGTGTTCTTGAGTTCTTTTTCTGTTAGTTCGTTATTAGAGTATAAAAATGCTACTGATTTATGTAAATTGATTTTATACCCTGCAACTTTGCTGTAGTTGTTGATTACTTCTAAAAGTTTTCGAGTGGATTCTTTGGGGTTTTCTATATATAAGATTATGTCATCTGCAAACAGCGAGAGTTTCACTTCTTCGCTCCCTATTTGGATTCCGTTTTCTTGCCTAATTGCTCTGGCCAAAACCTCCAGTACTATGTTAAATAAGAGTGGTCATAGAGGGCATCCTTGTTTCGTTCCTGTTTTCAGGGGGATGGCGCTCAGTTTTTGCCCATTGAGTAATAATGTTGGCTGTGGGTTTGTCATATATGGCCTTTATTATGTTGAGGTAGTTCCCTTCCGTGCCCATTTTGTTCAGAGATTTTATCATAAATGGCTGTTGGATCTTGTTGAATGCTTTCTCTGCATCTATTGAGATGATTATATGGTTTTTATTCCTCAGTTTGTTGATGTGGTGTATCACATTGATTGATTTGCAGATGTTGAACCATCCCTGTGTCCCTGGTATGAATCCCACTTGATCGTGATATATGATCCTTTTGATGAATTGCTGTATTCGGGTTGCCAAAATTTTGTTTAGAATTTTTGCATCTATGTTCATCAGCGATATTGGCCTGTAGTTCTCCTTTTTCATGCTGTCCTCGTCAGGCTTTGGTATCAGTGTGATGTTGGCCTCGTAGAATGTGTTAGGAAGTGTTCCATCCTCCCTAATTTTTTGGAATAGCTTGAAAAGGATAGGTATTAAATCCTCTCTGAAAGTTTGGTAGAATTCCCCAAGAAACCATCTGGTCCTGGGGTTTTATTCTTTGGGATGCTTTTGATTGATGTTTCAATCTCTTTCCTTGTGATTGGTCTGTTCAAATTGTCTGCTTCTTCTTGAGTGAGCTTTGGGATATTGTAGAAGTCCAATAATTTATCCATTTCCTCTAGGTTATCCATTTTCCTGTCATATAGTTTTTCGTAGTATTCTCTTATAATCCGTTGTATTTCTGTGGAGTCTGTTGTTATTTCTCCTCTTTCATTTCTGATTTTGTTTATTTGAGCTTTCTCTTTTATTTTGTAAGTCTGGCTGGGGTTTGTCAATTTTATTTATCTTCTCAAAGAACCAGCTCTTTGTTTCATTGATCCTTTCTACTGCCTTTTTTGTTTCAGTAGCATTTATTTCTGCTCTGATTTTTATTATTTCTCTCCTTATGCTGACTTTGGGCTTTGTTTGTTGTTCTTTCTCTAATTCAGTTAGGTGTGGTTTAAGATTGCTGATTTGGGATTTTTCTTGTTTGTTAAGATGTGCCTGAATTGCGATGAATTTTCCTCTTGATACAGCTTTTGCTGCATTCCATATGAGTTGGTATGGTATGTTATCATTTTCATTTGTCTCCAGGTATTTTTTGATTTCTTCTTTAATTTCTTCAATGATCCATTGCTTGTTCAGTTGTTTAGTCTCCACATCCTTGTGCCTTTCTCAGCTTTTTTCTTGTAATTAATTTCTAGCTTTATAGCATTATGATTGGAGAAGATGCTTGTTATTATTTCAATTTTTTAAAATTTGTAGAGGCTTGCCTTGTTTCCCAACATATGGTCTATCCTTGAGAATGTTCCATGCGTGCTTGAGAAGAATGTGTATTCTGCTGTTTTTGGATGGAGTGTTCTATATATGTCTATTAAGTCCAACTGTTTTAGCTTTTCATTTAGCTCCAGTGTTTCTTTGTTGATTTTCTCTCTGGATAATCTGTCCATTGATGTGAGTGGGGTGTTGAGGTCCCTTACTATTATTGTGTTACTTTTAATATCTTCTTTTAGGTTTGTTAATAGTTGCTTTATGAACTTTGGTGCTCCTGTGTTGGATGCATAGATATTTATAAGTGTTATTTCTTCTTGATGAAGTGTCCCTGTGATCATTATATCTTGGCCCTCTATGTTTCTCTTTACTTGCTTTATCTTGAAGTCTGTTTTGTCTGATATAAGTATTGCAACACCTGCTTTCTTTTGTTTGCTATTAGCTTGGAGTATTGTCTTCCACCCCTTCACTCTGAGCCTGTGTTTGTCTTTGGAGCTGAGGTGTGTGTGCTGGAGGCAAGAAATTGTTGGATCTTGTTCTTTAATCCATTTTGCCACTCTGTGTTTTTTTATTGGAGAGTTCAGTCCATTTACATTGAGGGTGATTATTGATGCATGAGGGCTTAATGCTGTCATTCTCTTGCTCGTTTTCTGGTTTTCCTGTGATTCCTTTGTTTCTCGTCCTGTGTTTTAGCCTACCCATTGACTTCTGCAATTTCTTATGCTGGGTTTCTTAGACTTTTCCTTATTTATATTTTTTGTCTCTGTTCTGTTTTTTAGTTTAGTGGCTACCCTGAAGTTTGTACTCAGAATCTTGTGTATAACATAGTCCATTTTCTGGTGGTCTCTTATTTCCTTAGCCTAGACTGTTTCAGTCCCTTTCCTCCTGCCTCCTAAATTATTATTTTCATCTCTTATTCCAACTTATGTTGTGAGTTTGTGGTTAGAGTGATAAGATTGTCTTTGCTTTGGTGATTTCCTTCCCTTTATCCTAATGCTATAGTTGAATATTTGCTATCCTATTCCAATTCTGTCTCCCTACTCTGTGTTTTGTGACCCCTTACTCCCTTTTTTTCTTTTTTCAGGTATGAGAGCCTTCTTGAGGATTTCTTGTAGTGGAGGTCTTGTGACTACAAAGTCCCTTAGCTTTTGTTTGTCTGGAAAAGATTGAATTTCTCCCTCATATCTGAAGGATATTTTTGCTCGATAGAGTATTCTTGGCTGAAGATTTTTATCCTTTAAAGTTTTGAATATGTCACTCCAATCTCTCCTAGCTTGTAAGGCTTCTGTAGAGAAATCCGCTGAAAGTCTCATGGGGGTTCCTTTGTAGGTTATTTTCTTTTGCTTTGCTGCCCTGAGTATTCTCTCTTTGTCATTCGTTTTTGCCATTTTTGCTACCATATGCCTTGCAGTAGGTCTTTTTACATTAACAAATCTAGGAGATCTGAAAGCTTCCTCCACACACATTTCTCTCTCAATCCCTAGATTTGGGAAGTTCTCTTCTATTATTTTGTTGAGCACACTTTCTGCTCCATTTTCCTTTTCCACGCCCTCTGGAATTCTGATGATTCTTAAGTTGCATTTTCTCATTGAGTCAGCTATTTCTCTGAGATTTTCTTCAGTTTTTTAAATTCTTAGTTCTCTTTCTTCATCTGTCTGGAGCCATTCAGCCTGTCTATCTTTGATTATGCTAATTTGCTCCTCTATGGTGTCTACACAGGCATTCAGGGAATCCGTATTCTGTTTTATCTGATCCATTGTGTTTTTCACCTCTAGTATTTCTAATTGATTCTTCTTTATAATTTCAATCTCTTTTGTGAAGTAACTCCAGAACTCGTTGACTTGTTTCTCTATATTTCCCTTTACCTCATTGAATATTTTGATGATAGCTATTTTGAACTCATCTTCACTTAGTTTACCCATTTCCAAGCCCTCAGGACCTACTTCTCTATTTTTATTGTTTTCCTTTTGGACTGGAGCTTTTATAAATTGCTGGATGGTAGAGGAGTGGTTTTTGCGCATGATGCTATTATTTGGTTGCAGTTACAACCTGTCACCACTAGATGGAGGTCGAGAGCCTTGTGTTCTGAGCCCTCAGCCTTCAGCCGCGATGGTGGCGCGCAGTGGGTTGAGGGAGGAGGGGCACTTTCACTCATGCGGACCTGGATTGGATCAGCTCTCACTCTCCAGTCTCCCGGGGCCCTGGCTTGCTGGGGTTCCCCCACGCAAAAGCTTTCCCCTGTTAGAGGGTTTCGCTGCACAGACGGTGGGAGTCCAGGATGATCCCCGGATGCGTGGACCCTCCCCTGCTCCTTCCTGCACCCATGGCAGTGATCCCAGTCTCTAAGGGAGAGAGCGAAGAGCTCTCCTATGCTGTTCCAGCTCCTCCGAGGGCGGCTCCAGCCTCTCCACCTTCCATCGTTAGGCTGCTGTGGGTCTCTGACGATTTCTGTTATTAGGATTTTTTTTTTCTGGTTGGAAAGCAGTTGCTCTTTTTGGTTGTAATTTGGAGGGGAGAGAGTCCTGGGTGAGCTCATGCCGCCATGTTGCTGACGTCACCTCTACCCTGAAATGTGGTCTTAAGTCATATTTCCCTGATGAATAACAATGTTGAGCCCCCATTTTTTGTGTTGTAGCTAATTTTTTTGTATTTCTGGTTTTATTCTGCTTCATGGTAGATTTTTATTTGTGGGGAACAAATTTTCTTCAGCTCTGAACTTTTGATTCTTATTCTGTGTTTTCTTCTCATAGTAGCTTTATATGGGTGTCATCTGCCCCATTCTGGCTTTTTCTTTCTGGGAGTGATTTTTTCTGTGTTTAATCACCATGATAACCCTCCCTCCCTTGTTCCCTTTCCTTAATGAGCTCACTAGTCTCCACTGGATTCTTTCTATAGTTTGGACTATGAATGGAGCTGGGTCTGATGTATTTGAGCTTCACTACTTATAAGAAATTTGAAGTTCCTTGGTAGAGAATGAGGCTAGACAGGTTAGAGGAACCAATGCCCTTAGTGTATGAATAAATCAGAGATCCAGGTGAGGAGGAAGGGTAGACAAAACTTTATTATTGTTAGCTTAACATTGTTTTGGGTCTAGGTATCCATCTAGAAATCTTTGGTAATTGAAAATGGAAGTTGATTATGCAACCATGAATACTTTAAGGAAAATATCTGTAAATGCTGAACTGAGGAAACTGCAGAGTCTGCAAATCTCTCCATACATATTTTTAAAGAATTTTAAAAATATGTTTTCCAGACCAGTCTTTAACACTTTGAAAACCTGTGTCTTTGGACTCACACTGTCAGAGTCCAGTTTTGGGTCTCTCTGAATAAAGACCCATGTAATTAACTGAATTTTGAGTTTTCTTCTAGATGTTTTCCATTGTGTCAGTGCATCAACACTTGTGTTTAGGGAATAGTAGTATTCTGAATATTTTTTCATCCAGATATTTTTAAAAGAATTTTTTAGGTAGATGAGAATCTTTTTAAGAATAACTTTCTAAATATATCTACTTGGGGTCCTTAATTCAAATAGTTTAAAAAACCATTTCCTTATGAATAACCTGTTGTCTTTTATAAACAATTTTTCAGCAAACATTGAGAAGAATGTGCTACCTTACCATCAAAGAAATGGCTACCATCTCTGAGGATGTGATAATTGTCACAAGCAGGTATGTGAATAGTCAAAACCTAGGATGGGATACTTGTGTATTTTGTGAAATATTTATTGTTCTCTTTCTATTAATTTTATTTTTTGACTGTAAGAAGGCCAATAGGAATTTAAGACTATGTTATCTTAAAACATTCTTTTCTAAAATGTGGTTGTCATCATGTGAAAACCATCCTTGTCTGATAAAGCAAAGAAAGAAGTCACAAAGGATAATGCTAATAGATTTGCTTACATTTATAAATGTTTGTGAAAATATATGAACAAATTAAAAAGTAAATGATAGACTGAAATAAAATATTTACAAGTACATCAAAAGGCCAGCATCTGTAATATGTAGGGGACCCTTATACTTCAAAAAAATTCCAAGTGATAATTCATAAAATAACCAATACAAAGGATCTAAATATCTTTAAATAGTCATTCTCACTAGTAACCAAAAAATGTAAATTACAAATTTAAGAATGAGTTAGTATTTTTACCCATCAAATTGGTGAAAAAGGAAAAAGGCAGTTGGTACTTGTAAGGGGGACTTGTAAGGGAGATATTCTTGTGTACAAGAGGTGGAATAATAACTTGATTTATTTTTCCTGGAAAACGGTTTGGCAGCGTTTGTTGAATGTTTGAAAGGGTTTATCCTTTTGACCCAGTCATACCACGTCTATGTTCCCTCTCTGGAACAATCCTCAGAAAATAATCAGAGAGAGCGCAGAAAGACTTAGATGCCGTGATATTTGTTGCAACACTGTTTACACTACCAAAAAGAATAAAACAACTTAAATGTCTGCCATTGTTAAAAATTATTTAATTAGCTGTGTTATAATCATATTATGAAGTATTTTAATTCTTTGAAAATATTTTTGACACATTGATAATGATATGGGAAAGTCCTCAGTAAAGTGCCGAGTGAGATTTTATTTCAAGTCTGTATTCTATATAGTCCCACTTTTAAAAATGGTTTGTGTATGTATATAAAAATATATGGATGGCAGTACACTGATCTATTACCAGTGGGTTGTCTCTGGGTGTTTGGCATTGTGGCTGTTTATTTTCTTTAAGCTTTTGGGATAATTTCCAAGTATCCTAGAATGAGTATGTATAGAGTTCTAAAATATACAACAAATGTTATTTAAAAAATAATTGCCTTCTTAGTTATTAATTATAACTCATTTAAGTGAATCTGGCTTTTGTACAACAAAATGAATTTTGGGGGATGGTGCTTACGTTTAGTCAGCAGTTGTGTGGAATGTGGTTTCAATTAGTAGAACTTACAGCTGAAAATGACAGAAAGCCAGATGTAAATAGTGACTGAAGTTAGGCACAGCGTAGCTGGTCTTAGTTCAGTAGTTCAACAGTGTCAGAGCTGGTGTCTCGAGAATTCTTTTAGACATTCTCACATTATTGCATAGTAGATGCCTGAATTACTGGCCGTGCACCATTCAAGGGGGGAGGGGTCCTGGGAAGGGGCCAGAGAGAGCCGCCACCATCTGCCTCTTTTATCAGGGATGCAATAGCTTTTCCCAAGGTAATTTTTTGATTTCATTTGGCACAGCTGTGTTATATGACTATCCTTGGGAGGCCAGGAAAGTGAATACTTAGCTTTTATAGTCTAAGGGGCAGGCTCGGAAGAAGGGGTTGAGAATGGGTATTGGATTAGTCAGCTAGCAGTGTCTACCAGAAGTAAGAAACAGAAAATCTTCACTTAGATTGATAGATTCTCTAAATATTGGAAAAATTAAAAATAGAGTAGTCAATTATTGATTGAGGGCTTTTTGTTTGTTTAGCTGTTAATACTTCCCTCTGAGTCCCGTTATGCCACCTTGAGTAATGGTTTGCTTCGAGTTCATTTTGTGATTAGTACATGTAGGAGGCAGAATAATGGCCCCCAAAGATATCCCTGTCCTAATTCCCAGGACCTGTGACTGTGTTACATTACACAGCAAAGGGAATTAAAGTTGCTAATCAGCAGATAGGGACAGTATCTTGGATTAACCAGGTCGGCCCAATATAAGGACAGGGGTTCTTAAAAGTAGAAGAGGGAGGCAGAAGAAAATTGTCAGTAAAGAGATGCCGTGATGGAAGCAGGGTCAGAGAGATGCAGTGTTGCTGGATTTGGAGATAGAGGAAGGGGGCTTTGAGCCAAGGAATGTGGGTGGGCTCTAGAAATTGGAAAGGCAAAGAAGTGGATTCATCCCTACAGCCTCCAGAAAGGAATGCAGCCCTGCTGACACCTTGATTTTAGCCCGGTGAGTCCTGTGTTGGGCTTCTAACTTACACACCTATAAGATAAAGAAGTGGATGATGTCTTGAGCCTCTAAGTTTTTGGTAATTTGTTACGGCAGCAATAGAAAACTAATAGATAAATGTATCAAATCAACATGTACACCTTAAACTTACAGAATGTTATGTGTCGATTATATCTCAAAGCTGGGGAAAAAAATAAAACTAATAGAGATTTTGGTACCTGGAAGTGGGATGCTGCTGTAACAAATACCTAAAAACGTGGAAGTGGCTTTGGAATTGGGCAATGAGCAAATGCTGGAAGAATTTTGAGGAGCATAATAGAAAAAGTCTACATTGCCTCGAACAGACTGTTAGTAGAACTATGGATGTTAATGACTCTGCTGGACTCAGAAGGAAGTGAGGACCAGGAAGGAGGAAACATTTGTCACCTTAGAGAATACTCAAATCATTGTGAACAGACTCCTGGTAGAAATATGGACGTTAAATGCCCTGCTGGTGAGGGCTCAGCAGAAAATGAGGAAGATGTTAGAAACCGGAGGAAAGGGGATCTTGGTTATAGAGTGGCAGGGAGCTTGGTAGCATTGTGTCCATCAGCTGTGTGGAAAGCGGAACTTGTAGGCAACGAACTTGGATATTTAACTGAGATTTGCAAGCAGAGTGTTGAGGTGCAGCCTGGTTTCTTTTTGCCACTTATAGTAAAAGTTGAGAGTAGAGAAATAAATTGAAGAGAGACCCGTTAAATAAGAACCAGGAGTTCTTTACAAATATCAAATCATTATGTTGTACACCTGAGACTAATATGTTATATGCCAAGTATACCTCAAAAAAAACCCCTAAAACAGAAGTTCTTGGTTTTGGAAATTCTCAGCCTACCAAAATGGCAAAGGAAGCTAAAATCAAGAGATTCATGCTCTAGAGAACACGTCACAGGAGTTGCTCTAGAGCCTTTTGCTAAAACCTCGGAGAGATTAAAAGGTCAGAGTATTCACTCACACAAAACACCCTGAAGAGATCAAGGATGTGACTCATAGATTCCTTCAGCATCTAAGCAGAAGCTCAAAATAGAGCTGAGATTATCTAGGCAAGCTCTGTGGTGGAGCCTCTTGTCTAATGCGCGAGTCTCTGTACGTATAGTATACGGGAGTCCCACAAGGCTCCTGAGAATCTTATAGCAGCAGAAACACTGCTGGCTTGGACTGAAAGGGACACAGAGAGTGAAAGAAGGCTGTGAGAGCCCCCAAATTCTACAGGCGGGAAGCATGCTGATAAGACTACTCAGCTTTAAACACATACTGCCCTTTATGAAAAGGAAGGATGGTCCTGAGGGCAGAGGCGCAGGCCTGCAGGGTGGAGCTGGGAGCTAGAGAGAATTCTGCCTTTTCCGGTTTGCCTGGCTGGATTTCAGAATTGCTTGGGACCGGTGACTCTTTTTCCTTCCATTTTCTCCCTTTTTGAACAGGAGTATCTGTAACTTATCCTATGGCAGTCCCTCCCGTGTATTTGAGAGCAGAGAATTTGTTTTCTAGTTTCACAGGTCTGCAGGTGGAGAGGAATTTTGCCTCAGGATAGGTTACACCCAGAGTCTCACGCATACCTCATTGAGATGATTTTGAGGATAAGATTGGGACTTTCGAGTGGGGTGAGGTTTAGATGAGATTTTGGACTGTGAGTTGATGCTGTAGTGTGTTGAGATTTAGGGGACTTGGGGATGCGGTGAATGTATTTTGCCTATGAGTTGGATGTAGCCCTGCTGACACAATGATTTTAGCTCAGTGAGACCCATGCTGGACTTCTAACCCAAAGAACTGTAAGATAACACATTTTTGTTGTTTTAAACCACTAATTGTCATTTGTTACAGCAGGAGTATAAAACTAAGCTAGTAGATGACCGTTCTACATATGTACACAATTATGTTAGCTTGGTAAGAAACCATGGTGATTGAGACCCTGAAGGCAGACACTTCACGAAAATATATATGAATGGCCAATAAGCACATGGAAATGTTCTCCATGTTATTAGTCATCAGGGAAATGCAAAGTAAAACCTCAATGAGGTAACATTCCATAACCACTATAATGGTTAAAATAACAAAGCCTGACAATACCAAAATCAAAAAGCTGGGTCCAATACCAAGTATATAGAGCAGTTGAAACTCTCATACATTGTAGGTGAGAATTCAGAATGGTATAATGGCCTTAGAAAAAGCGTGACAGTTTCTTATAAAGTTAAACATATAGCTACCCTGTGATGAGAAATTCCATTACTAGGTATTTACTCTAGAAAAAATGAAAATATATGACCACAAAAAAGACTGTACAAGAATTTCATAGCAGCTATGATGAAATTTATGATGGCTCTAAACTAGAAACAACCCAAACGTTCATCAGCAGGAGAATGGAGTAAGAAATTGTGGTGTATTAATATAGTGACTACTACTCAACAATAAAAAGGAAAAAATTGCTGATTCAAGCAAGAACACAGGTACATTTCTAAAACATTATGTTGGAACAAAAGAAAAGAGACACAAAAGAATACATGCTGGGTGATTCTAGTTATATAAATTCTTAAGACCAGCCGGAATTCCGCTGTGGTGATAAAAACCATAAGTCTGGTAGGTAGGAAGAAATTGACTGGAAGTAGGCATGAGGGACATTCCTGAGGTTGATGGAAGTGTTCTGTATTTTATTTTGAGTGGAGGTTACATGGGTGATCACAATCCACCAAAACTTATCTAACTGAACACATAAGCTGTGCATTTTTATTCTATATAAATTACAACTCAGTTTTAAAAAAGAAACAACGTGATAAGATTTAGTTAGTGGCTTACGGATAGTCAAGTATATTGACAATATGGTCATACTCTTCTACCCCTGTCTGATGAGACTCACCCGGTGAAAGTATGCATCTGAAGATTGCTTAGAATTCTGGAATTGAGTCATAAGGAATGATCCATCATTAACATGAGGGAGGAGCATTGGGGGTCGGGGGTATCAGTATGTGATAGGTTATACCCCTGGTCACAGGAAATCAAATGAACAGTTCATAGACTGTGATTTAGGAAGAAATAAATGGGTTGTATAAACTGTTATCTAGCAGGCAGCTTTTAAATCAACTGTGGGGATAATGTGAGCATTTGGGTAGGGGGAGGACAATACTTTGAGGTTCCTGAGGGAACTAAGAAGCTAAGACCATCCACTTACTTGGTAAGAAATATTCAAGCCTGAAACAACTTTTCTTCTTGGATGCCACTGCTGTCCTGAGTATTACATCTGAGGTTTTACTGGCAGGATGTGGTTTAGAACAAGAAAGAAAGTGGAATACTCTTATAATCTGACTTAGCCAGCATTATGGTGAAACTCCTCTCAGAGATCTCTGGTAACCTCTTAATTGAAAAATCCAAAAGCCAGTTTTCAGCCCGTATTTTACCTGACCCCCCTCTCCATTTTAACATGGTTAAATGCTGCCTGAAGTTCTACCATCTTTGGCTTTCAGAACTGTATTCCTGAATTTCCTCCCATCTCCCATGACTCCATTTCATTTCTTTCATACAAGTGGTTGCTTTTCTTCTGCCTGTCACCTAAATATTGGCATTCCCTGGGGTTTATATAAATGCTGTGGCCATTTCCCAAACTCCTCATGCTGTATGATACCCTATATCTTTGTCCATGTGTCTCCCTGTGCCTGCAGTTATTCTGTTTCCTTTTCCACAAAGCTCAAACATCATTATACATATTGATTTCCCTATTATTGATAGGTTAGCCATTGTCTCCTCTGTTCTTTTAACAATTTGTTTTTACTTCTATTCTAGTATTTAATACATTGTACTGTAATTATTAGTTTACATGTTTTTCTGCCCTCTGTACTGTTAGTTCCTTGAGAACAAGAACCACATCTCATATAACTTTGTATCATTAATTCCTGGAAAAGTGCCTTGTTTGTGTTAGACACGCATTAAAACTTCGTTGCATGAATTAAATAAAGGATAGTCCACTTTCTCCTTCAGTCAAAGGGGCCATAATGAGAGGGATTATTTTTCTTTCTCCCTGTCTCAAGAAAGCACTCACACATAGGAAGAGGTGGAGAAATGTGGGTGTATTGTGTTTCTCCAGAGAACATAACTAATAGGCAATATATAGATGTATAGAAAGAGATTTACTATGAAGGATTGGCTCATGCAGTTATGGACACTAAATCCCATGATCTGCTGTTTTGCAAACTGGAGGTCCAGGAAAGTTGGTGGTGTAGTTCCAGTCCAAACCTGAAGGCCTGAGAACCAGGAGCACTAATGTCTCCCGTCCAAGGGCAGGAGAAGATGGATGTCCTAGCTCAAGGAGAGAGCAAAGTCTCCCTTCCTCTGCCTTTTTGTTCTGTTTAGGCTCTCAATGGATTGGATGATGCCCATCCCCATGGGAGAGGGCAATTTTCCTTACTCAGCGTATTGATTCAAATGCTAATCTCTTCTGGAAATACTCTCATGGACACACCCAGAAATAATGTGTTTTTTGTTTGTTTTGGTGAGGAAGATTGGTCCTGAGCTAACATCTGTGCCAATCTTCCTCTATTTTGCATGTGGGATGCCACCACAGCATGGCTTGGTGAGCAGTGTGTAGGTCTGTACCCAGGATCCGAACTTGTGAAACCTGGGCCGCTGAAGCAGAATGTGTGAACTTAACCACTATGCCACTGGGCTGGCCCCCCAGAAATAATGGTTTACCAGCTATCTGGGTGTCCCTTAGCCCAGGCAAGTTGATACATAAAATTAACTGTCACAGTGGGCTTAATGGATGTTGAGAAACCTTTCTGTATTCTGCTTTCCTTCCCTTTCTCCTCCCCAGTTGATAAGCAGACTGCTGTGATTTATTTGGATTAATACTTATTCTTTCTTAAAATGAAATTGTGGAAGACTTTGATGAAAGATGGTGAAAATCATGCCCGGTCATAAAACGTCCTTCTCCACAGCCTAATGAAATGAGCAACAGTGAATAAAAGGGAAAGCCGGGGGACTTCTGATTCTAGCCAAGGTGGAGTGAGGCCACTACGGGCCATCTCTCCCAATGATTACAACAAAGCCTCTGGACAAAAGTACAAAAAGCAACTACCTGAGGACTCTGAAAAGTGAATCATAGCAGGTAAATTTTGAGAGAGAAAACAGTAATTAATGAATAATCAATATGGTAACAGTGAATTTCATGGTTACTTTTCCTCTTTATCCCCTAGGTTTGAACCAAGGATAGGCTGAATCAGGGAACTGTATAGTGGGCAGGGTCAGTAAAGACTCAGAGAGAAGCCTATCTCCCTGACCTGAGCACAGGTTAAAGAAAAGACCCCTCCAACCTGGAGAGCAATCTTTTTTGTTTGTTTTTGTTTTTCTGTTTACTTGCTGGTCCTGCCTTGAGGCCAGCCCCAGTTGTAGAAGAACATTACTATGGTGTGACAGCAGTGTTTCAGACACCTAAAACCCTGAGATAAAATGATCCCTGAGAAAAGGGGCCCTTGTTGTATGAAGAGTGGAGGGAAATCCTTGTTATTATTTTTTTCTGTCTTCTCTTACTTTGTACTGAGGGCCCACTTCCTCAGAATTGTGCGGTAGCACAGGGAGCTGAAACTCTGGGAAAATCCCATATTTCTGGCTAGAAAGACTGGGAAAAGAGGTCCTTGAGAGCCAAAGAGTGTGGGAGAGATGACATGCACTAAAGGCCAGGCAGAACTTCGATTTGAAACTAACTGCGGTGATTGCTTACTAAAACAAAAAGTCAACATTCCACAGAGACTTTTAACAGGACCCAGAATCTCATGACATAATATTCAGAATGTCCAGATATAATCCAAAATTAGTCAATCAGGAAAGTCTGACCAATTCTCAAGGGAAAAGATAATCAATAGACGCAAACCCCTAAATTATCTAGATGTTGGGATTATTGAAGACTTTGAAGCAGCTAATGGAACCATGCTCCATAAAGGTGAACACTCTTGAAATGAGTAGAAAAAATAGAAATTTTCAGCAGAGAATTTATATAAAAAGAGAACCAGTTGAAAATTTTAGAAATGACAAAGTACAACAAGCAAAATAAAAGATTCATTGGCTGACCTCAATAGCAGAATGGAGGTGTCAGAGGAAAGGGTCAGTGAACTTGAAGACAATTCAATAGAAATAATCCCGACTGAGAATATAGAGAAAAAAGATTGAAAACAAAAATAAACAGCCCCACTGACCTGTGGGACTATATCAAAGGGCCTAACGTTCGTATCATTGGAGCCCCTGAAGAAGAGGAGAAAGGGATGGGTGCAAAAAAAATTTGAAGAAATAATGGCTGAAAACTTCCAAATTTCAAGGAAGATATAACTTTACAGATTCAAGAAGCTCAGTGAAAGTTATACAAGATAAACTCAAAGGAATCCACACCCAGATATATAACAAAACTGCTGAAAACCAAAGATAAAGGCAAACTCTTGAAAGCAGTTAGAGAAAAATGATGTGTTACATGTAGAGAAACTTCAATTTAGCAGACCGTGGATTTCTCATCAGAAAACACAGATGTTGGAAGACAATGGAACACCATGTTTAAAGTGCTGAAAGGAAAGGAACTGACAACCCAGAGTTCTACATCCACTAAAAATACCTTTTGGGAGTGAAAGTGAAATAAAGATGTCCTCATGTGAAGGTAAACAAGGTGTACTCTAACAGAAATATTAAATGAAGTGTTTCAGGCTGAAGAGACGTGATACTAGAAGGATCCCCAGTGCAGCCACTGCAACAGCATCTTCATATAACAAAAGAAGACAGGAAGCACAACTGTCCACCCAGAACTCTGTGCCTCCTGAAACAGCTTTCAAAAACAGCTGGAATAAAAGCAATTTCAGACATACAAAAGCTGAAAGAATTAATCTCTAGCAGGTTCACAGGTAAATGGAAAAGGAAGTTTTTTAGGCAGAAGTAAAGTGATACTGAGGGAAAATATCGATCTGTACAGAAAAATGAGTTCTGGAAATGTTAACAGCATGGGTAGATATATAAGACATTTTTAAATCTCTTTAAAACATAATTGACTGTTTAAACGAAAATCAAAATATAGCGTGGGATTTATAACATATGTAAAAGTAAAGTGTATGACAACAATAGCATAAAGGCCAAGAGGGGAAATGGAACTATACTACTGTAAAGCTCTTACTCTGTGTATGAAGTTTATCATATCACTTGAAGACAATCTGTGATAAGTTAAAAATGTACATTATAAACTCTAAAGCAGCTACTAAAATAACAGTGCAGAGTTATAGCTGATAAGCCAACAAAGGAGATAATCAGAATCATAAAAAATTTGTTCTTAGTGCCATCGAGTCAATTTTGACTCCTGGCCACACTGTGTACAGCAGAGTTGAACCCTTTTTGTGCCATCCTCTCATCTTCCAGTGCTATATCAGACAAATGTTCTGCTGCTATGCACTGGGTTTGTGTGGCTGATTTTTTTCAGAAGTGAGTGGCCAGGTCCTTCTTCCTAGTCTGTCTAGTCTGGGAGCTCTGCTGAACCCTGTCCACCGTGGGTGACCCTGCTGGTATCTGAAATACTGGTGGCATAGCTTTCAGCATCACCGCAACACACAGCTGCCACAGTATACAACTGACAGATGGATGGTGTGGTTCCCTGACTGGGAAATGAACCTGGGCTTTAGCAGTGAGAGCACCAAATCTCAACCACTGGACAACCAGGGCTGGCTTCATTTAAAAAATACCCAATCAGACAGAAGAAAAAAGAAAAGAAAAAGAAAATAGAATGAAAAACAACTGAGATAATAGAAGAAAAGTAGCAGACTAAAAAACTCAAACCTAGCCATATCAATAATCACCACTAAAGATAAATATTCTGAACTCTCTGATTTTAAAAGACAAAGATTGCCAGATTGAATTTTTTTAAAAAATCCAGATCCAACTATATGCTGCTCACAAGAAACGTGTTTTAAATATAAAGACACAAATAAGTTGAAAATAAAAGGATGAAAAAAGATATACCATGCTAACTTTAAAAGCTGTACTCTTCATATTAATATCAGATAATATAGATTTCAGAGTAAATATTACTACAGATAAAGGGGTCAACCCATCAAGAAGACATAATTCTAATTGTTTATGCACATAAAAAGAGTTTCACAATGCTCAAAGCAAAAGTTGATAGAATTGCAAGGAGACATAGACAAATCCACAATTATAGTTGGAAATTTCAATATCCCACTCTCAAAAAGAGAGCAAGTACACAGAAAGATTATTAAGAATATGAACAACTTGAACAATAAAGCTAGACTGTCTTTGTTTGCTGATGACATGATCTATGTGGAGAATCTGTGGAATCCAGCAAAAGCTACTAGAACTAATAAGTGAGTTTAGCAAACCTGCAACATACAAGACCAATATGCAAAAAATTATTAAGTTTTTATGTACTGGCAAAGAACAATTACAATTAAATTAATAGTATTTACAGTAGCATCAAAATACGAAATACTTTGGGGTAAATCTGATGAAAGATGTGTAAGACGTACACTGAAAACTACAAAAAGCATTGCTGATAGAAATTAAATAAGGTCTAAATAAATGGAGAGATTCACTGTGTTTATAGTGTGAAAGATTCAGTATTGTTCAGATGCCTATTTTCTCCAAATTCATCTTTAGAGTCAGTGCAAACCCAGTTAAAATCTCAGCAGACTTTTTTGTAGAAATTGATAAGCTGATTTTAAAATTCATGTGGAAATGCAAGGTATAAAAGAACAAGTTGGAGGACTGAGAATACCAGATTTCAAAACATGATAAACTTATAATAAATTAGGCGGTGTTTTATTGGCAGAATGATACACAGATCAATGGAACAGAGCAAAGTTCAGAAATAGACACATACATGAAGAACTTATTTTCAGCCATGATGCAAAAGGCAGTTTAGTGATGATAGAATAGACTGTTTGATAAATGTTACTGGGATAATTAGATATCCATAAGGTAAACGAACAAACTTTGATTCATACCTCATACCATATACAAAACTTAAATAAAATGGACCATACATCTGTAGACCTAAATGTAAAATCTAAAATTATAAAACTTCTTAAAAAAATATGAAAAAATCTTGTAGACCTTGAATTGTGCAAAGATCTTTTTAGATATAACACCAAAAGCAAGTTCCAGAAAGACAATAAAAAGATAAACCACAGACTGGAAGAAAATATTTGTAAATCATATATGATAAAGGACTTGTATCTAGCACATATAAAGAACTTTTAAAATTCAATAATGAGAAACAATAAAATAAAAAACATGCAAACTATGTTGAATAGACACCACTAACTAAGATATATCTGTGGCAGGTAATGCACATGAAAAGATGCTCAACATTATTAGTCATTAGGGAAGTATAATTTAAAACCACAATAAGATACCACTACACATCTGTTGAATCAACTAAAAATTAAGAAGCCTGACTTTACCAAATATTGGCAAGAGTGTGGAGGAACTAGATCTCTTCTACACTTCTGTTGGGAATGTAAAACAGTGAAGTCATGTTGGAAAACATTTTTGCAGTATATTAAAAAGTTAGACATGAACCTACCATAAGATCCAGTTATTCCACTTCTAGATATTTACCCAAGTGAAATGAAGCAAAAATTAAATGGAAGCTTTCAGTTTCTGCTCTGGGATATAGAGAGTTTGAAAGAGCATTGCTTCCAAGTTTTCAGTAAAAAAGGGGCTGAACAGACTGCAAGTTCACCAATTTATCTGAGTCCTTCAGAGTACTGATGTCTCAGAGTAACCAGCTCGCTCAAAACCTAAAGAGAGACCAGAGCCTGCAGGGATAGATGAGATGTGAGCACTAACTTACTGGACAAGATGTGGTCAATACCAGTAAGAAGAGTTCAGCTGGGGTGACAGGGTGTACAATATCAAGAGAGGGTGAAGCCCTTGGGTGCTGCAAATGTAAGGGAGTCTGAACCTCTATAGGCTTGTTGATTTTTCTCCAAGCACCCACTGAATGCTTATAGAATATTTGAGAGAGTCCTGAGGATGTCTTCCTGGTGGTGTAGAACTGGGGGCAGGAAACAGCAGCTACCCTGGCAGGGATACTGAACTCCCCTTGGAGCCTTGTCCTCTGTTTCCCTCTGGAAGAAAAGCCTTAATGTGTAGGGGGAATGGCAACAAACATTCATCCTTAGATGCTGGTGAAGACTCATTGCACCTGTGGGAAGGGGACAGGGGAAAAACTTTCTACCGCTGGAGAAGCAACTAGAATATGCACTGTGTTGATAACTACAGTTCTGGAAGGGGCAGAAGTACTGAGAAGGCCACATCCCTAAGATCCAGGAACATGGTGCCTGCCTAAGACAGGCTTAATTAGACAACAAGGAACACCCTGCCATCCCCACCCCACTACTGTGTTGAGTGACAAGTAACTTGCAAGAGACCAACCTTCTCTGAGGGGCTAGGTGAAGAAAAGACCAAAAGCTTAGTGTGGACATTGAAAAAGAAAATCCTCTGGTACACCCAGCCCTCAGCCTAAACATAAGGTATCAATAGAGGAGTTTGCAGGCAAGCCTGTGGAGCCTATGGGTTACCCGAGCAACAAGAAGCCAAACTCAGTCCAACTTCCAAGGTGGTTAACTTAAACCCCTGAGCTAAAGGCTTAGCAGAAGGAAACATGCCCCTATTTCAAGGCATGAAAACAATTTACTTCAGCCTCTACTGTCACACACAAGATGTTTGGCTTTCAACAAAAAATTAGGAAGCATAAGAAAAAAACTAACAAAAAGAGAATACTCTCAAGAGACAAAGCACTTGTCAGAAGCAGTCACTACTGTTCAACATTGTATTAGAAGTATTAAACAATGCAATTAGACAGGAAAAACCAATTTGAACATAAGAATGAATTAACAAAGAAATAAACTGTCTTTGGTTTTAGATGATGTGATAGAATAACTGGAAACCCCAGATAATCAGTGATAAAATGAACTCAAACAATAAAAGAATTCAGTGTGTTAGAAGGATATAAAATTAACATATACAGATCAATAGCCTTCATATAAACAAACAATCCACGTAGAACCCCATTACAACAACAAATAAGATTAACTACTTAGGAATAATGCAATCCCAACAAAAAAACCAACAAGCTTTATAGTATAGAGTTAGAAAAGTTGATGCTAAAGTTCATGTGGAAAAATAAACATGTAAGAATAGCCAGGAAATAAATGAAAAAGGAAAACCATGAGGGAGGACTGGCTCTACCAAGCAGTAAAATATTAAGGACTGTACATTAAAACAGTGTGGTTCTGACACATGAATAGACAAATATGCCAATGGAATAAAATTGTGTGATGACTTTGTAATGTATCACTTTGGCCATGCTGATCTACATTTTTCAGAATTTTCTGTTGCAAGTGGAAAGTATGGAATTAGACCCAAAGACTCATGGAAATTTAGTATGTGACAAAGGTGGCATCTCTAATCACTGGGGTGAACATGTACTTTTTCTTTTTTTATTAAGATTATGATAGTTTACAACCTTGTAAAATTTCACTTGTACATTATTGTTAGTCACGTTATAGGTACACCACTTCACCCTTTGTTCCCCCCCCCCCCCACTTCCCCTGGTAACCACCAATCAGTTCTCTTTGTCTATATGTTAACTTCCACCTATGAGTGGAGTCATATAGAGTTCGTCTTTCTCTGTCTGGCTCATTTCACTTAACATAATACCCTCAAGGTCCATCCATGTTGTTGTGAATGGGACGATTTTGTCCTTTTTTATGGCTGAGTAGTATTCCATTGTGTATATATACCATATCTTCTTTATCCAATCATCAGTTGCTGGGCACTTAGGTTGGTTCCATGTCTTGGCTGTTGTAAATAATGCTGCAATGAACATAAGGGTGCATGGGACTCTTGGAATTGCTGATTTCAGGTTCTTAGGATACCCAGTAGTGGGATGGCTGGGTCATAAGGTATTTCTATTTTTAACTTCTTGAGAAATCTCCATACTGTTTTCCACAGTGGCTGCACCAGTTTGCATTCCCACCAACAGTGTATGAGGGTTCCGTTTTCTCCACAACCTCTCCAACATTTGTCACTCTTGGTTTTGGATATTTTTGCCATTCTAACAGGTGTAAGGTGATGTCTTAGTGTAGTTTTGATTTGCATTTCCCTGATGATTAGTGATGATGAGCATCTTTTCATGTGTCTATTGGCCATCCGTATATCTTCTTTGGAGAAATGTCTGTTCATGTCCCTTGCCCATTTTTTGCTCGGGTTGTTTGATTTTTTTGTTGGTGAGCTGTGTGAGTTCTTTATATATTATGGAGATTAACCCTTTGTCAGATAAATAACTTGTAAACATTTTTTCCCAATTAGTGGGCTGGTTTTTCGTTTCAATCCTGTTTTCCCTTGCCTTGAAGAACCTCTTTAGTCTGATGAAGTCCCATTTGTTTATTCTTTCTATTGTTTCCCTTGTCTGAGGAGTTATGGTGTCCGAAAAGATTCTTTTGAAACTGATATCAAAGAGTGTACTGCCTATATTCTCTTCTAGAAGACTTATTGTTTCAGGCCTAATCTTTAGGTCTTTGATTCATTTTGAGTTTATTTTGGTGAATGGTGAGAAAGAATGGTCAATTTTCATTCTTTTACGTGTGGCTGTCCAGTTTTCCCAGCACCATTTCTTGAAGAGACTTTCTTTCCTGCATTGTAGGCCCTCAGCTCCTTTGTCAAAGATTAGCTGTCCACAGATGTGTGGTTTTATTTCTGGGCTTTCAATTCTGTTCCATTGATCTGTGCACCTGTTTTTGTACCAGTACCATGGTGTTTTGGTTACTGTAGCTTTGTAGTATGTTTTGAAGTCAGGGATTGTGATGCCTCCAGCTCTGTTCCTCTTTCTCAGCATTGCTTTAGCAATTTGAGGTCTTTTGTTGCCCCATATGAATTTTAGGATTCTTTGTTCAATTTCTGTAAAGAATGTCCTTGGGATTCTGATTGGGATGGCATTGAATCTGTAGATTGCTTTAGGTAGAATGGACATTTTAACTATGTTTATTCTTCCAATCCATGTACATGGAATGTCTTTCCATCTCTTTCTGTCATCATCAGTTTCTTTCAAAAAAGTCTTGTAGTTTTTGTTGTATAGATCTTTCACTTCCTTGGTTAAATTTATCCCAAGCTATTGTATTCTTTTTGTTGCGATTGTGAATGGTATTGTGTTCTTGAGTTCTTTTTCTGTTAGTTCATTGTTAGCGTATAGAAATGCTACTGATTTATGTATGTTGATTTTATACCCTCCAACTTTGCTGTAGCTGTTGATTGTTTCTAATAGTTTCCCTATGGATTCTTTGGGGTTTTCTATGTATAAGATCATGTCATCTGCAAACAGCAAGAGTTTTACTTCTTCGTTGCCTATTTGGATTCCTTTTATTTCTTTTTCCTGCCGAATTGCTCTGGCCAACACCTCCAGTACTGTGTTGAATAGGAGTGGTGAAACTGGGCACCCTTGTCTTGTTCCTGTTCTCAGAGGGATGGCTTTCAGTTTTTGTCTGTTGAGTATGATGTTGGCTGTGGGTTTGTCATACATGGCCTTTATTATGTTGAGGTACTTTCCTTCTATACCCATTTTATTGAGAGTTTTTATCATAAATGGATGTTGGATCTTGTCAACATCTGCATCTATTGAGATGATCATTTGGTTTTTGTTTCTCATTTTGTTAATGTAGTGTATTACGTTGATTGACTTGCGGATGTTGAACCATCCCTGTGTCCCTGGTATAAATCCCACTTGATCATGGTATGTAATCTTTTTGATATATTGCTGTATTCAGTTTGCCAGAATTTTGTTGAGGATTTTTGCATCTATGTTCATCAGTGATATTGGCCTGTAGTTTTCCTTCTTTGTGTTGTCCTTGTCAGGTTTAAGGATCAGTGTGATGTTGGCTTCATAGCATGTGTTAGGTAGTGCTCCATCTTCCTCAATTTTCTGGAATAGTTTGAGAAGGATAGGTAATAAATCTTCTTGGAATGTTTGGTAGAATTCTCCAGAAAAGCTGTCTGGTCCTGGACTATTATTTTTGGGGAGGTTTTTGATTACTATTTCTATTTCTTTACTTGTGATTGGTCTATTCCAATTCTCTATTTCTTCCTGATTCAGTTTGGGGAGGTTGTAAGAGTCTAGGAATTTATCTATTTCTTCTAGGTTGTTCAATTTGTTGGCATATAGTTTTTCATAGTATTCTCTTATGATCCCTTGTATTTCTTTGGTATCCGTTGTGATTTCTCCTCTCTCATTTCTAATTTTATTTATTTGAGACTTCTCTCTTTTTTTCTTAGTGAGTCTGGTTAAGGGTTTGTCGATTTTGTTAATTTTTTTTGAAGAATCAACTCTTTGTTTCATTGATCCGTTCTACTGTCTTTTTCCTTTCAATATCGTTTATTTCTGCTCTAATTTTTATTATTTCCCTCCTCCTGCTGACTTTGCGCTTTGTTTGTTCTTCTTTTTCTAATTCTGTTAGGTGTCATTTGATGTTGCTTATGTGAGATTTTTCTTGTTTATTGAGGTGGGCCTGAATTGCAATGAATTTCCCTCTTAGGACTGCTTTTGCTGCGTCCCAAGTTAGTTGGTATGGTGTGTTTTCATTTTCATTTGTCTCCAGATAATATTTGATTTCTTCTTTAGTTTCTTCAATAATCCATTGTTTGTTCAGTAGTATGTTGTTTAGTCACCACGTTTTTGCCCCTTTCCCAGCTTTATTCTTGTAGTTGATTTCTAGTTTCATAGCATTATGATCAGAAAAGATGATGGATATTATTTCAACCCTCTTGAATTTATTGATGCTTGCTTTATTTCCCAAGATATGGTCTATCCTTGAGAATGTTCCATGTGCACTTGAGAAGAATGTGTAACCTGCTGTTTTTGGATGAAGTGTTCTATATATATCTATTAAGTCCATCTGGTCTAATTTTTCATTTAATTGTATAATTTCCTTGTTGATTTTCTCTCTAGATGATCTGTCCATTGGTGTTAATGGGTTGTTGAGGTCCCCTACTATTATTGTAGTGTTGTTGATGTCTCCTTTTAGTTTTGTTAAGAGTTGCTTTACAGATTTTGGTGCTCCTGTGTTGGGTGCGTATATATTTATAAGTGTTATGTCATCTTGGTGGAATGTCCCTTTTATCATTATATACTGCCCCTCTTTGTCTTTCTTTATCTGTTTTGCTTTGAAGTCTACTTTGTCTGATATAAGTATGGCGGCACCTGCTTTCTTTTGTTCATTATTAGCTTGGAGTATTGTCTTCCATCCCTTCACTCTGAGTCTGTGTTTGTCTTTGGGGCTGAGGTGTGTTTCCTGGAGGCAGCATATTGTTGGGTCTTGTTCTTTGATCCATCCTGCCACTCTGTGTCTTTTGATTGGAGAGTTCAAGCCATTTACATCTAGAGTGATTATTGAAATGTGGGGGCCTACTGCTGCCATTTTATCACTTGTTTTCCAGTTCTCTTGCATTTCCTTTGTTTCTCTTCCCATGATTTTTGGATTACTAATTCAGGTAGGTAAATTTCTGTATTGGCTTTCTTCTTATTTGTAATTTGTGTCTTTATTCTTGTTATTTGTTTAAGGGTTACCAGGTGGTTTGTATAAAACATCTCATAAATGAGATAGTTCATTTTCTGATAGCCTCTTATTTCCTTGAATTAAAACGTCCCATTGTTTTCTCTTCCCCTTCTAGGTTGTTATTATCAGATTTTTTTTTTCCTTCTTCCTTCTTGTGTTGTGAGTTTGTGGTTAAAATGACAGGAATATATTTATTCTTGGTGTTTCTCTTCCTTCTATCTTTTATGTTTTATTTCACTTTTGCTAACCTCTTCTGATGGAGAGCTGCTACTTTCTGTTATTGTCCTTCTACTTATCTCCTTTGCTCTGGGTTTTGTAACCCCTTTCCTTTTTTTGATTTTTCAGGTATGTGGGTCTTCCTGAGCATTTCTTTCCGAGGAGGTCTTGTGGCAATGAACTGCCTTAACTTTTGTTTATCTGGGAAAGTTTTTATTTCTCCATCATATTTGAAGGGTATTTTCACTGGGTAGAGTATTCTTGGCTGCAGGTTTTTGTCCTTCAGAGTTTTGAATATATCATTCCACTCTCTTCTAGCCTGTAAGGTATCTGCTGAGAAATCTGCTGATAGCCTTATGGGGGTTCCTTTGTAGGTTATTTTCTTCTGCCTTGCTGCCCTTAGTATTTTCTCTTTGTCGTTGATTTTTGCCAGCTTCACTACTATATGCCTTGGGGTTGGTCTTCTTACATTGATAAAGTTTGGAGATCTATTGGCTTCTGTCACATGAAGTTCCATTTCTCTCCCCTGGTTTTGAAAGTTCTCAGCCATTATTTCTTTGAACAGGCTTTCTGCCCACTTCTGCTTCTCTTCTCCCTATGGTATACCTATAATCCTTATGTTGCATCTCCTAATTGAGTCAGATAATTCTCAGAGAGTTTCTTCTTTTCTTTTTAGTCTTAATTCTCTCGCCTCCTCCATCTGCAGCATTTCTATATTCCTGTCCTCAAAATTGCTAATTCTGTCCTCCATATTATCGACCCTACTGTTCAGAGAGTCCAGGTTTTTCTTAATTTCCTCCATTGTGTTCTTCATCTCCAGTATTTCTGATTGGTTCTTCTTTATAGTATCAAGCTCTTTTGTGACATAGCTCTTGAACTCGTTGAGTTGTCTATCTGTATTCTCTTTTAACTCGTTGAGTTTTTTAATAATGGCTGTTTTGAAGTCATCATCATTTAGGTTATAGGCTTCATTGTCTTTGGGATTGTTTTCTGGGTACTTGTCATTTTCCTTCTGTTCTGGAGATTTAATATATTTTTTCATACTGCTTGATGGCGTGGATTTGTGCCTCCGCATAGAGATAGTTTAGTTACTGCTTCCACTTGTTTCTACTGGTGTGTGTGTAGGGGTGCAGCTGTTTAGACTGCACCGACCAGGAACCTTGTCAGCTGTTGCTAACTGGACCTGGGCCCCTCCTCGTAGTCACAGTGGTCTTGTGGGGTCCATCATCAGCTGTGGGGGCAATCGCAAGGGGGCTTCAGGCTGCTGGTGCCTACTGTTGCAGACCACCTAGACATGCTCCCTCCTTGGGTTCTGCAACGGTGTCATGGGCTTTCCCAGCAGCTGGGAGCAGGGACACCTATATTTGCAGCTCTGTCACTGTCAGAGCCCACAAAATCTCACTTGTCCTCTATAGGTCACAGCAGAGCTATGGGTATCTTCTGCAGTCTGTGGTTAGCTCACCTAGCTATGCTGCTTTTGCCCCAGGGCCTTCCAGCCTTGTGATTGCTGGACGGTGCCTCTCCACTAGTGCTGTGCAGAGGCTTTCGCTGAGGCTGCTGTGGGACTGTAGAGTTTTCCCCTTGGGCCACAGAGCCAGGCTGCTGGAACTCCACCCAGCCTCCGACCACCCCCACAGGAACTCCGGGAGCCCCTTCTCCCCTCTTCAACACAGCCAGAGTCCGTGTGTCTGGCGGTGGTTGGCGGGCTGCTGCCCTGCCCAGGATCCTCCTCTTCGGGAGCCTCCCGGAGTTCTGAATGCTGGGCGGGGCCTCTCCACTAATGGCAAGTAGAGGCTTTCCCTGCCACTGGTGTGGGACCCTGGATTTTCCCCCTGGGCTGTGGAGCCGGGCCGCTGGAACTCCACCCAGCCCCAGTCCACTCCTATGGGATCTCTGGGAGCCCCTTTCCCCATCTGGAGCACAGCCGGAGTCTGTGAGTCTGGCGGTGGCTGGCAGGCCGCTGCCCTTCCCGGGATCCTCCTCTTCTGGTGCCTCTCAGCATTCTGAATGCTGGGTGGGGCCTCTCTGCTAATGGTGAGTAGAGGCTTTCCCTGCTGCCGGTGTGGGACCCTGGAGTTTCCCTCTGGGCTTACGTGTAATTGCGGGGGGCTTAGGAAGGGCTGTAGTCACCTGTTTCCACCATCGCTCCGCCGGTGTGTGCACACTCCTACCCTTGGTGCATGGAGATGCTATGGGGGAATCTGCTGGAAGAAAGCCGCTTGCAGGTACTAGGCTGTCCGGGGGTCAGGGGTCGGAGAGTTTTCACCTATCTCCACCTCCTCCCAGGGGGAAGTCCATCCGCCTTCTGATGTATAGCAGCACGGGTCTCTCAGGTGTCCTGAGATGCTGTATGGGTGTCCTTTGTTAACTGATGAATGTTCAATTAGTTGTAGATTCGAAGGGGGAGAGACAAAGAAGACTACTCACTCTGCCATCTTGGTGACGTCCGAACATGTACTTTTTAATACTTGGTGCTAGGACAACTGAATAGCCACTTGGAAAAAGATAAAATTAGATCCCTGTTTCACATCATACACATGGATGAACTCTAAATGGATAAGGAATATAAATTTAAAATGCAAAACCATACAAGTACTAGAAGAAAACGTGAGTGTATTTCTCTTTAACCTTGATGCAGGGAAAAGCTTTGTTAATTATGACTAAAATTCTGAGGCAATAAAAGAAAAGATTGATAAGTTTATATACGTATTTTTTTTTAAATTACATGGCAAAACCACCATGAAATATAAGGTGAACCAGGGGTTTGCAGTAGGTCCGAGTTGTGGTACAAGCAGTTATTCTTAATTTATTTTCATGGTATCCTGCATGACATTGCCACTCATTTTATGGCAGAAGTGGTGTGACAGTGGGCTCATGACAAGGAGATCCAAGAGTTTTATCATATTCTGCTTCACCTAAGAGCAGATGGCCCAATGCACTGATGGGATGGCCTGTTGAATGCTCAGCTGAGGTACTTGGTTGGAGCTAGGACCCTGTGAGGTTGGGGAATTCTCCTCCAAGATACAGTATATGCATTGAATTAATGGTTAGTGTATGGTACTGTCACCAATAAATAGAATATGTGGGTCCAGGAATCAAGAAGTAGGTAGGACTGGCCCCTCTCACCCTGATTCCCTGTGACCCACTTGTAGAATTTATGCTTCCCATCCCCACCCTGAATGTGAATTTGAGGCCCTGGTTCCCAGGGGACAATGTTTTCAAGGGACAGGAAGGGGAAGCATTTAACCCATTGATTCCTAGTTCTTACTGGCTGAGTATTGTCTCCAGCACAGAAATATCCCACACTGTTGGATCACACATGTCTGAGTGACAAGTTGGCAACCACAGACATCTCACATTCCAGTGTCAGAGAAATCCTGGGGCAGGAGTTGAGCCAGTTTGCATATTTAAAATGATGACCACTTTGGATTCTTCGTGCTAGTGGACCAGCGGGTAAAGAAAGGAGCTGCTGTACTCATAGAGATAATTGACTTTGATCCCTATCAGGAGCTAGAGTTGTTTCTATATAAAGGTGGCAAAGAGCACTGTTATCTAGAATTCGCTTGAGTATATTTTGGTGCATTCATGCTTGAGACTGTGGTGAATAGGGAACAACCAATGGTCCACCCAGGGTAAATCCAACAAAAGGCTCAGATCCTTTGGGATAAGGGTTTGAGACACCTGCCAGACACATAACCAAGATACGATGAAGCGAGGGCTAAGAGTGGGGGAAATGTAGGATGAGTCGTTAGAGGAAAGAGGTGGTGAGTATCAGTTATTGCTTTGGAATGAGGTGTAGCAGCAAGGATTGTACCATGTTACACTCACCTTCCTGTCTCTTGTAGAAATAGTGGATAGTTACCATCTTGAAGACTCATGACAGATTAGATTTAATGGAAGACATGTTCAGATTTGAGGGGTGCAAAGGCTGGACGGTATTGGGTGCCACTTTTGAGCCACTTCACATTTTCTCAGGCTTTATCTTGATTCCAGCTGTGGCTGTCATCAACAGTTCTGTGTTCACTTGCATCGATAGTGCCTTACTTCAAGCATGCGCTGTGTGTTTCGCTTCCTGCCCTGTAGTTTCTCTGGCACTCCAGTTTGGGCACTCACTTGGAACTCACATGTGTGAGTTAACACTCTGGGGTTAAGTGTCAGCCAGGGGCTAAGAACTAGTGGATAGATTCTTTCCTTTTCATCACTTGGATATGTGGTTCTGAGATGTATTTCACAAGGCTCCTCAGAAGATTGCTCAGTGGATAACAAGTTGCCTGTCGCAGTGACATAGTGGAGAGAACTTCTTGAGAGTGAGTTTCCCTCCTTCTCTGTTTAATTCCCTGTCCTTTGCTTCTCCTCCCTCAGAACACATTCCCAAATAAACTACCTGTATGTAAGCTTATCTGTCAGGGCAGCCCAAGCTAAGAGAGACATATGGAACAGGGGTTGGCAAACTGTGGCTCATGGCCAAAACTGCGCCCTCGTTTTGTAAACATAGTTTTATTGAAACACAGCCGTGCATGCCTATTTGTTTACATATTGTGTATGGCAACTTTCATGCCATCTACAAGCCAAGGAGAAGAAACCAAACTTGCCAACCATGAGGTTTTTAATCTAATTGGAAAAATGCAAATATTTGTGAAAAACACTGGTTAATAAATTATTTATATCCAAACAATGAAATCTGTGCTAGCATTAAAAACATATTTTAGATATGTTGAGATATTCAAAAAAATCTGCCAATATGGGAAGATTCTCAAGTTATATTATTAAGTAAAAAAGGAAGGTGCCAGAAGAGTGGAGATCCATTGGCATGCATTTTTCTAAGTCTCTGTGGTTGTATGTATTTTTATAAACTTCCTTGAGAAAACGTAGGCAACCGTTCACAGTGGTTGTCTCTAGTTGAGTGGCACTACAAGCTAGGGTGAGTGAGGGGAGACTTAGACTTTGACTTTATATTTTATGCCTTTCTGAATATTTTGAAAATGTATTGTTATATGAATGAAATACTTTTATAATTGAAAAAAGACGTGGAAGGACTATCAGTTATTCACAACTTTCTCGTCTTGGTGTCGTAATGGCGTGAGTTGGAGCTGTAGGCCATTGTGGATTATGTGAATGAAGCTGAGCGAGGGAGGAGATGTGAATAGTCAGTCTGGGGTAGTATAAATGCGCGGAGGACAGGGGAAGGGAGGACAAAAGAGTGAATAATATAATATAAAGGCGAAGAACCTCTTCAAAGTTGGACACAGAATTTTGTACAGCAGTCCACACTTCTCTGCATGTTTTTAAAGCTCAGCAGAAAGGCTTGAAGCCATTGACAGTTGTCATTTTAGAACGCCATGTCTGAGAGAGACCTCAGGAGTTAATCATTTTAGTCATTTTCTTTTAAAGAATTAATGTCTAGTCTGAGGGATTTTTAGGATTTTTGAGGATTTCAGCCTGGGTATCTCTACCCCGTTGTCTTATTTTTTATGCCAACTATCAGTATCTAAAATAATGCATTTAGCGTATTTATGTGACTATTATCTCTCTCTTCCCACTAGAATGTAAGCTCCATGAAAGCAAAGACTGTTTTGCTCACTGCTCTGTTCTTAAGATTTACAACAGTCTTCTTACACAGTAGTTTCAATATTTATCCAAAGAAGACACTCAATAAGTATTTGTTGAATCAGTAGCTGCATTAAGATAACTTTGGGGACAGCTGGAATTAGCTAGGGGTGGACTCCACAGGAGAGAAGACTCTACTCCAGTTGATCTCGTGATAAATTATTTGATTTTTCTCAGTCTGACTAAGGACATGACCGGAAAGGAAGATGTGTACCGAGGCCCGGCCATCAGGGCTCTCTGCAGAATCACTGATGTAAGTTCTCTTTGTTTTACTCAGTCATCGAAGGGTACACCGTGTTTGTCTGCAGGTGGCCATGTAAATTTAGTGGGATTCTCTAGTCTGACTTTGTGAATCTTCAGTGTAAGAGAAACATGACCACCAGAAAGGCTTTCGTGGCTCCAGGCTTTTTTTCTTTTCGATTGTTTTTTCCTTTTGTTTATTTAGATAGTCTATTTCTCTCTCTATTTGCCTTCATCGACTTTTGTTATTGTCAGGGCACATTCTTGCAGGAAACAAAAACCATTCAAATTTAGTTTTTTTTTTTTCTTTAAGCTTTATTACAGGATATGTATCTCTTAGAATTTGAGGTAAACCTTACAGCCAGATGCCAGAGCAAGAAATAGGGCAGCTCTAAGGAACTCAGCAGCAAGATTTCTCAGATATTTACTAGTATGATCCATCATTTACCAGGCTCGAGCCTCCTCATCAGCTATTTAAGAGATCTGATTAGAGGCCTGGTTAGCCATCACCCAGCCAGTTGCTTGTATCTACTTGGGTCTGAGTCAGGTGTAACCTTGACTCTGTCTGTTGTCTCTGGAGGGATGAAATTATATAGTTATGTTAGGCTGTCCCTTCCTAGGACCTCTGAGTAGGAAAGGTTAAAATGAATGGCGGGCTGGGCATTGCCACGCAGATTGAATACTATTTCAGCTTTATTCCTGCTTGGGTATATTTTATATGTATCTTCTCAAGTTTTAAAGGTTGAGCAGGATCAAATGGTAAATCTGGATCCTAGAAGGAGAAATAGAAACAGTTTAGTATTTTTTTCTGCTCAGCTGTTTTGTTGTGGTTGTTTTTGTTTTTAGCATTAAATTGGTAGCATAAGACTTGCTGACGCCAGTACTAGCGATCAGACTCATTATCTGAATATTGATCTCAGTCTGTTTACGCATCTTCATATGTCAGCGCCTTCCTGGTGCTAAGCTTTCTTCCAGTGAAATTGAAAAAGAACTTTGTTTTCAGAGGATCTCATATTGAGGGCTCACTATGGTAGTATATTAAACACTTAATTTCTTACGTATCTAAAATAATCAGGGATCACATTTGATTTATAGGACTCTATATCCCCTTCACATAGAGGTATCTTCAGGACTTCAAAAGCAGCTTCCATCCCCATCTGGGAGTTAGTTTTATATCACCCCTGATAAGTTGAGCCTCTAATTCCTCAAATTGGGATGCTCCACTTTGAGACAGTTTACTTCATTGTTGAACAGTCCTTCTTCCTTACATATACTCTTAAGTGTTCCTCCTTGAAGCTTCCACTCCGTTGTCTGGATTCCACCCTCTGAGATATGATTATTATGTGTTCCTTTGAATGCATTCTAAATATTTGCACAGAAACAAATATATGACTGGTGTTTGTAAATTATTTTGAAGTGGTAATTTTGCGTGAAAATGTCTGCTTTAACAGCTTTTTCTTTACTGAATGTTAATAGGGAACAATGTTGCAAGCCATTGAAAGATACATGAAGCAGGCCATTGTGGATAAAGTCTCCAGCGTATCCAGTTCAGCGTTGGTATCTTCCTTAGTAAGTAAACAAGTAGCCCCCTGCTTCTTATGCAAGGTACAGTTTCTAGTTGCTAAAACAAAGTAGCACTAAGATTCTCTCACAAATGAAACGTTTAAAAAATGTGCATACATCTCTATTACTTTATCCAAGAATGTTTTCTCTGCCGGGGGAGCATTTAGCAATTAAAATGGGCAGTTAAGGGGGCCGGCCTGGTGGCTTAGCCCGTAAGTGTGCACGTTCCACTTTGGCGGCCTGGGGTTTGCTGGTTCGGATCCCGGGTGCAGACATGGCACCGCTTGGCAAGCCATGCTGTGGTTGGCGTCTCACATATAAAGTAGAGGAAGATGGGCACGGATGTGAGCTCAGGGCCAGTCTTCCTTAGCAAAAAGAGGAGGATTGGCAGCAGTTAGCTCAGGGCTAATCTTCCTCAAAAAAAAAAAAAAAGGGCAGTTAAAAACGTGAAATTTTCATATATTTGAAAGGTTTTGGTAATTAGAAAGTTATGTTGTACACATAATAAAGATGGTAGGTGAAGGGGAGGTGAGGGACAGGGAAGAAACTGAGGGTCCATCTCTCTCTTTAAATCTTCCTTTGGAAGTGACCTGCACTCTTACCTTTTGCTTCTTTGTCCTCTGCTTTCCTTGGGGCCCTGTGTCTGCAGTGTCCTTTGCTCCAAGTCTCCTAGCCCACTTCTAAATTTCCTCCCAGGAAGTGATCTTTGTTTTAGTCACAGCTTTTCTTGCTTTCTTTTATCAAAACAAAATTTATTCCTTACAACCTATCACATTGCATTTGATTAAAATTGGTAACTGATGTCTGAATGGATTAGATCATCTGAATCAGAGAAGTTCCTGATTCTGGAATATAATTGGTCAAGTTTCACAGCAGGTGATATATCAGGACTCTGGTTCTTTCTTCTAGGTGAGTTTCCTGGAAGTGAAACCTGTAATGTGAACATTATTTAAGTACTATTCTATTGACTGTCCATTCCCTTCCTGTCCTTCCCCTCTAATTGCTTCCTTATTCACACTTCGCCCAACCCACAAACATAGTCACCTTTGCAAAGAGGTCTTGGAGAAAGTGTTTCTGGTTTATCAGTTGCCTCAGGAATAGAGACTTGAAATACTTACAAAGTTACAAAGTTGTTTCTTTCTGTTAGAAATTTCTCTTAGTGATTTTCCAAGAAAATGAACTCATGTTTCTAAACTTCTGGTGACCATGCATTGTCTGTTCTTAATTTTTTCCATATTTAGCACATGATGAAGATCAGCTATGATGTTGTTAAGCGCTGGGTCAATGAAGCCCAAGAAGCTGCTTCAAGTGATAATATTATGGTTCAGGTACTGTCATTAAATCACCTTAGCTTATGTCTTAAGATCAACCTTCTTTAACCACATATTGTAGGGGTAATTTATTGATTCCGCAGATGAGTATTAGCTAAAGTCTAATACTAAGCAGCTTACTGTTAACTAGCCTATTAGTGCATATTCTCAAGTAGGTATCCTACTAATTATGACTACTGCCATGGGCCCTGCTAGTGTTTAGGAGAAACTGTAAGGACGTTCGAGAAAGGTTCTTATATTCAGTAGTAGTTTGAAATGTTCATTCCAAAGGTCACAATGCATTTCAGCCCTTTATTTGAAAAATAATTTGTGAAGAGGATGTTCACTTCCAAGCATTTTAGGCCTTGATTTTAGTAGACATTATAAAAACATTAAAGGGTAATTTTTAGTTTGTAAAGCTTTAAAACCGTTTTGTTGGAAAGATCTCCTTTTCATATTCATAGGCTATTCCTAATTAAAAGGAACAAGAGTAAATTCTTAACTGGCAATTTTATGTAAAGTACCCCATTTGTATTTGAGAGGGTACTTATTTATCCCCTTTCAATGTTTACAACTTCTCATGTTAGCATATTCAGTTACAAGGAAATAGAACAGTAATTTTTCCCTTGGGAAACATTCTCACTCTCCTAACTGTGATCGTTATGTTTTCACACAAAGTGCCACGATAATTACACTTCTTATGCCTACTTTAGGAGATTAATCCTTTAACTACTAACATGGCCACAGATGATTTAAAGCCACTAAAAGAGACCTGTAAGACTGCTGAGGCTTTGGACCTGAGAGCCTTTGTACTAGGGACATATGGGTAGTGCTGAGCCTGCTGGAGCCTCTTCAGATTGTGTCACCTCTTTAATACTGCCCGGTCTGAGTTCACTACTTCTGGGGGTGAATTAGAAACTCATCCCTCAGTCTTGCCTGTTTGATTCAGTATAAAAAAGATATTCTAGTTGTATACATTATACTTGGGTATCTTTTTATTAAAAATCTAGTTCCATATGATTCTATTTTCATGTAAGTTTTATCCTCTTCCCACTCAGCTTCCTGTATATTACATTCTTTTTCTTGTTCTTTAGTACCATGCATTGGGAGTCCTGTATCACCTTAAGAAGAACGATCGCCTTGCTGTTTCTAAGATGTTGAATAAATTCACTAAATGCGGTCTCAAATCACAGTTTGCTTACTGCATGCTGATCCGAATTGCCAGTCGCTTACTAAAAGAAAATGAGGAAGGGTAAGTGTCTTCACTTAAACCATTTGCTGGTTAATATGCCAAAGAGTTTACCTCCTTTATGAATGTTTTTTAGGCAGTGCCAACTTTACACAGGGATTTGATGTTTTCCAAATTGAAAAAAAAAATCATAGAATTCCAAGTAACACACCTTCTTTTTTTCTTAATGTGTTTTTTGGTATATGTACTTAATAGATTATGATTGCTGATAATACAATGACAAACTGATATTAAACAAAAAATACTTATAGATCATGGAGTATACAATAATTAAATGTGAAAGCTGGAAGTGATGTTAAGAATCATCTTGTGGGGCCGGCCCTGTGGCCCAGTGGTTAAGTTCTCGCGCTCTGCTTTGGCGGCCCAGGGTTTCTCCAGTTCAGATCCTGGGCATGGACCTAGCACCTGTCATCAAAGCATACTGAGGCAGCATCCCACATAGCACAACTAGAAGGACCCACAACTAGAAAATACAACTGTGTACTCGAGGGGACTTGGAGAGAAGAAGGAAAAAAAAGAGATTGGCAAAAGATGTTAATTCAGGGCCAGTCTTAAAAAAAAACACAAAAAACGAATCATCTTGTTTATTCCTTTTATTTTTCTAAAAAAGAGTGTTGAAATACTGCGTTTAATGATTTATTTGTTTAAATGATCAATTTATTTAAAGGGCATGAGGGAGACAAACAGAACTACACGTTTGTAAGGTTTGTATTATTCATGTAGTAGTGTTATTTTATTTGATGGTAGACTGTGATAACATAAGGATGAATATTATAATCTCCTGTGTAATCACTAAAAAAGACTAGGAGATATAACGTAAATGTCAACAGAGAAGGTAAAATGGAATATTAAAAAATCTTCGGTTGAACTTCCTGCTTCCAGTAATGGTGGAGTAGCTTGATGTTAGCCCTCCTGCAAATAATGATTTTATTATTAGTACAAAACTCTGTCTCCCCAGAACAAGAAAACCCACAACTGTCTGAAAGAACTGGTGAGTGGTGAAAAGCAGGCAAAAACTGCAGGGAAGCTGATGCCTGAAAGACAGAAGCTATCCTGGGTGAAGATTTGTGTATCTCTGGCTGGTCTCCTGAGGGCACTCCACAGTTCCTGGGTGTGGGATCAGAGGAAAACACCGTATTTACTGGACGGGGTGGGGGTGGGGGGGTCAGAACACAGTGTGAAATCGGAAGAGTAATGAAAACTTAGAGTGTAAATCCTGGATAGGAGGGAGCCACGAATGGGGTGAAACTCAAAATCAATTTTAAACTGTAAAAATTGTTGACCACTGAATTATGCATATACAGGGAAAGACTCTAGGAAACCTGGCAAAAAGCAGAAGCTGTCAGCTGAAGCTGAAGCTGAAAGAACAGAATGGAGAATTCAGCTGCAACTTACTGTGGAAGACATCAAGTTTGGAGTTTGATTCCAGCCTAGTTCACTGCCTGCTAGAGAAACATTATAAATTCTGTCTTTGCATCATATTAATCACAATGTCTATATACAGTAAAAAATAGCGAGAAGTGCAAAGAATTTGGAAAATGTGACCAGTAATTAAGAGGAAAAGCAATCAATAGAAACTGACCCTGATATGACTCAGATATTAGAATTAGCAGATAAAAACTTTAAAGCATCTATTGTAAATTTGTTAAAGACTTTAATGGGAAATAGTTATAATGAATGAAAAGGGGAAATGGAAACTATAAAAAGGAGCTAAAATGAAATCTAGAGCTTAAAATACTGTATCAGTCAGAATTCGACCAGAGAAGCAGAATCCATAGGAGATAAATATATAACGAGATTTATTACAAGGAATTGGCATATGCAGTTTTGGGGCTTGCTAAGCAAGTCCAAAATCCATAGGGCAGGCTGTCAGAAAGGCAAGATCACAGGCAGGCTGGAACTCATGGGCATGGGCCAAAGCTGCTGTCCACTGGTACTCTTTGCCATTGCACATTTTACTATAAACAGCAAGAAACCAGGTCACACCTTCAACACTTTCCCTGGAAAGTCCCTCAAGTAAATATGCAAGTTCATCACATACAAGTTCTGCTTTCCACATGACTGCAGGACACAGTTACACCAAGCTCCCTGCCGATGTCTTACAAGGATTTACCTACTTCCAGTTTATAGTAACTTCCTCACTTCCTGCTGCTCCTCCTAGACCAGCTTTCTCTAAGCAGTCTGTGAGCCCTCACTGGCAGTGACATTAAAGACCAGATGTCTGATAAATCTTTCAAGGCAGTTTAGGCTTTCTTCATCATTCTACTCAACGTTTTTCCAGGCTCCACCCACTTCCTGATTCCAAAGATGTTTCCACAATTTTAGGTATTTGTTATAGCAGTACCTCACTTCCAGGTACCAGAATTGGTATTAGTTTTTTATTGCTGCCATAACAAATTACCACAAATGTAACAGCCTGTCACCACATCCATTTATCACCTCACAGTTCTGTAAGTTAGACGTAGGTCTCATGGGCTAAGGTCAAGATGTTGGCACGGTGCTGTTGCTTCTGGAGGCTTTGGGGGAAAATCTACTTCCAATCTTATTTCTTTGCAGTCATAGATTGTAGGTCCCTGTTTCCTTTCTAGCTGTCAGCCAGGGGTTGGTCTGTGCCGTGTAAGGTCGTATATTCACAGGTTCCATGGAGGAAGGCATGGACATCTTTGGGGGCCATTCTGCCTGCTACAGGTACAATAACTGAAATGGATAATTTGCTGGATGGGCCTAACACCAGATTAGAGATGGCTGATGAAAGAGTGAAAGGGTTAGAGTTAGTGAATTTGCAGATAGAGCAATAGAAAGTAACTAATCTGAAGAACAGAGAGCAAACAGATTAAAGAAAAATAAACAGAGCTTCGGAAAACTGTGGGGTAATATCAAGTGGCCTACCACTTGATATGTAATTGAAATTCCAGAGGGAGATGTGAGAGAATGGAGCAAAAAAGAGAAATGAAGAAATAATAAATAAAGACTTCCCAATAAGCATTTATTCTAGCAGGGCAAGGATGATCTAACAGTCAAAAATCAACATAATATTTCTCATTTAAAGAATAAAGGAGAAAAATCTTAATGGATGCAAAGAAAGCAATTCAATGGCAATTTGTGATTAAAAATCTCTTTTCAAGGCAAAGAATAGAAGGGAACATCATTATTCTGATAAGAGTACCAAAAAATCTCCAGTAAACTTTATGCTTGTTGCCAAATTATTAAAGGCTCTCCCCTTGAGATTGTGAGTGAGACAAGGATGCCTGCTAATTTTTTGAATAGCATTTTACTGGAGGTCCTACTTGGTGCAGTAAGTCAAGAAAATAAAATATCTAAAGATTTGAAAGAGGACATAAAACTGTCTTTGCAGACAACATGATTGTGTATATAGAAAATGCAAAATAATCTACACATTATCTATTAGAATTGATACTTGAATTCACCAAGGGTACTGGATAGGTCAATATCCAAAATCAATTTTATTTCTATATATAAGCAACCAACAGATAAGATACAATTTTGAAAAGATGGTACTGTTTGTACTAAAATCAAATGCTTAGGAATAAATCTACCAAAAATTGTATAAATCTCTACACAGAAAATTATGAAGTGTCATTTAAAGTATGACTTGAATAATTGGAGGGATATGTCATGTTCTTAGAGTGGAATATTTAATACTGGAAAGATGTTACATCTTCTTCTTTTGATCTATGGATTCAGTGAACCCCCAATCAGAATCTCATTTGGGTTCCTTTAAATACCAACCAGAAATGCATACATTTGTGTGTCAAAAGACATACTAAAGATACCTTTAGTGCTATTATTCATAATAGCTCTGAAATGGAAATAGTCCAAATGTCCATCAATGCTAGAATCAAAAAATAAATTGTGGTGTATGCAGTCAGTAGCATACAACAATGGAAATGAACAAATTACTGTTAAATGCAGCCACATGGATAAATCTCACTAAGAAGTCACACACATACATTCTGTATAGTTCCATGTAAGTTAATTTCAGACTTAGGCACAACTAATGTATAGTATTAAAAGTTAGGATAGTATTTATCTTTAGGGCAGCAGCACAGTAGTACTTGGAAGGTGGCATGTAGGGGGCTTCTGGAGTGTTTGAAATACTTATTTTCTTAATCATGGTAGGTTTGTAATAATTCAGTTATGATTTAGTTGTCTATTGTTGCATATCAAATTACTGCAAAACTTAACCAGATTAAAAGGACAATAAATATTTATTTTCCCACACAATTTCTGTGGGTCAGGGATTTGGGAGTATCTTAGCTGGATGGTTCCTGCTTGAGGTCTTTCATGAGGTTGCAACCAAGATGTCGGCCAGGGTTGCATCACCTGAAGGTTTGATGGAGGCTGGAGAATCTGGTTCCACGGTAGCTCACGCATGCCACTCGTGCCTCGATGCAGGCTGTTGGTAGGACACCTCAGTTCCTTGCCGTGTGGATCTCTCCACAGGGCTGCTTGAGTGACCTCATACCATTTTGGCTGACTTACCCCAGAGCGAGTGATACCAGAGAGTGCAAAGTGGGAGTCACAATCATTTTTATGATCTAGTGTTTGAAAACACATTCCATCTCTGCAGAGTTCTGTTGGATAAAAGGTTCAGTGTGGATGGGGATTACACAAGGGAGTAAATAAAGGGAAACAAGAATTCTTGGGGGTGTTTTCAAGGTTGGCTACTGTACTGGTCTGCTAGCGCTGTCATAACAAAATGCCACAGACTGGGTGGCTTAAACAACAGAGATACATTTTCCCACAGTTGGGGAGGCCAGAAGCCCGAGATCAGGCTGCCAGCAGGGTTGTTGTTCATTCAGTGAGAGCTTTCTCTCAGGCTGCAGATGGCCGCCCTCTCACCGTGAGCTCCCGTGATCTTCCCTCAGCACCTGTGTACGGAGAGGAGGAGGAGCTCTCTGTCGTCTCCTCTATAAGGACATTAATCCTGGCAGATCAGGACCCCACCCACATGACCCCCTTTAACCTTACTTCCTTCCTTACAGGCCCCGGCTCCAAATAGGCTCCAAATAGAGTCACACTGTGGGTTAGGGCTTCAATATACGAATTTAGGTGGTGGGGGGTGGGGCACACAAACATGCCATCCATAAAAGTTACATCACGTACTTTTCTATATTTTTCTTATAATTTAATACAAAATTAATTTCCAAAATTGGCTGATAATTTCTCAGACCTGTAGAAAGAAAGATACCATCTGCAGAGTGAAGAAAAACAAAAAAGCACCAAATGCTGAGTAGAATGAAGGACAAAGATAAACAAGCAAGCACATTCTAACTGAACTTTTTTTAACATCAAGGATAAAGAGAAAATTCTAAAAGTTCTATGAAAGTGAAGATATTTGACCCATAGTTTTACTTCAGATTTCTCTCAGCTGCATTGCAGCCAAGGCAGCAGTGGGGCGTGTGTGCCCAGGGTTGTGGGAAGATAACTGTCAGCTGGAATTCCGTACCCAGCCAGACCGTCACACTGGGGGTGGAAGAAAGGTGCTCTCAGACATAAGGGTTTACTGCAAATAGTTTACCAGTCACTTTGTGAGAATCGTCCATCGATTTACTCCCCCAGGAACAAATAGAGGCTCAGAAGGCAGTCGTGGATTTAAGAAGTAATAGTATAACAATTGATCATTCTAAATAGATGACATTGTAACTTTTTAAAATTTAATAGCAAGCTCAAACATTCCAGAGGACAGCGGCATGATAAATTATGGTGTAGAAGGTGGTATTAGATGGAAGTAAAAGCATGCTAAGCTTTTTTGGGGGCGGGGGGGGGGGGGCTTGTTTGGGAGGAAGATCTCGTTAATGGTTAATATTAAACTTTGTTAGGTAAAGAATTGGGTTAGTAACTAAGACTATAAATGGAATGTAAAGCTTTATGTTGAAATAAAAATGGAACGGGCTGGCCTGGTGGCGTAGTGGTAAAGTTCACATGCTCTGCTTTGGCGGCCTGGGGTTTGCAGGTTTGGATCCAAGGTGTGGACATGGCATCAACTTGGCAAGCCATGGTGGCAGCCATCCCACATATAAAGTAGAGGAAGATGGGCACTGATGTTAGCTCAGGGCCAGTCTTCTTCAGCAAAAAGAGGAGGATGTTAGCTCAGGGCTAATCTTCCTTAAAAAAAAAAAAAAAAAAGACAAAATGGGATTTTGTACTTTGAGAAAAGTAACGATCTAAAAAATGATATAACAGAAATGAACTTGTATATACTTAATAGCATTATTTCAAAATATGTAAAGCAAAATCTTAAAGAAATATAAGAAATTAAGTTCTTGGGAAAATTTAAACACACCTGTCTCAGAAACTGACAAATCAAGTATAAAAACCTAAGACTGTAGTTGATCTGTGTATCACTGGTAACAAAATTGACCTCATATTTAGAACCCTGTGTCCAAGAGAGAATATACAATATTAATTCTTTAAAATTTTTTACTTGAGCAACATAATGTACATATTG
This sequence comes from Equus przewalskii, assembly GCF_037783145.1. Lineage (NCBI taxonomy): Eukaryota > Metazoa > Chordata > Mammalia > Perissodactyla > Equidae > Equus > Equus przewalskii. Next base: position 85,061,559 of record NC_091834.1, on the reverse strand, counting down.
AAAAAATGCATAAAATTTATAGTTGTATGTACATTGTATCTAGTTGCTGGGGAACACTCAGATAATGACCATGCATTAGGTAGTAGTACATTTCTGGTATCCCAGAAGTGCTTTATGTATCTTTCTTGATCATAACTACCCCCGGCAGAAACCACTATTCTGACTTTTATGGTAGTCATTTCTTTGCTTTTCTTTAGATTTTTACCCCTTGTGTAAACATCCCCAAACAGTATGGTTTAGTTTTGCCTTGTTTTGCACACTCTATCCACAGAATCATGCTATATTGTGCTGCTTGTTTTTTTCACTCAATATTTTGGTTTAAGATTCACCTTTGTTTTTTGCTGTAGTTCTAGTTCATTTTAATTATATGTATATCTCCTTGATTGAATACTTCCTAGTTCATTTATATTCATTCTTCTGTTAATGGGCATTTGAATGGCTTTCTGTTTTGAGCACTTATTAATGAAATCACTATAAACAGCATCCCTGTGCCTATACCACACTGCCTCATGACCAAAGATTTCTTTCTTTGTATGTAAGCATGCATTTCTACAGGGTATATATCTACGAGTGGAATTGCTAGATCATTGGGTATACATCTCTTTACTAGGTAATGTTAGACTTTTTTTTCAGTGATTGTACCAATTTATATTCCAGCCAGTGGTGTGAGATTACCTGAGCCAAGACTTGATGCTGTCAGACTTTAAAAATTTTACTAATCTGAGATAATATATTTTTTTATTGAGATATAACTCACATACCATAAAATTCACCTGGTTTTTTTTGGTGAGTAAGATTGGCCCTGAGCTAACATCTATTGCCAATCTTCCTCTTTTTGCTTGAGGAAGAGTGTCACTGAGCTAACATCTGTGCCTCTCTTTTGTATGTAGGATGCCACCACAACATGGCTTGATGTGCAGTATGTAGATCCATCCATGCCTGGGATATAAACCAGTGAACCCCAGGCCACCGAAGCAGAGTGTGCAAACTTAACCACTACACCACCGGGCTGACCCCAAAATTCACCTTTTTAAAATATATAATTCAGTGGTCTTTAGTATATTCACAAAGTTGTATAACTACCACCATTTATTCCAGAACATTTTTATCACCCCAAAAAGAAACCCCTAACCCGTTAACCCCACTCCCTATTCTCCTCTCCCCACAGCCCCTGGAAAACATTAATCTGCTTCCTGTCTCTTATGGATTTTCCTGTTCTGGACATTTCATATTAATGAAATCATACAATATGTGGTCTTTTATTTCTGGTTTCTTTCACTTACAGTGTTTTCAAGGTTCATATGTATTGTAGAAATATCAGTACTTCATTCTTTTTATAGCTGAATAGTATCCCACTGGGTGGCTATACCATATTTTATTTATCCATTTGTCTGTTGATAGACATTTGGGTACTTTCTGCTTTTTGGCTATTATGAATAATGCCACTATTATCAGTTGTGCATAATTTGTTTTTTGAGGAAGATTAGTCCTGAGCTAACATCGGCCGCCAATCCTCCTCTTTTTGCTGAGGAAGGTCGGCCCTGAGCTAACATCTGTGCCAATCTTCCTTTATTTTATATGTCGGATGCCTGCCACAGCATGGCTTGATAAGCGGTGGTAGGTCTGTGCCCAGGATCCGAACTGGTGAACCCCGGGCCGCCAAAGCAGAGCACTTGAACTTAACCGCTATGCCGCCAGGCAGGCCCCTGTGCATAATTTTTTATGTGAACATGTTTGCAAGTCTCCTAAGCGTCTATCTAGGAGTAGATTGCTGAGTCATTATGTAACTCTATGTTTAACTTTAAACTGTTTTCCAAAGTGGCTGTCCCATTTTACATTCTTGCCAGCAGTGTGTGAAGGTTCCAGTTTCACCACATCCTCACTAACACTTAGTATTGTCTGTCTTTTTTATTATACACACCATAGTAGGTGTGAAGACATATCTCACTGTGGATGGTTTTTTCCCATTGGAAAAGTCTGATTGAAAAAAAATTGTACAAGTTAGTTGTTGGTTTGACAGTAACAAAGGCTGCATTTCCCTGATGGCTGATGATGTCGTACATCTTCTCATGTGCTCATTGGGCATTTGTATGTCTTCTTTGGAGAAAGGTCTATTCAAATCCTTTGCTCATTTAAAAAATCGAGTTGTCTTTTATTGTTGAATTGTAGTAGTTAAGTATATTTTGGATACTAGATTTTATTAGATAGATAATTTGCAAATATTTCCTTCTATTAGGTGGGTTGTCTTCTCATTTTCTTTATAGTGTCCTTTGAAGTATTGAAGTTTTAAATTTTTATGAAGTCCAGTTTGTCTGTTTTTTTCTTTGATTGCTTGTGCTTTTGGTATTATACCTAGGAAACCATCGTCTAATCCAGGGTCACAAGGATTTACACCTGTGCTTTCTTCCTCTAAGAGTTTTATAGTTTCATCTTTTACCTTTAGGTCCTTGATACGTTTTGAGATAGATTTTTTAATGGTGTGAGGTAGGGGTCCCATTTCATTCTTTTGCCTGTGGATATCCAGTTGCAATGTGAGTTTGCTATTGTCTCAGCACCATTTGGTGAAAGATTATTCTTTCTTCATTGAATTGTCTTGCCATCCTTGTCAAATCATTGTGGTTTTAATTTGTAATTCCTTGATTACTAATAAGTTTGAGAACCTTTTCCTATGTTTATTAGCCATTATTGGCCCCCCATTGCCCATTCATTCTAGGTCAGTGTACAGAGGTCTATCAGGGCAGTTTTTACATCATGAGAGAGGAATTATAACCCTTGGGCTTTGAGGCTTTTAAACTGCATTAAGTACAGAAGCATCAACCACTCACTGTTGTGATCAGGGATGGGTGGCAGAAGTAATGTAGTGTGGCAGGCATTATATCTGATGCCACAGAAATAAAAAAGATCATAAGAGACTACTACGAACAATTATATGCCAACCAACTGGATAAACTAGAACCTATTTTGACAACTTAGCATAAATTTTGAGGAGAAGCAGCCTTTCCCTGGCATAATCAGGGGCTGGGATCCAAAGCTTGCAGTTGTATGATACGACACACTAGTCGTGGGAATCCCTATGTCCGCCTTCACGGTTGGGGAAGTACCAGCCCCTCCCTTGGCATGATGGGAAGGAGCTTGAGTCCAAGCTTTGTGCTTGACCAGAATTGATTGCCTTACACATTTGGCTGAGTCCAGTTGTAATGGAGGTCCATAGGAATCCAGCTTTTTTCCTGGGTGGCCAGCAGATCAGTTTTGGACAAAATGACGCTCGCCCCTCACTTGTTAATTCTCAGAATTTCTCTGGCAGTTCTTTTTGATTTTGTATGTACATTATCATAGATGGAGTTTCAAAAAGTTGGTTTCTCACTGTAAACTTCCCTCTTAATACTGCACTTACTGCATCCCAATGTCATGTTTTTGTCTCAAGATATTTTCTAATTTCCCTTTTGATTTATTCCTTGACTTATTGGTAGTTCAAGAGTCTGTTAATTTCCACATATTTGTGAATTTTCCAGTTTTCCTTCTGTTGTTGATTTCTAGTTTCACTCCATTGTGGTCAAAAAAGATACTTGGTATGATTTTAATCCTTTTAAATTTGTTAAGATATATTTTGTGACCTAATATGTGATCTATGCTGGAGAATAGATCACATTGTGTGTGCAGTTGAGAAGAATGTGTGCTCTGCTGCTGTTGGCTGGACTGTTCTGTATACGTCTGTTAGGTCCATTTGGTCTATAATGTTGTTTCAGTCCACTTTTTCCTTACTGATCTTCTATCTGGATGTTCTATCCGTTATTCAAAGTGGGGTGTTGAAGTCTCCTACTATTATTGTATTGCCATCTATTTTTCTCTTCAGATCTGTCAGTGTTTGCTTTATATATTTAGTTTTTTGAGAATTGTTTTCGACTATTCTAGGTCCTTTGCATTTTCATATAAATTTTAGGATCAGCTTTGAATTTCTACAACAACTCTGCCCGCGTTTTGATAGGGATTGTATTGAATAGAACAAGAGATCTATTTTGAATAAATCAATTTGGGAGAGTTGCCATCTTGACAGTATTGAGTCTTTCAGTCCATGAACAGAGACTTCTCCATTTATTTAGATTTCTCAGCAGGGTTTTGTTGTTTTCAGTGTAAAGTCTTGCATTTCTTTTATTAAATTTATTTCTATTTTCTTTCTGATGCTATTATGAATGGGATTGTTTTATTAATTTTGCTTTGGATTAATTATTGCCAATATATAGAGATACAATTGATTTTGCATGTTAATCTTGTATCCTGTAGCCTTGCTATGGTCATTTATTAGTTCCATTTATGTGTGTGTATTCCTTGGGATTTTCTTTGTCCAGGCTCATGTCATCTGTAAACAAAGACAGTTTTACTTCTTCCTTTCCAAACCGGATGTCTTTAATTTCTTTTTTTTGCCTAACTATACTGTCTTGAACCTTTAGTACAATGTACAGTAGAGGTGGTGAAAGCAGGCATCCTTGCCTTGTCCGTGATCTTAAGGGGAAAGCATTAAGCCTGACGTTAACTGTGAATTTTATGAAGTTGTCCTTTATCAGGTTGAGGACATTCCCTTCAACCTCTAGTTTTTTGAGAGTATTTATCATGCATGGATATTAGATTTTGTTAATTACTTTTTCTGCATCTATTAAGATGATGATTTGGTTTCTGTCCTTTTATTATTAATTTGGTATATAACATGAATTGATTTTCTGTTGTTAAACCAATTTTGCGTTCCTGGGATAAATACTACTTGATTATGGTGTGTAATTCTTTTTATATTGCTGGACTCAGTTTGCTGGTATTTTGTCAGGGAGTTTTGTGTCTATGTCAGGAGGGATATTAGTCTGTAGCTTTTCTGTGGTAATTTGTCAGGCTTTGTTACCTGGGTAATACTGGCATCACGGCATTGGGGGAGAAGTAGTGTGCCCTCCTCATTTATTTTCTGAAAGAATTTATGAAGGATTGGTATTACTTCTTTAAATATTTGATAGCATTAACCAATGAAGCCAGCAGGACTTACGCTTTTTTTTTGAGGGAAGATTTTAAATAACTAACTCATAGGTCTGTTTAGATTGCGTATTTCTTTGTGAGTCAGTTTTGGTAGTCTGGTATTTCTAGAAATTAATCCAAGTTATCTAATTAGTTGGCGTATAGTTGTTCACAGCCAGCCCTGATGGTCTAGTGGTCAAGATTCGATTGTCATACTGTGGCAGCTGCATGTTGCTGTGATGCTGGAAGCTATGCCACCGGTATTTCAACTAGTAGGGTCACCCATGGTGGACGGGTTTCAGTGGAGCTTCCAGACTAGACACATTAGGAAGAAGGACCTGATCAATCACTTCTGAAAAAATTGGCCATGAAAATCCTATGAACAGCAGTAGAGAATTGTCTGATACAGTGCTGGAAGGTGAGAAGATGGTGCAAAAGACCAGGCAGGGTTCTGCTGTGCTGTACACAGGGTCACTAGGAGTTAGAATTGATGCAGTGGTACTAACACCAAACAAAAAATTGTTTGTGATGTTCTCTTATAATCATTTTAATTTCTTTAGGGTCAGCAGTGTTGTCTTCTCCTTCATCCCTGATTTTGTTAATTTGTGTTTTTTTCTCTTTTCTTCTTAGTCTAGCTGAAGGTTTGTCAATTTTATCGATCTTTTCAAAAACTAACTTTGGGTTTCCTTGATTTATTATTATTATTTTTCTGTATTCTAGTCCATTGATTGCTGCTCTGATCTCTTTGTTTCCTTATTCTGCTTGCTGTGGGCTTGGTTCACTCTGCTTTTTCTAATTTCTTAATTGTGGAAGCTTAGGTTATTGATTTGAGACCTTTCTTCTTTTCTGGTATAGGTGTTTAAATCTATAAATTTCCCTCCAAGCATTGCTTTAGCTGCATCTCATAAATTTTGATTTGCTGTGTTTTCATTTTCATTCGCTTTCAAATATTTTCTCATTTTTCATTTGATTTATTCTTGATCCATGGGTTACTTAGAAATATGTTGTTTAATTTCCAAATATTTGAGGATTTCCCTGATTTATTTTCCATTGTTGATTTATAATTTAATTCAATTGTGGTTGGGAAACATGCTTTGATGATTTCCATCCTTTTAAATCTGTTGCGACTTGTTTCATGACTGGCATTTAATCCATCCTTGATAACTGTCCACATACACATGGAAATAATGCATATTTCATAGTCATTGGGTTAAATCTTCTAAGTTGAGTTGGGTGATTATGTTGTTCAAGTCTTCTATATCCTTGATGATCTTCTGTCTAGTTCTTCTATCAATTATTGGGTGAGTATAGACATCTCCAACTATTACTGTTAAATGATCTATTTCTCCTTTTGTTTTGTCAAGTTTTGCTTCATGTATTTTGAGACTCTGTTGTTAAGTGTGTATATGTTTATCGTTGTTAAGTGATCCTGACGTATTCCCCTCTTTCTCATTATGAAATTTCTTTTTGTCTCTTGTAATATTCTTAAATTCCATTTTGTCTGATATTAATATAGCCACTCCTGATCTCTTATGGTTACTGTTTGCATGGCATATCTTTCCCATCTTTTTACTTTCATCCTATTTGTATCTTTGAATCTAATGTGTGTCTCTTATAGATAGTCTATGGTGGGGTCTTGCTTTTTGATCCTATCTGGCAATCTCTATCTTTTGTTTAGGAAGTTTAGACCATTCATATTTAATATAATTATTGATACAGTTAGATTTATCTTTTCCATTTTGCTATTTGTTATGTCTCCTGTCTTTTTGTTCCTCTATTCCTCTTTGACTGCCTTCTTTTGTGTTAAATACGTATTTTTAGTGTATCACCTTAATGTCTCTGTCAATATATTTACTTTTTTTTTTCAGTTTTTTCCTAGTTGTTACTCTAGAGATTAGAATATTCATTTTAATTTACCACAATCTACTTCAGATTAATACTAACTTAATTTTAGTAAAATATAGAATCTTTGCTCCAATATAGTTTCATTCTCTCCCTGCTCCTTTTGGTATTATTGTCACATATATTACATGTACATGTGTTATCAATCCAACAATGTAGTGTTATGATTATTGCTTTATACAATTTTACGTCCTTTAAAGTAGTTAAGAAGAGAAGTGAAAAGAACTTATCTATAGAATCTTTTATATCATCTCATGTATTTACCATTTCTAGTGTTCTTTGTTTCTCCTTGATTATTCACATCACTGATTGGAATCAATCTTTCAGTCTAAAGGAATTCCTTTAGCATTCTTTGTAAATCAGGTCTGTTAGCAATACATTCTCTAAGTCATCATTTATCTGGGAATGTCCCTTTTTTTTAATATTGGTGAGAAAGATTGGCCCTGAGCTAACATCTGTTGCCAGTCTTCCTCTTTTTAGCTTGAGGAAGACTGGCCCTGAGCTAACATCTGTGTCAGTCTTCCTCTATTTTGTATGTGGGACACTGCCACAGCATGGGTTGATGAGCAGTGTGTAGGTCCACACCCAGGATCCGAACCTGTGAACCCCGGGCCGCCGAAATAGAGTGTGCAAACTTACCCACTATGCCACCTGGCCAGCCCCCAGGGAATGTCCTTTTTTAGCCTTCATTTTTGGAGGGTAGTTTTGCAGTTAGAGAATTCTTGTCTTTATTTCCACACTTTGAATATAGCATTCTACTGCCCTTTTGCTTCCATTGTTTCAGGTAAAAAGTCAGCCATTAACCCTGTTAGTGCCCTGAACCCCTGAACAATGTGGTGAGTAGTTGTCATCTTGCTGCTGTCAGGATTTTCTCTTTGTCTTATGCTTTTAGCAGTTTGACTATGGTGTATCTGTGTGAGTCTTTTTATATTTATCCTACTTGGCATCTGTTGGGCTTCTCAAGTGCTTATTTTTCATCAAATTTGGGAGGTTTTTGGCCATTATTTCTTCAAATATTCCTTTTGCCCCTTTGCCCCTCTCCTTTCCTTCTGGGGCTCCTATTATGCAAATGCTGGCACACTTGGTCATATTCCACAGGTCTCCAAGGCTCTGTTATTTTTTCCTCATTCTTTTTTCTTTATTTTCCTAAGCTCAATTAGCTCAATTTACCTACTTCAAGTTTAGTGCTTCTTTCTATTGCCAGTGTAAGTCCACTGCTGAATTGCAGATTTGAATTTTTCATTTCAGTTATTACACTTTCCAAATCCGGAATTTCTATTTAGTTCCTTAAAAAACAACAACAACAACAAATCTCATTTCTCTCTCTTTATTGATATTTTCTCTTTGGTGAAGCATGATTGTCATGCCTTTAATTCAGTAGACATGGTTTCCTTTAGCTCTTTGAACATATTTTTATTAGTTGACTTAAAATCTTTGCCTAGTAAATCCAACATCTGGGCTTCCTCAGGAATAATTCCTATTGACTGCTTTTTTTCTCCTATATATGGGCCATATTTCACTGTTTCTTTGTGTGTGTCATTAACTTTTTATCAAAAAGTGGATATTTTAAATAATATATATGGTAACTCTGGTAATCAGATGTCCCCCTCCTCATCCTCAGAGTTTGTTATTGTTGCTGTTTGTTTAGTTACTTTCTTGGGCTAATTCCACAGTCTTTATTCTTTTTCACGTGCAGGCACTGAAGTCTCTGCTTGGTTAGCTGGGTCATCAGATAATGATTTGACAGATTTTCTTAAATGCTTTAAATGAACATGCATGTCTCCTGCTCTTTTTCCAATGGGCACTTTAGTGTTGGGTATGCCTTCCATACTCTGGTGTTTGCGACTCTGCCTTTGTCTTCACTTCCCACTTGAGTAGAACCTGAAAGTCAAGCATAGAGAGATTAGGGCTCTGTCAGGTCTTTCCTGGGCATTTGCACAGCTTTCTATGTGCACATAGTCTTCTAGATCCCCAGGAATGTGTCAGAAATTGTCAAAGCTCCCTATGGACATCTCATTCCTCAGATTTTCCTTTTAAGCTTTTGGCCAGCCTGTTGTTTGGCCCAACTGGAATTGCTGCCTCTGGCAACAGCAATGATAAACAATTGCCACTGATTGTTTTTGGGACAAACTCCCTGAGGATAGGGCTTTCCTCACTGAGTGAGCTCTGGGTCAGATGAACTAAAGGTTAGCTCCGTGAATGGGGCTTTTCTAGGAAACACCAGTCAGGTCAAATAATGACAGTTGTCTGGGGACAGGGCTTTTGAGGGAGCTCCAAACCCATCTTGCTCCTCCAATGGCTGCTAGGCTGCTGGCTTTCACAGTCACTGTGGTTCTGAGGCTGCTGTTGTCCAAGGCTGCCATGAAACTGGGAAAAGGGGATGGAAATAGAGCACGTTAAAAACACCAGAAAGCTTACTGTTCTTACAAAGATTCAGGAGTTTTTCTTGAATAAATGTTCCCTTCCTAGTATTGTTGTAAGCCTTTGGCTAATTTCTGGAGTGCTGAAAAACTTGATTTGACAGTGTTTTACAGTGCAAAGTCTCATTGCTTTTATCGAGGAGTGGATTTTCAGAGGTCCTTCATCCATAATTCCACAAGTGCTTCTCAATCTGTGCTTTTAACCACCATGCGTATCGCTTCTGTCCTTGTTGATATCTAAATGATGGCTTATGTATATTTATTGGCAGCCATGAAAGTCCACTCTTTGATTTCATTGAGAGCTGCTTGCGAAATAAACATGAAATGGTTATTTATGAAGCTGCGTCAGCAATCATCCATCTTCCTAACTGTACTGCAAGGGAGTTGGCACCTGCTGTTTCAGGTTAGTTGTATACTTGATAGCTGGCTCTTGTTTATATTTTATATTTTTAAATTTCACAGATCTGTAGGATAGGTATTAAGATGATTTTTGACCCCTAGCTCTGTAAATATAGTCTTTACATTCTGATATGTAGATGATTTATTTTAGTTGTTCTTTACTTCTTTTTCTGAAGTTACCATTTCCCCATATAGAACATTAAAAAATTTTTACTTAGAAGTTACTTTAATGCCTTAAGTTGTCCTTAATGTTTAAAAAGCCCATTTGCTCTTATTACTATAAATATTTTTACCATTTAAATTCAACTATAAATGGGTGTATTAATTTTTTTAGAGAAAAGAACAAACTTTGTTTCCTATATTTAAAGTTTTTAAAGCTCAACAAAAAGTGCTTTTTCTTTTTTTGATGATACATTTTTCATGTGAATTTTTGATGCTGGGATCTAATTTCCTCATGCATATTTTAAATATTCTTTATGTACTGTATTTTCACATAGATGCTATATAGTGAAATGAACTATATTCACAGTGTTGGGTTTTTTTCTTTCCTAGTTCTTCAACTTTTCTGTAGCTCTCCTAAGCCAGCTTTGAGATATGCAGCTGTGAGGACCTTGAACAAAGTAGGTGTCCCTTTGCTAACTATTGACTTGTATCAGTGTCTGATTGAGAAACATTGAATGTGAAGCCTTTGGCTTTCTCGCCAGGGTTAGTCGATGTGATTTGTGCGCTTCACTTCTGCAGCACCTCACTTGTATGTGTGGACTTAGGTCTGGTCATTTCTACTATTATTTACCTAAAGATTATAATTCATTTCTGACTGCTAAGGACTTTATAGTCAAGAGCTACACTGTCCAGTATGATGGCCATTAACCATAATTTCCATTTAAATTAATTAAATTAAAAAAATTAAAAATTCAGTTCCTCAGTCACTCTAGTCACACTTCGTGTGCTCAACAGCTACATGTGGTTAGTGACTACCTTCTTGGACAGTGCATCTATAGAACATTCCTATCATAGCAGAAAATTCTCTTGGGCAGTGCTGGTCTCCAGCAGCGATGTCCAATAGAAGCACAATGTGAGTCACATATAATTTTAAATTTTGTAGTAACCACACTGAAAACATTTTTAAGGTGAAATTAATTTTAAGTAATTTATTTTATTTACCTTAATATATATATAAATATCATATCCACATGTAATCTGTATAAAATTATTAAGGATATATTTTGCCTTCTATTTTTTCATATAAAGTCTTTGACATCCAGTGTATATATTCACAGCATATCTCATCTGGACTAGCCACAGTTTCAGATGCTTAGTAGTCACATGTGGCTATTGCCTGTTGTATTGGACAGCATATGTCTAGAGGATACAATATAGAAACCAGAATACATTAAATAACCATAAAAATTTTAAATAAAAGTGTAATGTAGTAGAAGACATATGTCAGTACATAATCGATTATAAATTAATTGTATGAACAATTGGAGGAGAGAGAAGTTTAGAGCAGCCATGGAAGAAGCCTTTCTAGAACAACAATTTGAGCTGTGTTTTAGAGTTGATGTGGGTGCACATTCCTTTGTCTGTATTCTTGAGGCCAGATGTATTCAGAATTCAGTTTCTGTGAATTTTAGAAAGGTAATATGGTGCTATCTTTTATATTATATATTAACCCCAGTAGGTCTGGAGCAGCACCCCACTGCTAGACATTAATAATTCTACACTATACATGTGATATCCTTTAAGTGGGAGAAATTAAGACTTAAATAGTTTTACATCAGTTTGAATCATGTTTTGCTGTTAAATGAACTTTGATGCTAATACTTTGCTGAATTTTCAAATTTTTTTACTTGTGGATAATGTTGGGATAGGCAGAGAAGTGAACACTGTTGACAAAAGTGAAGGAGCAGGAGCATGACAGACATATTTTAGAGATAATGAGCAATCCAGTTTAGCTGAAGTTTGCGTGCTTAAATACAGAAGTGTTTTCTAAGTGATAAGCTATTAACAGTCTTTGTTGAGCAGTGTTTACCATGCTAGGTCTATTCTCAGAGATCCTAACATCTAGTAGAGTAGGTCTCCATCTACACATGTGCTATAAGGGAAAACAGGCCAACTATAATATAAGACAGACTATAATATTGTCATACGAGTATAGAAACCGAGGAAGAGAAAGTGCTCTGCTATACTATAACTATGGCAGTTAATCATTTATAAAATGATTTGTCATACCTTATCAGTTGGAAGTACTCTTCTTGAAACAATTACTTTTAACCTATATTGTTCAATTTAGATTTTAAAAAGCCACTTACCTTAATTAAAATTTATTTTTCTCTTCTGTTGTTTTGTTAAAGTTCTAGCCTTTATCAATAGCAATTTGCTTAATTTTTTTCTTGCCCTTCCACAAGGTGGCAATGAAGCACCCCTCTGCTGTCACTGCCTGCAATCTGGACCTGGAGAACTTGATCACAGACTCGAACAGAAGCATTGCCACCCTGGCCATCACCACGCTCCTCAAGACAGGAAGCGAGAGCAGCGTGGACAGGCTCATGAAGCAGATCTCTTCTTTTGTGTCTGAAATCTCAGATGAGTTCAAGGTAAGAGTTTAAATATGACCATGTTTAAACTGGGTTTCTTCCAGTCTCTGGCTTGCCCCTTTCTTTTCTTAACAGTGTCTTTTGAGGAGCAGAAATTTTTAATTTTTAGGAAGTCTAATTTATCCATTTTTTCCTTTCACAGTTATTGCCTTCTGTGTCCTAAGAAACCTTTGTCTACTTCCAAGTTATAAACATGTTTTCTTATGTTTAATTCTAAATCTTTTATGGTTTTAGCTTTTACATTTTGTTCTGTGATCCAACTTGAATTAATATTTGTGTATTGTGTGTGGTAAGTTCAGTTTTTTTCCCATACTGATATCCAGTTATTCCAGAGTGATTAGTTGAAAAGACTTCCCCTTCCCCTTGGAGTGCTTTGACATCTTTGTCTGAAAAGCAGATAACCATGTAATTGTCGGTCTGTTGATCTGTTTTGTCAAACCTATGCCAGTACCACATTGTGTAGATTAATGTAGCTTTTATAGTGCCCCTTAAATGTCAAGTAGTGTGGTTTTCCAACATTGTCCTTCTTTTTTCATATTCAAATTCCTTTGCATTTCCATATAAAATTTAGAACCAGCTTATCAATTTCTGTAAAACAAAACCCACTAGGATTATGATTGGGATTATGTTGAATCTATAAATCAATTTAGGGAGAATGGACATCTTAACAATATTAATTCTTCCAGTTCATGAATATGGTATAACTCTTCCTTTATTTAGGTCTTCAGTGTTTTATAGCATTTACTCTAGAGGTCTTGCAATATCTTTTGCTAAATTTGTTTCTAAATATTTTATGCTTTTTGATTCTATTTTATTAAAATTTCTATTTCATTGTTTGCTGCTAGAATATAAAAAATACTTTTTTTCACTTTCCCGTAACGTGGTATCCTGTGACCTTGCTGAGTACTCTTATTAGTTCTAGTAGTTGTTATATACATTCCTTAGGATTGTCTGTATAATCATGTCATCTGTGAATAGAGACACTTTTACCTCTTCATTTCCAGTCCAAATGCCTTTCCTTTCTTTTTCTTGCCTTATTAAAATGACTAGGACTTCAAGTACAATGCTGAATAGAACTAATGAGAATGTGTTAGAGATAATCAAAAGAAGAATAAATTTCTGTTGGAAGAATTAAAGCAGAAAGATTTTACTTTTTCATGCTTACTTAATTATCAGTCAAGATGTATAACTGACCAACCCTATTTACTCTCTACTTAAACTTTTAAAAAACAAACTTAGCCTGTATATACAAGCAGACGTTCTGAATCCTTAGGGAACCTTGGGAGGTTATGAAGGTCTTTTTGTAGTATAGTTTATTGAACAAATCTCCTATGCTTGGGCATTTAGATAGTTTGCAATATTTTGCAACTACAGATAATGCTGCAGTGGACAACCTTGTGCTTATGTTTTTTTGAAATGTTGCAGGTGTATCCTCAGGGTAAATTCTTGGAAGACCATATGCTAGATTGAAGCATAAATGAATATGTAGTTTTGTAGAGAATGCTAAATTCTATCAGCAATGTATAAGAGTGCCAGTTTTCCTGTAGCCTCACCAATAGAGTGTATGGTATTTAGAAGTTTTGCCAGTCTGATGGGTGAGAAAGAGTATCTCTATGTAGTTTTAATTTGAATTTCTCTTATTATGAGGGAAGTTAAACATCTTTTCATATTTTTAAGGATCATTTAATATCTTTTTTTGAATGTTGTCTGCTCATGTCCTTTTCCAATTTTCTATAGGATTTTTGGTCTTTCATTTCCTCAATTATTTAAAGATTTTTGTATATTAAGGATATTAGTTCTTTATCTGTGAAATATGGAATGATATTTTTCCCAGTTTATCATTTGACTTTTCTTATGTCATCTTTTGTCATGCAAAGGCTTTTTATTTTTATGTAGTTAAATTTGTCAATCTTTTTTTTTTATTGCATTTGACTTTTGAGTAACAGTTAGAAAGCCTTTCCCATCAGATAATAGAATCTGAATGAGTGAATAAGAATTCACCTTGGGCTGGCCTCGTGGCCTCGTGGTTAAGTTCATGCACTCTGCTTTGGCAGCCCAGGGTTCGCAGGTTCAAATCCTGGGCGCGGACATAGCACCATTTATCAAGCCATGCTGAGGCAGCATCCCACATGCCACAACTAGAAGGACCCACAACTAAAATACACAACTATGTACTGGGGGGATTTGAGGAGAAAAAGGAAAAATAAAATCTTTAAAAAAAAAAGAATTCACCAAAGTTTTCTTCTAATATGTGTACAGTTTCATGTTTTATATTTAGATCTCTGATCCTTTGGATTTTATTATTATATATGGTATGAGAAAAGGTTCCAATATTATCCTTTTCCAATGACTATCCAGTTGCCCACCCCCCCCAAATGTTTATTTAAAAGACTGTCTTTGCCCCAGTGATTTGAGATATCATCTTTATCATGTACCAAAGTGCCATATGTACTCGGGTCTATTTCTGGGCTTTCTATTCTGTTCTCTTGTGCTCTTTATCTAGTCATACATCAGTACCACACACTATTTTAAATATAGAAGCTTTGTCAGATGTATTAGTATCCATTAGTCCCCTCTCATAGCTCTTTATTTTCATTGTTTCCCCTAGCTATTCTTACGTGTTTATTTTTCCTTATGAACTTAGTATTAACTTGTCTAGCTTCCTAAAAAATCTCATTGGCATCTTTTATTTGGATCATGTTAAATTTATAAATTAACTTAAGGGAGAACAGATATCTTGATGATGTTGAGATGTCCTAACCAAGAACGAAGGATGTCTTTTAATTTGTTCAAGTCTACTTTTGTGCCTTCAAGAATATTTTATGGTATTTTCAGCTTTGAATGTTTTTTCAATGCTTTTCCTAAGTATTTTATCTTTTTTGTTGTTGCTATTATAAATACCTTTTTACCCATTATATCTTCTTACTAGTTATTATTCATGTATATGAATAGTATTTTTTGCATATTCTTTATCCTGCTACCTTGCTGAATTAATTAATTAATTAATTAATTTATTTATTTATTTTTTGGTGAGGAGGATTGGCCCTGAGCTAACATCTATTGCCAATCTTCCTCTTTTTGCTTGAGGAAGATTGTTGCTGAGCTAACATCTGTGGCAGTCTTCCTCTATTTTGTATGTGGGAGGCTGCCACAGCATGGCGTGATGAGTGGTGCTAGGTCCACACCCAGGATCCAAACCTGTGAACCCTGGGCCGTCAAAGTGGAGCATGTGAACTTAACCACTATGCCACTGGGCTGGCCCCCTGAATTATTTTATTGAGTTAGTTTTATCATTGCTTCTTTAGGGTTTCCTGATATACTATCATGTCATGTATAAATATAGTTTTGTCTTTTATTTTCCAATTCTTATTCCTCTAATTATTTTCTCATCTAATTGCATTGGCTAATGTCTCTAGAATGATGTTAAATAATAGTTGAGATAGTGACATCCTTATATTGTTTCTGACCTTAATGGGAATGACTCTTGGGGTTCCCTATTAAGTAATATGCTGGCATTAGGATCAATCGAGGTATCTGTGTGTGTATAGTGGAAGTATCCATCCATTCCTATTTTATTTTTTCAAGAATTTTTATTACGAATGAGTGTTGGATTTTATAAAAAGCTTTTCAGCATCTATGGATATAATCATATGATTTTTCTCCATAGACTCATTAGTATGATGAATTATATTATCAATTTTCTAATGTTGAACCATTCTTACATTCTTGGTATAAATCCCATTTCATCATGATGTATTATTTTCTTACAGTAGTGTTGGAGTCTGTTAGCTAATATATCACTTAGAATTTTTGCATCAATATTCATAAATGATTTCCAGCTATAATTTTTCCTTTTGCATGTATCCCATCTTTATTAGGTTTAGGTACATTGCTTCATAAAAAGACTGTGGATGTTTTCCTTCATTTTCCATGCTCTGTATTTTCCAGGTATTTTGCAGGCTTAGAAGATCTCTCTCCAAAAGTAAAGGATGGGTTTCCATACAGCCCTGGAAGATATAGCTAGTAGTCCCCAGGGAGCAAAAAGCAAACATGCACACTGTCTGTGTAATAAGGATAATGTTTCCCTTCAGAACAAGGGACTGGCGTGCTTATTGCCTGCTATAAAATATTCAAGTTCCTTGCCTCAGGGTTCCGCTCCTATAATTCATCCTACTGTGGGTACACGTACTTTCTGGCCCTTTTTGCATTGCCCTGTGGGAACTAGGGCTCAGGAAACTGGCCCTAAAATGCTGATACTCTAGCCACTGCTATTGCTGTAATTGTCTTTCATCTCTGATCCAGGAGTCTTGTCTTTTCTGCCAGCATCCATGAAATTGGGGCAGGCTAACTTGTCAGCTTGCAAGTAGGGTAAAGCTCACACCCTTCTCACTTCTTGACACTGGTCTTTGAAGTTGTGGTAAAATTCTCCTAGAATCCTTTTGTGAAGTAGTTCCTTGGTAACTTTCTCTATTTCTTCTATGGAAATAAGTCTGTTTAAGCTTTTTATCTTTACTGTTCACTTTAAAATTTTTATGTGCTCATTTGCTTGGAGCACAGGGATGGGGTCTCTTAAATGAACTGTATTTTTACATTGCTCTTTATTTTCCTTTGAGGTCTTCTTGCTTATCTTTCATGAAGAACCATCATTGTCATTTTAGGTAACTACAGTACCCTCTTAGCTTGCGGTAAATAAGGGAGAAAGTATGCTAGTAGCTAAAGTCATAAAGATTTCTGTATTTGTTTTTCTATAGGTGGTGGTTGTACGGTCACTATAAAGGTGAATGTCCTTTCTGTTTGTTTTCTCTAGGTGGTGGTTGTGCAGGCGATTAGTGCCCTTTGTCAGAAGTACCCTCGAAAGCACAGCGTCATGATGACCTTCCTCTCCAACATGCTCCGAGATGATGTAGGTAGATTATGTTTTAATCATAGGAAGTTGCTATCTTAAATTCTTATGATTCCCGTTAAATACCATAGTATTTAAAGCAGCTTTCTTTACCATCTCAGCATGCCTCTCAAATGGTACACTGGATTCTAGTTGTTGTCTCATCATTACTAAACATGTTATTGCTTTGGCTTTCCCACTTGGAGAAAAAGACTTTTGTTTCTTTCATAGGGGAAGGGAAATGAAATTTGAATGTTATACGCATGAGTCTTGGAGTATAAGCATTTCTCCGGAAAGCGTCCTCAGAGTGAATGGCAGTTTTCTCTTTTGCCAGGGAGGCTTTGAATATAAGCGGGCCATTGTGGACTGCATAATCAGCATTGTGGAAGAGAACCCCGAGAGTAAAGAAGCAGGGCTAGCCCACCTTTGTGAATTCATTGAGGACTGTGAGCACACTGTTCTGGCTACTAAGATTCTACACTTGTTGGGCAAAGAGGGCCCCAGAACGCCTGTCCCCTCCAAGTACATCCGCTTTATTTTTAATAGGGTCGTACTGGAGAACGAGGCCGTCAGAGCTGGTGAGTCTCTGGAACACTAATAATGATATAACTGCTGATCTTTTAAAATGCTTAACTCAAGGGGGTGGTAATGACATTGGAAAATGAAGTTGCAAGGTCTATTTGATGGTGGGATCTTGGAGCATACCTAGGCCCCAGATATGCAGCTCTTTCTCTGGACTCCAGTTTGCATCCTGATTTCTGCCTTATATTAGAGACAACCCTTGACTGTCAGTAGATAGGAATACTATGATGGCATCTATTTTTTCAGAGTCGTAGTCTGAATGTATGTGGAATTTGTGTGTCTATATATTTTTAAGGTGACTTTTTAAAGAGGTCTTAGGAATTTTATGCTTCCTCCTCTCTAATCCTTCCTTCCCCTTAGCATATGAACAGGTCCCTGTCCCTCCAGTTAAAAATATAAAACCTCCTTTGATCCGTTGTCTCTTACAAGCTGCTAACTGTATACTTCCCTGTCAGATAAACTTGAAGTCACCATTACTAGCTGCCACCATGAACGTATTTTCCATTTTCTCTTCAACTCACTATAATCTAGCTCTCTCCCTTAAAAATCTTCTGAAGCTATTTAGTGTTCTTTGTTCCCCTCTCAGTCAGTCTGATGTGCTGTTGACTAAATGCTTCCTGAGTCTCTCTTCCCTTGATTTCCACAATAGCCCGCAGCTTTCCATCACTCCTCGGTCTTATTTAGAGAGCCTCTCTTCCATTCCTTAAAGTATTAGTTTTCTGTAGGGGTTTGTCTTCTCAACATACACATTTTTCCTGGAGATCATTTCAGAGCTCTGCTGATACCCTGTGACACTGCAGTCATGTCTGTCTCCTGAAGTTGTATGTCCAGTTATCTAAGGCACTTCAAATTCAGCTGGAAGTTCAGACTAACATAAACTGAAATCCTCACCTTTATCATCTACTCAGTTGCGAAGATGGAAACTCACTCCACTGCTTTACAACCCCCATGTGTTCTGTGGCAAAGTTCTGTCGATTCTGTCTCCTTAATATTTCTTCATTCTCTTTTTCCTCTGTTTATGTGGCTGCTGCTTTAGGCTCTCGTCCAATTCAGATGCCCAGCTAGTCTGACTGCTGGTAGTGTGAGTCTCACACAGGTCCTGTCTGTTCACCATACTCTGCCACAGAAATGGCCTTTGCCTACAAAATCTGCTTACAAATTTGGTGTTGCTTACTCTGCTACAAATACACAAATTTATCCTGTATTTAACATCTGTTAATAATAAGTTTGAGGTTAAACCACAACCTGTTTTTGCTTATCTCTAGTCTCTCACTTGTCTCCTCCTCCCGTCCCACAGAGGTCCTGTGCTGTGGCCTGACTCGGCTGTGTCCACTCCAGTACTGTACCACGCTTTCTTCTCTGGGCTCGGGGCCTTTGGACTTGTATCTCTTTCTGCCTCTCATGCTCCTCCTGCCTTCTCCCTCTTGCTGACTCTACTTGTTCTTCAGATTTCAGCTCAGTAATAAGGGTCAACTCCTCGTCTTAGTTCTCCACCAATTCTGATTTAAGTTCTTTCTCTGTACTCACATAGCATCCTGGCTATAGTTTCTATCAGGGACCTACTGTGCTATGTTGTAATTATCTCTTTACTTACCTGTCTTTTCCACTAGAGTACAACTCCTTGAGGTCAGAAACTATGTCTTTTATCATTTTACCCTCAGCACCTAGCACAATTCCTGACAAAAGTTAGGCAAGCAATAAATCTTTGTCAAAGAAGTGAATCTTAATAATAGAATTTCTTTTTATGCTTGGAGTTGGCTGTTTGAGATTAGACCTTGTGTCAGTGTGGTTGTGGTTGGAGTGGAGGACGGCTCATATAGGAAATAGATATGATTCTTTTCCCTCAGTGCATGGAGGATTTTCCTATTCAGAGCTCTTTTGGGCCTGCAGATTTCTGTTTATGCTTAAATAGATCAAAGGAATAAGATCAAGAAATGCACTAAGACAATAAGAGAGTTTACTCCCACTGAACGTGGGGAAGCTGCTCTAATTTTATTTGAATAATTACTGATTGCTTAACTCTGAGAAACCAGAATTTCTCAGAAACTGTGAGAGTTTCCTTTATGTTGTTTCATTTTATGCTTCATTATAGCTGCTGTGAGTGCTTTGGCTAAATTTGGGGCTCAGAATGAGAATCTTCTCCCAAGCATCCTTGTACTCTTACAAAGGTAAGTAAAATAATTTTTTTTAAAAAATATATGCCGCATGACTAAATAGAGAAATCCACCTTGTACTTTATCAGATGCATTGCAGGGCCAAAGAGTAGAGCTGATGGAGTAAGTCAGGGGCAAATGGCATTTTTCTTATCTTTCTAGTAATTTTGCATGTGCTAAGTACATGTAAAATTTGACTTTGAATTTCTCTTGTATGATTTTGAGAAAGTGACTTAAATACATGCACCTCAATTCATATAATAGGGGCCAACTTCAAAGTGATTCACTATGCAGAGTTGAAAATACCAGCTTTTCATGGTCTCCATGACTCCCTACTGGATGATGAAAAGACTTGCTTTAGCAAACACTCTATGAATACATCTTGAATTGAAGCAGAAAAATTACAAGCCAAAGGCTTGCTGGTTTAAATAAAACAAATTGCCGTTTGAGTAGTAACAATGCCTGGATTCTGAATGCTTTTTAGTATCTTTGGAAAGCATCATATTCCCATTTCTTAATTATAAAAAAGTCTGAGTCTTTACCAGGGTCCTGTGGTTGCAGATCCAAGAGTAGACTCCAAACTGCTATCTTGTGTTATTACGTTTTTCCTGATTATTTTAATGCCTACTTATATAGTGCTTTTGATCCATAATGACACTATTTCTTCACCAATTCAGAACAGTACCTAAGATTTGTGGAGATTTCAGGATCCACTGTTGGCTATTGTTGAGCTCTTTTATAAAGGTACTATCAGATGGCCTGAATTGTGTCCTTTAGGTGTGGTGGTAAAGCTATTGGAAATCTTTAGGGTGCTGTGACATGCCTATTCTCTATCCCTGGACAGGTGTATGATGGATACTGATGATGAGGTACGGGACAGAGCGACCTTCTATCTGAATGTGCTACAGCAGAGGCAGATGGCACTGAATGCTACGTATATCTTCAATGGTCAGTGAGAGCCAAGAATGGAGACAGATAGACTTTTCTCCCAAATGGTGTCTTGGAAGCATATTTCATGAAGATTTACATATGAGCTGACTTCACTAGGCAAAATGCTTGGTTTTTGTCTTCCATTGCACTTCCATTTCTAGGGAAACCTGAAGTATGTAAGGGCCCAAAGAATATTGCTTGTTTCTGGTTCTCCTTGAGCTCCCTCTTGGATGGGTTTACCTTTTTTCTCTTTTCTTTTGCTGTCATTGAGCCCACATAGCTAAGTTGCTGTCTTTTCTGGAAGGTACTTCTATTTTGTTGAAAATTTTTATGCTCTGCTCCATGCTTCCTTGGATGAAATTATAAGGCAGTTTTATATAATAGCCTTCATTTTTAATTATTTAGGTCATAGAGTCTGTGGTTATATTTTTGTCTTCCTTCAGAAAGCTGAGATAAATATTACAGATCTGGGCCTATGTACATCCCAGGATTGGCGAGAAGTTATAATGCTGAGATTTCTCTGTTTCATAGGTCTAACAGTCTCCATACCAGGGATGGAAAAAGCCTTACACCAGTACACGCTGGAGCCTTCAGAAAAACCCTTTGACATGAAATCTGTTCCTCTTGCCATGGCTCCTGTCTTTGAACAGAAAGCAGGTAATGGGAATACTTAACTCTGTTAGTTTTTCTTTGTATATAGGTAGTTTTATACCAGTAAAATATGCTCTTAGCATATTGTCTCTAATACTTCGTTTGTTTAATTTTCACTCCTTATTCTAAATCTTATACAACTAAGATGGATGATATTTTATTAGGTTTTTAAAAAATTTCCTGGTTTTCACACAAAAGCAAGAATATGAAACATGACTCAGATTGAAGCTTTTTTTTTTTTTAATACTAAGTGTTATATTCTTTGTAGTTACTTGTCACTGTGTGTCTCAGAGCAGTCATTGTTCTCTCTCCTATTTTTATTTTCTGAAGTTGGTAATTTCTTAATTTTGCTATATCGGAGGTTTGTCTTGAAAGAATGTATGGGACAAGATCATAAAAAAATATGTAACTTTAAAACAAACAAACAAAAAGGAACAAAGTGTTTAAGTGGTTAGAACTGAGCATGAAAGATCTCATGCTCAACTTGCAACATTTTCAGTTTTCCTGTTGGTACTATACAAGTAATTTTTCCTACTTGAATCATAAGATTTTGTTTTATAAATTGTTCCTCCTTTTAACAGTAGTATTTATATATATATATATCTCCTGGTCCGTCTAAAGCAAATTTTTTATTTTTTAGGGCTTACTTTATTATTTCACAAAATATGTTCACTAAATACATTATAATTTGAGCCTCCCTCCAAAAAAGGAGACAGAGAACCTACGGGTATGATTTAGCAATAGCTCTGTGTACATCTGCTGCAAGTTTCTGCCTCATCTCTGTCTGTCTGCATTGTTGGCTTGATAGTAGGAGGGAAGCTCCATTGATTGCTCATATCTGTCTTTGTAGAAATCACCCTTGTGGCTACTAAGCCAGAGAAGTTGGCACCTTCCAGGCAAGACATTTTCCAAGGTATGATGATTTGATGTGTAGAAGTGATAGTCTTGCACCCTAGGGCATTGTGTAAATATAATGAAATCCTCCACTTTTATTCAGTGTGATTCTTGATGGGGGAAGTCTTCGTACGCCTGAATGTTTATTGTTGTGGGTTACAGTTGCTGGGGCTACCTGGAGTCCATGGGCTTTCCAGCTGCTAACTTACTGACTGGGAATGTTGTTCTTCCTCTGTATCTTGGTTAATAGGGAACTCTCATTCTACAAAATTAGAAATTTAGTTTCTTTTTTTTTACTTTTAGTAATTCTCTTATTTAAAAGATTATTTCACTAAAGCTTGGGGACATATTAGTTGAGTATTCAACTATTATTAGTAAGGCTATGGAAACAAAATATTTTAGGCATGTAGAATAATATCTTTTCCTGTCTTCTTATCTTTCTTTTTTTTGATAGAACAATTGGCTGCTATTCCTGAGTTTATGAATCTAGGACCCTTGTTCAAGTCTTCTGAGCCTGTTCAGCTTACAGAAGCAGAGACAGAATATTTTGTTCGTTGTATCAAGCACATGTTTACCAATCACATTGTGTTCCAGGTGAGATAAATGCCGTAACTGGCTCCTGTAGGGGCTTGGTCTGCTTGGAGACAAGTATTAATTCCCCTTTAGTCTATGATTCTAGTTCCTTTTATAGAGAAGAAAGTTGATAGCATTTCTGGTTTTCTTTCCTAGCTCTGTAACTGTAAAGATGCCTTCATATGATAGGTAGCTTTTGATGGTTAAAACTTAGGACATAAAACCAAAATGTCTGAAAAAGTTGGACACCATAAAGTATAACCTATAAAAAATAACCATCGTTTAACATCAGAGTAAATTAAGTGAGTTGTTCCAAGAACTTGGATTTCAAATTTGGTTCTCAGACAGCTATCTGACTTCTATCAGCCTGTTTGGTAGAACTCAGTCTCAGGAAAGAGAAAACACTGATGAATAATATAAACAAAAAGACCTCAAGAATAAGGCTGTCCCTGTTGCCTAAAGAAAAATCTTAGGAGAAGACGTACAGTGCTGTTCAGAGAGAGAAGGAATAGTGGGTTCCAGAACTGAGTTGTGGGTTGTGGGTGGGAAGGAACAACTTGCTTGAAAACAGTTCTTATCTTTCATAACTTTTCTATTTGCTAACTTTTCAGTTTGATTGTACCAATACTCTCAATGACCAGCTACTGGAAAAAGTGACAGTGCAGGTGGAACCATCAGATTCCTATGAAGTGCTGTGTTGTATCCCAGCCCCCAACCTCACTTATAATCAACCAGGAATATGTTACACTCTTGTTCGTTTGCCTGATGATGACTCTACAGCAGGTACTAACCCACAGAAGGAAAGAAATACTTGTCTGATTAAGAATGCATTACTACTTGAGCTGTTAAAAATCTGGACAAATGTTCAGGGTTCAAGAAGATAGTGATGGTATATTTATATTGATAAAATTAGTTACTGCCATAGAAATACTAATGTTATAATTAAGTCTGAGTATAATTTGCTGGACATTTAATCTTAAAAAAGAAACGACGTATACAGTGGTAGCACATAAAGAAACTTAGGCTTTCTGTTGGAACAGTGTAAACACTAGTGAGGGTTCATATACCTGACGTCTCTTGTGAAAGATTAGGGCCTACTTCTCCCTGATGTTTCTTTCCAGGGCATCCTAAGGACTTTTAATTTAGTAGATCCATGGCATTTTAAAACATAGCAGTTTTGTGGGTCTTATAGAACAAGGGTGGCACGTGAGAGCATGTCTTGGCCTGAGTGGCTTAGCCAACATTTGTGTATCCACATCTGAGAAAGATGTTGTAATTCTCTACTTGACTCATTATCCAGTCTTTGAGGGGGTTGGGGGAGGCCCTTGAAGGAGAGCCACCTGCTGGTGCCAATGGCATTTACAAATTTGGGGATTTGAGGTCTTTTGACCTATCTCTTGTGAAAGTCAAGTATTTGTGGTACTTGATTTCTTTTCCCCATTTTCCTACCTGAGTTCTCTTCCCATATTCACTGCAGAAGTATTCACAACTGTTATCCAGTTTTCACAGAAATAAGCACACACATCACATTTATATTTTGAACAATTTTTATTACTAGTACAGGAAAAAACAATTTTTACTACTAGTACAGGAAAAAACAATTTTTACTACTAGTACAGGAAAAAACAGATTGAAGTTAACAAAATTAACAAATATTGGGGAAGTTACAGAATTACAAGAAATCGTAGAAGTATTAGTAAATAGTTATCCCTGGTCATCGTTCAGTTACATTTGGGGCTTAACCTGCCTTCTCTTAGCCCCTCTCCCACCTCCCTTTTCAGATGTCGGTTCTGGGAGCCTCTGCCCAATCTTATCTGTGTTGGATGATAGACCAGGCTACTCACTCTAGCACGAGGTAGATTCAAGTTGGCACCGTTGCTGGGTCTGAATCCCAGGTTGTTCCCTCTAGCCCTGGATGGACCTGCACTTCTCTTCTGCAGCCACCCTGGATCAATAACCCCCTGGGTAGGAAGGCACTTTCTTATCTGGTTTGCAATATTTCTCCTTCAAGCATTAAGGCTGTCTGACTTTAACCTTTAATTACCTCCTTTATCCCTTTCTGAGGTTCCTCTAGGTCCATTGTCTTTCAGCTTCACTTTCTCTCCTGGTCTTCTTCCCTCTAGTTATATTTGTGTAAAGTACATCCACCAGTCAGTAATGAAGCTAGCTGTACCTACTCTTATTCCAAACCACTATCTGGGCCCAGTCTTAAGGTAGCCTTGTAGCTTCTGCCATCATCCTGGGATATTCTGCACTTCGTCAGTTTTTTCCAGTAGCCACCTCTCCTTGTTTCAAAATTCCTGTCCCTATTGTACTTCTCACTAAGTTTCTGTTTTTTAAGGGATCATTACTTCACCTCTTAATTTTTGAGGGAAGCGAAATGCTGAACCCATTGAAGAATCAAGCTCTTCCCTATTGACAATACTAGCTCTTCCCATTTCCCCAGGTTCATTTGGATAACTGATAACTCAGGTGCCTCACACCCCAGGGAGTGGTCTTAACAGAATACAATAAATACAATTTTACAATATCAAACCACATAAAGCAAGAGTATTGAAACTACAGACATTACATACAATACAGGAGAAAACAACACCAACAAGAGAAAACATTTCTACCAAGAGATGAAGTATTGGGGAGGTTCTCTCACCCCTCTTTAATAAGGGGTTAATTTCTTTTTAAAACATAGATATTACAAATTAGCCCAGAGGTTTCAACCTGTGGTCTGCTGGCTATGGATTCTTTTGCTTGATGGTTTGTTAGTATTTTGTTTATAAAAATTTGGCATTTAAAGAATTTTCTTTCTTTTCTGTTAAACTCAAAGGGTTTGCTGATTGGTGCCGAAAGTCAATTATAAACTCTTGTCATTGTATCTTGGAGAAAAGAAATGGAATTTTGTCTCAACACTTGGACTTTTAAAACTTTGTTAGTCGTTGATTTTTATTTGACACATCATCTACCTGCTTAAAAACAAACTCCTTTCTATTCTTTTTGTCTTTGTCAGAAATTCTAAAATTTTTAATCCATGGCCAATCCAAAGTCTTTGCTGTGCAATGAACAGAAGTGAAATACCAGGGCATAGATGGTAATAAAGGAGTCTTTTACCCATTCCTTCTCTCTTGCATTTTCCCATCAAAATATTCCAAATTTACCAATCACCTAAAGATCTACACATCACTCTACTTGTCTCATCTCAGAAAATACATCTTCCTTATAATCACAGAAAGAAATAGAAATTATATAGATCGTGATTTCCTTTTACTTGAAAATTGTATAGCATAATAGAAGGAATATAGGTTTGGGAGATAGATAAATTGGGATTTGAATTCTGACTCTGCTACATACTGACTGTGTAATCTTAGAGAAGTTATTTGATCTCTGTAAGCCTTTTAGGATTGTTGTAAGGATAAAATGAAATTAAATAAGTAAGGTAATTGGCATGAATAGAAGCTACTATTGTTTCAGTTCTGGAACTCTCTCTACTTTCTCCCTTTATCCTCTTTAAAATCAAGTCTTCCACAGTTCAAAAGACACATGCCCTCCAGTCTCCTCCAGAAAGTGTTCCATCGGCTATTCTTGTCTTTGCTGTGTCTTCACACGTTCCCACTCCTCCTGACTTTATACAAAAACCCCACTGCACCTGAAAAACTTACTTCAACCCAGCATTCAAGATGTTACCATAACTCCTTCCTTCAAATCATGGGCAATTGGTGGTGAGAGTAATCAACGTCCTAAGTCTCAATTCAGTTAGTCCTACTTATTATCGTCTATCCTCCAACAGCTACTCCTTTACTCAAAAATTTTCAGAAAAGCCTTCAAGGCAGCATTCTTTCTCAGCGTCCTTTCTCATTCAGCACCTTTCTTTCCTCTGAATATTTTCTGCACCAGTAACACCATATATTATGTATGCAACATTGGACAAATTTTCCCCCACTTTGGACCTCTGTAATGCCACTACCTACTTAAGTTTTTGTTTCATTACTTATTCAGAACCATTCTAATCCTTATATTGTTTTTATTATTGGACTGTTGGGCCTTATTGCATCATATTTCTCTTCTCAAACCATTTCAACAAATTTAAGTCACTCATTTAAAAAATCTTCAATAGAATATGTCCACACCCAGATCAGTGTTAACAGTACACGTATATAAGTTTCTTTTCTCTGTTTTTCCTTAGGGATGCTACCTTCCCTATGATAATTCATAACTCTTTCATATATACTTCAGTTCTTGACTTTCTGAATACGTTTGCTTAAACCTCCCTCTTAACTTGAGCTACCATAGGATTCTGATGGACTCTGAACTTGTTTCTGAATCTTCTCCATTCCATTATGTGTTGTTCAGTTTTAACTATATTAAGTCCTGACATTCTGTATTAAATCTGCAACTTCAATTAAGTAAAAGTTATCTCAGAGTTTTTTACTTTGACTCACCTCCAGCCTCTCACTGGGATCCATATTAATGACCCTTGATGAAACTTTGCATTCTTCCAGGATAAGCACATAGTCTGAATTTTTACTCAATACTACAAAAGCAGGATAGGTAGAACATTACTATTCAACCACCATTTCCCCTGCCTTTATCACTAGAGTTTGTATCAGTCTAGCCTTAAAATCAATCTACCTCCAATTTGACCCAGTGTGAGATTGGGTAAGATTCCCAGTTTGAGACCTCCTTATTCACCTGCTCATTCGTCTTGTAACCAGTCTGCCTTTCCTCACACACACTGAAATTTCTAACACTGCCTCTGTACTTACTTTCAACCTGTCTTTCTATCCTATTTCATGTTCCCTTTTCACAGCATCATCCTCAATATCCATAGTCTTTATTGCTGCCTTTCTTAGATGATAACATCTCTCCAGAATGCAGCATAAACATGCATATCCACTCATTTCCTCTTTTCCCTCTTTTGGCCTTAGGGAAAAAACCCTCTGCTTGTTTGTACCGCCCAGGCTTGGTTCACATCTGTCCGGCCTTAAAATGGATTCAGTATGTGAACATGTGTGAACTTCCTCCTTGACCTACTTTTATTACTCAAAACAATCCCACCCTATTACATGCACCTTCAGGTTTGGATATCAGAAGTATTAATGTTGTAAGGATTGCTGCTGATGCTCTCCGTTCAGATTTCACTTCAGGAATTTATCTCTATATGACCATTTATTCTTCTGAATCAACCCGCCTCGACATGATTATCTGAAAGAGTTTTCAGGCAGCCGCCAGTTTCCCGACGACAATTTCTTTCTATATATTTCTCCCATTTTCCTTGATTCCATTAATTGTGATCAAGTTTAACAGGCAACACTATGGACTGTAACCATTATAATGTTCCTCAATATGTCTGAGAATGATTTAATATGTATACTGTTGATTTAATTCCAATTTTACTTTAAGAACTTCTTCCTTTCCATTTTTCCTCTGCTCCTTTTCATTGGAAGAATATTAAACATCTGAATACTATGTCCGTCTGTAGGATTCATATTTTAAAGTGCTAAATATAGTTCTTTCAAAGTCCAATTGATTGCACTGTACTGCCTTTGCTTTATACTTGACTATCCTATAGCCTCTCCCTCTTTAAATATTCTACATTGTCTTTCTTCCCGTAGAACAGTACTTGCCCACAGATATAAGAGATAGCATCTACACCTTCTTATGTTGACTAGTATGCTCCTACCAACTGGCATCAATACCACACATGCCACCCCTCTAGCCCCAAGGTGGCCGACATCCCCAGACCGTGAGCTCTTCAGGAGCTTTCCCGTTCTCTGCAATACTGCTTTACTGACCCTGAGCCCCTCTCATGACCATAAGGTTCTCTCCTCTCCTCCATGCCACCTGTCCCTTTCTTGTCCCATTGAATCCCCTGACACAACTCGTATTCTGTTGACTGCCTTCTCATGGCTGCCTGATGTCCACTGTATCTTGCTATCCATGCTAGATGTGGAAATAACCTTGCTGGGTCCGTGCTCTGCCATCTGATGAACTCTCATCTTCGAAAGACCCTCTGGTTCATCTTCAGCATCCTGTCCTACTTCCCCTACCACCTGCCAGTGATGACACAGATTCACTGTCTTTTCTTCGACATCTACTCCCATCATGATCTGCCCTCATGCTCACCCTGACGCCAGTTATTTTGTCCCCAACATGCTGTACCTAAATCCATCTACTGTTCTGATTTACCCCCAAGCCCAATACTTTTTTGGTTCTACCATTGTGGAGAGAGTTATTGCTTCTCTGGGCTTCTCTCTGACCTTTCACATCTCACCAGGTCACACAATGACAGGGATGTCTCTAGTGTTTTCCATGGGCCACTACCACCACCTCCTCATCCTTCTCTATTCTCCTCCCACCTCTCCTGCCTTCTTAGAATTCCTGAGCCACTCTGCGCTCTCCCCCTGCATGGGCTTCCTCAGGCCCATGGTCCACTTTGGGGGAAAGTTCCTAGATTCTCCACATCAACTCCCTCCTTAGAGATCTTTGCCATCCTTCTTTGTGCAGTGCATTCCTTGATGCTGTCTACAAGCCTCTCCTATTCCTAGCTGTTAGAGGCCATCACCTGCCCTCTCTCATTCTTCTAGCCAGCTGGACCACCTCTCCTCTACTGTACTCTCCCACGTCTAGGACACTGCTCACCTGACCTCCTACCTCCTGGGTCAGGTTCATGGCTTCTGCCACTTTACTTCTCTACCGCATACATAGCAAAGAAACTGTCTTACCTGAGCTATGTGGCATTCTTTCAGCTACCATCCGTGATTCTTCCAACTGGATTCAGTAGTCTTCTCTGAAGTGTTCCCTTCTTAAACCCCACCCACAGCTCAGGCCAATCAGTCGGCTTTGCTACATATATACTGTACTGACTGCAAGCTCCACCCACCAACCTATGCTCATATCCCTGAGGACCCAGGCTGTGCTTTCCTCTTGGGCATCTCTCAGCATTGCCCCTTGTATCCCTTCATGTTTCCCTTCAGATCCCATGTTGTACAAACTTCTGACACACCACTTGGGGAGCCTCTTCCTGTGATTCTTGTATCTCTTTCCTTTCACCACAACACTTTCGCCTTCAGCCTTTGTTCTAGCCTCACACCTGGGAACCCCAAGGCCAACCCCACCGCACTCAGTCTCAACCAGCACAATGTCCTGGCTACTGCTGTTGTCCCTCCTCTCCTTGCTTCCTCCCTCGCAATCATCTCTCTCCCAGGTGTTTTTCCTTGAATGTTGTCACCCATACCGTCTGCCCTTCCTTTCCTGTGGACCTCCCACCCGGTGCGCTCTGCTCACGGCCCCACAACCCAGCTTCCTTTGGGCCAGCACTCCCGTCTCTCTCACCCTCCTGTCGCATGCATCCTCGCTTCCGGGACCGTCACCTTGGCCATGCGCTCCCTACCCACCGCCAGTGAATCCCAACCACCCCCATCCTTCCAGGGGCCTAGTCGGCTACATCCATTTGCTCGCTGTCTGCCTCGTCCTGGGTCCTCGACCCACACCCACGGCTGACGTTCCTGACTCTGAGGCCTCCGTCCACCCCGACTCAGGGGCCCATGTGCTCATGCTCGTGCTCCACCTCTGCCCAGCTCTCCACTCTCTGCCCCTTCCACCCAGTGATTCTCACCCGAGGATGCATGGCCCCCAAGGCAGCCTATCAGCAGCATCTTTCGGGCGTGTTTTTGTGTTTTCTTTTTCCTTTGTTTTTGGTTTTGTTTTTGTTCGAGCAGAGCACTGCTCCCCCTCAGATGTTCTGATAGGCCTCCCTTGGGGGCCATGCCCGCAGCCCCCCGCCTCGGGTGAAATCCACCCCCCCCACCCCCGAGAAGAATCGCTGTTGTGGAAGCCCCACCTGCCTCCCTGGGCTGCACTCTCCCCGTGGGCGCCTCTAGCCTTCTGTCGGTTGCCACTGACGCTTGCTTGTGCCTCAAAGACCCCAGCATTGCCCCCACGCTGCCATCAGCCCGGCGCTGTCCTCTTGGCACCAGCGCAGGCCCTCGCCTGAACGCTCACCGACACCCGACACGCCCGAACCCCAGTCTCCGGTAGAGCTCTCTTCTTGTCACGCCCCGCCCCCCATCAACACCGCTCTAGCCCCCAGCCTCTAGGACTCTCAGGCACTGTGACAGTCTCTTTCCTTGGTCCCAATCTGCCCCTTCCCGGCCCTTGCCGCTGGCCCTCTCCCTAGGTTGTCCCTCCTCAGGTCAGACCCGCGACACGGTCCCCCTGCAGAGCACCGGCCCTGTGGTCCTCACGTCTCTCCTTGTTTCCTGCCAACCAGACCTTCCCCTTGCGTCTTTCCTGCAGCTACTCTCCTTGGTCCTCTCGGGGGCCATTCTCTCGTCTTCCTCACCCCCAGCCCTGCGTGGGCAATGACTCCACAAGCTCCGTTAAAGAAGATGGTTCCCTTCGTACCTAGAGCTCCGCTCATGTCCCTGCCAGCTCACCCTGCTCGCTACCTATCGATCGCCCCGCCTCCCCTCCTGTCCTACCCTGTCAACTTGACCCACACCCCAACCAGAACCCTGTTCCCACCCCATCCCCGCTTCCCACCCTGCCCCACCTCCCACCCCCACCCTGGTCCCCCACCCCCCACCCCGTCCCCATC
Organism: Equus przewalskii; assembly: GCF_037783145.1. NCBI lineage: Eukaryota > Metazoa > Chordata > Mammalia > Perissodactyla > Equidae > Equus > Equus przewalskii. The sequence goes on along the minus strand of NC_091834.1, from coordinate 85,029,991 downwards.
CCCCAACCCCATCCCCACCCCCCACCCCTTCCCCACCTCCCACCCCATCCCCGCCGGATCCGTAGTAAAGAGCCTGGCCAAAAAAGTTCTACTCTTGCCACAACATTCAAAGGCTGCAAGAGCAGCCACTGCTCCCCTCGCACTGCTAGCCACCCCTTCTCTGCTCCTCCTTCTCTATGCCTCTGCTCCCCTTGGCTGGCCCCTGATGTTCTTAACTTCCATCTTGTTGGCATCTCTGATATCTGTCTGGATGCAGACTCTGCCGACTTCCTCTTCACCTCACTCCCCCTGTTGGTGTCCAGCTTGTCTCCCTCCACCACACAATCCACCCTCCATCCTCCCCTGCATAGTTATCTTTACCTTGTCTCTCTAGGAGGGACTCTCCCTTCCAGCTGCTTCGAGGTCCAATTTTGACAATCCTTCCCTCGATCTTTCCTCTCGAGTTCATTTCATTCTGCCTTGCCCTGTTTTCCATGGATCAAGCCTCCTAAACAAGAGCCCCACCCCCGAAGCCCCACCATCCCACACCTTGCTCTCTCCCTCTGTGCCACTTTGCTGCCCAAATTATCTTCTTGGACTAGATGTATGACACCGCATTGGTTTGAAGGTCACCCCTCCTACCTTACTTCTCTGTCTGGAGTCTCTGTCCCCTGCTTGCTAGACCTCCACCCTTTCCAGCCACTTGCAATAGCAGAAGCATGGATTTGGTGATCACTGCAAAATGTCACTTCCCACCTTGATTCACTCCTCTGCCATTTCTAACTGTATCTGCCACCCACACACTGGACTCCATCCACATCCTGAATTCCCTAAGGTTACCTGCCAGTGGTTTCTGTACAGGCTACGCCTTAACGTGCCATGATGTCCCGTTTCCTCTTTATCACCACAGTCATTGTGGTGCCTTTCCACACTTGTTCTGAGAGCCCCAGGTATTCACCTGCCTGGACTATGGGGTCTCAGTTCCGCTATGCTCTGCTCCTACCATCTGGCCTCTACACTGCACGTGCCGATCCTCTTGTCCTCTGACAGCTGCTGACATCCCCACACTGGGAGCTTTTTAGGCTGCTTTCCCCTCTTCCATGGTGCCCCCTTTACCAAACCTGAGTCCCTTGCATGTTCTTAAAGTTCTCTCCCCCCCTTCCATGCTGCGCCTTCTTTTCCCTTCTAACGTAACCCAACTCACATCACATGGACCAACTTCTCATGGCTGACTTGCACTTTCTCTCTCTTTCCACACTGGGTGCTGAATGAATCTTGCTTAGCCCATGCTCTGCATTTCTCCAACTGTTGTCTTCGAGAGACTCTCAGCATCATCTTCAATATCCCATCCTACTTCCTGTACTACCTGCCTGTGATGCGACAGATTCCGTCTATTCCTTGACATCTACTCCCTTTGTGACGAGACGTCATGCTCACCACATTCCGAGCATTTTTGTCCCTACCTCTGAAAACACCTGCTGTCCCAATTCACCTCTAAACCCTTTACTTTTATCGGTGGGAGACAGTGGTTGCATACAAAACCTACCCTCTGACATTCACCATCTCACCATGCCCTTCAATGACTTCACCGTAAGTAATATTTCAAATGGACCACTACCTCTCCACCTCATCTGCTGGGTTCTCTTCCCACCTCACATGGCTTCCTCAGTGGCCATAACAATTCTGAGCTTTTGCTCCTGGATGAATGCCTGAAACCTTAGTCCACTCATGGGTAACAAAGTACCGAGATTCTACACAAACCAGATTCTGCACCAGCACTCCCTCCTTCGTGGTCAGCGCCGGCCCTCGTGGCCCGGCACGTCCCTGGTCCTCTGTGCAAGCCTTCTCTGTCCCCAGCGGTCAGGCGCCACGGCCTGCCTCTCTCACGCTTCCGGCCGGCTGGACCGCCTCTCCTCGACCCTACTCTCCCGCGCTCTGGGATGCTGCTCCCCTCACCTCCTGCCTCCAGGGCCCCATTTCCTTGCCTCTCCTCTCTGCTCCTCCCCTGCCTACAGAGCAACGGGACTGTCCTACCGGAGCCCGCGACGCTTCTTCAGCTACCCTCTGTGACTCTTCCAGCGGGCCTCAGGACTTGGCGCTGCTGTGTGCTCCATGCTTAGTCCCTCGCCCCCGGCTCAACCCGCTTCGGCCGGTCGTCTTCGCCTCGCACACAACGTACTGAGTGAGCACGCTCCACCCACCAAGCCGTGCGCACGCTCCCGCGGACCCAGGCTGGGCTGTCCTCCTGGACCTGCGCGAACGGCCCCGCCTGTAACCTTTCACCTTTCCCTTCAGACCCCCTGTTGCACACTCTTCTGGCACACCTCTCTCGGGGAGCCCCTTCCCGTGACTCTCCGTTTTCCTTTCCCCGCAGCGCTCCTGCCTTCTTTCTGCCCTCCCTCCGCCCTCACGCCTGTGAACCCCAACCTCACACCACTGCGCTCAGTCTCCAGCTGCACAGTGCCCTGGGTTCTGCCATCGTCCGTCCGTCCTTGCCTCCTTCCTTCCTCCCTCCCTAGCAGGCTTCGCTCTCCCACATGTCCCCCCTAGTGCTGTCTGCTGTCTCCCCTACCGCCTGCCCCTTCCTTTCCTGTGGACCTCCCACCCGGTGCGCTCTGCTGACATCCCCACAAGCCAGCTTCCTTTCCGGCCAGCACTCCCGTCTCTCTCACCCTCCTGTCGCATGCGTCCTCGCCTCCGGGACCGCCACCTTGGCCCTGCGCTCCCTACCCACCGCCGGTGAATCCCAACCACCCCCATCCTTCCAGGGGCCTAGTCGGCTACATCCATTTGCTCGCTGTCTGCCTCGTCCTGGGTCCTCGACCCACACCCACGGCTGACGTTCCTGACTCTCTAGGCCTCCGTCCACCCGGACTCAGGGGCCCATGTGCTCATGCTCGTGCTCCACCTCTCTGCCCAGCTCTCCACTCTCTGCCCCTTCCACCCAGTGATTCTCACCCGAGGATGCATGGCCCCCAAGGCAGCCTATCAGCAGCATCTTTCGGGCGTGTTTTTGTGTTTTCTTTTTCCTTTGTTTTTGGTTTTGTTTTTGTTCGAGCAGAGCACTGCTCCCCCTCAGATGTTCTGATAGGCCTCCCTTGGGGGCCATGCCCGCAGCCCCCCGCCTCGGGTGAATCCACCCCCCCCACCCCCGAGAAGAATCACTGTTGTGGAAGCCCCACCTGCCTCCCTGGGCTGCACTCTCCCCGTGGGCGCCTCTAGCCTTCCGTCGGTTGCCACTGACGCTTGCTTGTGCCTCAAAGACCCCAGCATTGCCCCCACGCTGCCATCAGCCCGGCGCTGTCCTCTTGGCACCAGCGCAGGCCCTCGCCTGAACGCTCACCGACACCCGACACGCCCGAACCCCAGTCTCCGGTAGAGCTCTCTTCTTGTCACGCCCCGCCCCGCCCCGCCCCGCCCCCCATCAACACCGCTCTAGCCCCCAGCCTCTAGGACTCTCAGGCACTGTGACAGTCTCTTTCCTTGGTCCCAATCTGCCCCTTCCCGGCCCTTGCCGCTGGCCCTCTCCCTAGGTTGTCCCTCCTCAGGTCAGACCCGCGACACGGTCCCCCTGCAGAGCACCGGCCCTGTGGTCCTCTCGTCTCTCCTCGTTTCCTGCCAACCAGACCTTCCCCTTGCGTCTTTCCTGCAGCTACTCTCCTTGGTCCTCTCGGGGGCCGTTCTCTCGTCTTCCTCACCCCCAGCCCTGCGTGGGTAACGACTCCTCAAGCTCCGTTAAAGAAGATGGTTCCCTTCGTACCTAGAGCTCCGCTCACGTCCCCGCCAGCTCCCCGCCTCCCCCCCAGCTGGCTGCCTGTCCATCGCCCCGCCTCCCCTCCTGTCCCACCCTGTCAACTCGACCCACCCCCCAGCCTGAACCCCGTCCCCAACGCCCACCCCATCCCTGCCGGATCCGTAGTAAAGAGCCTGGCCGAAGAGTTCCACCCTTGCCACCACATTCAAGGCTGCAGGAGCAGCCACTGCTCTCCGCCCACCGCTAGCCACCCCTTCTCCGCTCCTCCTTCCCCATGCCTCTGCCCCCGTTGGCGGGCCCCCGACGCGCCTCACTTCCAGCCCGCTGGCACCTCCGCCACCTCTCTGGATGTGGACATCCACATCTGCCACCTGCCTCTCATTTTCGCAAAACCCTCCTGTTGGTGTCCAGCCTGTCTTCCTTCCACCCACTCCACTCTCCATCCTCTCCTGCGGGGCCCTCTGAAGCCTGTCTGTCTCGGGGAGGTGACGCTCCCGCTGCAGTAGCCTCTCACGTTCAAGCTTCTCCCTTGCGACCTCTCCTCACGGGACGGGACGGGACGGGACGGGACGGGACGCATGGCTGCCCTTCCCCTAGTCGGCCCAGCAGAGCGCCCAGCCTCTTCCCTACGGCTCACGCCTCTCCTCTCAGAGCTCCCTAACGCCTGGCATTTAGTTGTATTCAGTCATCCCTTCTCCTTGGGGCTGTGCTCCCTCCCGTGTAGGGCCCTCACTGCTCACGCTCTTTCCATCCCCTCAGCGGGCCGCGTTCACTCCAGAAGCCATCTGCTGTCTCTCGTCTCGTCCTTCCGCTGGCTCCCACCACCGCCTTCCCTTGAGGCTCCCTCTTCCCTAGCCTTGGCCCGTCTCACCTTCCTGCCTCTTCCGTCTTCCCTTGCATCAAGCCACTGTCTACTGGCCTCTACGCGGTCCCGCCACTCAGTCCTCTGCTTCCTTCCTTTGCCCCCACGCCTTCCTTCTCTCTTCTTTCTTCGGGACCCATGCTGCGCCCCTGCCCATCGCCCTTGCTCTCCTGCTCCCAGTGGACCAGGTCGGGATCCACCCCGCTCTGCCCTCTTGCCCTCTTGGGCACGGTCCCCTCACAACACCCACATGCAGACTTTGAGACGCTCCTCTCGGTCTCCAGCCCTTTCTGCCTTGCCCTCTCTCTGTTGTCCCTCGGCTCCAGCCCGCAGGGCAAGAGCCCCCACCTCCCAGCCCCCACTGTCCCACCCCTCGCTCTCTCCCTCCGCGCCCCTTGGCTGGCAACGTCATCTTCTCCGACCCGACCTGTGACCCCGCGCTGGTCTGAAGGTCCCCGTCTATCCGTGCTTGCCTCTGCGGGCTCCTCCCGCCACGTGCTAGACTACCTCCATTCCTCTCCGGGTCCCCTGAAATAGCAGAAGCAGGCATTTGGTGATCTTTGCGAACCCTCACCTCCGCCTTGCTTCCTACCTGCTCCTCTGCCATTCCTAAGCGTGCCTGCCATCCACACCCTGGACTCCCTGCTCGTGAGTCCATCCCGAAGGCCCTGACGTGCTTCCTGAGCGGGGCGCCTCATAACTGCCAGCCTGCCCCGTTTCCTCTGTGTCACTACAGCCACTGTATCCCCTTTCCGCACCTGTTCCCCAGGGCTCCGGCTCTTCACACCCCCCCGGGCCGTGAGTCCCGCCTCCGCGCTCCCGCCCTGCTCCTGCCACGTGGCCTCCATTCCTCCCCTGCCAAGCCCCTTGCCCAGACATCGGGCCCGTGTCCCAACACCGCACGCTCTTCAGGCTGGCTTCCCCTTTTCCCACCCGGAGTCCCCCCGCACGTTCACGAGGTTCCCTCCCCTCTTCAGTCCCGCCTGCCCCTGTCTCTTCCCATCGGCTATCCTGACCCCACCCACAGCCCGCAGACCACCTGCTCACGGCTGCCCGAGACTCCACTATCGCCCTCTGCGCACGTCCCTGCTGTGCGGATTTCAACCCTTCTTGGCCCATCCTCCTCTTTTTCTCCCACTGTCGTCTCTGAGAGACCCTCGCGTCATCTTCAGCTCCCGTCCTCCTCGCCCTCGTAGCTGTCGGGCACGTGAGGCAGCCACCGTCTTTTCCCAGCAACTTGTGCCCTGGACGCCCTGCCCTCATGCTCCCCTCCTTGCCATCTTCATCGCCAACGTGCTGTGCCGAATCCATCTGCTCTCCCAGTTCGCTCCCAAGGCCCCTACCCTTTTAGCTGCCACCATTTTTGAGACGGTCACTCCTCCTCTGGGCGTCTCTCTGACCTTTCCCGTCTCCCCGTGCCCCACACTGACAGGGCTGTCTCCAGCACCTTCCAGGCCACTACCACCACCACCTCATCCTCCTCCGTTCTCCTCCCTCCCGCCTCTCCTGCGTTCCTTGATTCCTCGCCCACGCTGTGCTCTGCTCCCGGGTGCGCTTCCTCAGGGCCCTGGTCCACTCACGGGAACACACTTCCTTGATTCTCCACGTCCAGCCCTTCCTTCGGGCCCTTCGCCGGCCCTCGTGGCCCGCCACGTCCCTGATCCTCTGTGCAAGCCTCTCCTGTCCCCAGCGGTCAGGCGCCACGGCCTGCCTCTCTCACGCTTCCGGCCGGCTGGACCGCCTCTCCTCGACCCTACTCTCCCGCGTCTTGCACGCTGCTCCCCTCACCTCCTGCCTCCAGGGCCCCATTTCCTTGCCTCTCCTCTCTGCTCCTCCCCTGCCTACAGAGCAACGGGACTGTCCTACCGGAGCCCGCGAACGTTCTTTCAGCTACCCTCTGTGACTCTTCCAGCGGGCCTCAGGACTTGGCGCTGCCGTGTGCTCCATGCTTAGTCCCTCGCCCCCGGCTCAACCCGCTTCGGCCGGTCGTCTTCGCCTCGCACACAACGTACTGAGTGAGCACGCTCCACCCACCAAGCCGTGCGCACGTCTCCGCGGACCCAGGCTGGGCTGTCCTCCTGGACCTGCGCGAACGGCCCCGCCTGTAACCTTTCACCTTTCCCTTCAGACCCCCTGTTGCACACTCTTCTGGCACACCTCTCGGGGAGCCCCTTCCCGTGACTCTCCGTTTTCCTTTCCCCGCAGCGCTCCTGCCTTCTTTCTGCCCTCCCTCCGCCCTCACGCCTGTGAACCCCAACCTCACACCACTGCGCTCAGTCTCCAGCTGCACAGTGCCCTGGGTTCTGCCATCGTCCGTCCGTCCTTGCCTCCTTCCTTCCTCCCTCCCTAGCAGGCTTCGCTCTCCCACATGTCCCCCCTAGTGCTGTCTGCTGTCTCCCCTACCGCCTGCCCCTTCCTTTCCTGTGGACCTCCCACCCGGTGCGCTCTGCTCACATCCCCACAAGCCAGCTTCCTTTCGGCCAGCACTCCCGTCTCTCTCACCCTCCTGTCGCATGCGTCCTCGCCTCCGGGACCGCCACCTTGGCCCTGCGCTCCCTACCCACCGCCGGTGAATCCCAACCACCCCCATCCTTCCAGGGGCCTAGTCGGCTACATCCATTTGCTCGCTGTCTGCCTCGTCCTGGGTCCTCGACCCACACCCACGGCTGACGTTCCTGACTCTGAGGCCTCCGTCCACCCCGACTCAGGGGCCCATGTGCTCATGCTCGTGCTCCACCTCTCTGCCCAGCTCTCCACTCTCTGCCCCTTCCACCCAGTGATTCTCACCCGAGGATGCATGGCCCCCAAGGCAGCCTATCAGCAGCATCTTTCGGGCGTGTTTTTGTGTTTTCTTTTTCCTTTGTTTTTGGTTTTGTTTTTGTTCGAGCAGAGCACTGCTCCCCCTCAGATGTTCTGATAGGCCTCCCTTGGGGGCCATGCCCGCAGCCCCCCGCCTCGGGTGAAATCCACCCCCCCCACCCCCGAGAAGAATCACTGTTGTGGAAGCCCCACCTGCCTCCCTGGGCTGCACTCTCCCCGTGGGCGCCTCTAGCCTTCCGTCGGTTGCCACTGACGCTTGCTTGTGCCTCAAAGACCCCAGCATTGCCCCCACGCTGCCATCAGCCCGGCGCTGTCCTCTTGGCACCAGCGCAGGCCCTCGCCTGAACGCTCACCGACACCCGACACGCCCGAACCCCAGTCTCCGGTAGAGCTCTCTTCTTGTCACGCCCCGCCCCGCCCCGCCCCGCCCCCCATCAACACCGCTCTAGCCCCCAGCCTCTAGGACTCTCAGGCACTGTGACAGTCTCTTTCCTTGGTCCCAATCTGCCCCTTCCCGGCCCTTGCCGCTGGCCCTCTCCCTAGGTTGTCCCTCCTCAGGTCAGACCCGCGACACGGTCCCCCTGCAGAGCACCGGCCCTGTGGTCCTCTCGTCTCTCCTCGTTTCCTGCCAACCAGACCTTCCCCTTGCGTCTTTCCTGCAGCTACTCTCCTTGGTCCTCTCGGGGGCCGTTCTCTCGTCTTCCTCACCCCCAGCCCTGCGTGGGTAACGACTCCTCAAGCTCCGTTAAAGAAGATGGTTCCCTTCGTACCTAGAGCTCCGCTCACGTCCCCGCCAGCTCCCCGCCTCCCCCCCAGCTGGCTGCCTGTCCATCGCCCCGCCTCCCCTCCTGTCCCACCCTGTCAACTCGACCCACCCCCCAGCCTGAACCCCGTCCCCAACGCCCACCCCATCCCTGCCGGATCCGTAGTAAAGAGCCTGGCCGAAGAGTTCCACCCTTGCCACCACATTCAAGGCTGCAGGAGCAGCCACTGCTCTCCGCCCACCGCTAGCCACCCCTTCTCCGCTCCTCCTTCCCCATGCCTCTGCCCCCGTTGGCGGGCCCCCGACGCGCCTCACTTCCAGCCCGCTGGCACCTCCGCCACCTCTCTGGATGTGGACATCCACATCTGCCACCTGCCTCTCATTTTCGCAAAACCCTCCTGTTGGTGTCCAGCCTGTCTTCCTTCCACCCACTCCACTCTCCATCCTCTCCTGCGGGGCCCTCTGAAGCCTGTCTGTCTCGGGGAGGTGACGCTCCCGCTGCAGTAGCCTCTCACGTTCAAGCTTCTCCCTTGCGACCTCTCCTCACGGGACGGGACGGGACGGGACGGGACGGGACGCATGGCTGCCCTTCCCCTAGTCGGCCCAGCAGAGCGCCCAGCCTCTTCCCTACGGCTCACGCCTCTCCTCTCAGAGCTCCCTAACGCCTGGCATTTAGTTGTATTCAGTCATCCCTTCTCCTTGGGGCTGTGCTCCCTCCCGTGTAGGGCCCTCACTGCTCACGCTCTTTCCATCCCCTCAGCGGGCCGCGTTCACTCCAGAAGCCATCTGCTGTCTCTCGTCTCGTCCTTCCGCTGGCTCCCACCACCGCCTTCCCTTGAGGCTCCCTCTTCCCTAGCCTTGGCCCGTCTCACCTTCCTGCCTCTTCCGTCTTCCCTTGCATCAAGCCACTGTCTACTGGCCTCTACGCGGTCCCGCCACTCAGTCCTCTGCTTCCTTCCTTTGCCCCCACGCCTTCCTTCTCTCTTCTTTCTTCGGGACCCATGCTGCGCCCCTGCCCATCGCCCTTGCTCTCCTGCTCCCAGTGGACCAGGTCGGGATCCACCCCGCTCTGCCCTCTTGCCCTCTTGGGCACGGTCCCCTCACAACACCCACATGCAGACTTTGAGACGCTCCTCTCGGTCTCCAGCCCTTTCTGCCTTGCCCTCTCTCTGTTGTCCCTCGGCTCCAGCCCGCAGGGCAAGAGCCCCCACCTCCCAGCCCCCACTGTCCCACCCCTCGCTCTCTCCCTCCGCGCCCCTTGGCTGGCAACGTCATCTTCTCCGACCCGACCTGTGACCCCGCGCTGGTCTGAAGGTCCCCGTCTATCCGTGCTTGCCTCTGCGGGCTCCTCCCGCCACGTGCTAGACTACCTCCATTCCTCTCCGGGTCCCCTGAAATAGCAGAAGCAGGCATTTGGTGATCTTTGCGAACCCTCACCTCCGCCTTGCTTCCTACCTGCTCCTCTGCCATTCCTAAGCGTGCCTGCCATCCACACCCTGGACTCCCTGCTCGTGAGTCCATCCCGAAGGCCCTGACGTGCTTCCTGAGCGGGGTGCCTCATAACTGCCAGCCTGCCCCGTTTCCTCTGTGTCACTACAGCCACTGTATCCCCTTTCCGCACCTGTTCCCCAGGGCTCCGGCTCTTCACACCCCCCCGGGCCGTGAGTCCCGCCTCCGCGCTCCCGCCCTGCTCCTGCCACGTGGCCTCCATTCCTCCCCTGCCAAGCCCCTTGCCCAGACATCGGGCCCGTGTCCCAACACCGCACGCTCTTCAGGCTGGCTTCCCCTTTTCCCACCCGGAGTCCCCCCGCACGTTCACGAGGTTCCCTCCCCTCTTCAGTCCCGCCTGCCCCTGTCTCTTCCCATCGGCTATCCTGACCCCACCCACAGCCCGCAGACCACCTGCTCACGGCTGCCCGAGACTCCACTATCGCCCTCTGCGCACGTCCCTGCTGTGCGGATTTCAACCCTTCTTGGCCCATCCTCCTCTTTTTCTCCCACTGTCGTCTCTGAGAGACCCTCGCGTCATCTTCAGCTCCCGTCCTCCTCGCCCTCGTAGCTGTCGGGCACGTGAGGCAGCCACCGTCTTTTCCCAGCAACTTGTGCCCTGGACGCCCTGCCCTCATGCTCCCCTCCTTGCCATCTTCATCGCCAACGTGCTGTGCCGAATCCATCTGCTCTCCCAGTTCGCTCCCAAGGCCCCTACCCTTTTAGCTGCCACCATTTTTGAGACGGTCACTCCTCCTCTGGGCGTCTCTCTGACCTTTCCCGTCTCCCCGTGCCCCACACTGACAGGGCTGTCTCCAGCACCTTCCAGGCCACTACCACCACCACCTCATCCTCCTCCGTTCTCCTCCCTCCCGCCTCTCCTGCGTTCCTTGATTCCTCGCCCACGCTGTGCTCTGCTCCCGGGTGCGCTTCCTCAGGGCCCTGGTCCACTCACGGGAACACACTTCCTTGATTCTCCACGTCCAGCCCTTCCTTCGGGCCCTTCGCCGGCCCTCGTGGCCCGCCACGTCCCTGGTCCTCTGTGCAAGCCTCTCCTGTCCCCAGCGGTCAGGCGCCACGGCCTGCCTCTCTCACGCTTCCGGCCGGCTGGACCGCCTCTCCTCGACCCTACTCTCCCGCGTCTTGCACGCTGCTCCCCTCACCTCCTGCCTCCAGGGCCCCATTTCCTTGCCTCTCCTCTCTGCTCCTCCCCTGCCTACAGAGCAACGGGACTGTCCTACCGGAGCCCGCGAACGTTCTTTCAGCTACCCTCTGTGACTCTTCCAGCGGGCCTCAGGACTTGGCGCTGCCGTGTGCTCCATGCTTAGTCCCTCGCCCCCGGCTCAACCCGCTTCGGCCGGTCGTCTTCGCCTCGCACACAACGTACTGAGTGAGCACGCTCCACCCACCAAGCCGTGCGCACGTCTCCGCGGACCCAGGCTGGGCTGTCCTCCTGGACCTGCGCGAACGGCCCCGCCTGTAACCTTTCACCTTTCCCTTCAGACCCCCTGTTGCACACTCTTCTGGCACACCTCTCGGGGAGCCCCTTCCCGTGACTCTCCGTTTTCCTTTCCCCGCAGCGCTCCTGCCTTCTTTCTGCCCTCCCTCCGCCCTCACGCCTGTGAACCCCAACCTCACACCACTGCGCTCAGTCTCCAGCTGCACAGTGCCCTGGGTTCTGCCATCGTCCGTCCGTCCTTGCCTCCTTCCTTCCTCCCTCCCTAGCAGGCTTCGCTCTCCCACATGTCCCCCCTAGTGCTGTCTGCTGTCTCCCCTACCGCCTGCCCCTTCCTTTCCTGTGGACCTCCCACCCGGTGCGCTCTGCTCACATCCCCACAAGCCAGCTTCCTTTCGGCCAGCACTCCCGTCTCTCTCACCCTCCTGTCGCATGCGTCCTCGCCTCCGGGACCGCCACCTTGGCCCTGCGCTCCCTACCCACCGCCGGTGAATCCCAACCACCCCCATCCTTCCAGGGGCCTAGTCGGCTACATCCATTTGCTCGCTGTCTGCCTCGTCCTGGGTCCTCGACCCACACCCACGGCTGACGTTCCTGACTCTGAGGCCTCCGTCCACCCCGACTCAGGGGCCCATGTGCTCATGCTCGTGCTCCACCTCTCTGCCCAGCTCTCCACTCTCTGCCCCTTCCACCCAGTGATTCTCACCCGAGGATGCATGGCCCCCAAGGCAGCCTATCAGCAGCATCTTTCGGGCGTGTTTTTGTGTTTTCTTTTTCCTTTGTTTTTGGTTTTGTTTTTGTTCGAGCAGAGCACTGCTCCCCCTCAGATGTTCTGATAGGCCTCCCTTGGGGGCCATGCCCGCAGCCCCCCGCCTCGGGTGAAATCCACCCCCCCCACCCCCGAGAAGAATCACTGTTGTGGAAGCCCCACCTGCCTCCCTGGGCTGCACTCTCCCCGTGGGCGCCTCTAGCCTTCCGTCGGTTGCCACTGACGCTTGCTTGTGCCTCAAAGACCCCAGCATTGCCCCCACGCTGCCATCAGCCCGGCGCTGTCCTCTTGGCACCAGCGCAGGCCCTCGCCTGAACGCTCACCGACACCCGACACGCCCGAACCCCAGTCTCCGGTAGAGCTCTCTTCTTGTCACGCCCCGCCCCGCCCCGCCCCGCCCCCCATCAACACCGCTCTAGCCCCCAGCCTCTAGGACTCTCAGGCACTGTGACAGTCTCTTTCCTTGGTCCCAATCTGCCCCTTCCCGGCCCTTGCCGCTGGCCCTCTCCCTAGGTTGTCCCTCCTCAGGTCAGACCCGCGACACGGTCCCCCTGCAGAGCACCGGCCCTGTGGTCCTCTCGTCTCTCCTCGTTTCCTGCCAACCAGACCTTCCCCTTGCGTCTTTCCTGCAGCTACTCTCCTTGGTCCTCTCGGGGGCCGTTCTCTCGTCTTCCTCACCCCCAGCCCTGCGTGGGTAACGACTCCTCAAGCTCCGTTAAAGAAGATGGTTCCCTTCGTACCTAGAGCTCCGCTCACGTCCCCGCCAGCTCCCCGCCTCCCCCCCAGCTGGCTGCCTGTCCATCGCCCCGCCTCCCCTCCTGTCCCACCCTGTCAACTCGACCCACCCCCCAGCCTGAACCCCGTCCCCAACGCCCACCCCATCCCTGCCGGATCCGTAGTAAAGAGCCTGGCCGAAGAGTTCCACCCTTGCCACCACATTCAAGGCTGCAGGAGCAGCCACTGCTCTCCGCCCACCGCTAGCCACCCCTTCTCCGCTCCTCCTTCCCCATGCCTCTGCCCCCGTTGGCGGGCCCCCGACGCGCCTCACTTCCAGCCCGCTGGCACCTCCGCCACCTCTCTGGATGTGGACATCCACATCTGCCACCTGCCTCTCATTTTCGCAAAACCCTCCTGTTGGTGTCCAGCCTGTCTTCCTTCCACCCACTCCACTCTCCATCCTCTCCTGCGGGGCCCTCTGAAGCCTGTCTGTCTCGGGGAGGTGACGCTCCCGCTGCAGTAGCCTCTCACGTTCAAGCTTCTCCCTTGCGACCTCTCCTCACGGGACGGGACGGGACGGGACGGGACGGGACGGGACGCATGGCTGCCCTTCCCCTAGTCGGCCCAGCAGAGCGCCCAGCCTCTTCCCTACGGCTCACGCCTCTCCTCTCAGAGCTCCCTAACGCCTGGCATTTAGTTGTATTCAGTCATCCCTTCTCCTTGGGGCTGTGCTCCCTCCCGTGTAGGGCCCTCACTGCTCACGCTCTTTCCATCCCCTCAGCGGGCCGCGTTCACTCCAGAAGCCATCTGCTGTCTCTCGTCTCGTCCTTCCGCTGGCTCCCACCACCGCCTTCCCTTGAGGCTCCCTCTTCCCTAGCCTTGGCCCGTCTCACCTTCCTGCCTCTTCCGTCTTCCCTTGCATCAAGCCACTGTCTACTGGCCTCTACGCGGTCCCGCCACTCAGTCCTCTGCTTCCTTCCTTTGCCCCCACGCCTTCCTTCTCTCTTCTTTCTTCGGGACCCATGCTGCGCCCCTGCCCATCGCCCTTGCTCTCCTGCTCCCAGTGGACCAGGTCGGGATCCACCCCGCTCTGCCCTCTTGCCCTCTTGGGCACGGTCCCCTCACAACACCCACATGCAGACTTTGAGACGCTCCTCTCGGTCTCCAGCCCTTTCTGCCTTGCCCTCTCTCTGTTGTCCCTCGGCTCCAGCCCGCAGGGCAAGAGCCCCCACCTCCCAGCCCCCACTGTCCCACCCCTCGCTCTCTCCCTCCGCGCCCCTTGGCTGGCAACGTCATCTTCTCCGACCCGACCTGTGACCCCGCGCTGGTCTGAAGGTCCCCGTCTATCCGTGCTTGCCTCTGCGGGCTCCTCCCGCCACGTGCTAGACTACCTCCATTCCTCTCCGGGTCCCCTGAAATAGCAGAAGCAGGCATTTGGTGATCTTTGCGAACCCTCACCTCCGCCTTGCTTCCTACCTGCTCCTCTGCCATTCCTAAGCGTGCCTGCCATCCACACCCTGGACTCCCTGCTCGTGAGTCCATCCCGAAGGCCCTGACGTGCTTCCTGAGCGGGGTGCCTCATAACTGCCAGCCTGCCCCGTTTCCTCTGTGTCACTACAGCCACTGTATCCCCTTTCCGCACCTGTTCCCCAGGGCTCCGGCTCTTCACACCCCCCCGGGCCGTGAGTCCCGCCTCCGCGCTCCCGCCCTGCTCCTGCCACGTGGCCTCCATTCCTCCCCTGCCAAGCCCCTTGCCCAGACATCGGGCCCGTGTCCCAACACCGCACGCTCTTCAGGCTGGCTTCCCCTTTCCCACCCGGAGTCCCCCCGCACGTTCACGAGGTTCCCTCCCCTCTTCAGTCCCGCCTGCCCCTGTCTCTTCCCATCGGCTATCCTGACCCCACCCACAGCCCGCAGACCACCTGCTCACGGCTGCCCGAGACTCCACTATCGCCCTCTGCGCACGTCCCTGCTGTGCGGATTTCAACCCTTCTTGGCCCATCCTCCTCTTTTTCTCCCACTGTCGTCTCTGAGAGACCCTCGCGTCATCTTCAGCTCCCGTCCTCCTCGCCCTCGTAGCTGTCGGGCACGTGAGGCAGCCACCGTCTTTTCCCAGCAACTTGTGCCCTGGACGCCCTGCCCTCATGCTCCCCTCCTTGCCATCTTCATCGCCAACGTGCTGTGCCGAATCCATCTGCTCTCCCAGTTCGCTCCCAAGGCCCCTACCCTTTTAGCTGCCACCATTTTTGAGACGGTCACTCCTCCTCTGGGCGTCTCTCTGACCTTTCCCGTCTCCCCGTGCCCCACACTGACAGGGCTGTCTCCAGCACCTTCCAGGCCACTACCACCACCACCTCATCCTCCTCCGTTCTCCTCCCTCCCGCCTCTCCTGCGTTCCTTGATTCCTCGCCCACGCTGTGCTCTGCTCCCGGGTGCGCTTCCTCAGGGCCCTGGTCCACTCACGGGAACACACTTCCTTGATTCTCCACGTCCAGCCCTTCCTTCGGGCCCTTCGCCGGCCCTCGTGGCCCGCCACGTCCCTGGTCCTCTGTGCAAGCCTCTCCTGTCCCCAGCGGTCAGGCGCCACGGCCTGCCTCTCTCACGCTTCCGGCCGGCTGGACCGCCTCTCCTCGACCCTACTCTCCCGCGTCTTGCACGCTGCTCCCCTCACCTCCTGCCTCCAGGGCCCCATTTCCTTGCCTCTCCTCTCTGCTCCTCCCCTGCCTACAGAGCAACGGGACTGTCCTACCGGAGCCCGCGAACGTTCTTTCAGCTACCCTCTGTGACTCTTCCAGCGGGCCTCAGGACTTGGCGCTGCCGTGTGCTCCATGCTTAGTCCCTCGCCCCCGGCTCAACCCGCTTCGGCCGGTCGTCTTCGCCTCGCACACAACGTACTGAGTGAGCACGCTCCACCCACCAAGCCGTGCGCACGTCTCCGCGGACCCAGGCTGGGCTGTCCTCCTGGACCTGCGCGAACGGCCCCGCCTGTAACCTTTCACCTTTCCCTTCAGACCCCCTGTTGCACACTCTTCTGGCACACCTCTCGGGGAGCCCCTTCCCGTGACTCTCCGTTTTCCTTTCCCCGCAGCGCTCCTGCCTTCTTTCTGCCCTCCCTCCGCCCTCACGCCTGTGAACCCCAACCTCACACCACTGCGCTCAGTCTCCAGCTGCACAGTGCCCTGGGTTCTGCCATCGTCCGTCCGTCCTTGCCTCCTTCCTTCCTCCCTCCCTAGCAGGCTTCGCTCTCCCACATGTCCCCCCTAGTGCTGTCTGCTGTCTCCCCTACCGCCTGCCCCTTCCTTTCCTGTGGACCTCCCACCCGGTGCGCTCTGCTCACATCCCCACAAGCCAGCTTCCTTTCGGCCAGCACTCCCGTCTCTCTCACCCTCCTGTCGCATGCGTCCTCGCCTCCGGGACCGCCACCTTGGCCCTGCGCTCCCTACCCACCGCCGGTGAATCCCAACCACCCCCATCCTTCCAGGGGCCTAGTCGGCTACATCCATTTGCTCGCTGTCTGCCTCGTCCTGGGTCCTCGACCCACACCCACGGCTGACGTTCCTGACTCTGAGGCCTCCGTCCACCCCGACTCAGGGGCCCATGTGCTCATGCTCGTGCTCCACCTCTCTGCCCAGCTCTCCACTCTCTGCCCCTTCCACCCAGTGATTCTCACCCGAGGATGCATGGCCCCCAAGGCAGCCTATCAGCAGCATCTTTCGGGCGTGTTTTTGTGTTTTCTTTTTCCTTTGTTTTTGGTTTTGTTTTTGTTCGAGCAGAGCACTGCTCCCCCTCAGATGTTCTGATAGGCCTCCCTTGGGGGCCATGCCCGCAGCCCCCCGCCTCGGGTGAAATCCACCCCCCCCACCCCCGAGAAGAATCACTGTTGTGGAAGCCCCACCTGCCTCCCTGGGCTGCACTCTCCCCGTGGGCGCCTCTAGCCTTCCGTCGGTTGCCACTGACGCTTGCTTGTGCCTCAAAGACCCCAGCATTGCCCCCACGCTGCCATCAGCCCGGCGCTGTCCTCTTGGCACCACCACCTGCCTTTCCATAATCACTTACTCACACCCCACATGACTGAATCCCCAGTTTACTTCTAGAGTATACTTTCCTTTCTTTTCTTTATCTTGCCTCTTTATCCCGAATCAGTACTCTTGCTGTTATATTCTTTTTTTTTAGTTATGTGTTTCTTCCATGCATCCCTCATTCCACTGTTTCATTTTACTTCCTTCCCACGTTCTTAGTGTTTACTTTGCTTGATTAGAATTTTTCAAATCTATTCACTGAAGCACTCAATCTTTTCCATATTCAATATTACACAGGACACACTCTAACCTTTTACTCTCATCACTTATTCCTCTACTCCTTTCAGTTCAAGAGTCTTAATTGTCATCGCTTGTAGATCTTGTCGAAAACTTGGCACCTTCCTGAACTCACCTCTGGAAAAGTACATATACTCTTAATCTTATCATCTGATTTCCCTCTCATCCCCATTCAATATTTTCTATTTTCTCATTAATATTTTCTATCTTTCACATTTACATACTCTGACAAATTTGGCAAGACCCTCTGTCTCACCACCTTAATTTATACACTGTTTGCTGTCATCCCCCTCATGCATTGCCCTGCTGCACTCTGATTTTTCATTGTCTGTGTATATGGTACAATGCATGCAATTTTCCTGTCCTCTTTCCCTCTGTTATTTCCATTATTATTGAGGACATTTTTGTCTGATTTTTGTTTTTTCTCAAGGACTCTCTTATTCCTGTGTGTAACTCTAGTTTTGCATATCTATTCTGTACCTCTCTTTTTCTTCTCTACCATATTTAAGCCCCTTCGCCCCATCATTTCCCCATTTCATAATTTGTCTAATACATTTTTTCTGACAAAGTTAGAAATCTTTTCCAGTTACAGATGTGCACTTCTCACTTCCATTCCTTGTCACCCATTGCCCCATGTCACCTCAATTCCTCTATCCATTTCTGAACTTTTTCCACTCCTTTGTCTGTAATTTGATTAAATATAGAACTCAATCTATCTTTTCCACTTTGTCTTTATCTAATATTCCATTCTAATGCATATAGTTGCTTTCTGACTTATTTCTGTCCTGCCTTCACTTTGTTCAATACCTTTGGCCAGTCTTTAATCCTATATCCATGTCCTTGATTTATGCACTACTTCTGTGGCCCTCAGGTTTCTGGGTCTCCTTACTGTGAAGTTGTTTTACCTTATATTTACTGTAGTTACCCTGAAATGTTGTCTAATCCTCATAGGGCTCTTTTCTCTTTGTTTCTGTCATCCATAGTCTTCCTTGTTCCATTAGATACAATTATACTGCCCAATCTTGTTTTTCAATATGTCATTCCTTACATGACCTTTACAATCTAAAGGTAAACTTTTCTTTTCCACCCATCTTCTTGTTTGCCCTTTTTTTCCTATTCTGCTTTTTTTTAACCATCCATATACCAAGTATGTATCATTCTCATTACACTCACTAATACCTTCCTCTTTGGTTCCTCTTTTTCTTCTACATTCATTGCTCAATCCATTTCCATATTTCTTCTTTCCCACATATTTTGCTGAACTGCTTTGGTTTTCTATTTATTCCTTGATAGGATCCCTGAAACTTGCCTTGCTTCACGTCCGCTTCACTGAACCTGTCTCTAACCTTTCTATCAACCCCACTTTTTATGCAAACACATTTTCCTGGAGACTGTCCCTCATATGTCTTATTTTCACTTATCTCTTTATCTTCCCTGCCCCGTCTTCCTTTAAGAAATGCCTCACCACCCAGTTCTCTTCCTGACCCAACTGCTTTATAAGTACAAGCAATTTTCATTATCCTTTGTTTAAAATATGCTGAATAACAATTTTTGTTAGTAAATACTTATACTACAATATCTTAAATTTGAAAAGGCCTTCAACCATCTCCCTTTAAAAAAATCCAACATATTTTCTCACCCATCACAAAAATACTATTATAAAAACTTTGAAGCATTTCTTTTATATAAACATTTTAAAGGACAACTATATATTTAACACAGAATTCATTCATTAGTGTACATGTTTATACGTAGTACAAAATGATCCCATACTATGATATAAGACTATAACTGCATTCTCCCGCTACACTGCAAGGAATAATGAAAAGTTTTCAAGATAAATAACAAATGCATATACATTTTTTTAAATGAAATATATAAATAAGAAACTTTTTAGAAACATTTACTTACCAATTGTTGAATTGCTTGAGCCGTTCCACACACATTGCAGGGAAGGTGGTGGGAATAACGCACAACACTTTTAAACACCTTGAGCTTAGGTAGGAAGCCTATCAGCAGAAGAAGTATGACCACAGCAAACATATACAATCCCAAACAGACTTGTTGGAAAGTAAAAGTTTTTGCTAGCACAAGAATGTTAACTCACTGTACCAAGCTTCCCAAACACATGGAGGTATATGGAGAAAAACTTTTCATGTTAACAAGTATTTTGATTAAATGAGTAGATAGCTGGTGATACCTGCAGTCCTCATTCTGGTCTCAGCAATATTTGCCATTTTGCATCTTGCATATTCCAAACCCAGCCTGATTCATACATCCCCTCTCCAACCAGCATACTCTCTCCTTTCCCCTTTCCTCTTTTTTTTTTTTATTTTATACAAGTCTTTTCAGTTGCTTCTCTCACACTTTCAGCCAGTCCTAGTATAATTCCTTAACTTCTTGATAAATTTAACATCATAGTAATAGGCAGGTCTTCCATACTCCTTTTGAGTATTTGCCCTGCCAGATCTTAAACATTCTACATATCTTTTACCCACTGACTCTATATCGTATCAATGAATGCACGATTATTCTCTTGAGGTTTACCTCATTATGATCCTCAACCATTCTTCAACCAATAGCATTCATTTGTTCTACAGCAAAAGCATCCAATCCACACCTTCTAAAAGATCAGTGGTGATGTTTTTAAAGTTTCCACCAATGGCTTCTTATTGGGGTTTATCTTAATCCATCTCCCTCTAACCTTTCCTAGCGCACTATCACCCCAGTCATAAATTTCCCACTAAGACTTCAAGAGCCAGCCTACCCAATTCCTCTTCTCTTTCAGGTCCTGGATCCTCTCCTGTTTTATGCACAGTTCTGAGATCTGACAGCTGTGTATTACTTTCATTCACACCTGATGTGTCTTGTTGCCATTACATCTACTCAAAATTGCTCTCAAATTCATACAATGCCCCTTTATTTACTTGCCATCCTCTGTTTTCTATCATGTCCTTTGGCCTAAGTATGTAGCAATAGCCATTTCTCCCATCAATGTCTATGACTATTCAAATAATATCTTTCCATCTGAAGGCAATTTGAATATTGCTCTTCTATTCCTATTTTTTTGCTCCAAACTCCCTACATTTCCTCCAACATTCCTTCTTCTTTCCATTTTACCATTTCAGTGAATCTAATCATCTCTTCTGGATATGTATACTTTTGATATTCATCACTCACAATTCAACCTTCTTCCATCTTCCTTATTTCCTACACTCTTTACTGAGTCTTTTTCTGCCATCCATTCAGTCTGGACTTTCCTAGGATTCCTGCTCTGGCCCATTTTAAGTCCATCACATTTAACGGCTCTCTAATCTGCCATTCCATTGACTATACTGATGGCTTCAAATCTTTTTCCAATAAAGCTTTCTGGGCAGCAACATATCATACTCCAATTCTTATTCAGCCACATTCTCACCTCTCTCTTTCCTCCACTGGTAGGTATCTGGCTTAACACAGAATTTTTCTCTGAACTTCCAGTTCTCCTATCTCTCAGTGTTCCTCACCCTGGCCCTGTATAATGCCCTTCTTGTTTAACATTTTACAAAACTGCATTGTCTGCACCACAGCTAGGTCCTACACTCCCTCTCCTTACTTAGAGTTCAGCCCCAATTTTTCTCTACCTTTTTCCTTCTCTTTTTTTAAATAAATGTCTCAATAGTTTTTCTTACTTACAGCCAATTCTAACATAATACTTTAATTTCTGAGCAGACTTTAACATCATACAAGTTCTGCCTGATTTCTTTTATTTGCTCTTACATATACATTAACATCTATAATATTTTCAGCTTCCATCTCTATAATAGTGATAGATACATTATTCTTCTCTTGAGATGTCCTCTTGAGGTATACCCCCATAACAATACCCACCCACTTCTTACAAAATACACATTACCCTCTCCCCTGATAAACCACCCACCCGCACTCTCTAGTTGGTCAAACCATTGTCTTTCAGGTTGCTATCAATGGCTTTTTATCAAAATTCATCTGATTCATCCTAATCTTCCACCCTAACCTTTCTTTTTAACCAAGCCCTTTAATTAAAATGTTCCATCCCCCCAAAATTCATACACGCACTATCCCACTTCATATCTTAACTTTATGTAGTATTTGAGATTTTTTTAAAGAAATAAAATATTGCACATATAATTGAGTCTTCTTCTGTACCACCTCCTCTGTACTACTCCGGAATCATTTACCTCACCCTGAAAAGAAGAATCACTACATAATTTGATACCTATCCTCACAGATATTTTTATAATTTTAATAAATATTTACATATCCATAAATAATATGTAGTGCTATCTTTGAGGGTTTTAAACATATATATAAATTGTGTATATTTTTTAAATTTTTTCCCATCAAGACTTCAAGAGCTAATCTACTTTCTGACTCCTATTCATATGCAGGCCTTGATGTCTCTCATTATATACACCACTCTTCAACACCAAACACTGTAACCATTTAGACCCCTTCTGAGATCTACAGATTGCTACATTCTGGGTGACTTTAATCCACATCTTATTTGCCTTTTTGCCACTGTGACTATTGAGATACCCGCTCTAATTCATGCAATGCTCCCATCACTTAGATTAAAACCCTCTTCTTCTTTCTTATTCTTTTATGCTCTATGCTTTCATACCATATCATTTCAGCTACTATCACTATATCAGGGCAATAGATACAGTATTCTTCTCCTGAAGTTTACTTCCCTCATGATTCCCAACCACTTCTCAAGAAAGTCAAATAATCTTCTCTATAGACAAACCACTTACTCATGCTCCCTAACTGGTCAATCCTGATGTATTTTAAGGTTGCTAGCAATGTCTTTTTAGAAGAATTTATCTTAATAAAACTCCTTTAAACTTTCCTCTTAACCAAATTTTTAATTAAAAATTTCTACCCACAGCCTTAACAGCTAGTCTACTTTCTCATTCCCCTTCCTTATCCAGGTCCTTGAAACTCTATTAGATAGATCACTTGTTACCATTGGGCTTTCCCAAACATTTTGACCAACTAGGCCCATTTCAAGATCTCCACTGTAGGTGTCTTTGTTATACACTTGCTCTGCACTGTTGCCTCTCCATTTATTCTTAACTCTTCTCTGATTCATACCATGGTTCTTCTCTCAACCATCAGACTCTCTCTTCCTTCTTATTCCATCATAACGTTGGTCTAAGTATGGTGCCATAACCCACCAGTCAATATCTGCCATTCTTAAAATCATCCCCTCACATCTGCAGGAATCTTCCCTTTGCTCTTCCATTTCTTTCCTCCTTATTCCCTGTTTTGCCCCAGAGAAACATGCTGCCTATCTTCTTTGTCCCTTCTTCTGTCAGCTACCACCTACATACACATCATTCTTACAGATCCAGTTGTCTCTTCAGGATAGATATTCCCCTCATGTTGGGTACTCACTGCTCCACCCACCGCCATCTCCCCTCATGTCCTGTGTTCCTTACTGCATTCGTTTGTACTCTCAGTTCAGCATAAACTTCAATAGGATTCCTTCCGCTGGCCTGCCTTTTATGCCCATCCCACTTAGCCTATTTCTGACCTTCACCATATTGACCATACCCATTACTTGCAGTATTTTTCCAACAAAGGATCCTGGTCAGCAAAAACTCACACTCCAATTCTTACTTTGCTACATTTTTACCTCACTCTCTCTCCTTATTAATACAGAACTCTGACAAATTTCCAACTCCCATTTCCTATGTTCTCATTTAGCCCCCTTTAAATGCCCTTCCATATTTATTTTTCTACACTGCATGTTCTGCACCCTAGCCTAATTCACATCCCCTCTCCTTATTTAGCTTCTAGCCTCCATCTTTTGCACTCTCCTTCTTTGCTATTTTTCATACAAGTCTCCCCAGTTGCTTCTCTCACTTTCTGCAAATCCTAATATGTTTCCGTAATTTCTGAGTATATCTTTAACATCCCTCTTATAGGACATTCTTTCCAATTCCCCTTTGGAGATTTCCCTATATAGCTTAACCTTTCATAGTGATGAACGCATGTTCTTTTTGAGGTTTCCTCCACTCCTGATCCCTACTCTCGCCTCTCAAAACCAATTTTCTACTCTTTAGACAAGACTTTCCCTTAGATAGCTTCTAACCTGTCTTCTTCCTTTTCCATCATGACCTTTGGCCCAAGTATAGAATCAAGGACAATTTCTACATCAATATTAAGTGATACCTTCTCATCTGGTGCAGATTTAACTTTGCTATTTTACTCTTTTCTTTATTTTGCCTTATAAAAACTCTACCTTATATTCAGCATCCCTCCTTCATTCAGAGACTATGTGCATATCCTTCCCATAAATTCAGTGGTCTCTTCTGGATAAACAAACACCTCATATTCAGCACGCACTGTTCAGACTCTCCAGGCTGGATTATAGGTCCCACATAGCCTCTCTCCACCCTCCCTCTTCCATGAAGTTTCCTGAACAGTTCCCTCCTATAACCTCAATTCTTATTTAGCCACATTCCCTACTTCTTCTCTCTGGATTAACATAAACTCACTCTATCCAAGTTTTACTCTCCCCTGTCCAGTCTTCCTCATTCTAGCACTCCTTAACACCTTTACCCTTTGGCCATGTTACTGTCCTACAAGTCCCCACCCCGGCCTAATTCATATGCCCCTTTCCTTTTCAGCCTCCAGTCTCTCCTTATCTGCTCTCCTCTCATACAAGTCTCCTCAGTTGCTTCTCTAATTTTCAGCTAATCCCAAAACGACTGGTTGCTAGCAAAGACTTTTTATCAGAATTACTCTTAATCTGCCTTTGTCTAAAGCAGTGGTTCTAAAACTTCAGCTTGTTAAAACACAAACTGCTGGGCCCGCCCCAAGTTTCTGATTCAGTAGGTCTGGTGGGGCCCAAGAATTTGTATTTCTAACTAATCCCTAGGTAGCAGTGATAGAACACATTTTATGAAGCACTGTTCTAAACTTCCCCCTCAACCAAGCCCTTTAATTAAAAATGTCCCCTCAAGGCATCAAGAGTGAGTCTGCTACTGACTATCGTTCCTTTTCAGGCCTTTATTTATCTCCCATTATATATACTAGTCATTGAAATCTGGCTAATATTTGAGCAATAAGGCCCATTCTCATATCTGACAGGGTTCCTCATTCTGGGCACCTTTATGGTGCATGTGGGTTTTCTTATCACCATGCCACCCACTCAGAATCGCTCTCTATTCAGTGCACCTCTTGGCCTTAACTCTCTCCTTTCGTGCCTTTTGGCTCAAGTATGGGGCCTTCTCCTTCAGTCAGTACCTGCCATTCTTCAAATGACCTTCCAGTCTAGGGCAACTGTAACATTGCTCTCCCATTCCTTCTCCTCTTATTACCTATTTTGCCCTAAAGAAATATGCTACCTTATCTCCAGCCTCCCTTCTTCGTTTATCTACCATCTATATTTCATTCACATGGACTCAGTCTCCTCCTGAACAGCTCTCCTTAGCTAGGTTCTCTCCCCAATAGCTGTCTCTCAGAAAATCTTCACATGATGGAGTAAATTCTAAGACTAACTTTAATGTCGTACTTACATGGTATTCATTTGTATCTCCCTTTGGTGGTTTGCCCTCCCATATCTCAACTACATATAGTATAATTTTCATCTACCATCTACACATGGAAATAACAAATGAAGTTTAACTCTTGAGTTGGGTTCCCAACATGATCTCTGGCCACTCATCTCCCAGTATTAGTCATCCATGCTACAGACAAACTACTCAGAGATCTATTCTGGCATCTTTAAGGTTGCTGCCCTGGCTTTATATCAGGGTTCATCTTAATCCATCTCCTTCTAATCCTCCTAATTAAAACTTCCCACCAAAATTACCCATTACTTTTCAGACCCTGTTCTTCTCCCCTTAAATATACTGCTTTTCAAAGTCTGGTAGTAAGGCCCAACATTTGGCCAGATAGACCCATTATAAGATCTCACAGGATTTCCCATTCTGGGAAACTATTCCTCATCCTCTCCACCCATGCCACTCCACCTACTCTCAACTATTCTTTATATAGTACTCCCTTTACGTAGTTTCCAGTATCTTCTTTCTTATTTAATCATGATCTTTGGTACAAGTATGGTGCCATATCTTTCCTGTCAATACCTGCCAATCTTCAAGTAACCCCATCTCTTCATCAGGCTCTTCCAACTCTTTTCCTGGATTGACCATAGATAAACACCGGGTTACCTACACAGTCACTTGTTTTTTAGCTACCATCTTTACATTATTTCTCATGGATTCAGTAGTCTTTTCTTTCATCTTCCTTGTTTCCTCCACACTATTCTAAGTACAACTGCACTCTAAGTTCAATCCAGACCTTCATAGGATTCCTGCCATTGTCTATGACTCAGATCCACCCCATGCAGACTCTTTAACTTTTCACTCTCATGGTCATATTTGTTGCTTCAAATAAGACTCCCAGAGGGCACTTCCTCATAACACCAATTCTTATTTAACCACTTACTCTTCACATTCTCTCTCCTTTGGTTGTAATCTAGCTTAATTCACATTTCTCTACTTAATATGCAACTCTGCCATTTTCCAGTGTTCCGTATTCTGGCCCTGTTTAATGCCCTTCCCTACTCACCTTATATTCTGCACCGCAGCTTAAATCCTCTGTCTTCTCTGTGTTCTTAGCTTCTACCCTCCATCTTCTCTCTCTC
Source organism: Equus przewalskii (assembly GCF_037783145.1). Classification (NCBI taxonomy): domain Eukaryota; kingdom Metazoa; phylum Chordata; class Mammalia; order Perissodactyla; family Equidae; genus Equus; species Equus przewalskii. Next base: position 85,004,390 of record NC_091834.1, on the reverse strand, counting down.
CTCCATGATATTTTCATACACATCTCCCTAGGAAATGTCTATCACCAATCCTCACATGGCAAGGTACGTGGCAGCCAACTTTCCTGCACACTATGCAGTAGTCTACGATGTCTTAACTAGCAGTCATCCTTTCACTTACCATCTCTCTTCAGGAGGAATGAATGCAGAAACTTCTCTTCATATGTACTTCCCTCATCATCTTTCCCCATTCCCCATCTAATACAATAATCTATTCTCTGGACAAACCACCTATTCACACCCCCTACCAAGTCAAGCCTAGTATCTCTAAAGTTGCCAGCAATAGCTTTTTATCAGCATTCATCTTAATCAGCTTCCTTATAAACTTTCTTATCACCCAAGTCCTTTAATTAACAATTTCCCTCCAAATTGGTGCTTCAAGGGCTGGTCTACTACTGCCTCCTACTCAAGTCCTTGCTCCTCACACTTTCTTTACACTTCTCATTGCAGTGTGGTCTTGCACCCCAAATGTGACCAAGTGGACCTTGTTTTGAGCTCTCACAGGATCCCCCATCCTGGATCTTTATTCCACACCTACTCTGCCTTGTAGGCCCTCCACTATATAGTATTTCCTTTTCTTTGCCTCCAGGCTTTCTTTTCTTTCTTGTTGTGTCATGACTTTTGGCCCAAGAATGCTGTCTTATCCTTCCAGTTGATGTCTGTCATTCCTTAGTGACTCTTTTGCATCTGAGGGCAACCTTAATGTTGCATTTTTCTGTACCTTTCCTTCTTTGCTCCTATTTGTCCTAGGGAAAAACCTTACCTTCAGCATCCCTCCTTGCCATGTGTACAGCATTCCCATGGAGTCAACATTCTTTCCTGGTATATACTCCTCATTTTAGGCACTCACTGCTCTACTCACTTTCATCTTCCTTGATTTCCTACACACTATACCTCATCCATTCCTTCTCAGTTCAGTCCAGACCTGATGGGTTGCTGCAATTAACCTGTTTCAGGTCCCTTTTACCTCCTTTCTAACTTTTGCCCCACTAACATTCTTTTTTAAAAATTATTATTCCAACAAAGCTTCCCCGTTTCTTATTTAGTCACAGTCTCCCCTCCAGTGGTTGGGACCTGGCAAGTCCCCACCAAATTTCCCACTCGCTGTTAGCCATGCTGCACGCCCTGTACCCTAACCTAACTCAAACATCTCTCCTTACTTAGCTTCCAACATCCATCTTTTCTCTAATTTTGTGTTTTCTCTCTCATTTTCAGTCAGTCCTCACAAGATGAGACTCATTTCTGAGAACAGGCCTTCTTCTCTTATTCCCTTTGGTTATCTGCCTTGCTTTGTTCAAGAAGCTCTCATCTTCTTATTATGGCAATGGATTCAGTATTGTTCTCTTGCCATGGAAAGGCCCCCTCTCACCTCCTCTCCTCATCACTCAGTTTTAGTCATCCACTCTAGCAACACTCACGGACTGCTGCCAGTGGTTTTTACTGGAGTTCACCTTGGATTCCTTGTAACCTCTCACTGTATCAACGAAACCATTTAATTTAAAATTTGCCAAATTTCAGGAACATTGTCTCTACTAATACCCTTGCTATTTGCTTCCTTAATCCATTTCTCTGTATCACTTACTTCTACGTAAATAAGTGTCTTCTGTCTTTACTTATACATAAAATTCAACCAGTTTGCCCCAATCTGTGCTCTACCACTGTTCCTATCTCTCCTTACTCCTCTTCCTCATTTGCCTGTAGCCTCCCTGCTTAATGAGAACCAAGCTGGGGTTCATATAATCTTCTTTAACTTAGTGTCTATCCTGTCTCTCCATTCTTATTTGATCATGACCTTGTCTCTACTATAATCCCTTATCTCTTGGTGTTTTTCTTTTTTTTTTTTAATACCTCAACTGACCCATTCTGAGTTTGTGTTAACTTCTGCTTTTTTTCTTTCTTCCTCTCCCTTCCTCCAGCCAAAAACTCTAGCTTAATTTAACCACAATCATTCTTTCATCAACCCCCTAATGTACTGGAAATAGATTCTGTAGTCTTGATGATATACTCTTTCCTATACGGGTCGCCCCACTACCATGCTCTATTTTCAACAGACTCTATTCAATGTATTTGCTCTCTGAATTCAAACATAGTCTTCATAGGATTCCCAGCACTGGCTTTAAGTATCTCTAACCTTTCAATCTCTTGACTGCCTCAGCTCACCAGACCCTGATGGAAAATATCTAGTCCCCTTCATTTGAAGTATGTATTTCAATTTTATTCCTAAACAAATTCTCTTCTCAGAACCTGTGTATTAGCATATCTCTTATTGTTTCCAACTACCCCATGGCCTTTCTGGCCTCTTTCCTTCTGCTCATATACCTTCCTCTGCTTCCCAAAGCTCTTTGACATCTTTTGAGATCCAATTAAAAAGTTATATCCTTTCAAATTTTTTAAGATTTTTCCCAGGCTGTTAATCCTGCACTCACACACAGCCCTCTATTAAAACTTTTATTAAAGAACCTATGGCATTGAGTTGCAATGTCATAGGTACACAGATAGATCACACATACACACACACACTCTTAACTCCTCAACAGTCAGCTCTTGGAGAAAGAGGTCATGTCTCAGCCATCTTTTTATCTAAGGGTCTAAGCACATTAGTTTACACTTTTACATGTAATGTCAACATGTACTGATAGTTACTACATGTTTGGATGGAATGGAGGGAGGGAGTTTAAAGACACGACTGAGCAGATGAAAGTCTTACTACCCAACCTGTCATAACTGGTCTTTATATCTGAGTCTTTTTTCCCGTCCTTGCCTACTCCCCAAATAACTTTCTAACTCCCCAATTTCTAATACTTTTTCTACCTATAAGCCTTTTCCAGACCATTGATTAGAGCCTCAATGCATTTTCTTCATCCATGCTTAATGAATCCCCTCCTTCAGACGGTTCAGAAAATCCTGTCTTTTTCATGAAGACTTCACTTTCCAAAAATGTGCCCCCCCTGTATTTCTCATTACTTCTACCAGTCATCTCACATCATCTAATTGCCCACTTGCTTTTCCATTTTGAGACACTGACTTTACCCATACTAGAACTTCATTACTGACCCACTCACTGCAGGTTGAAAGTTGACATAAACCAAGTTCATTCTGGTGATCTGTGGACTCAATGTCAGTCCACAATCTAAAGATAACATTGAGACTCTGATGTACTTGAGTCAGTGTTAATTTAATGATCTGTGTGCTTTTTACCACTGGTATTTTATGCTTTGTCAGCTCCTAAAGTAGTTGTGCTCTTAGACTTTTCAACATGTAGACCCTTTTGACAGTAACGGCAAAAAGCCCCTAAAAACATCTCCCCTGTTGCTTTCTTTATCCCAAAATAAAAATAGAATTTTGCCTTTGTCATCTTTCCCCATACTATTCTAACCCAAAGTGGGGGACAGATTTTTAAAATCATACTTCGTGAGACTTCCTTTTTGACTAGCCTACAGGCTGCTTTTGAGAACTACCACCCTAGAAAAGAGAGTCTGCTTGTTTCACTTCATAATATAGAACCCAGTGCCAAGTGCAGATGCTGCTTCCTAAGCACTGATGGAGACTTCGTGCTTGTGCTATCCACTAACCCAGGCTTGCCTGCTCTTTCTCCTCCAGTTGCAGGCACCTTCAGCTGCACCATGAAGTTTACTGTCCGGGACTGCGACCCTGACACTGGGGTTCCAGCTGAGGAGGGGTATGATGATGAGTACGTGGTGAGTCTCCCCTGCACAGACTCACTTTGACACCCTTGCACCACTAAGTGACTTCAGCCTGGAGAGAACATTTTTCTAGGAACATCTGACATGCACTTAGGGAATTTTATTCTTCTCAAACAGATTACAACTGAGGAGGATGTAGACTAATCCTCCTCTGTAATGGGAGTGTATCATACCTAAGAGAATTGAGATTTATCACTTCATGACTGATTGAAACAAACTCAACCTTTTTTATGTCTATTAATAACAGAGATAATTAAGAGATGAAAATAATTACATGATTTTCATTGAAATCGGTTTTATTTAAAGTATTGGGGTTTTTTTTAAATCAGCTTTTAGTTTGCTTAGACTGTAGCCACATCATGGACTGAAAGCCTTCACAGAATGCAGGGAAAAGTTTTAAAAGCATGCCCCTGTTAGTGACTGCTGAGTTCAGAAGGCCTTGCATGGTCTGAACTCAGTGGTAAGGTGTGACAACATGACTGGTTTGTATCCCAGGCCTGCAGATGTTGATCTGAAGATGGCTCTTGCCAGAGGTCCTATTTTCTTGCTTTCCTTTGCTAAGACCTACATCATTAAATTTACCCAGACTATAGAACTTAAACTAGTTTGGTAGTAAAGTTTTCCCTAGGCTCCCTCAGAAGATAAGACACAGAATGATAGTCCCTTCCATCTTTGTTCTCTACTGAGGGGACTTTCATTTACTTACTCCTGCTTGCTTGTCACTCACTAGCTGGAGGATCTTGAAGTGACCGTGTCTGACCACATTCAGAAGGTAGTGAAGCCTAACTTTGCTGCTGCCTGGGAAGAGGTGGGAGATACCTTTGAGAAAGAGGAGACCTTTGCCCTCAGTTCCACCAAAACTCTTGAAGGTGAGAATAATTTTGCTATCAATATATTGCCTAACAGCAGTATAAAACCTGATAGGCATATTTGTTATTTCAGAAGAACTAACTTTTCTTTAAATACTTCATAAACTATTTCACTTATAAGGCCAGGACCCTGTCTGCATGATCTGAGTCAACCAGTTTCTAGTCCAGAAGCCTCCCTCCACACACTACTACCCACCCCTTTTACCCCCCAGCTCCCAGCACATACTCATGTAGAGGCAGATCCCTGTGCTGACCTTTCCTGATACTGTTGCATCAATCTTCTCAACACAGAAGCTGTCAACAACATCATCACTTTTCTGGGCATGCAGCCATGTGAGAGGTCAGACAAAGTTCCTGAGAACAAGAATTCCCATTCCCTCTATCTGGCAGGTAAGAAACTTCCATCAGAATTTTGTTGCAAAGTTTAATAGCAAGGGATGTGCATGGACACCTCATGCCCTGCTATTGTCCCATTATCCCATTATATGAGTTACAATTTGAAGCCCCATCAAAAGGAATAATTTGTTTTAGATGTTTAATTTTTGCATGTTCTTCTTAACTTGTTCTTTTTAAGATGTACATTTGGCCTAAAACACTTACTTAAATCTCGCCCAGAGATACCAGTGCCACCATGACCCCCACTTTGAGTACTCCAAATCAGTATTACTGAATACCTTCTATGTACCTGGTATTATGGGAATATAAAAGATTATTTAGATTTTGTATGTAGGATTCAATTCCTACTATAAACACAAATCTCTAGAAAAGCAAAACTAAAATAATAGAAAGGAAATGCAGGCAGAGCATGATAACTTTCATTATTCAGAGCTTTTCTTGAGTTTTTAATCTGGTTCTCCTCACCTTTCCTCTCAGGTGTATACAGAGGTGGCTATGATCTATTGGTGAGGTCCAGGCTGGCCTTGGCAGATGGAGTGACCATGCAGGTGACTGTCAGAAGCAAAGACGGAACACCTGTAGATGTTATCTTGGCTTCTGTTGGATAAGTTTTCACTGGGCAAGATGAAATTGATGTACACTTCACTGTCAGTGGGCTTTTAGGCTAGTGGCATGAATTTCCCAGAATCATAAAGATTAATGATTTTGGAGAAGCAAATTAGCTGTTTGGCCCTGAGCCAACAGATCAAGCAAATGTCTGTCGTTGTGCATGTCTTTTTTTTCCCCCCTTTTTCTTTTTATTACACTTGGTCAACTTTGGTCTGATAGTACAGCTTTGGGTGATCTTGAAAATCAAATACTATCCTATACCCCAGCTGCTTAACTTCATTATATTCTTTAATTTAATGTGTGTCTGAAAGCTCCTGGCAATGTTGGAAAGCTCTTATCCCAGAGGGGTGGTGGGGGAGGGGAAGCCAGAGTCCACTTTTGTCAAAATTCATTTTTATTAATAGAAAATAAACACTTATTCCAGTTTCAGTTATACTTGAAGTTGCTAATAAAAAAAAAGAATTTAAAATAATCACTTAATCCTGTTTTGACTAAAACAATGAAACTGTGGCTTAAAAAAAAAGTATTCAGCACCATTTGCTCATAGGCCTTTCAGAATTTGTTCTTAAAGTTTCTGGAACTTTCCTGTCTGTGAAGTACAGGAATTGCTAAGCTACATGAGGAAGCCTCTCTGGGACAACCAATGAGAAGTTAAGCAGTCATCATAAAAGGAATCACTGTACATTCGGCAGGTCACTTGGACTGCACAACGATCCCCTCCCCTCCACTTTATCTCAAGAGGGACACGCTTCTAAGCACTGAAGTATGAAGAGCTAGACTGTTATTTGCTGTTTGAATTTCTCTTTCCAGCTAATAACAGTAAATCTCTGGCACAGATGTTATTGGTCCTTAATGTCCTGTGATTTTAGGAAATTCTGTAAATAGTTTGGATTTAGTTCAATTTATTCAGAAATTAAACATGTTTAATAAGGTTCACTACTCTGCCAGAATAAGTGTCTGCTGGTTTAGTCTCCTTATAAAATATATATAATACATGTAGCTAAATCATAGTCTTAAAGTAAACTTAGAATACTGCATTATTTAAACCAAAACCTATTTTAACAAAATGTCTACTGCTTAGAGAACTTAAAAAAGCATGTGCCCTTAAAGCCATTCAAAGGAGAGGTGAGGACACACCATTTCCTCACTCTTTGTTATATGATTCCAATTGGGGTTGGGCCAGAAATTAGCATTTCTAAATATTTCAGAAAAGTCCATAGAAATGTTAGACTTTTATGCAAAAGAATGTCTGTCTGTTTGTCTTTCTGCATCAGTGAGTAATCATGCTCATCAGAATTTCCTAATAACACAAAAACAAAGGCAAGTCCATACACTGGATCAGATGTCAGAGGAACGGAAGGTGGACTATCAGGTCACCCTTAGTCAGAGCCTCTGCTGGCTTTTTACTATATACTCTTCACCAATGTGAGTCAGGTGGACTTTTGTGAGAATAGGTTTGGTGGCCAGGACCTCTTTTGGGCATTTCTTCCTAAGTGAAATACACAATAGATAAGGGAGTAGGGGAGGTAATACAGGGAAGCTACTCTTTCCAGCTCAGAAGGAGTTGATGAAGCCCATATATGCATTCAAGAAGCCCATGGGATCCTCTAGCTGTGGATAGTGGCTAATGTGGTCATCCAGAATCGACACTGTGGACCGCGGCAGCGTTTTCCTAGTGGAAGAGAACAGCATGTAGGTGAACTTGAGGCTGGAGGGAGGGAGAGGGATGTAAGCCAGTGGGCAGCCCCAGTAAATGCCCCTGTGGACACAACATACTGGAAGGAACCAACAAAGAGCTTATTCACCTTCTACTTTGGAATTATCTTAGGCAGATAAACTTGCCAGTTCCATTTATGACATATACAGACTAGTTTTTATATTTTCAAAATCCAACAGACAAGTAGAAAATATAATACTTTTCTAACACATGTAGAAGCAGGATAACATCCAGCTCCTTAGAGAAGCATGAGGCATCAAACAAGTGGGCCACTCAGCAACTCATTATCCAAGTAAAGGTAACAAAAGACCTTCCTTAACCCTGGAAGGAGATGAGAGAGGGTATTTTGTTTAAAATTAAATGCAGGCTGTTTACTACTAGGTGTTTCTACTAGGCCATATGAAGGTATGGAACATTCTTATGTGACAAAGTCAAGATTTCATATTCCGACACCTTCTGACTAAGCACCTAGTGAAAATACCAACCAGTGAGAAGGCACTTTTCCACAGTGAGCTCTTAATCTCGCCTTGTAGTCTGCTCAGCTGAGGTCGGTAAGTTGGCTTTACAATCACACTAAAGCAAACATTTCTCATACACTTTTACCCACTTCCATTCCTTGGTTCGCATGATAGCTTTTTCTTACCTGTACAGCTAGGAATATGTAGAAGCACTGACAGTGAAAATAGGCTGAATAAATCAAGAGAACATATAACTGACTTTCTTGATCTTTACATTTATATGAGAGTAAGTTTCCCCAACTCATCCTTTTATTCTATGTTTCCTGGATGAACAGCCAATGAGGTCAGTGGCTAGAGCAACAACCCTGAACAGACAATCCTGCTCACCACTGTCAGGATGAGGAACTGACAAACAAAGACCCCTGAGGGAGACTCACCTGTACAGCTCCAAAAACTCTGGATAGGGATTCACAGGATCCAAAGGCCCATAGATAAAATGAACTAGGAAAGAGAAGAGGAGTGAATTACTAATAGCTCTCACATTCATTCTCCTACCCCGACACTAAAATTATCCCTCCAAAAGAAAGATTTTCTTTAAATGAATTTTTCTTTATGATAGAAAACCTAGCTTCTTTCGATAAGTAGGTTATAAGAAACTTTTGGGAATAAGCCTAAAACTTAATCCATTTGGGACACAGTCTCCTGTATACAGCCATTTAGTCCCTTCTTCTGTACCCTGGACCAAAAGGAGTAAGTCCCACTTTCAACGTGGTCTTTCTACAAATCCAGGATCCTGTCATTCTTTAAGTCTCTCTCTTCAGTTATAATTGACCCTTGACAGTTGAAATCAACCATTAATTTCTTGAGTGCTAACTACCATGTGTGTGACACTGCACCGACTTTTTCTTTTTAAACCTGTAAGAATGAAGAGACAAATGAGCAGAAACTACCTATAGCCTCTTGATTAGTAATGTAAACAGACTTCCATCTCAGCAATTCAGTATTTAATGTGGCAGCCACTGACAATGCACAGCACAGAAACCAGTCTAACTCCACTCCTGGCAGTGACACCAACTACCTTTGCAAGAGTATCTCAATGTTTTATATACTTCACTCTACAACACATGTCACTGGTGTTCCAGATGTTGGGAGTAGGGTTGGCAGATCACATAAAGGGTGACCAGTTAAATTTGAATTTCAGATATAGTGATTTTTTTTTTAGGTATATGTACCAAGTATTGCATAGCACATACTTATCCTAAAAAAGTATTTGCTGTTTATCTAAAATTCAAGTTTAGCTGGGTGTCTTATATTTTTATTTGCAAAGTATGGCAATTATTTTAACCCCATTGTCCCTCAGTTTTCCTATCAAGATGAAATATAGAAATACTCACTGGGAATAGTTACAGAGGCAAGTGCTCCCACCCAGCGTCTTCTAAACTTTTTCCGCTGATTGATGTACTGTAAGAGACTATAGGACAGGTAAGTCGGCAAGAGTAGAACAAGAAACTTTTATTGTTACAGGAATCCAGAGGCCTGATATGAGCCACAAGGAACATAATATATGTTTTCTTAATCCAGAAGCAACTTGGCATTCCTGGGAATGGCCTACTTAATATGCCCATTTCAGTTAACTTTTAGAGTTAACCACCATGTAGCCATGGCACTGATAATGCCTACTATCAATGTAAGAATTAAGGTTTCTTTGTGTTTATTAATCAGGGAATGAGATCTGGGAAGCCTGGAAGTTAGTTTGGGTTACATGTGACTAAAGCCTGGGTCTAAGGTTCCGATTGTGGCTCTACCACTAACTAGCTCTGTGCCTCAAAGGTGTAACACATACCTTTCAACCTCCATTTCCTTGCCTTCAAAATAAGAGGACTGAACTACATGATCTCTAAATTGACATTTACTTCTAAAATTCTAAGTGTGGAAGTTCACGAGCACAAAGCTTCGTTCTCTGCATTTCATCTGACCACAGACAAAATGAAAGAGAATTTCCCTTCCTACAGTGTTAGGATCATTGCCACATTTTAGAACTCAAACTCATGTATTCTAATTATTCTGCCTGGCAACTCCAGGAGTTAGGAACGCAAATATTACCTCTTAGAAATGGTATTTACTTTTTGGAAAGGAGAGTATAAGAGAATTTTAAAGGAGGATTTTGTTTTCAATTTTTTATATTACAATTCAGGGACCCCATGGAGGTTGGAGAGGGAGGGAGGAATGGCTTCCTCTGCCTCACAATTTCCAGCAAAGCCATCAGTTAAAACTCTGGAAGCGACGCTGACCAAGCTGGCAGAAGGATGGAGCCTTATCTCACATAGTTATGGAGATCACCATCTCTAGGGTCCCCTGCAAAAGCAGCTACATTCTCATTTGAACCAGTGCATGGGAATCCTTTGTTCAGATGGAGAAATCTACCCTCTCAGTCCCTGTTGCTATAGAAAAGATAGGAAAAAAAGAAGAGACTTGTACTTTAAGAGAGGTACTAAGTGCCTTTCACAACTATGATTAGACACTTTGAAGCATTTAATATTAACAAAAAGTCCAAAAAAGGATTTGCCAAAGTCAGTCAGCCAGTTACAAACTGAATTAGCATTAGAATTTGCAGCTGTTTATCCAAACTTTTTGTGCCACGTGGTTTAGGCTCAGAGCTCACTCTATTCTCAATTTCTTTCTTCTTAGAAGGTACAGAGCATGACTTTTTTTGGTTCACCTCGTAGGTCATAACCAACCTTTTTGTGAGAGGGAACGAGCCAGCAAGGAACAGAAGAAGCAATCCCACATCTTTCCCCACTTTCCCAAAAAAACCCTCTCTGGAAACCAAAGCAAAAGGTTATTTCTTACCTGTCGATAACTAAGTTGCCATCATTGTTGCGTATCCCTGCCCACATGTCCCACAGCTCACTCTCAGAGGGTCGCGTGTATGGCCCAAAGACTGGGGTGAGACTGAAAAGAGTCCAAAAAAGCAGAAAAATTAAGTGTAAGAAGAACCCAGAATGTCAAATATGACTGGAACCTCAGGGGTCATGTAGTCCGACCCTTAACTGATTTACGAATTCCTTCTACTGCTCCCCTGGCAAGTGGCCAACACCTTTGCTTTAAAATATCAAACCCCAGGATTTGGCCCAGAATTTTAATGGCAGCAACTTTTCACTACATTGTTCCTAGGCTGTAGTGAATCAGTCTTTGACAATGACTTACCCACGAGAGAACACAAAGAAGTTCATCAATCGTGTGAGGATAGGGGACAGCACACCTCCATCTTTGAGAAGCTGGAGGTAAATAAGTAAAAGTGAAAAATCAAGACTCGAGAGGAAGAAGACAAGTAACCAGAACAAAAGGTTTTATAGCAGGAACTAAAAAAGGACTTTAGCCAAATCTCCTTCTACTGAAAAGTTTGGTCGTTAGCTTTCAGTTTTTTGTTTTGCCTACCCACATTCTTCTCTCACGGAAGACAAACTTATTTCTCATTCCCTGTAAGATTACACTTCTACACTTCACTAGATCCCTAAGACTTTTAATTGATATATTCAACTTTAGACTAGGATCCCAATTTGTTCAAACATCATGCTGATAACACAAATCTTTAGATAGCCATATTTCTCCAAATATTTGTTGATCTCTTCTTCTCAGAAATAGTTTTAGGCTTTATGTAGGGGCCACTTCCACTGCTTTATTTGCCTAAGGTAAAAACAAACTTCATTAATGTAAATTCATGAAGAGAAGGATTTTAACTATGGCCCTTATAAAGGTCCCAGCCTTACTTAGTGAAAGTCTGAAAAACTAAAGATCTATTCAGTGGAGTAGCCAACCTTTTGGAGAAGGAGAGGACGGTGAGTCTCAGGAAATATACCTGTAGGAAAAGAGACTTATGTAAGTCATTTACCAACAACTTCAGGCCAAACACAGGCCCATTTTTGGAGACTATCCACCCTATTTACTGTCACCTTTGGGGCCTTTGCTGCCAAAAACAGAATTACAAATAAAAACTCAGAACTGTCATCTAATTACTTCTCCAGGGAATTCTGTGTTTAACAGGTAAAACTGTACCCCACTGGGATTACGTTCCCCATTGGAAAACCAGAGAAACGGGAAAAGTAATATACCTGGTCACCATACTACTGATGACTAGGCTCTGACTCCCCTCAGTGTTTCCTCCCATTCCTCAGAACACAGAGTGTTGTTTATGGTTTGGGCAGCAAAAGAAACCAGAGATTTTTCAGGAAGTGTAGGTCTTTAAAAAAAAAAAAACCTAGACTTTTTCCTTCTCCATTTTTCTCTAGTCAGTGGGAGAAAGCCAGGTGATGAAGGGACAGACAGACTCCTTTCCCAGTCTGCCCTTAAGGTATTCAGGGGATATCTGGATATTCATGGATTTACAAGCCAGGCTCAATAGCGTGCAAAGAAAAAGAAACATCTCCAAAAGGTCTAATCAAGAGTTCACTAATTTCTGGGGCCCATGGCCAAGTGGTTAAGTTCATGCTCTCTGCTTCGGCGGCCTGTTTTGCGGGTACAGATCCTGGGCGTGGACCTAGCACTGCTCATTAAGCCATGCTGAGGTGGCATCTCACATAGCATAGTCAGAAGGACCCACAACTAGAATATACAGCTATGTACTGGGGGGCTTTGGGGAGAAGCAGCAGAGAAAGAAGATGATTGGCAACAGATGTTAGCTCAGGTGCCAATCTTCAAAAAAAAGAAAAAAATATATATATATAAAAAAGAGTTAACTAATTTCTAACTGAAAGTCAGCACTGCCATCAACTAGAGTTTCTGAAACAAACCACAGTAGTATTAGAAGTACCTCTGGCTTCATCTCAAATGTCGGCATAACTGCATCCCCATCTCAAATATTTCACTGCAGACACGGTGAAATACTGACACATCTCACTACTTCTCATTAGAGTGGTTACCAGACCCACCACTAGATTTTGCTATGTAATGCATTAAAAAAAAAGCATGTTCCTACAATACAGCTTTTTCTTAACTATATGTCAATATAATCAGTTTCCTTTGTAATCCTATTAATTTTATTTCCTATATTTAAAAACATTATTCTGAGAAAGGGTCAATAAATCTCATCAGACCACCAAAGGAGTTCATGGCACAAAAAAGGTAAAGATCTCCTAGTTTAATTGTGTCTGCTTGCAACATCATTGGATTACCATTTAGACATCACTGTGAGGTCTAACCCTGGCCCTTGTAGGCTACACCTCACTTTCCACTGACCACCAAGGCAGTTACCTCCATTTGACAGACAGAGACTCTTGATTGTAAGCCGACCAGATCGATTCTGCTTGAACCTAAAAGAGGGGAAGGAAACACACATCTGAGTGGACTTAGACCAATGCAGCACCTAAAGACAAACTCCCAAGAGGGAAAAGGGCTAGAAAGAATCCAGGAACAATTTACTTTCCCCAGCATCTTAAACAAGTGAACCTTGTGAATAGTACAGAAGTCGATGGCTTCACCGACCTATAGAGCAGCTCCTGAGCAACGGTGTCTCCATAATCATGAGACAAAAGGTTGATCCTGCGGTTCTGGAGCCCCAGGTGCCGCAACAGCGCCTCCACGATGCTGGCCTGCTCAAATATGGAGTAGTGGTGTGGTCTCTAAGGAAGGGAGAGCCCAGAGAGACAGGATAAAGTCATGAATGCAGGTCTGTCTGCCAGCCTGACCCCTCCGTGCTCACCTACCCCCACCCTCAACTCTGGTCCCGTCGAGATGCTGCTCACCGGTTTGTCACTGAAGCCAAAGCCTAAGAAATCAAGGGCAATCACTCGATGGAACCTCAGGGTCAGACCTTCCCAAATCTGTCAGAAAGAAAGAGATGACTCGGACTTTCTGCCCCTGCCCCTCCTCTTCTGCCACCTACAGCAGCATGGGAGTTCCATCTCCACCTCAGTGCAGCAAGCAGACTTGGATAAAGGGAAGACCTCATGAAGCCACCATAGGCCCACAGATGAGCCTCTTGGAGAGTGCTTTATTCCTAACAATTAATCTCTCTTGAGGGAGGAACTCTAGCATTTTTAACTTGGCAATGATCCTTCCCAGATTGCCAGAGCGTTTTACTCCCTTACAGTAAATGAGAAACAGTTCTAATTTAATTCTGTTTTATTAAGCAATTCAAATATGCAAGAGCCTTCCAGTGCCGACAACGAAATCCTTGATTTTGGATATTCAGAGACATAGTAGGACCTAGAAGTCTGATTTCATTACCTTGTACCAATCGTAGCTGGATGTTGGGAAGCCATGTAAAAGCACGACTATCTCCGGACTTCCAACGACACCCACAGAGTCTAGGAAGAAGGGGAGAGACCGGTTAGGCTGACTCCTTGTACAAATAACCTTGAAGATATTAAATCTAAGTAATCAGGTATAATGGACAAGAAACCTGCCCAAATTAATGAAACTAAAGTAACAGATTTCTTTTTAAAATGCAAGCTGATTGCTTAAGGTAAAAAACAGGCATTTGATGATTTTTTTAATCTGTACATTAAAAAGTTGTAAATCGCATGCTTTATATGAAAACACTTGAAGGCAGTCTGCTTACTTTCACCTAGATTTTTTTAAAGTATTTCCCCATTTCTCCCTTTATTCTGTATTATTAATATGCAAATTGTTTTTCACAGTAAAAAGTACACTTTCATAGTTAAAAGTATACAGTCACAATACATAAACTACAAATTCTTCATACCTTATCATTAATGGTCTCACAAAAATTCTCTAAATTATAGCAACCCTTCCTCAGCCCGCCAAGCACCTGAGTGTATGCTGCTTGTCCTGCACTTTTGTTTCCCGCATAGGAGACTCAATCCACTACCAAAAGCATAATCCTCAAACTATTGCAAAATGCTAACAACTCTAAAAAAGGGTTAGTCAATACAGACATGAACATTTTTTCATTTTTTAAAGCACAGACATCTTTCAAATCAGCCAAACATTTAAACAGTAAAATACCTTGCTAAGAGATTAAAACCAACACATTCATACACTGCCAGTGCCATGAAAATTTGATTAAGATTTGCAAAAATAAATTAGAAGCAATTAAAAATTTTATATACTTTAGCCTAGGAGTCTTATTCGTGAGAATCTATGCAAATAAAGTCATTCCATTTACACTAGTATAGTTTGAAAATATAAGGAAAAAATAAACATTAACAATTGAAAACACTGAAAAACTGGAAACAACCTAAATTACCAATATAAAGAAAATTATATACTTACTTAATTGGATATAGCAAATGAGAGGAGGTCAGGAGCAATAATGAAAAACGGTTTATGACAAACATTTTTCGTTATTGCTCTTGACCCCCGCTCAAAAGAAATCTTTCCCAATCTCGCTTCTCATTTTCTTTAACCTATGAGATGAGATGAATGGCATCTATCTCCAAGTACTGTTGTGAAGATTAGATGAAATAATGAAGGTTGAAAACATAAGTCAATGCCTAGCATATGGTAATTACTTGATAAGTAGCAGTCATAACAATAATTATCATTAGCATATTAATTCATACAAATGTAAAAGACTTAAATCACATTTAGTTATGCATATAACAAATAATCTTTATAGAAAACAATAAAATCAAATCAGGAATTCGGGGAGGAACAAAACCAATGGTAACTATATCGACGAATACTGTTTATATTACCTGACACGGGGGGAGCTCAAAAGAGAAAACCAGTATTTATAAATACAAGTCAGGCTTCAAAGAAAAATTATACTAAAAAGTCAGTTCTATAGAGATTAGAATTTCAATTCTACCTCCCCCACCACCCCTGCAAGCAGTTTCTTTGAGTTTCCCTGCTATCAGGTTAACGGGAAGAATTAGTCTATTCCTTAAAGCACACTACACAGAAAAAGGATTTTTCCCTCCTTGATCACTGAGGGGTAACAGAGACCAATGGACACAAAATAAGTACCTCAGTGGGACCTACAGGACCTATGCAGGCCAAGCGTCCCAGCAGTCCTGTTCTTACCTTGGTAGAAGATGCGCAGCCCCTTGTAGGTGAAAAATTTGCCTGATGACTTCCATGAGTGAAGAGCAGGGGAGAGCTGGGGGGGCGGAATGTGCAGATAGGCCGCAAGCAGGGGCACAGCCAGCAGCCCCACCTGGACCCACCACTCCCTCATCCTGTCGGAAAATCAGAGACCCAGGTAAGCAGTCAGGTGATATCGCCCACACTTCTGCAAGCCCCAACTGGTAAGATGGGATGGGAAATCTCTGTACTACACGGTGACTACCTTGCCCTCCACGTGAACACAGCAGAAAGTTTACCAAGAAGAATGTAAGCACATCTCTGCCAGCTGCGGCAATCACCATATTTGCTCCCCATTCTAATTTTAAGGAAAAAATAAATTATTGTAATATGTAATCTTCCCCCTCTCCTTCAGCCCTCTTTAATCGCTCAGCCCCTCCCCCTGTGCTCTTCCCAAAACCTGCTCAAGAGGATTTATGTAAAGTAAAAGGAAGGTTACTTAAGTATTGTACATATTTTCATGGGCTTTTATCAAGGCTTCCCAGGAAAAAAGTAATAAAATCCTTCATATTTACTCTAAAAGCTCTACCACCTACCTACTAGCCCCCACCAGTAAACTTTTATTTTTTAACTAATTTTAGTTAACTAAAATTTTTTTTAACTAATGTTTAAAATATATATATGTAGTAACATCATATGTCCTTAAGCAGAGAGCTGCTCTTAATTTTTTAATATTTATCAACCCTCTGACCCTAGTGAGGCCCCTTTTGGTACTAGTTTCTGGATTTGTGCTGAGAAACTGCCAGGGTAAAGAGTCTGAAAGTTAAGGAGAGCTGTCCCTGGTCTATTCCAACATAAGCAGCTTTGTCATGACCCTTAATATCTGATCTCTTGAGAGGTCAGGGAAGCAGATTATATTTCTGCTTTTCTTAGCAGACTCTTGAGGAAGCTCCCATGTATTTAATTTCTTAGGGCTCTCCCCGCCGCCCCCCCCCCACCTCCAAATAATAATAATAACAATAAGACAGAGCTCATACCTAATATCTGGGAGTGGATTCTGTCGATGGAAGGAGAGCACTGGTTTGCACTCCCCACCTTCCCATGCCCAGGACTCCAAAGGTCCAGGGCAGTTTATCCACAATGACAAAGAGTGCCAAAGAGGAATCAGAAACAGCTTCCTCTGCTCCTAGCTTATGATTCCTGGTGGTCACCAGGGAAAAAACTTTCAGTAGAATGGAAGTTACCTCAAAACAGCCAGAATGGAAATATCTTTCAAAACTAAAATAAGAGTTGTCAAGAAAACAGAGCTGGCAATAAGGGAAATTAATTGTCGAAAGCCCTGGGGGAAATGGCCTTGTGTCTGTACACACACCCTCCCAACATATTACCTGTAATCTGGCCACAATTGCTGCCCATCACAAACTAATCCAACTCACAAAATAATTTTTTTTAACTCTAAAATAAATAAATAAGCCTGTGGTTCGACAGTGGTAAAATCATCACACCTGTTATTAAAGAATCTCAGCTCCTTTGCTTATTTTTAGGCATCACTAGGGCAGTCCTTTTTTTCTTTTCTTCCTTCCAGAGTACCTGTCCATAAGCAGACCCAGTGATTTGGTTCTGCCTTTCAAGGTAATATTAGAAATGATT
Source organism: Equus przewalskii (assembly GCF_037783145.1). Lineage (NCBI taxonomy): Eukaryota > Metazoa > Chordata > Mammalia > Perissodactyla > Equidae > Equus > Equus przewalskii. The sequence goes on along the minus strand of NC_091834.1, from coordinate 84,986,983 downwards.
CAAAAAATGTCTAGAACATGCCCATTCTATCATAATTTTCACCCCACCATAGTAGCAGGCTACATCCCAATATCTCCTTGAGATGAGATGACAAGCATTAGGTTTAGATGATCATTTCTCAGAGCTATCTGTCCTATACTTCAGCTCACACATTTTCACGTTCGCATTTCATCACTCCTTATCCCCATGCTCCTCGTCTCACTCATTCAGGGCTGCCAGCAGCCGAATATCTGCAATGACTCAGCAGAGAGCCAGGGAGGGGCTACTAGAGAAGCAAGCGGAAGGAGCCCCCCCACGGGCGCAGGGAGGGGGCAGGGGAACGACACACACACACACACTCTGCTCCTGGACACCCCACCCTCCACACTTTCCTTCTCTTTTACTCCAAGAAAGCAAAGAGGCAATCCCTCAGGAAGCCGTTTTCTGTCTTAATTATCTCAGGAAAAATGCCCCAACGACATTTTACAATTTTCCGTAGGGAAGCAATCTGGTAGTCAATAGCAAAAATGAATTAAACATTTTTTTACCAAAATCTCCATTATTTGATGATCCATGAGTCAAGAGTATAAATTCAACAAACCCCCCAACAAACCTTCTGGAAATTTATCAACCTTTCCACGTCTTTATTTCTTCATCTTGTAAATAGGAAAAATACACTCATTTGGTACCACCAAACCTGCCCACTTTACAGCATCGCCGTGAGCCTATGTACTTTGCAAACCAATGCAAACAATTCACGTGTAAGATTATAACAGTTTGGTCCCATCTCCATTCTCACTTGGCTTCTTGTTACCGAAATCTCAAAAATACTTACGTCTCCGTGATAAGGCCGTGAAAGTTCTCGTCACACCTATGCGGTAACTCTCACCACGACACCAGGGTCTCGAAATCCTAAATTGCGCCACAGCAATACTGGGTCTTGAAATCTTAAAATGCACCAAGGCAAGACCAGGGCCTCGAAATTCTATATCCTGCAGGGCGATGCCGAGATCTAGAAATCCTAAATTGCGCCACAGCAACTCTCGGGTCTTGAAATCCTAAATTGTACCACGGCAATACCAGGGTCTCGAAATTCTAAATCGCACCAAGGCTTTGCAGAGGTCTAGAAATCCTAAATCGTGCCAGCGTAATATCCGGGCGTTAAAGTCCTAAATCGCACCAAGGTGAAACCAGGGTCTAAAAATCCTAAATCGCGCGAGGGCGATGCCTGAGTCTAAAAATCCTAAATCGCATCAGAGCAATACTAGGGTCTAGAAATCTTAAGTCACGCGAGGACGATGCTGGAGTCTAGAAATCCTAAATCACGCCAGGGTGACACCAGGGTCTAAAAATTCTAAATCGCGCCAGGGCGACACCGGGGTCTAAAAATCCTAAATCGCATCAGAGTGATACCAGGGTCTAGAAATCCTAAGTCAGGGAGATTCGGCGTTCGTGCAAGAGTGACATTCCCTCCTTGGTAGGCTGAGCAGGCTCAGAGGACCGGAATGCGCGCCCCCTGCCCCCGGTGGGGTTTTCCCTCCACTGCGGAAGTCGGGGTCCGGCAGCTCGGACACACAAAGTCCCCACGCGCTAGCCCGCACCCCAGCCGGGGACAGCGGCTCCAAGCCAGCCACACCCCCTGGCGCCTGCCGCGCACACCCACCTGCGGAGGCGATCTCGGCGCACCATGGCCGCGTCTTATCCCATGCCGTCCGGCACACCCCTCCGGAGCACAGGGCGCGCCGTGGCGCCCGCAGCCGCGCAGGGCCGGCCGGCAGCGAGGCGCAGCCCACAGCCCGCAAGAGCAGCGGCGGCCGCGGCAAGCGGCGAGCAGCCACGCGGGCGCGCGCTGCGGCACTGCGCTAGGCGGCTGCCGCAGAGGAGGCGCCGCCCGCCGGGAGGCGCGGGACGTGCTGGTTGCCGCGGCAGCACCGAGCGAGTGGGCGCCGACTTTTAGAGCCCACCCGCGCCCCGCCCCTGGCCCGCCCACCGCGCCGCAGTGCCCCTCCCGCCGCCCCGCCACCCCTCCTCCTAGCCCCGCTGCTGCAGCAGGGATGGGGTGCCCCCCTCACAGCAGCTCCTCTGAGGGGGGCACCTTCAGGGGTGTCGACCCCCGCCAGCACCCTGCTGCTCTCTCACGGGGCCCCGAACCCTGAGCTCCAGGTCCTGCGCAGAAATCCTCCTCCAGCTACCTAATGCCACAGGAACAGACGACAGACCCCTGAGACCCCAACACCCCCCTTAGACCACCCACAAGCCCCCCAACCCCAGAGGTGGGCACTCGACCTCAGGCGCGGCGGGCTCAGGATGCCAGCTGTGGCGCCTTCTCCCGCCCCGCAGCCGCTCGAGGCATGGGTTCCGAACTGCGCGAGTGCCCGGCCTAAAGCAGTAGACCACGGGCGACCGACACCTTCTAGGTCCCTAACTAGGCTGGACCTACCCCGAGCTAATCGGCTGATTCAAGGGACGACCGCTACGGAGCAAAAAGGGCAAAATCTGAGCGAGGCCTGGGTTCTCTCACTGCTCCGCCGGCACCGCGGCGCGGGGCACGTTTGCTCTGCAGCAGCGCGACGTGGTCCGCATGCCAGAGCCCCACCGCAGCCCTCCCGCACCCGCTCCCAACAAAGGGCCGTCCGCGCCGCGAGAACGATCCTCGCCATCAGGAGCCGAAAGCTCCCCTTTATCCGTGTGAGGCTGAATCACAATGCAAGGGCCCCAGTGGTACAGGAAAGAGGGAAGGATTTTTTCCTTCATCTGTAATCCTTTAAAAGGCATCTATTACGCCTTTGAAAAGTGTAGAGAATCACAAAACGGCTGTGTTCATTTTCTGGCTGTAGACGAGACATTCTGACGAACGCGCGGGCCGCGAGCGAGCCAGGCGGCCCGGGCAGTGCCGGCTCCCTCCAGCGGGGGCGCTGCAGGCCTCTCCACCCCGCGCCCGCCCGGCCGCTTCGCCAGAGCGCGACTCCGAACGGCGGCGCAGGAGCCGGTCCCGCCGAGGCCACAGCACCTCACTGTGCGCCACGGAGCCGAGGGCCACCAACCAGATACACGGCAAACCACCTTCCATGAGCATGTCATCAAAACGGGTGGCGCAATCTAGTGTACACTTCTACTGGTGTCCGATTAAGAGGGTAGTGAAACAAACACTTGGGGTACCTACGGTGCGCTAAGAGCGGGGATACAGAGATGAACGAGAAACGGCCCCTGTCCCCGAGCGAGATGCTGACCACCATGGGGAAGACACATAAGAAGTGACCCGGCTTAAGTGTTCCCTTTAATTTCCTGGCAACATTTTGTGACGGGCTGCCCCCCTCCTCCTAACGGGTAAGGCCCTCAAAGGGCAAGCCCGAGTATTATTCCCCTTTTGTATCCCAGAGCCCGCCACAGCGCCGGCCACAAAGCAGGCCCCTAATAAATACTGCATGAATAAGGACAAGAATTTGAGGGAGCAGAGGGGAGGAAGTAATTAAGGGGAGGGGGAAGGGTTGTCTCGGATGATGAATAGATATTTGCCCGACAGACAAAGAGCATTCCAACCAGAGGGGTCGGCATTCGCGAAGCCCCGGAGCAGCGCAGGACCGCGCGCCCTTCCGGGAAAACTGCAAGCCCACTGGGCTGAGGCGCCGACAGGCGAAAAATTAGGCTAGAAAGAGTATTTCATTCTAAGGAGTTTGGACTTTGTCCTAAAGAAAATGAGAAGCCACAGACGGATTTAAACCCCTTATGGCCTTAATTGGTTACTTAACAAAATTTAAATTAGTCCCTTTACAAGTAGATTACCTATTTTAGCTAACCACCACCATCCTTTAAATACTGAATTAATTACTTAGCAAAATTTAAATCCTTCCTTTCAAGAGACTAAAGGGCTTTCTGATATCAACTAACGACAATAATCGCCTTTGCATGATATTTTGTTTCCTATCTATTGTCAATGCAACCTGTTAGTCCTACAAACAATTCCAAACTTTCCTTCTCAACAGCCAGAAGGATCAGCCACAAGATGAAGGCAATTGTGGATTTAATGGATTGAGTGCACACAAAGGATCTTATTCTGAAAGCCATGGAACACGTCCACCCACATCGAACAAGTGGGCAGACAGGAGGAGAGACCCTTTGGGGGACTGGGGAGGGGACCAAGGGAAGCTCTTGAAGACAAACAGAAATTCTAACTTGGATACTCAAAAGAAACCCTCCTGAACAGAGTGACTAGGGAAAATTTCCTTGGAGAACGAGGCATCGAGGTTAAGAAGGATCTCGAACCTGGAATGTGGTTAGGTGGAGAAGGCGTTCCTGCTTGGAACAACCTCTAGCACAGAGGCAAGGAGGCTGAAAAACACAGAGGATACTATGAGAGATCAACCTGGCTAAAGCCGGGAATTTGCTTTGGAAAGTCAAGACAGAAACGCTTGTGATAATGCCCCAGGAGCCAGGGAGTTAATGAGTTTTCTAAATGTGCCTGACTTACTTCCAGAGAGGAGCTTCCTCCACCGGGGGAGAATCTGGACCAAGGTATAAAACACTTGGAGCGCCTGAGAAAACATGTAACCATACATAAATCCAAAATCTGCCTCTGGCTTGCTGGCAGTGTACCCCTTCAGGTCTTGCACATAGACATCATACCTAACCGGCACCACAGGCAGCAGGGTCCCTCAGCCAGTAGCTTATCATGCATTCCTGTCACAGTCCAATTCTAAGACAGTCCCTCAGAAGAAGACCTCTGATTTGTGCAAAAATTAGCGTAGAAAGCTCAGCATTTATTAGCTCACTGATGTCCAACAGCAGGATGAGATCAGCAGGGCTGGTACCATGGCTTCACTAATCATATTTTTCTAACCCCAGTTTGAGACCCGTAATATGACAAACACAAGGATATTTACAGAGACAACAGGACAGAACTGGGACTGCCACTTTCAAGAGCCATCATTATTGATTCAAATAAACTAAAAAAGTTCAAGATGGGAGAAAAGTGGTTCAACAGCAGTCCAGTCAAAGAGACTTCAGAGTTTAGTTGACAGTGAGTCCATGGGATATGACTCCAAAAAAGCCATTGTAGATTGTAGGCTATAATTACAGAAGTACCCAGAATAAGCTAATCCTACTCTATTCTGATAGTTAGACCTCACAGAAAGTATTTTATTCTGTTCTACAGAGCAGATATTAAGAGACACATAGACAAACAGGAATTTGTTCAAAGATCAACTAAAATGCATTGCAAATTATGTCACTAAAGGTATAACAGCTCTCATATGTTAAGCTCCTACTACAGCATGGATCTTCACCCAGTTTATCCCTAATCCTCACAATAACCCAGCTAGATGAGTGTTTTCATCCACCTTTTTCAGAGGAAGATGGAGCAGCTCAGAGCACTAAGTGTTAGTATGTGAAGGAACTGGGAACTGAACGTAAATGTGTCTGGCTCCAAAGCTGGCGTTCTTTCCACCACCCCACACTGCCTCCCTGTTTAAAATAACTGGGCATGTTTCGTTGGAAGAAAAGAAGCCTTGTGGAGTGAGTGGAAGAAGGAAATGTGTTAGCAGTCCTCAAATATTTGTGGAAGCAGCATTAGACATTTCATTCTGTATGGCTCCAATGAGTGCAAATTGTAGAGAAACAGATGTCGATTCAACATAAAGAATTTTCCAACAGTCGGAGCTGTCTAGAAACTGAGTGGCTCAGCCATTTTGAGACCTGACAACTTCCCTGTCACTAGGGGCTGAGTAACCCTGTGGCACGCATGCAAGCTCTGGATGTATGCATACATGAATGACCTTTAAAGTCTTTTTCCATCTGAAAGAAACTTAAGGTTCAGAAAGGTATTGGAACTTGGCCAAGGTGACCTCTCAAATCCACAACAGGTCTTCCCTGGGGTCCCTCAGCCCAGAGCTCTTTGTACCACATGCTGTTTCATGCGGAGGGCAAGACAAACTGAAGAAATTATCAATAGAATCACATCAACCTCCCTCAACCAAGTTTAACCAATATATCCCAAAAGTGACTAGTGTCTTCCTTCCCCTTCAGGCTCATTTTTGGGTAAAAGTCTTTGGCTGCAAAACGTTCATAAGATGAGCGGTAGAGGAGAGAAAGCAAGGGAGCAGAAGACTGCATGAACCAGATCCCATGAATCTAAGTGAAACAGCAGTTTCTAGAGACTACAGTATTACTGGGCACCCCTACAGTAACTTTACACATGCTCTGCATTACTGGGCACATCCCATAATCCCACAGCTAAAGCATATCTTATACACTCACACAGATAAATAGGTTGAAGGATGCAAAATAAAATAGTCTCTTGCATTTTTACAGCTTTCTACCCTTTCACATATATTATCTCATCTGACGCTCACCACAGTCCTCTAAGGAAAACAGCTACTTTCTTTCAGACAGACAAGCAATTTCCTAGCTGCCTGGGGAAGAAAGGGCTATAGTATACGACTCTCTTTCTCTCTCTCTTTTTTTTTTTTTTAAAAAAAAGAGAAAACTACTTTTCACATGAGATTATCTTCCAGCCTGGATGAACCGACCCAGAAGCAGGTGTTCCGCTTTTCCTCCACAGCTATCATCACCTCCCACCCTCGTCAGCGGCCCTACCCACCGTGCCCTCCGGGCCCCCACCCCGCTCCGACCCCGGGCTTCTCCCGGGTCCCCTTCCCGCCACACTCGCGGCTCTCCCTTGCGGTGAACCACGCCCACCGGCCGCCCAGGCCCGGGCTGCACCGCCCTAACTACCCCGGCCGGCCCAGCCCCCGGGAACTCGGGTCCTGGTTCCCTGGAGGGGCGGTCAAGCCGACTAACAGAATGACTAAACGTGGTAGGGGAGTCGAGCGTCGGCGAGGGCTAAGGGATTTTTGTGTTCTCGTCCGACCCCGAGGTTCTGGGAGATGACCACCGAGGACCTCGCCCACGCGGCACACCTCGTGCAGCCACCCACGAACCCCAGAGGAGTCCTGCAAGCCCCACACATCCTGACGCCCTCCTGGGCCACTCTCACTCCAAGCTTGGTCCCCAGGACTGGTGTGGTGCAAGCACACTATCCAAATACCCCAAGTGTGGCCATACCTACTCTTCGGGTGGGCAGGGAGGGGATGGGGGAGGGTCACTCCTTCCCCGCCCGTCTCTTACCTGATTCAGGTAAGACTTGGGCTACAAGACTCCATGTTTGGGGGAACCGGTTGCGCATGCGCTTCCTGCGGTCAGAGGTGCCCGGCCTTACCCTAGTCCCCAGGGAAGACCCGGCCAGGCCACCGAATACGCGGCTCTGGGCTAGAGCGTCGCCAACTCCGCGCACCGGCCCATCGCCCCCCAGCCCAACATGTGCTGCCGCCTTCTACCTGCCAGGCGTCAGCGCCACCTATTGCAAAGGGTATGAAATGGCAGGCCGTGCCTTGGTAAAGAATCTAAGGGATTGGATAAGCGAGAATAAATTTTTATATGGTCTAATATGAGTACCTTTACGTGATAAAACTGAAGGCCAAAGAAGTGAGATTTTGGTAGTTATTAACTATGTAGAGATCTTTGGTGAGCCTTCCCTATCTCAGCCATTCCCTAACTTCATAGTTACCCTAAGACTCCTAAATCTATGAATCCAGGCTTACCCCAAGCTCTACATCCACGTATTTGCCTGCCTTCTGTTCGTCTTCACATGAATGGCCCGCACACATCTCATACCCAACAAAGGCTAAGTTAAACTCACTACCTTTTCTCTCTCTCCTCCTCCCCATACTACCAACTGACCCCTCTTCAGAGTCTGTGCTTCCTTCTATAGTCTCTATCTTGGTTAATGATATCACTATCCACTCCAGGCTCCCACACAATCACCAACATCTTTCACATAATGAAATGAGGCTGAAGTGCCAGGCAGCCTTGGGTACATATCCCAACAAGTTCCCTTCTTCCCCCTCCTTTTCATCTTACCTCCCAAGGATCTCTTGAGTTCGTCTTGCTTCCCTCCATTCACCCTACCATTTGCCCTTGTTCAGGCCTCATTATCTCTCACCTGGACTACTGCCTCCTAATTGGTTTCCAGGTCTCCATCATCACACTTTTCTAATCCATCATTCACACACCTGCCAAAGTGATTTTTCTAAACTGCAAATCAGATGACATCTCTTTTCTTCTTAAAACTCTTTACTAACCCCTGTTTCCAATGCAGAATTCAAGCTCTTGAGCTTGGCATGCAAAATGCTTCAAAATCTGGTCCATGCCTTTCTCTAGAATCTTCTCTCTTGCCCACCCCCAAGAACTTCATAATCTGACCAAATGTTACTAACTGTAGTTCCTTCCAAAATACTGTGTGGTTTCCTTTCTCCATGCCTTTACACACATGTTCTTTTCCTGTACCAAATACATTCTTCTTCACTTTGGCTACCTAAAAAATTCATTCCTCAAAACTCAACTTAGTTGTCACATCTTCTTACAAGCCTTCCCTGCAATCTTCCTACAGAAATAATCACTCCCTCCTCTGTGCTATCTCTGTCCCTTGTACACACTTCAACAGTTGCATGGACCACACTGTATTGTGATGATATTTGCATATTTGTCTTGTTTCTCCTACTACATTGCTGAGCTCCTGGAAAACAGGGACAACATCTTATTGATTTCTGAGCCTCTTGTGCCAACCAAGCATTTTACAATAATGATGATAAGAATGAATAATGATGATAAGAATGATCAACATTTGTTGATCACTACGCGCCAGACTCTGTACTAAACTCCTTGTCTAGGTTATATTATTTCATTGTGAGGATCACTCTATCAAAGAAGAACTATTATTATCCTAATCTTACCAGTGAGAAAACTGAGGCTTTGAAAGATGCAGGAGCTTGCCCAAGGTTGCAGAGCTGCTAAGTCGTGGAGCCAGGATTTGAACCCAGATGTGTCTGCTTGTGTTTATCTGTTCTTCAAAAAGGTTTGTAGAATTAAAATGATATTTGAAAAATCACAGATCATTTTTTAAAAGTACTAATGCTTACAGGGTTCATATATTTCTAAAGGGAAAACTCATAGCTCTTCTATTGTCGTGGATGGAAATAGAGTGTTCTAATTTAAATTAATGGCATAGAAGGCCAGATAAATACCCTTGATGTCAGGCTAAATGAGAAAACAATCCTGCTATTACTCTGTATAATCTCTTCGTAGTATATAAATGTTATGAATATTTTTGCTAAGGGACTGATGATAATAAGTAGATTTTTTCAAACCTCCTTCTGAGTAAGTGGGGGAAGAGAGATCTACACTGATTCACCATAGGAATGTTCAAGAAGTTACCAGAGATGGGGATACCAAGATATTGGGCGGGATGTGTGAGGTCTAGATGAGTTAATATGTGTAAAGCACTTAGAATAATGCCTGGCACATAGGAAGCATTATATTATTGCTGTTGCCATTATTATTGTTATTGTTGTTAAAAACTTCAATAGCTCCCAATCCAGGGGTAGAGATAAACACATAAGCTAATAAAAGGCAATGTGATGAATGAATAATACAGCTATCAACCAAGGTCTATGGGAGTTCCCAGAAAGGGAGGGGCAAATATCTGCCAGGGAATAGGGAGAGGGGCAGGGAACAAGACAGCACCCAGAAGTCACGTGACTGAGGATGGAGTTGCTAGAACCAGAGCAACACCATCTATCTTCTGCAGAAACATTTTATTTGTTGGCAACTCTTTACTGCTGAAGGCTCTATTTCTTAATACCTCTAATGTTTAAAGTTTCCTCACTATTCCAAACATTCTTTTGCCTCTGGCACAGCGATGGGGCCTTGGCCACTGGGTAAAAGAGCAAGACTTTCACCAAGATGACATAGGAATATGAAGGAGGGAAGAAGAGGTGACCAAAGCTTATGATGGTATGGCCCCAGACTTGCAGGAAGTTCCAGACCCACCAGAAGCCAAACTGGGATAATCAAGACTCCAGGAGAAGAAAGCACCTTCCCATCCCCCAGGCTCCAGGCCCTTCCTAGCAGAGGAGAAACAGTTGGGCACAGCCCTGGTGATATGCGCATCAAGCAAGAGGCAAGGGGTAGGCAGCGGAGGCCGTCATCCAACTTGGCGAGCGCTGCCCAAGAAGGCCCACCTTTTCCCTTCAAACCCATGCCAGGTGCCTAGCACACTAACCCAGTGTTTCCCAAGCCAAACAAGATGGAAGGCTGCTCAAAAGTCTACATTCTTTACCACAGGCCATTAACTTTACATGTAGGCAAAACATATTTATGTTCCTCCTGTTCTTCAATAAACAGAGTAAAGAAACTTTTCTGTGGGTAGTTCACTCTGGACCAGTGAAATGAGGGCTGCTATTCTGATGGGAATAACTAATGAGAGACGTACAGAAAAAAAGTTCAACATTAAACAGAGGAACACTGTTGATAGAGTTAAATAGATACAACTTTTTTGGAGGGCGTTTTGGCAATAGCTATCAAAATTGACCTGGCAATTCCACTTTGCCAAATTTATCTTATGTGTATATTCCCTGACACATGTCTAGGGATGAACAATGCTGCATTATTTGGAAAAAAAAAATTTTAACTGAAAATAAACATAAATTTCCATCTATAGGCTTCTGGTTATAAGGCTGTCTAGCATGCAAAGCTTCACAATATACATGAAAAAGCAAGCTTTAAAACAGTATGTATATTATAATCCTACTTGTGTAAAAACATATATATATATATATATATCCTATATCTAAATCTCTATATTTATATTACAATATTGGTGTATTTGTATATGTATTAGAAATGCCTGGAAAGATCCCTTTGTGGCAGATTGGCAGTTTAGGGACAAATGTAGTCTGCAGAGAGATTTGTTTCTTATGGGTTTTTATTGTTTTAAATTTAAATTTGAATGCCTTTAGGAAGGGCTCTCATACAGTCCTCTTTACTCTAGTATCTTACACCCTCAGTTGTTACCTGCCTGGCCCCTAAATGCAGGTAAGGCGACAAATGGCCACGTGTGGGGATAACTGGAGGGGTGCTTTGGTTTTTGCTTTCCACTTCTATGCTATAAGCAAACATGACTTTTATGACTTAAGGGAGGGTGGGGTAGGGACTGATGTGTCGGAGAGAAGGACTGGAGGAAAATAAGGATCCTGAAAGAAGAGGCACGCATTTGGAAGTTACCGCAATAGTCCAGATAAGGAGCAAGGAGAGTCTGAACTAGCCAGTAATATCAAGGATAAATTGTGAAACCCAGATGTGAAACTTTTCAAAAATCCCTTATCAGCCACTGCAGTTAAAAGAATGCACAGGTTCTTCTTTCTTCTTCCTTCTATCCCCATCATGAAAAATTGCAGCCTATAGTTTATCCCATGAGCCTCTGGGCAGGGCTCTGTTGTGCTCTGTGGGAATCCATCTCTGCTCATAGTGCTCCCGGAGAGTCTCATTCTCTTGTGCCTGTGAGTTAATTTCTTTCTCTTCACTGTGTTGGCAACCAGCTGTATAGAAAGCACCAAACGTACAGCAGAAATCAAACTCGGATGTCCCTGGACACAGTCTACCAGGTAGTACTGTCTGGCCCTTGTTGTCTACCTTGTAGGATCAGTGGTTTCCACAGTTAAAGTTCAAGATAATATTAGAAACTGTACAGTCTGCAAATAAGAGTAAAGCTTTACCTTAAAATAAGAACAAGGAGAACTTCCAAATAAAACATGCCCTTGTTTCTGGCAGCAGCTAAAAGACAGTCTGGTGTGAGAGTCCTGGATGCCATACTATGCTCTTTCATCTGCTGGAAATTCGTCAGTTGAATGAAATTATTTATTTGAAAATGTTTCATTGAATTTAGGCTGGAATTTCAAAGACTTTCTCTTCTGTGGTCTGGACAGTGGGGAATGCAATATAGTATTAAACTGGGAAGACTGGGCCATGAATAAAGTCAGATCCATGATTTACTCATCTCTTTGGCTGGTTAATTGCTCAAAAAAAAAAAAAAAAAAAAAGGAGAGAGAGAGAGAGAGAGAAAAACAGAGGTTCTACAACCATGGAAGGGATTACTTCCCATCTGTAAGCAACCCACTCTAACCCCTTTCCCACTATCTCCGTCTCCCAGCATTATGCCTGTCAGAGAAGCTCAAGTTCTTCAATGCAAATCCACTGAGTTCACACAAGTATCTGAGATGTCCACCAAGTGATGGAGGGATAGATAAAATGTGGTATATGCATACAATAGAGTATTATTTAGCAATAAAAAAGATTGAAGTACTGATACATGCTACAACATGGATGAACTTTGAAAACATGGTGTTAGGTGAAAGAAGCCAGACACAAAAGACCACATATTGTATGATTCCATTTCTACAACACGTCCAGAATAGGCAAATGTATAGAGACCAAAAGTAGATTAGTGGTTGCCTAGGGCTGGGGGAGGATGGGAAAAGAGGAGTGATTGCTATTGGGTATAGGGTTTTTTGAGAGGTGGTGAATATATTCTAAAATTAATAGTGGTAATGGTTACACAACTCTGAATGAACTAAAAACTATTGAATTGTATATTTTAAGTAGGCAATATATATGTTATGTAAATTATACCTTAATAAAGTTGTTAGTAAAAAATAAAAGGAAGAAAAGATGTGTACCAAGAAAACATTAATTTAAAAAGCTGGAGTGGCTTATCATAGTTTTCAAAAAGATTTTGGAAGAAGGAATATTACCATAGATAAAGAAAGATTTCACAATGAAAAGGGATCAATTCATAAAAAGAAAGTCCTAAATGTGTATTCATATGATAATAGAGCTTCAAAATAACTGAGGCAAAACCTGATGAACTTAGAGGAGAAGTAAACAAATCTACAATTATAACTGGGGATTTTAATACTCCTCTCTCAATAATTTATAGAGGAAATAGACAGAAAATGAGAATATAGAACACTTGAACAGCACTATTAATCAACTTGAACTAATTGCCATTTAAAGAAAACTCCACACAGCAAAAGTAGGACACACAGTCTTTTCAACTGAACATGGAATATTCACCAAGATAGATCATATTCTGGATCATAAAACAGTCTCAATAAATTTAAAAGAATTGAATTCATATGACATATGTTTTCTAACCACAATGGAATTAAAGCATAAATCAATAACAGAAAAATATATGGAAATCCCCAAATATTTGGAAATTAAATCATAGAATTCTACATAATCCATGAGCCAAATAATAAATCACAGGAGAAATGATTAAATATTTGAAATGAATAGAAATAAAAACACAACATATGAAAATTTGTGGGATCCAGCTAAAGCTGTGCTAAGAAGGAAATTTATAGCAATGAAAGATTATATTCAACAAGAAGAAATGTTTCAAATCAAAAATCTAATCTTCCACCTTAAGAACTATAGAAAGAACAAAGTAAACCCACAGTAAATAGAAAGAAGGAAATAATAAAGAGCAGGATCGATGAAATAGAAAACAGAAAAACAATAGAGAAAATCAATGAAAATAAGAGCTAATTCTTTGAAAAGATCAGTAAAATTAATAAAACGCTAGCCAGACTAATCAGGGAAAAGAAAAAGGAGACAAAACTGCCAATATCAGAAATAAAAGAGGAGAGAATACAGATCCTCAGACATTAAAAGGATAAAAAAGGAATATTATGGACAACTTTATGCCAATAAACCCAACAACTTCAATGAAACAGACAATTTCCTTGAAAAATACAAACTACCAAAGCTCATTCAAGAAGAAACTACCAAAGCTCATTCAAGAAGAAAGGGAGAGACTGAATATCCATGTATCTACCAAATAAATTAGACTCTTGGTTAGAAACCTTCAAGCCTAGTTGACTTCATTGGTGAATTCTAAGAAACATTTCAGGAAGAAATAATCCCAATTTTACATGGTCTTCTCGTCTTCCAATTCATTTTATGAGGCCAGCATTATTCTATGCCAAAACCAGACAGAGGTATTACAAGAAAAGAAAACTACACACCAATATCCTCATGAACATAGATACAGAAATTCTTGACAAATTTTTGGCAAATTGAGTCCGCTATATATAAAATGAATGACATATCATGACTAAGTGGGGTTTATCCCAGGAACGTGAAATTGCTTTAACATTCAAAAATCAATCAGTGTAATTCACCACATTAACAGACCAAAAAGAAAAACCATCTCAATAGATGCAGAAAACATTGGACAAAATTCAAACCCCATTCTTGATAAAAACTCTCAGCAAACTAGGAATAGAAGGGAACTTCCTCAACTCGAACAAAGAGGATCTATGAGAAACCTACAATTAACATTCTGTTTTGTTTTGTTTTGGGTTTTTTGTTTTTTGTTTTTTTAAGGAAGATTAGCCCTGAGCTAATCTATACTGAGCTAATACTGCCAATCCTCCTCTTCTTGTTGAGGAAGACTGGCCCTGAGCTAACATCCGTGCCCATCTTCCTCTACTTTATACGTGGGATGCCTACCACAGTATGGCTTTTGCCAAGCGGTGCCATGTCCGCACCTGGGATCTGAACTGGCGAACCCCGGGCCACCGAGAAGCGAAACGTGCGAACCCAACTACTGCGCCACTGGGCCAGCCCCTACAACTAACATTCTTAATGCCTTCCCTCCTAATACAGAGAACAAGGTGAGGATGTCTACTCTCCACATTACTGTTCAGCAGTGTACTGGAGGCCTTAGCCCATGGAATGATGCAATAAAAAGAAGTAAAATCATACATGTTGAAAAAGAATAAGTAAAACTGTCTCTATTTTATATACAATGTGATCGTGTATGTCGAAAATCTTAAAAAACCTACAAAAAAGCTGAGAACCAAGAAGTGAGTTTAGTAAGATTGTAGAATACAATATTAATACACAGACTCAATTGTGTGTCTATTTACTATCAACAAACAATTAGAAATTGAATTTTTAAGCAATATCATTTACAGTAATACTTGGAGATAAATTAAATAAAATATTACAAGATCTGTACACTGAAAACATTACCAGGGAAAATTAAGGAAGATCGAAATCAATGAAGAGTTACGTCAGGTTCATGGATTAGAAGACTCAACATTGTTAAAATATCAATTCTCCCCAAATTGACCTATAGATTTGACATAATCACAATAAAAATCCTAGCACACTTTTTTGGTGGAAAATAACAAGCTGATTTTAAAGTTTATGTGGAAATGTAAAGGACCTAGAATAGCCAAAACAATTTTTTTTTTTCTGGTGAGGAAGATTTGCCCTGAGCTAACATCCATTGCCAATCCTCCTCTCTCTCTCTCTTTTTTTTTCGCTTGAGAAAAATCAGCCCTGAGCTAACATCTGCACCAGTCCTCTTCCACTTTGCATATGGGACACCTCCACATCATGGCTGATGAGTGGAGAAGGTCTGTGCCCAGGATCCAAACCCGTGAACCTGGGCCGCCAAAGCAGAGCATGCAGAACTCTAACCACTCGGCCACGGGGCTGGCCCCTACAACAATTTCTAAAATAAAGAACAAGTTAGAGGATTTATACCATCTTATTTCAAGACTTAACTATAAAGCTATAATAATCAAAACAAAGTGATGTAGGTGTAAAAATAGACAAATACAGCAATGTAGCAGAATAGAGAGTCTAGAAATAGACCCACGTACGTATGATCATCTGATTTTCAACAAAACTGCTAGGGCAATTCAGTAATGAAAGGATAATATTTTTCAGAAAATAGTACTGGAACACAGTGCTATTGGATATCCATATCAACACACACACATGCACACACGCACATATATACAAATGAAAAAAAATCTGGATGCTTACCGCACATCATTTATAAAATTTCATCCAAAATGAAGTGGTCTACATTAATATGTTCAAAATAGATCACAGATTTAAATATTATAAGAACTGTAATAGTTATAGAAGAAAACATTGGAGAAAACTCTTAGTGGGCTTTGGTTAGGCAAATAGTTCTTTCTTTTTTAAAAAAAAAAAAGATTTTATTTTTCCTTTCTCTCCCCAAAGCCCCCTGGTACATAGTTGTATATTTTTGGTTGTGGTCCTTCTAGCCATGGCACGTGGGACACCACCCCAGCATGGGCCAATGAGCAATGCCATGTCCGCACCCAGAATCCAAACCCCAGGGCAAATATTTCTTAACTAGGACATAAAAATATAAAATATATACACCTGGCCCCATGGCTGAGTGGTTCGGTTCACACGCTCTGCTTTGGTGGCCCGGGTTTTCATCGGTTCAGATCCTGGGTGCGGATATGGCATTGCTCATCTGGTCATGCTGGGCAGTGTCCCACATGCCACAGCTAGAAGGACCCACAACTAAAAATATACAACTGTGTACTAGGGGGCTTTGGGGAGAAAAAAGAAAAATAAAATCTCTAAAGCTGTTGAAGAACTTTAAAAAAATAAATAAATAAAAAATAAAATATAACAGGAAAAATGATAAGTTGGCCTTTAACAAAATTAAAAACTTTTGTTCTTGGGGCCGGCCTGGTGGCGCAGAAGTTAAGTTTGCACTTTCCACTTTGGTGGCCCACTTTTATTCTCAAAAGACACTGTGACAAAAATGAAAAGCAAAGCCACAGACTGAAAGTATTCACAATACATTTAACTTATAAAGGACTTTTACCTAACGTATCTAAAGAATCCCGTAACTCGATAAGAAGACAAACAACCCAATTTTAAAATTAGCAAAAGATTTAAATAGACACTTCACCAAAGAAGATATGTGAATGACAAATAAGCACATGAAAAGATGCCTCACAACATTCATCACTAGGGAAACTCAAACTAAAATCACAATGAAATACTACCTCAGACCCAGTAAAGTGACTAAAATGAAAAAGACTGACAATATCAAGCGTTGACAAGGATGTGCAATGACTGAAACTCTTCTACATTGCTGATGCATAAATGCAAAATGATGTAACGACTATGGGAAACAGGCTGTTTCTTGTAAAGTTAAACACGTACTTACTGTATGATACAATTACTATATGATTCAATTGCTATATGATCCTGGATATTCACCCAAGAGAAATGGAAATGTATGTTCACACAAAGACTTGTTGAATATTCAGAGTAGTTTTACTTGTGACAGTCAAATCTAGAAGGAACCCAAATATCCTTCAACTTGTAAATGGATAAATTATGGAATATCCATTCAATTGAATAATACTCAGCAATAAAAAGGAACAAATTACTGGTATATGCAACAATGTGGATGTTTCTTAAAAGATTATGCTAAGTGAAAGAAGTCAGAAACAAAAGACTACAAACTAGATGATTCCATTTATATAAAATTCTAAAACGGGGAAAACTATAGTATCTGTAGATAGAAAGCAGATCAGTGGTGGCCAGCGGGCAGGGGTGGGAGGGAATTAATTGCAGAGGTGGTCCAGGGAACTTTTTGGCAATGGTGGAAATATTCTATATCATGATTGTGATGGTGATAAAATGGTTGTGTACAATATACACTTCAACCTATTAAATTTTATTGTATGTAAATTATACCTCAATAAAGCTGATTTTTAAAATGATGTAAAAAAAATTTAGTATAAGTTTAGAAAAAGTCTGGAAGAATGTACCTTAAATTCTTAATAATGGGGATGAGATCACAAAAGACTTCTACTTTCTATTTCACTTTGTTATATATTTCTATGTTCCTCTTTTTACAAAGAGGATTTGTGAGGATTTTTGTGATTGTTAGTGATAGAAACCCAACTCGAACTAACTTAAAAGGAGGAATTTATCAGTTCACACGCCTGTATAGTCTGGGGGTAGATTCAAGCATAGCTGAACCCAGGTGCTCCAATGAATTTGTGGGGAATGAGGCTTTCCCCAACTATTGGCTCTTCCTTCCTCTGTGTTGTCTTCTTTCTCAGACTGCCTATCTCCCTGTGATGATGACAACACAGCCTACCATCTTAGCAACTCCAGAGGAAAAGACACACCAGGAAAAGTCCTGGGCCAACCCTTAATGACCCATCTTGGGACACATGTCCTTCCCTGAGCACTGGGACTGGGATGGCCAAGCCTGGGTCATAGGACCATGCACAGAACTGAGCCAGGGCAGGGTGGTTCCCAAAAGGAGAAAAAAAGAAAGAGGTCTGATATCAGAATAAAGGCAGCTTGGGAGGCAAAAGCAGCAGATGACCACTACAATGTACTGCTTTTGGAACTAGAAAAAAAGTTATTTGTTTTTAATCTTTAGAATAATTGAGCCCAAGGCAATATCCTTCAGTGCTCTTCTAACAGAGCATAGCATAAAGGAGGAAAGAGACATCCCTTGGTCCACTGTTAGGAACTGAATGTTTGTGTTCCCCTCGAATTCACATGTTGAAAGCCTAATCCACAATATGATGATATTAGGAGGTAGGGCCTTTGGGTGGTAATTAGGTTTAGATGAGGTCATGAGGGTAGACCCTCCATGATGGGGTTAGTTTCCTTATAAGAAGAGGGAGAGACTTGAGCTCTGTCTCTCTCCACCATGTGAAGATACAGTGAGAAGGCGGCCATCTACAAGCCAAGGAGTGGGCACTCACCAGACACTGACTCTGCCAGCACCTTGATCTTAGACTTCCTGGCCTCCAGAACTGTGAGAAATAAGTGTCTGTTGTTTAAGCCACCCAGCCTATGGTATTGGTTGTAGCACTCTAAGCTGGCGAAGACACCCACACATCAGGGTGGGTATGTGGGTGGATTGGATTGGAGCGAAGGAAGATGCCATCCAAGGGGAACCCTTTTCTTGCCAAAGCCAGAAGATAATTTGTAGAAAGAGGTAGAGGTAAGATTGGGTTTGGAGAGGATTGACGTAGTCCCTCGGGGGACATGGCATAGGAAATTGACTACGGATGAAAAAAGGATTTCTGAGTCAAGCTGAGGGCAGGCTAGATTGCATCGTGTGACCCTTCTGGGATATGGGGATGGCTGAAACCCCCGTGGGGTCGTTTCTGTGCACCACCTGCCCTGGAGCTCCGGGTTGAAGACATTGCACTTCAGCAGCATCAGGCCAATTTTGCCTGATGGTAAATAATCTTAACCACTTTTATAGTAATACAAATAGGAATGCATTATGAGGCGGAATGCAAGAATTACATGAATTTTTAAGATAAAATATGAATTTCTGGCTTGCAATAAGCCCTTCAGGCTGCCTCTCGTTCTCTCCTTCCTGTGAATTCAATCTTTTCTGCTGTTAGCATGCTTTGGTGGAAAATTTTGAGAAGTACTTCTTTAAGGAATAAGGGCTAGGGCTAGGGATGTTCTTGAGGTTTCTACCATGTCTAGACACCTTGCCAGAAGAGGAAACCAGGCCAGGATTCAGAATTGAACGATTTGGGATTTTGAGGACAGGGCTAACATCTGGAGGGGTTGGCAGAACTGAAGTAAGTATATGCATCGGGGACTGAGGTCCGGGGCTGCTCAAACAAACTCTAAAGCAGCTGCATTCCTTGGTAACATCTCATGTGGAAAGTATGGGGTCCTGCCCTGGCTGGGAGTCTGCATTAGTGTCTCTTGGTAGGAATAGGAATCTAGTGTTCTTGGAGAGGCAGATTCATTTCTGGGGTCAGGGGAAGTTCATCTCCAAACAACGAGCACCAGTGAGCCAGCTTTTAGCTTCAGAATTGGTGGAGGAGAGAGATAGAGTCCAGAGGTTTTGAGTTCACAGGTTTAATAAAATATAAGACATCAGCAAAGGGTCGTTTTAACACTAGAACAGTAAGAAGGACAAAATGGAAATGACAGAACTTCCCCCAGAACAGGACCATTAGCTGGCACCTAGTCTATTTTTTTTTTCTTTTATCACAAGGCAGAAAAAATGTTTATCAGAGATCACATCATGCTGAGGAACTGGGAACGAGTGAAGGACAGGATGAGTCCTTCCTTTCATGCATTCTGGGATGACATGAAAATTACCCCCAGAAGGACTTTATTAAAAGACAGAGGGATTGGCTAACGTTACAGTAGTTATCATATTACAATATATAAATATATCAAACCTACATGTTTTACACTTTAATCTTACACAATCTGTCAATTATATCTCAATTTAAAAAAAGGGAAAGACCAGTTCATGGCAATCGGCTGGACAACTACAGCCTGACCAGAGGATAGCCAAGGACACCTTTGTTTCTGTCTCTCCTGGATGGAGGCCCTCTGGAAATCTTAATAAGTCTTGACTATCACGGTGGATTTTAGAGGCCAGGAAACAAGGAGGGATGGAGTGGAAGGGGAGAATTAAATTGGAAATATAGATTCTTAGACTGAGGGGGATGAAGAAATTAAATAATTACAAACCTAAAGGCCAAAAGAAAGAAAGAAAGAAAAACAATCAGCCTGCACCTGGAGCATTAGGTTCTGGAAATTCAATTTCCACATAGAGAGTGGAGGGGCCTTCGCTGAGGGTGGGCAGAAGCTGAGGACTCGCTAGCGAGCAGAGGATCGTTGCCCTGGAGACAGTCTTAGCTTAGAAATGGCAAATAGGAAAATAACAGAGGCTTAAGAGAAGTAGAACAAAAAAAGGCACTACACAGGATGGCTGAAATCTTAGAAACCAGACTAGACTACATGAAAGAAATGTACTTAAAAGGACAAATGCAGATTTAATTGCTTTGAAAAATGAAGATAGGAAAAAGGAAGCTATTTTAGTTGTTTCTAGGTTAGGATGGTTGATCAGACATTCAAGAGATTTAAGAGAAGAAACAGGAAATTTGTCAGGAGCAGAAATTAGGATACTCTCATCTGTCTCCCTCTGTCCCAGAGAGTATTATGGAAATGTGCTCTTGGAGAGTCATTGATAGAGAAATAATAATAAAAATAAATTCAAGGAGCCGCCTTGGTGCCCGTGATAACTTGAGGTGGCCTTCTTGAGAGAGGGAAGACCAGAGCTATTGGCATGAAATCCACAGATACTAATCGGCTAGTTTCGAGGCAAGGAGATGATTGACGAGAAATGGTTTGGGCAACTATGACCACGAGGTTTCAGAATTAGGACTTGGTAAAAGTGTGGTTGGACATAACCTGCAAGGTGGCGAAGGGTTTTGGTACTGAATTCGGAATCCTGAGAGGCTGGGGCTAGAGAAGGGGCTTCCTGAATCAGGCGGAGCCAGTGAGATAGGTCAAAGGGCTTACAATAAGGGACAACTGGGGAACCAAGCCTGGAATGAGCACAAAGGACAGATGTGGAGCTCAAAACAGTAGCCAGTAACAAAAGAAAGAGGAATAGGGGCAATTGGATATTATATGAAGGAGGGACCTGGGCAGTTGCTGAGAATGGATGAAAGCAGTGGTTCTCAGAATATAGCCCCCTGACCAGCGGCATCAGCATCACCTGGGATTTGCCAAAATGTAAATGCTTGGTCCCCCTGAACAGCAACTCTGGAGTTGGAGCCCAGCAATCTACATTTCAACAAACCCTCCAAGTGATAAGGATGCACACTAGAGTTTGAGAACAACCCTACAAAAGCATCCCTGACTTGTCTTTAATGGCTCCTGAGTACAAGCTTGCTAGGGAGCAGGGGGTCCCTTAAACCTCCAGGTCAACCTAGGCAGGCAGACAAATGGTGAGACTCACCAGAGAGGAGCCACGAGAAGGCGCGTCTGAGTTTGACATTGGCGTTGGACTGATGGTGGGAGAGATTATAAGCAAAATTACTCAGCTCAAAGAAGAGAGATAGACAGGACTAGTTTAAGCAACAGGACTTTGGGAAGAATAAGAATTCACTGATAATCTCTCCCTATCAGAGAACTAACGCTGGAAAACTACAAGTTTGTAATAGAAAAATTAGTGAACCCAATACAGAAAACAAACAAACACAGGTGACCCTATGATCTTTCTACTGAGCAGGTCTACAGATCAGAAGGCCCCCAGGAAATGGAAAAGGAAAATTTTCAGCTTGCAGGGATCAGGTAGTAAAACAAGAAGCTTTAGACATTGGGAACCAAAAACATGCAGACATAACTGGATGGGGTCAGGGCACTAATGGAGAGGACGGTAAATGACTGTAATTTTCAGAGCTGCGAAGCCATAAATTGCACTGGGAGGACCGCCTGCTATTAGTGTGGCACTCTCTGCTCTCAAGATGAAGCAGCTGGAGGCTGTGGAATTGGTTAAAATGCTTCCCGGAAAAACAGAAAATTGAATATGAAGGATAAGAGGTTTTCTTCCACCCCCTCAAAAGAGATGGGGCCCAAAGCCCTGGATATAGGGGCCTGGACCATCTTCAGGGGTGAAACTCTCTTCCTGTTTCTGCCATTCAAGGATGGGGTTTTACGGCTAAAAATTCAAGGGTACTAAAAAAACAGACTGCCAATTCTTGCTACCATTAAACTTTTGGTTTAACAGAGAGGCAGTGGAAAGGCCTCAGCCTATGGGGTCAGCAACTATATACAGGATGTATAGAGAGAACAAAAACCATTGCTCTGGAAATGGTCTTAGCTTTGGAAATGACAGAAGGCAAACTAGGGGCAAACTAACAGGCTCTTAAGGGAAAGAGTGAAAAGACCCAGTGCCCTCTCCAAGTTCTAACCCGGTAAACTGCTGACACGGCAATAGAAAACAAAGCTGAGAGAGAGCCAAAATGAGGGAGGATTAAGGCACTAGGAAATCCAAGAGAGAAAACTAGGCAAGTGGGTGAGCCAGAGATGCAGGACTGCCGGAGACCAAGTCTATTTCAAAGCTTTCCTCAGCCCTCTCTCCTGTTTTTCTGTTTTTTTGGGTGGAGGCGGGGGGTGGGGGGCGGCGATGACTAGAAAGTGAGTTTTTAACAGTTTTAGTGAGATATAGCTGATGTACAATAAACCACAAATATTTAAAGTATATAATTTCATGAATTTGAAATATATCCTTGACATTATCACCATAGTCCAGATAATGATTAAGAAAATATCCATCACCCCCAAATTTTCTCCTCCCCTTTGTAATCCATTTCTTTCCCTTCCCCCAACTCCTATCCACCACTCCCCAATTCCTAAGCAATCACTGATCCAATTTCTGTCACTGTAGTTTAGTTAAACTTTTCTAGAATTTTATATAAATGGAACTGTGCAGTCCATACTCTTTTTTGGAGGAAGTCTTTCACTCAACATAAAAATTTTAAGATTCATCCATGTCATTGCGTGTATTGACACTTTGTTCATTTTTCTTGATGGATAGTATTCCTTTATGTGAAATCAACTATCTATTCATTTGTTCCTTTATCTAGTCAACTGTGGATGGACATTTGGGTTGTTTCCATTTTGGGGTTTTAAAAGTAAAGTTATTATGAACATTTATATGCAAGGCTTTGTGTCGACATATTTCCCTTAAGTAAATGCTGATGATGTATTATTTGATTTGGGTTTCATTTGCTAAACTTTTATTAAGACTTTTTGTGACTATGTTCATGAAAGATATTGGCATCCAGTTTTCTTTTTTTGTAATGTCTTTGTCTAGTTCTGATATCCAGGTAATGCTGGCCTAACAAGATGAGTTGGAAAATGTTCCTTCCTCTTCTGTTTTCTGGAAAAATTTGTATAGAGTAAGTATTTCTTTCTCTTAAATTGCTGGCAGAAGTCATTAGTGAAGCTATCTTGGCCTGGAGGTTTTTTTGATTGGTTAGTTTATTTTACAGGAGATGGAGATTTTTAATCTACAAATTTGATTTCTTTAGTAGATATAGGAATATTCAGGTTATCTATTTCTTCTTAAGTGAGCTTTGGTAGTTGTATCATCATCAAATTTATTGGTGTATATTTTTTCAGAAAAGCTGTTATCCTTTTAAGGTCTAAGGGGCTGTAGTGATATCTCCTCATTCATTTCTAATATTGATAATTTGTGTCTTCTCTCTTTTCTTCCTGATCAGTATGGCTACAGATTTATTTACTTCATTGATATTCCCAAAGAAGCAGCTTTTAACTCTGTCAAAGAATGAGCTCTTATGCAAGTTTCTAGGACTTTGAACCATTAATTAACCCCTTACTATGAGGGCATTCCAGACCTGTGTCTAAAGGGACTCACCTACTGGTGCAATTACAGTAACTCAGGTTGCCAAGGAATTATGCTTGAACATAAATTCACCATCCGTCTGGATACAGGGGTCCCCAGCAGGACCAATAGGGCTAGCCTTCCTGATACAAGGAAATCCAATTTTTCATTGAAAGTAAAAAATCTACAGGTTTTCTTAGCCCAATGCTTGAGTTCACTGCATACCATAATTTTCTAGGCATGTTTGTGCTCCCTGAATGCCAGTCTCTCTGTTAAGAACCAAAGATCAGCATGGCTAACTAAGAAAAAAGAGAAGATTAAAATTACCAATATTAGGAATAAAAGAAGAGAGATCTCATCTATATTAAAAGGATAATAAGACAATGTTACAAACAACTCTATGCTCCCAAACTCAAAAGTTTTGATAAAATAGACCAATTCTTTGAAAGACACAAATTACCAAAACTCATGACAGAAGGAATAGATAAGAAAGTTCTGATAACCCTATATCTATTAAAGACATTAAATGTGTAGTTAAACCCCCCAAAAAACTCCATGACAAGATGTTTTCACCATGAATTCTACTAAATATTTAAGGAAGAAATAACACTAAATCTGCACACTCTCTTCTTCAAAAAACAAAGGGAAGGAACACTTCCCAACTTATTTTATGAGGCCAGCATTGCCCCAAATACAAAAATAAGACAAAAATATTACAAGAAAAAAAAAACTACAGACTGATATCTGTCATGAATTACACATGAATCCTTAACAAAATATTAGCAAATTGAATCCTTCAGTATATAAAAAGGATAATACATATGACTAACTGGGGTTCACAATAGGAATGCAAGCCTGGATCAACATTCAAAAGTCAATTGGGGCCAGCCTGGTGGTGTAGAGATTAAGTTCACATACTCCTCTTTGGCAGCACAGGGTTCATGGGCTCAGGAAACTAGGAATAAAAGATGAACTTTAACCTAGTAAACGGCATCTACAAAAACTCCTACAGCTAACATAGTTACTGGCAAGAAATTGAATGCTTTCCTTCTGAGATCTGGAACAGGGCAAGGATGTACTCTTTATCACTTCTATTCAACATTGTACTTGAATTCCTAGATAGTGCAATAAGGCGAGAAAAAGAAATAAAAAGTATACAGATTAGAAAGGAATAAATAAAACTGTCTTTAGTCACAGACAACATGATTGTACATGTAAAAAATCCCATGGAATCTACACAAAATAATCTCCTAGAACCCATAAGTGAGCTTAGCAATGTTACGCAATACAAGGTTAACATACAGAAGTTAATTGTATTCCTATATACAAGCAATGAACAATTGGAACCTGAATTAAAACAAAACAAAAACAATACCATTCAAAATAGCACCACCCCAAAAAAGGACTTAGGTATAAATCTAACAAAATATGTGCAAGATCTATATGTGGAAAACTAAAAAACATTGATGAAAGAAATAAAAGAAGATCTAAATAAATGGAGAGATATACCATGCTCATAGATTGGAAGACTCAATATTGTTAAGATGTTAATTCTACCAAATATGGTCTATAGATTCAATGTAGTTCCAATCAAAATCCCAGCCAACATTTTTTGTAGATTTTTATAAGCTTATTCTAAGGTTCACATGGAAAGGGAAAGGAATTAGAATATCCAAACAATTTTGGATACGAACACATTACCTGATTTCAAGACTTACTGTTACTGTAACACTACAGTAATCATGACAATGCTTATAGATGTAGATTAACCAGAGGTTGGGGGAATCCCAGGATGGAATGTAAACTGTGAAAAATACATCTAACTGTATTACAAATGTATGATGTAACCACACTTAAGGGTGTGGGAGAAAAGGAGCTGACCTTAGTATCTTTAGAAACTGCATTTTGACTGGAAGTTTTAAGGCTAAAGACAAAAGAAACTATACATTAAAACTATATTCTAGTTGGTAAATTTGTTTGCCATTTGGAATAAAGGTTCATAATTCTGAAATTGCTTCATATGTATATGGCAGATAATTAAGTAAATGGATAGTGAAAGGCAGGAGCCAGGTTTCTCACTGTTGGAGAGGGAAGTAACAGAAAAGAAGACTACAATTAACCCTGTAATACTGATTTGGCATCAAAGGCATCAATATGAACTCATATATGTATTACATATGAAATCATGTCTGTGTTTTATATACACATACACACACATACATGAAGAAATAATTATAGATATACTTGTGTCTATGAGTTAGTATACACACGTATGTTACCTAGCTCTGTCTGCTGAAAGGGACTAAAAGTAATAACATCCCAGTAGTAATGAACAACCCAGTGCCCATATATTGGTTCCTATATACCATTTTCAAATTAAAATATGACAAAACAGGCATAATAGAAAAATGGCTGATTCTAGGATTGTGATGGGGAAAATACAAGAAAGGAGCATCTTGTAACACCAGAAAGCAAGAAAATGCTCAAAAAACAAAAGGATGGGACATGTCAAAGGGACATAACCAACCTGAAAGAGTTCCCAACTGCCAAAATTTGGAACAATTTGAGCAACAAAATAAATAACAGTATTGGATTATAGCTCAAAATACAAAGTAAATATACATGACTCCACGCTGATATAAATAAGTGATTGATGAATGAATAAATAAGTAAATAAAATGAAAGTGAAGAGACAAATCTTCTCCAGATACAAATTCATATATATATTTTTTTCCTACTCCAGCAGGTGAAATTTAGTTACTTCCTCCCTTGACTTAGCAATTCATTTCTAAAGAATAAAGTATGGAACGGGAGAAATATTAACTATACCATGGAGAAACCTAACAAATACCACCTTAACCAAGTGATCAAGGTTAACATCACCAGTGGTATGATGTGGACATCATGAACCTCCAAACAGGAAGTGATGAGAAGGGCACCTCACCTCTTTGGTCTTCCTTCCAAAAACCCAGACTTAAATCTATCAATGAGAAAAACATCAGAAAATTGAAGAACATTGTGTAAAATACCTGACCAGTACTCTTCAAAATTGTCAAGGTCATGAAAACAAGGAAAGACTCAGAAATTATCACAGACCAGAGGAGTCTAAGGATACGTGATCACTAAATGTAATGTGGTACCCTGGATAGGATCCTGGAACAGAAAGAGGACATTAGTGGAAAAACTCCTGAAATCTAAATAAAGCTCTGGAGTTTAGTTAATAGAAATGTACTAATGTTGGGTTCTTAGTTTTGACAAATGAACCATGGTAAAGCAAGATGTTAATAATAGAGGAAATAGGAGTTTATTAGAATTCTCTATGTTACCTTTTCAACTATTCTGTAAGTCTAGTCTTGTCTCTAGCACTGCTGTAGTACAAAAAATGTTGATGAAATGTTTTAATCTGAAGGAAAATAATTCCTTCTTGAGGGAAGGAACCTCAGATCTACACAGACACAAAGTCATCAGAAATGGCCAGTGTGTGGGTTAAAATAAATAAATCTTCTCATTTTTATAATTTCTTTAAAGTATACTTGACCGTTTAAAATATTAACAATGTACTGTGAGATTTATATATGTAGCAGTAAAATGTATAACAACAAGAACACAAATGACAGGAAGGGTATATAGAAGTTTACAGTTGCATACTTACTATTAAATATAACATTATTTGAAGGTACAGTGTAATAAATTAAAGACGGATATTATAAGATATAGAACAACCACAGAAAAATAAAACAAAGAGCCATAATTACTAACGCAAGAGAGGAAACAAAATGAAACACTAAAAAATACATAACTACAGCAAAACAAGGCAGAAAAAGAGAACAAAAATCAGATGAAACAAATAGAAAAGCAACGGCAAGATGGTAGACATAAGAAAGATCAGATATGTAATTAAATTAAGTGGAAGTAAGTAAAAATACTCAATTAAAAGGCAGAGATTGTCAGAGTGAATAACAAAACAAAACCCAACTATATGATGACCACAAGAAACACATTTGATATATAAAATAACATTTAGACTAAAATAAAAAGACGGAAAGACATATAACACACAAACACTAATCACAAGAAATCTAGAGGAACCATAAAATAATCAGAGAAAGCAACTTTAGAATAAGGCATATTGCCAGAGAAAGGACTACATTGGTTTTTCTATTGCTGCATGATGCATTACCACAACCATAGCTGCTTAAAACACCCACGTATTAGTTCACATCTGTATCTTAGAAGTCTGACATGGCATAACTACTTTCTCAAGTCAGAGTATCACAAGGCTGACATCAGTCAGGTTGAGTTTTCATCTGGAAGCTTTGGGGAAAAAAATCTGCTTTCAAGCCCACTCTTGGAAGAATTCAATTCCTTGTGATTGTATAACTGAGTTCCCTCTTTCTTTGCTTGCTGTCAGCCAGGGGTCACTCTCAGTTCCTAGAGGTTACCCTCATTCCTTGACACATGGTACCTTCCATCTTCAAACCAGCAACAGGGCATTGAATCCTTCTCATGCTTCAAATATCTGACTCCTCTTCTGTGACCATCTGGAGAAAACTCTCTCCTTTCATGAGATTAGGTCAGGCCTATCCAAGATAATCTCCCCATTTTAAAGTCAATAGTGCCAATATAAGATAATCTAATCCTAGGAGTAAAATCCATCACACTAACAGTCCCAGAGATTATTCAGGTCATATACCAGAGGGGAAAGAAATTTTGTGGGTCATCTTAGAATTCTCCCTGCCATAAGGATATTTCATAATGATAAAATACTCAATTCATTTAGATGTAGTAAAACTAAATGTGTTTGCATCTAATAACAGAGCTTTAAAATATATGAGGCAAACCAATGGAACTAAAAGAAGAATTATATAAATTCTCAATTATAGTTGGAGATTTCAGCCTTCCCTTCTCAGTAACAGAACAAATAGACAGAAAATTAGTTAAGACATAGAAGACTTGAACAACACTATTAACCAAATTGACCTAATTGACGTTTGTAGAGTACTACTCCCTGTGATTCTAGAATGGCCATCCTTTTCAAATTCACATGGTACAGTCACCGCTATAAATTATATGTTGGGCCATAAAACAAGTTTCAACAAATGTAAAAGGAGGGAAATCATACAGTATATTCTCTGACCACAAAGTCATTAAATTAGAACTCAATAAAACCCCTGTTATAGCAATTCTACCGTAACATGGAGATGCCCCAACTTTATGTCTGGATGTCAATATGACAGTCATTGTTTAGTATGATCAAATAAACATTAATTACTCAAAGAAGTAGAAGTCCCAAGGTGGGTGATGGAGTGGATTGATCTCTCAGAGAGAAAGTCCAGAATAGAGTGAATAGTGAATGCACAACATTTTATAAGGGAAAATGCTGCCAGTGTAAGATTTGAAAGAGTTCCCACCAAGCCTGAACCTTCAAGGAGGCAACAACAGGGCACATGTGCTTGTGGGGCCTGGGCGTGGGTAAGCTTTAGCAGATGCCACAGGAGGCAACAAACACAGGTAGGCAATAAGAATTAAAGGTGTCTAGATGTAAATCAAATGTCAATGGGAGTTTAAGTTTCTTTCATATGGCCAAGATAACCCCAAATAGAAGGAAATTAAATGATAAATATAATAATTTCTGGATCAAAGATGAAATCACAAGGAAAATGAGTAAATATTTTTAACTGAATGACAATGAAAATACAACATATTAAAATTTCTGGGATGCAGCTAAGGCAATGCTTATAGAGAAACTTAAACCTTATCAAAAAGAGAAAGATCTGAAATCAATGCCCTAAGTTTCCACCTTAAGAAACTAGAACAAGAAGAGCAAAGTAACCCCATAATCCATAAGAGGAAAGAAATAATAAAGATAAGAGCAGAAATTAACAAAAGAGAAAAGACTTAGTTAATGGAAAAATTAACAAAGTAAAAAAGTGCTTCTTTAAAAGGATCAACAAAACTAACAAACCCTTAGCTAGACTGATCTAGGAATAAAGAACACAAATCACCAATATTAGGGATAGAAAAAAGTGTTATCACGACAATCCTATAAACATTAAAATAGCAAAATAATATTTTGAATAAATTTGACAACCTAGATGAAATGGAGAAAAACCTTGAAAAATACAATTTATAATAATAATTGATAACCTAAAAAAGCAATATTCACAACACCTATATCAGACAAAGAACCTGTATCCAGAATATATATATTTATCTCTTACAACTCATTAACAAGAAAACAAACTACCCAATTTAAAAATGGGCAAAGGATTTGAAGAGGTCTTCACAAAATAAGGTATATAATTAGTTAATCAGCATATAAAAAAATCCAGTATAATTAGTCATCAGGGAAATGCAAACTAAAACTACAATAAATTACCACTAACCCCACTAGAACGATTATAATTTTAAAAGGGGTCATTCTTAGTGTTGAAGAAGATGTGGAGAAATTGGAACTCTCATATATTGTTGGTGGGAATACAAAATGGTACAACCACTTTAGAAAACAGTGGTAATTCCTTATAAATTTAAACATACACTTACCATACAATTCAGCAATTCTACTCCTCTTTACCCAAGAGAAATAAAAATATATGCCCACACAAAGGGTTGTACATGAATATTCATAGCAGCTTTATTCATAATGGCTAAAATCTGAAAACAACCCAAATATCAATTAACAGGTGAATGGATACACAAATTGTGGTATCCCTATAGCGGACCTACAGCAACCTCTCAAAAACCTACAGCAACATCTCAAAAAACAGTATGATGAGCAATGAGAAGCATCATGCCATATGATTCCATCTAAATGAAATACTGGAAAATGCAAATCTAATCTATAGTGACAGAAAGCAGATCAGCGGTAGGATAGGAGAGGGGAAACGTGTATTGCCTGGACAGGGGCATTGGGGAACTTTTAAGGGTAATAGGATTGATTGCAGGTGTGGTTACATGGATCTATACATTTGTCAATATTCACTGGATTGTATGCTTAAAATCGGTGCATTTTATTGCATGTAAATTATAACTCAATAAATGTGAGTGTAAAATATCTCCCCACAAGGAAAACTCCAGGCCCAGGTGGTTTCACTGGTTTTTATTAAACATTTAAGGAAGAAAGCACACCAGTCTTACACAAACGCTTTCAGAAAATAGAGGAGGGAACACTTTTCAACTCATTTTATGAGACCAGCAATACCCTGATACTGAAACCTAACACATTACAAGGAAATAAAATCCAGGCCAATATCCCTCCTGAACATAGATACATAATCTGTATGTATCTACATAAACATAGATAAAATATTAATAAATTAAATGCAGCAATATATAAAAATGATAATACATCATGACCAAGGGGAGTTTATCCCAAGAACGGAAGACTGGCTTAACATTTGAAAATCAACTGATATAATTCAATAGATTAACTGAATAAAAGAGAAAAAAACATAAATAAGGCAGACAATTTTGTAGATACTTTAAGAATACCTTTTAGGTGCCAGCCGGTGGTGCAGTGGTTAAGTGCGCACGTTCCACTTCTCAGCGGCTGGGGTTTGTTGGTTCTGATCCCGGGTGCGGACGTGGCACTGCTTGGCACACCATGCTGTGGTAGGCATCCCACGTATAAAGTAGAGGAAGATGGGCATGGATGTTAGCTCAGGGCCAGTCTTCCTCAGCAAAAAGAGGAGGATTGGCAGTAGTTTGCTCAGGGCTAATCTTCCTCAAAAAAAAAAAGAATACCTTTTAAACAATTCTCCCTCCAGCTGAATCTTGTCAAATATGGGTTAATATTATGTGAGTGACTTCAACTCACCTGCCAATTTGCTCCACACTTAATCACCAGCTCTTTTTGAAAGAGCCTTGCATTTTCAACACCCCAGGTCCATGCCTGCATGATTGCATGTGAGGGTCAGAACAGGCATTCAGATGATGATGTCACCCTTGCTTCCTGACCACTCTGTTGAAAGATTTCTTTCGTAGAAAGGGTTTACATTGCTGTGGCAATCACAGTGGATTCTGGGATTTGTTGTATTTTATTTTCCCAGGGAGCAACATCCAGATATTTGCCCCAGACCAGGAGAATTCCCCTCCTCCAAAAACAGGAAACTAGTGAAAGGTGCTGCCTGCCCTCGAACCAGAGGCATCCAAAGGAGGCTTTTCACCAGGGCCCCATTTTGCATTTAAGAGCCATCCTGAATCCTGGGAACCTGTTCTCACTAATCTCTAGGCAGCAGGACGCAGCTTCCATGCTTCTAAACCTGATTGCTTACCTAGGTCCTTGCAGCCAACGTGAGCCTCTCTCCCTGCACTTCAGCCAAGCCACTGACACCAGGAAGACCATTTATAGCAGGATTTCCTTTACTAGATAATTCAGCATCACAAATCCCAAGCTACACCCTGGCTCAAGGAGCCCATAGAAAGATTACCATGTGGCTGTTCTCACCAGCAATAAATGGGAAACATCTGCATGAGTTTAGAGGCGGGCCTGATTTCCCCTGCTGGCCAAAGCAGGTGGGAGAAGGATCTAGTGACGGCTTTGTAGCAAGTCGGGAGGAATCAGCTTGAACGAACTCACTCAAGATGGGGGTTCAAGAGAGACTTGAGAAACTGTGGTGGAAACATTGATGCCTTTATTGGAGAGCCATGCTCAGCCTTTCAACTGTTCATCACCAGCTCCATTCTTGCCACTAGACTGGTTCCTCATGTTTTCTGTTCTTGCAGCAGTCCCTGAGTTATCTGCTGACTTCCTCACCTCCTGCTGTCAATAACTTTGTTGTTGTTGTTGTTAGTGCCGTTGATTCTGACTCCTAGCGATGCTGTGTACAGCAGAGCTGAACCCTGCCCAGCATCTTTGCCCCATTCTCACCTTTCAGTGCTATATCAGACAATGCTCTGCTGCTATTCATAGGGTTTTCATGGTCAATTTTTTCAGAAGTGGGTGGTCAGGTCCTTCTTCCTAGTCTGTCTTATTCTGGAAGCTCCACTGAAACCTGTCCACCATGGGTGACCCTACTGGTATTTGAAAAACCAGTGCATAGCTTTCAGCATCATCACAACACACAGCCACCACAGTATGACAACCGACAGACGGGTGGTGTGGTTCCCAACTGGGAAATGAACCCAGGATGCAGTGGTGAGAGTGCTGAATCTTAACCACTAGACCACTACGGCTGGCTGTCATTAACTAGGGTGGTCATAAAATTTATCATCCAAACTGAAACACTTTTGAGAGTGTAAAGTGGGTGCTGTTAATTATTACACTGTGGCAACAGATATAAACTGAGATTGTCCCAGGAAAATCAGGACATATGGTCACTCTAACAATAACCTCCCCACCCCAGGGAGTTCTCTCTCTCAAAACTAACTAGAGACTCATGGTCACCACAGCACTCTCTTTGTTGCCCCCACAAAAATGCAGACAGACTTTTTATTTTAAAGGCTTTACTTCTAGTTGTAAGAGGTAAATAGACAATGATAACTGAGAAAAACAATAAGGGAAAATTAAAGAAGTGCCTAACTTATGGTCCCTGGTCTGAAGAGCAAAATTCACTGAGATGGCAACTAAAATTCCATGAACATTAGTTTTAGATTTTATTTTTTATGTAAATGGCTACTTATTGCAGACACGTCACATGTGTATTGTGGAACACTAGAAAATATAGACAAACCAAAACTACAAAATAAAATGCTACATGCCCATCACCAAGAGATTACTGCTACTGAGTGATGTTAGCAAAAATAGAGGACTGGGGCCGGCCCAGTGGCACAGCAGTTAAGTGCATACGTTCCGCTTCGGCGGCCCGGGGTTTGCCATTTGGGATCCCGGGTGTGGACATGGCACCGCTTGGCAAGCCATGCTGTGGCAGGTGTCCCACATATAAAGTAGAGGAAGATGGGCACGGATGTTAGCTCAGGGCCAGTCTTCCTCAGCAAAAAAGGAGGATTGGCAGTAGATGTTAGCTCAGAGCTGATCTTCCTCAAAAAAAAAAAAAAAATAGAGGACTAAGAACCTCCAAATCCTCTCCTCTATAAAAGCACTGAAAAAACTAGCAAAATAATCAGAATCAACTTTTCCAGAACTCTGAAATTTAAACAAAGTCTTATGGCAACTCAAAAAGCGTTATTCAAGAAAAACAGATGAATCTCAGTAAGAACTATGAGTTTTGTGATAATTTAACTTGCTCTGATCCCATGCACCTCTTTCAAGCGCCATAGGAGCCTTGAAAACCAATAGCCCATCATTACAGTGAAAACCAGCAGCACGGCAGCCATCAGAGAGGCAGAATGCAGTTGGAGCTCCTTCAAAGCCTTATTCATAAAGAATTGTCATTATTTGACCTATCTGATGGTTCCGTGGGGGATCCCATTTGCAAAGCTGTCTTTATTTGACTGACTCAGGTTTCATCCAGTGCAAAATCTCATTTTCCAGAATGAAATATCTATAGGGGCTGTAAAAAGATCTGCATATTCCTGGGAATCCAGAAGGCCACATGCAAACACAGGGCTGTGCTCATGGCCAGGGCTGTGCACATGATCAACAAAGACCTTAAGAGCTCACTTTTACTGACCTTGAGGCTCTGTGCAAGCAAGAAGTGAAGGCTAAGGAAGAATTTTCAACTGCCTGAGTGTTGAAGGCATGCCCCAGTATACACATTGAGCTCCTCTGCAAAGACTGGGAGACTTATTGGCTCCAAGGAGATTTCTGTTCTATTACTAGTTGACCACTTGGTTACCAAAGGCGAGACTTAAGTGGTCACAGACAAAAAGAAAACAGGCTTTACAAAATGTGTTCAGAAAAAGCCACTAAACAAACAAACAATAACAAACAGCAACAGCAATGACAAACCTGGGAGGGTAGAGAATCTGATTTACAGATTGTATTCCAGATTGCCAATCTGAATTCCAGATTACCATATTATATTATTTAAAACATCCAATTTTCAGTAAAAAATTATGAGACATGAAAATAACTAAGAACATATGGTCAATACACAGAGGGAAAAAGCAACTAATAAAAACTCCCAGAGGAAGACCAGATGTTGGATTGAAAGGACAAAGATTTAAATAAACTATTATAAATATTTTCAAAGAATGAAAAGAAATCATGTCTAAAAAAACTAAAGGAAACTATGAGAACAATGTCTCACCAAATAGAAAATATTGATAAAGAGGTAGGCATTATATCAAAAAACAAACGAACCAAATAAAAGTTCTATAGTTGAAAACTACTATAATGGCAATGAAAAAGTCACTAGAGGGGGTCTAAAACAGATCTGAACAGGCAGAAGAAATAATTTGCAAACTTGAAAATGGTTCAGTTGAGTTTATCTAGTCTAAGGAATAGAAAGAAAAAAGAACAAAGAAAAATGAAAGGAATCTCAGAGATCTGTGGGACACCATCAGCAATTCAACAAAAGTTGGAAATTTCAATAACCCACTTTCAATAATGGGTAAAACAACTTGACAGATTAGCAAGGAAACAGAAGACTTAAACAACGCTCTAAACCAACTAGATCTGACAGACATCTATAGAACACTCCAACATCAGCATACACATCCTTCCCAAACGCACATGGAACGTTCACCAGGTTAGACTATATGTTAGACTATAAAATAAGTCTTAATAAATTTAAAAGCATTGAAATCATCCAAAGTATGCTCCCTGACCAAAATGGACTGAAATTAGAAATAAAAAAGAAGAAAATTTGGGGGATTCACAAATGTTTGGAAAAACAACACACTCTGAATTAACCACCAGGTCAAAGAAAATATCATGAGAGAAATTAGAAAATACTTTGAGATGAATGAAATGAAAACAGAACATACCAAACCTTATGGGATGCAGTGAAAGCAGTGCTTACATGGACATATATAGCTGTAAATAGCTATACTCAAAAAGAAGAACATTTTCCTGTCAATAATCAAACCTCCCATGCTAAGAAACTAACAAAAAAGAGCAATCTAAACCCACTGCAAATGGAAAGACCGAAATAGTAAAGATTAGAGATGAAATAAATGAAATAGAGACTAGAAAAACAACAGAGAAAATCAATGAAACTGAAAGTTGGTTCTTTGAAAAGATCAACAAAATTGACAAAACGTTAGCAAGGCTGATCAAGGAAAGAGAGAAGATCAAATTACTAAAATCAAGAATGAAAGAGGGGACAATACTAGTTACCTTACAGAAATAAAAAGGATTATAAGGAAATTCTATGAACAGTTGCATGCCAACAAATTAGATAACCTAGGTGAAATGCACAAATTCCTAGAAAGACACAAACTATGAAAACTGACTCAAGAAGAAATAAAAATTTTGAATAGACCTATAACAAGTAAAGAGACTGAATTAGTAATCAAAAACTTCGCACAAAGAAAAGCCCCAAACCAGAATTCTACAAATGTTTGAAGAATTAACGCCAATCCTTCACAAACTGTTGCAAAAAACAGGGGAGGAAGGCACACTTCCCAACTCATTCTGTGAGGTCATTATTACTCTGATATCAAAACTAGACAAAGATATTACAAGAAAAGAAAACTAAAGACCAATATCCCTTATGAATTTAGATGCAAAAATCCTCAATAAGATACCAGAAAACTGAATCTAGCAGCAGATAAGAAGGATGACAGAATGTAAGTTTGGTTCAATATATGAAAATCAATTTAATACATTATACTAATAGAATAAAGCACAATACAACACAATCATATCAATAGATGTAGACAAGCATTTGACAAACTTCAACACCCTTTCATGATAAAAACACTCGACAAGCCATAAATAGAAGGAATTTCCTCAACCTGAAAAAGGGCATCAACAAAAAAGGCGCAGCTGACATCACACTTAATGGTAAAAGACTAAAGGCTTTTCTCCCTAAGATCAGGAACAAGACAAGGGTGTCTGCTCTTGACACCTCTATTCAACATTGTACTGCAAGTTCTAGGTAGGGCAAATAAGCAAGGAAAAGAAATAAAAGACATCCAGATTGGAAAGGAAAAAGTAAAAATACTCTCTGTAGATAACATGATCTTGTATATAGCAAATCCTTAAGAATACACACACACACACACAAACTATCAGTACTAATAAACGAGTTTAGCAAGATTACAGGATACATGATTTAAAAATTAGTTGTATTTCTACACACTAGCAATGAACAATTCAAAAATAAAATTAAGGAAATAATTCCATTTACAATAACATCAAAAAATACTTGGCAACGAATTTAACAAAAGAAGTGCAAGAGTTGCACAATGAAAACTACAAAAACATTGTTGAAATAAATTAAAGAAGACCTAAATAAATGGAAAGGCATACTGTGCTCGTGGTTGAAAGATTTATTTTTGTTAAGATGGCAATACTCCCCAAATTGATCTACAGATTCAATGCAATCCCTACCAAAATCCCAAATGCCTTTTTTGCACAAATTGACAAAATCATCCTAAAATTCAAGTGGAAATGCAAGAGACTCAGAAAATCCAAACAATCTTGAAAAAGAACAAATTTGGGAGACTCACATTTCCCAATTTCAAAACTCACTACAATGTTATAGTATTCATGATGTCATAGAGAATGAATAGACACATAGATAAATAAACACATAGATGAATAGAATCGAGAGTTCACTGATTTTTGACAAATCGTCCCCAAGACAATGCAGTGGGAAAGAATTGTCCTCTCAACAAAAGTTTCTGGGGCAACTGGATACTCACGTGCAAAAGAATGAAATTGGACACCTACCTCATACTATATACAAAAATTAACTCAAAATGAATCAAAGACCTAAATGTAAGAGCTAAAACTATAAAACTCTTTTAGGAGGAAATATAGGAGTAAATCTTCATGAATCTGGATTAGGCATGGTTTTTAAGACATGACACCAAAGGCATAAGTAACAACAGAAAATAGATTAAGTTGAACTTTATAAAAATTAAAAACTTTTGTGCTTCAAAGCATACCATTAAGAACATGAAAAGGGGCCGGCCCCGTGGCCGAGTGGTTAAGTTCACGCGCTCCGCTTCAGCGACCCAGGGTTTCACTGGTTCAAATCCTGGGGGCGGACATGGCACTGCTCATGAGGCCATGCTGAGGAGGCGTCACATGCCACAACTAGAAGGACCCACAACTAAAACTACACAACTATGTACCAGGGGGGCTTTGGGGAGAAAAAGGAAAAATAAAATCTAAAAATTAAAAAATTAAAAAAGAACGTGAGAAAACAATTCACAGAACAGGAGAAAATATTTGAAAATCACATGTATGACAAGAGCCTAATATCCAGAATATATAAAAGAACACTTAGAGCTCAACAATAGACAACATGATTTTTAAACCCACAAAGAACTTCAATACACATTTCTACAAAGAAGATATACAATGATAACAAGATATACAATGGCCAATAAAGACGTGAAAAGATGCTCAACTGCATTAGCTATTAGGGAAATGAAAATCAAAACCACAATGAGATACCACTTCACACACAGTAGGATGGCTTCAATAAAAAAGATAGATACTAACTACTGTTGGCAAGGATGTGGAGAAATTGGAACCCCAGTACATTGCTGGTAGGAACGTAAAATGGTACAGCCCTTTTGGAAAGCAATTTGGCATTTTCTCAAAAAGTTAAACATAAAGTTACCATATGACCAACAATTCTATTCCTAGGTATATATCCAAAAGAATTGAAAACATATGTTCACACAGAAACTTGTACACAATTGTTCATAGCAGCATTATTCATAATAGCCAGAAGGTTAAAACAACCCAAGTGTCCATCAACTGATGAATGGATAAGCAAAATGTGATATACCCATACAATTGAATATTATTCAGCCATAAAAAGGAATGAAGTATTAATACATGCTACAGTATGGATGAACATTGAAAACATTATGCTAAGTGAATGAAGCCAGACACAAAGGGCCACATATTGTGTGATTCCATGCATATGCAATATTCACAATAGGCAAATCCATAGAGACAGAAGGTAGATCATTGCTTGCCAGAGGTAGGGAAAAAGGGATATGGGGAGTAATTAAAAATGGGTATGGGGCTTCTTTGTGGGGTCATAAAAATGTTTGGGAACTATATAGTGATGATAGTGACACACCTTGTGAATATACTAAAATCCTCTGAACTGTATATTCTAAAAGGATTAATTTTATGGTATGTGAATTATATCTCAATAAAAAAAGATACACACTATTGCTAGTACCCTATTAATGTCTTTTCAGATCTTTCTCTATGCTTATGTGTAATATGTAAGGCTTTAACCAAAATAACATATTACTAAATATATCTTTGAAATCTTTTTTAATCACCCTGCCAGTTCTATAAGTTTAATTTCATCTAATATTCAATACATATTCAAACTTCCCCATTTGTTCCAAAAGCGTTCTCTACAGCTGGTTTGCCCAAATCAGTATCCAATCCAGGATCATATATTACATCTTGTTTTGATGTCCCTTAAGTCTCTTTGAACATAGCACAGTGTCTTTTCCATGACACTGGCTGTTGAAGAAGCCAGATCAGCTGTCTTGCAGAATATTCTACCCTCTGGACTTGTCTAGTTGCTTCCTCACGGTATTGTTCAGCTTGTTCCTCCATCTCTTGTTTTTCACATAAAATAAAAATTATATCTAAACTATACATTCAAGTTAAATATATTTGGCTAGAATGTATCATAGCGTATATTGTATACTCCATATCGAGTCACATCAGAGGACACGTAACATCTGGTTGACTGTCTATTAGTCATACTAAGATGGATCCAGGATATGAGAGTGATGACAGCTTGACTCCTTCATTGTACATTTTTTTCACCTTGCCACTGGAAAGCTTTCTGTGGTGTGTTGCTTTGGCACTGTATGCATATCCGCTCCCAACAACCTCTCACCAGATAGTTTTTTTAACACGAGTTGAAGCGCCTTGCCTGAATCGATATTTTCATTAGTTTCCAAAATATTGTTTTTCCTTACTGTATAATTCCATCTACGGTAATTTGCTGGTGTTCTTCCTGTGGTGCTTTTCCTCATCAGGTAGGGCTATTTGCTTACCCTGAAATACAATTCCTAGTAGAAAGGGAAGATGTATGCTAATTCCTTCCATTTAGTTACAAATTTTCAGGGTTTTTTTCCTCTTAAAGTAGAGTTCACCAACCCTATTTTCCTTCCATCTACTTTCTATGGATCTCCCTTTCAGCCTGAAAATGTATTCAAGGCCTCTCTCCAGCCCAGCATTGATCCATTTGGCATTTCTTCTCAGCAATCCTGTTAACTTAGCCCTTAACTTTTCCTGGAACTCAAGTCAGCCCATGGAGACAAAGTACCCTGCAGAATGCCCACAGTACTACCAAAATCATTAGTTAAGGACTTAGGGCCTGCAGATATTGTCCAAGCATCCATTTCCACAAGACTATCTCAACCAGGTACAGGCTGGTCTCCTTCTCCTTCTTCCATTCTAATTGTGCCTGAGCCCTTGACAGGGCAAGGCCTTGCCAGACTCATCTCAACTCTAACCATGTTCTCTGAAAGTATTTTCCCTAATCTTTGGCCTTTGGAAATGATTACTAAGGGAAATAAATACATTACCAAGGAATCATGCTATGAGAATATGAGAACTGTATCATTTGCAGAAGCCAGATTTCTGAAGAGGAGAGAAAGTCCTAAGGAAAGACCCCGCACATTAACATGGATTATGTGTCCACAGCTCTTCCCCCTACAAGGAAGACTTAAGTCTGAAGCAAAATGGGCTCGAAACTGGAGGAGCTGTGGCTGACTTGTGATCCTTTGTCCTCAGCCCATGCTGAGTGAGCGTGCAAACAAAGGGGAACAGGACCTCGCTGGCAGTCTCAGTGAGAGCTGGGAGAATGAGCACCTCTGCAGCCCCTGGGGTGTATGAACTGACTGATGTATAAACCAGAACACCAATGCATTCATATACAAAGAGGACACTCCTTGCCAAATGGACCAGATGTTCATGTTGACTGGTCAGCGCATTCTCTCCCATTGGAAAATCTACATGGAAAGCCAAATTATAATCAAGAAATTGTTTGTGAGCATGAAATCAGAACAAAGGGAGGGAATTGGATGAGCTCTGTGGCATCCACAGGGATATAGGGTGGACTGCATATTTGTATCTAATGGTCAAAAAACAACTCTTTCCCTTGACAGGGCTAGAGACATAATGACAAATGTTTGTTCCTTGGCTCCACTTTTCAGCACTCCCTACAGACCACCCCGCTTCTGCTCACATAGTCTTTCTTCAGCTGTTAAGGCCATTGATTAGGTTACGGCTTTCCTCCACATTCCGTCACGCCTTGATTAAATTTCCAGACGCCTCTACATCCTGTTCCTTAGGACAACATTTGCAGGCATTTATTCACATCCATTGCACGTAGATTTCACTAGTTTAACAATCACAGAATAATATTATTCATCAGTTTGGGAGATACTTCTTGATTGTGCCCTCTGCACTGATACACTAGACAGCAGAAAAAAAGGTTGAAAATGACCAGAGTGATAAAGAGGAAGACTCTCCGTGTTTGGGTCTCCCATGTGCCTTCATGAGCATTGTCACAGAATTTGATTCATTTGACTAGTATTTATTGCATGCCTACTGTATGCCAGGTACCACACCAGGCACTAGGAATACAAAGAATGGGATATGGTATCCCTGCCTTCAAGGAGTTGATAAGGTAGTGAAAGAGGTGGGCAAGGAAATCACCCATCCCAGTACGGCGTGGTAGACTCATGGTGCCTTGGAGGCATTTAGAAAGAGCACCCCCCGAGGTCTGGGTTTTGGGTAGGAGTTAGTCAGAGAAGGCTGCCAGAAAGAGGTGAGTGATTTCCATCTTTATCCCAAAGGAAGAGTGAAGAATGAGAAAAGGACTTTCCAAAGGGAAAGAATAGCAGGCAAAAAGACTCAGAGGCAAGAGACAACATCGCATATTTGAAGACATTCTGTGCTTCAGAATGGCTAGAGCACTTTCTATGGTAAGAGATTGGGTTGAGATAGTAGGAGAAGACAGAATTTCTTGTGTGTCATCTAAAAAATATGGACTTTGACCATAAGACTATGGAGAATCACTGAAGGGGTCTAAAATCTACTTTGTGTAAAATTACTAGAGCCAGTTTAGTGTTTGTTTTGTTTTGTTTTTATTGTGGCAAAATATACATAATAGGAAGTTTACCATTTTAAACATTTTTAAGTACACACATACACATATACTATATTTTGTTTATCCATTCATCAGTTGATGGACACTTGGGTTGTTTCCACCTTTTGGCTAGTGTGAATTATGCTAGCATGAACATTGGTGTACAGGTATCTGTTTGAGTCCCTGTTTCCAATATCTCTCTCTATATATTGTATATATGTATATATCTAGGAGTGGAATTGCTGAGTCATACGGTAATTCTATGTTTACATTTTTGAGGAAGCACCAAATTGTTTTTACACAGCAGCTGCACAATTTTACGTTGCTACCAGTGATGCACAAGGGCCCCAATTTCTCCACATCCTCACCAATACCTATCCTCTTTTCTTTTCTCCTTCTTCTTTTTTTTAGTAATAGCCATTCTACTGGGTATGAAGTGGTACCTCATTGTAGTTTTGATTTGCATGTGTCTAATGACTAACAATGTTGAGTATCTTTTCATTTGCTTATTGGCCATTCATATATCTTCTCTGGAGAAATGTCTATTCAAGTCGTTTCCTCTTTTTTAACCGGGTTGTTTGTTTTGTTGCTTTTGTTGAGTTTTAGGAGTTCTTTAGATATTCTTGATATTAATCCCTATCAGACATATGATTTGCAAAAAATTTCTCTCATTCAATAGGTTTTCTTTTCCCTCTCTTAATAGTGCCCTTTACACATTTTTATTTTGATGAAGTCCAATTTATTAGCTTTTCTTTTGGTGTCATATTTAAGAAATCATTGCCAATTCCAGAGTCATGAAGATTTTCCCCTATGTCTTCCTCTAAGAGTTTTATGGTTTTAGCTCTTACATTTAGGTCTTTGATTCATTTTTAGTTCATTTTTGTATATGGCATAAGGTTCAACTTCATCCTTTTGTATGGATATCTAGTTTTCCTAGAACCACTTGTTGAACAAACTTCCTTTTCCCTAGTCTAGCTTTCTTTTGAT
The DNA here is from genome assembly GCF_037783145.1 of Equus przewalskii. Taxonomy (NCBI): domain Eukaryota; kingdom Metazoa; phylum Chordata; class Mammalia; order Perissodactyla; family Equidae; genus Equus; species Equus przewalskii. Next base: position 84,943,960 of record NC_091834.1, on the reverse strand, counting down.
TACTGTACTTAAAGTATATTTCTTGTGAGTAACAAATAGTTGGTTTTTTTAATCCAGTCTGAAAATCTTTGCCTTTTAATTGGGGTGTTTATACCAGGGACTGGCAAACTTTTTCTGTAAAGGGCCAGATAGTAAATGTTTTAGACTTTGCAGGTCATCCAGTCTCTGTTGCCACTGCTTGACTCTGCCATTGTAGTGAGAAAGAAGCCACAGATCATACATAAACCAATGGATGTAACTATGTTTCAATAAAACTTATCTTACAAAAACAGCCAGCAGCCTAGATTTGAGCTGAGGGCCATAGTCTACTGAGCCCTGGTTTAGGCCATTTCTATTTATTTTAACTATTGATATGATTGCATTTAAACCCAACATCTTGCAATGCATTTTCTATCTGTCCCATTTAGTCTTTATGCTTTTTTTTTTTCTGCTTTCTTTGGAATAACTGAGTATTTTATTATCCATTTTATCTCCACTCTTGGCTATTTAATTATTACCTGTTTTTTTTTAAAGTGGTTGCTCTATGGTTTACCATATACATCTTAAACTTATTATAATATAATAATATATATATATAATATATATATATATATATAATATTATAATATGCCACTTCATGTATAGTTTAAGAACAATACAACATGCACTTCAACTTCCTCTCCCAACCCTTGTCCTATTGTTATACATTTTAATTCTACATGTTATAAATCTCATAATACATTGTTACTATTTGTACCTAGAAAATAAAATTTCTTTTGAAGAGAATAAAAATTAAAAGGAAAATGGCTTTTACATTTACCATCATTTTGTCATTTCCATTGATCTTCATTGGTGTATGTCCAAATTTCCACTACTGTCATCCTCTTTCTGCCAAAGAACTTACTTTACCATTTTGTGTTATACAGGTTTATTGGCAATGAATTTCTTCAATTTTTGTTTGTCTGAAAAGGACTATATTATCTTCATTTTTAAAAGATATTTATACTGAGTATACAATTCTACGTTGACTTTTTTTTTCCTTTCTGCACTTAAAAAATGTCCCTCCATTGTCTTCTGTTTTGTGTAGTTATTGAAAAGAAGTTCACTCTAATCTTATCTTTCTTCTTCTGCATGTAATATTTCTTTTTTCCTCTGGATGCCTTTGAGATTTTCTCTCAAAACAGAGAAATCTTCAGTTCTCAGCAGATTGACTGTGATGTGTATATAGAGGGATTTTATTTTGATTTTGTTTTGGTTTGGTTGTATTTATGCTGGTTGAGATTCTCTGAGCTTCTTGGATCTGTAGTACTGTCTTTCACTAATTTTGGAAAATTCTTGGCCATTTTATCTTTAAATGTTTCTTTTGCCCTCTCTATCTTCTCCCTAATATTGTCCCACAGTTTTAAAATTCTTTCTTCTGTACTCTCCTCCCCCACCTTTTTCTCTTTGTGTTTCATTTTGCATAATTTCTAATGTTCTATCTTCAAGTTCACATATACTTTCGTCAGCAGTGTCTAGTCTACTAATGTGCCTGTTACAATTCTTCATCTTTGATGTTGTACTTTTTTCTCTCTCACATTTCCTTTTTATAGTTTCCATCTTTCTGTCAAAATTCTCCATATGTTCACACATGTTTTATACCTTTTCCACTAGATCTTTCATATATTAATCATAATTATTTAGAAGTTCCTATCTGATAGATCCTTATTGCTGAGATCTGGTTAATTGCTTTCTCTCTTAATGATAAGCCTTCCTCTCTCTCTCTCTCATGTTTTTCTTTTCTTTTTGTTTTTGTATCATCATAACATGTTATTGAATGCTGGACATTACATGTAGAAGCCAGCAGAGACTGAGGTAAACAGTGTTTATGCCTGGAAACGGGCATGCCTCTTCTTCTGTTAGGCTGTTATTGGGCGGGAGTTGAGTTGATCTAGTCAGTAGTTGAGTTGGTTTAAGCTTAGTTATTGCTATCATGACCCTCAGTGCACCAGCGAGTGCCATTACCTTGAGTTTAGTGTGGGGAATGGGTTGCTGGAGGGTTTTCCTCAGTAGTCCTGCTCTGCCACTGGCTTTCAGCAGTACCTGCACATTTGCACTATCAAGTGGGGTTTCTTTCCACAATCTTGCTTCCCCCTCAGCAGTAGACTGTTGTTGCTTGCTGCTCATTGCTAGGTTGTGATGGAGGCAGGTGGTGGTCATTGATTCTCGTGGTCCAGTCTCAGTCTCAGGCAAGGCATCTGGGCCTGGGGAGTGGGACCTCCTCAATGTTCCTACCAAACTCTGCCTTATATCTTTGGTGGGCTTTGGGCAGGAGAGAGGTACCTGTTTATCTCCCAGTGGAAGTCTACCTCTGCTTTATATTGGTGCAGGTTCTTGGGCTCAAGAGGTTTCCATGATCTCCCCCACTCTCCCCTCTGCCTTACCGCTGCCCCAGAACAAACAGTTTTTTCTTCTACCCTTTCCCCTGAAGTAATAGATGTCTGCTGGGTTCCTGAGAGTGAGAAGGATAATTTCCTGCCCTCCCCCAGATGCAGACAGTTTTGCTTCTACCCCACCACCATGACCCTGGGAGCAGGAGGGTCTGCTGCCCCTCCCCTAGAGGCTTAAGGCTGTTTTGCTTTAATGAAAGAAGAGTCAGATGGTATGGGTAGTGATTTGTGCCTGTCCCCAGAGGTAGCCAGTCACTTCCTACAAATCTATGCCCAAGGAGGGCTCTCTCTAGTCTCCTGTCCTGCCCCCAAACTTTCTTTTGAGCACCCAGTGGACACTCATGGAGAAGACCTTGCAAGCAAACATAAACTTCCCTTGTGTCGGGGACTCTGTGTTAGTCAGGGTTCTCCAGAGAAACAGAACCAACATAAATATATATAGATACAGATGTATATTTATATCTAACTAGCTAGCTTGCTAGCTATCCCTCTCTCTCTCTGAAGAGAGAGAGAGGAGAGATAGACAGATTTATTTTAAGGAATTGGCTCATGCAGTTATAGAGGCTGGAAAGTCCAAAATCTGCAGGGTAGGCCAGCAGGCTGGAGACCCAGGGAAGATTGCAGCTGGAGTCTAAAGGCAGTCTGCTGGCAGAATTCCCTCTTCCTCAGGGAACCTCAATCTTTTTCTCTTAAAGTCTTCAACTGATTGGATAAGGCCCACCCACATGGTAGAGGGTAAGCTGCTTTATTCAAAGTCTACTGATTTAAATGTTAACCTCATCTAAAAAAATATCTTCACAAGGGACTGGCCTGATGGCCAAGTGGTTAGGTTTGCGTGTTCCACTTCGGCGGCCCGGGGTTTCGCTGGTTGGAATCCTGGGCGCGGACATGGCACCAGTCATCAGGCCATCCTGAGGCAGCATCCCACATGCCACAAATAGAAAGACCCACAACTAAAATATACAACTAAGTACTGGGGGGATTTGGGGAGAAAAAGCAGAAAAAAAGTAAATTGATTTTTTAAAAAAATCTTCTCAGAAACATCTAGAATAGTGTTTGACCAAGTATCTAGATACTGCGCCTAGCCAAGCTGACACATAAAATTAACCAGCATAGGATCACGGTTATTCTAAACTGATCTGCTAGCCCAAACTCAGCCTTTAGAAATCAGTGAAAATTTTAGCTGATTTCTTCTTGCCCACTTCTATAGCAGTCATGTTTTCTCCAGAGCTCGGCCAAACATGAAACAGTTTGTGTGTTCCTTCTCTCCTTGGGCTTGTCACTTCTTAGAATTTAGTTATGTGGCTGCCTTGTGATCTCAGCTCTCTGAAGGATTCAAGAAAACTTGTGATTTTGTAGAGTATTAATTTTTTTCTTATTGTTGGACAGGAGTGATGTCCCTTGCAGCTTTCTACATCCTAAATGGAAGCAGAAATCCCACTAGCATTTGTTTTTACCATGGGTATTATCTTGATTATTTAAAAACCATGAAGAACAGGAATTGTATTTGCAGAGTCTACCACAGGGGTTGCAAGTTAGCGGCCTGTGGATTTCACATGAAATCCTAGGTTTCTAGATGATTTTGAGAAACGTGAACATCTGACACACTTGATCCGCAGTGACAGGTCTTTTCATGGGGCTTGGGCTCTCCAGCTGTCCCCTGTGCCCAGAGTGACAGAGGTACCTCCCAACACTGACTTCTCCTCCACCCCCTTGGGGCAGACCATTTTGAGACCCAGGTTGGCTCCTCAGAGTTCTCTTGGAACTAGGTCTGTGGCAGAGCATCATTCTATATAAATCCCAAGCCAGAAGCAGACCACGGCCTGTGACAACCAAATGCCCTGGGCTTGATCACAGGTGGTAAAGGAAGTCTTGGGGCTCCCTGGAAGGGGACATCATACATCCTTTCTACCACAGGTGCACATCCCACGTGGCTCTCAGAAGTGGCTACAGAACTGCATATGTGGGAATGCCAACCCCATCAGCTAAGCAGCTAGGATGCCAATTTCTTTTGGCAGTTCCAAAGAAATCTGAGAGGTAGGAATTACTCCCCTGGGAGGGGCTGCAGGAATGGTTGAGGTCTTTGGGCCCAGGCCAAGCACTCCAACTCCGGCCTGAGCTGGAGGCAGGCAAGGGCAGCCCTCCACTCAGAGGCTGGTATGCTCTTCCCTAGGCACATTTCACCACACGTAGAATGACACCAAATTTCTACCAGAACTGCAGGCACTTTATTGCTCTGTGGCTTCACTGCCTCAGATGCAGTTCCGTTCCTGGGAGGCAGGGAAAAGACCCCAGGACCGGACAGGGTTGGGCAGAATTGTCTCCTTAAGCATCTGGAAGTGTATGTCATTTAGAGAATGAAGGCAAATGCAGCTAAGAAAGGGAGCCAAGGCCCATATGCGAGAAGCAACACGATGAGACAAGTCTGAGGGGAGAGTGCTGGGCTCTGATCAGGAACCAAGGCTGAGAGCTAAGCATGAGGAGCTGGATGGCAGGAGGCTGGACCAGAAGATGGATTCAGGAGGAAGGAGGGTCCAGAGGGTTTTAGGCTCAGGAGAGGGCCAGACTCCTTGACACCTAAACGCCTGTGTGGTTCCTGGGGAAGGGAGGCTGAGGGAGGGGGTGATCAGGCACAGGAGCAGCTAACAAACTCACTGTCCTTTAGCCAGCCACGCTTACCTAGCTGGGGCTCCCACCAACTCTGCAGAGACTGAAAGCTGTGTGGAACACAGATAGGGTTAAAAAGAAGACATCAAACAAATGGAAGTTCCCGAGAACACTTCCAACTTCGTGAAAAATAAGATTAATCAGTGGAAGTAGGAACTTTTAAAGAAAAGAATCAGGACTTCTTCTCTTACAAACAAAGCTTGAACCTCCTGGCAATCACGACTCTGATTGCAAGGATCTTACTCAAGCGCCTGGAGAGTCTTTTTACCGCCAAGAAGGGCAGAGCTACAGCACTTCAGTTAGAGGAATCGCACAGAATTTAGCCCAGACAAAGGCCATACACAATTTTCAGGCTGAAGTCCGATTCATGTTTTTTGTTTCTTAGGGGGAGAATGTTTTTATTAAAACATATAAAATTAACTTATAGTCACTACAGAAAATCTGCAAAATACACAAAGTCTAAAGAATAAAACAAATATCTGTATTCCATAATCCAGAGATGGTTTACATTTTAAATATTTTTTTCAATTTTTTCAGTGGATACCTGTATTTTTCTCCACACAATTCAGGATTATATTAAATAAAAAATTGTTTCCTATATCAGGAACAGTTCTCCATTGCCCTAATTATTCCTTGAAACATACTTTTTAATGGTTCCATAATATTACTTTTTCTGGGTATGCCACCATTTATTTTAACCATTTTTTAATCGATGATCAATTAGGTTGTTTCGATCTTTTGTCATTTAAATAAGATTCCAGTAAACATCTGTGGGTGTAATTTTTGTGCATCTCTGATTATTTCCATGGGAGAAATTCTCAGAATATTAAGATTTGAGGGCTTCTCAATACCCACACTCTCAAATTATTTTTCAAAATAGTACACTTCTTCATATTCACACTAACAATGGATGAGCATGCTTGTTTCATGAATCATCAGCCAACACTGAACATTATCATTAAAAAAAGAGAGAAAACAAAAATCCCTTTGTCCACTTGTTAGTTGAAAAATGGATCTAGCTGTCTGGTTTTGTATTTCTTTCATTATTAGTTGGATGTTTCTCAGTATGCTTATTGAATGTTTATCTTCTATGAATTATCTTTTTGTGATGTTTACATATTTTTCATATTAGGAATAAGCACCTTGCTTTAATTTTGATGCAGTTTTGTTATAGCAGGATCCAAAAGGAAACCTAAAGAGAAACTTATGATGTTAAAAGCCTTTTGATTTATAGCTTTAAGCTTTCCAAGGATTCCACTGGGGCAAAATGTGAAAGAAATGGGAGGTGCTTCTAGAGCAAAGTCTGTCAAGGTGTGGCCCTTGGACTCTGTGCATTGGAATTAAGGAGTGGGAGTGGAAGAGCATTATTTAAAGTATAGTTTCCCACATCCCCACACTAGACACACAGAGTCGGCATCTCTGACAGACCCAAGAAACCACATTTCATAATCTCTCTGTATGCTTTATATGCAGCCCAAATTTGACCACCACAATAACTACTGAGGCAAATAGACCTGATATTCCCAGACCCTCTGCAAAAAAAAACCCAATCATACAGAGACGTGAGCTCAAACCCTGAAGAAGGGAAGCTGAGCTTCCAACTCCAGTGGGCTGTTGGGTCTTGTACTTTCTATTCTTTTGATTGCTTGACCTCCACTCTTCTCTTTTTTTTTTTTTTTTAAGATTTTATTTTTCTCCCCAAAGCCCCCCACCCTTGTACACAGTTGTGTATTTTTAGTTGTGGGTCCTTCTATTTGTGGCACGTGGGATGCCACCTCAGCATGGCTTGACAAGTGGTGCCATGTCCGTGCCCAGGATCTCAACCAGCAAAACCCTGGGCAGCCCAAGCGGAGCGTGCAAACTTAACCACTCGGCCACAGGCTGGCCCCAGACCTCCATTATTCTTTAACTTGACTAATGCATTATCACCCATCTACTCAGTCCCCCAAGTTAGAAAAATTATAGACATCCTTGATGCCTTCCTATTGCTTGCACCTCTTCTCTGTTCTCATGTATATAACTGTTTATTTTACCTACAAATGTCTTTAAATTTCTTTTCCTCTCTTTCTCACCACCTTTTAGTTTAGTCCCTTATTATCTCCCTCTCTTCTTTCCCTTCTCCTCTTTACCCATAATCTCTATCATCACCCCACCCCCACACTCCACTGGGTAAGCATACATTCTTAGTATCTAGAAGCTTCTGCATAGCAAGCAGAAGCTTCTAGATAAACATCCTCCCCACTGTCCCTCTGCCCATTTCTTGCAGCCCCTACTCTTCCTTATTCTAGTGGACGGGTGAGAAACTGGGAACTTTAAAAGGGTTGAAGGACTGGAGAACACTATGGAAGTTAAGACAAATTCAGTAGGCATGAAGCTGCAAGAGACAGCTATGGTCAGTTTAAGATCCTGGAGGTCAGGCAGCTCTGGGTGACAACACGATTCAAGGTGTGGCCCTACGGGTGGGATGCTGAAGTGTCTGAGAGGACAAGGGCATACAAGGCCGTGCTATTGAATGGCTCATATGCACAGACCCTGAAGTAGCTCAGATGTATGCCAACATTCACAAGCAGAGAGTACGAACAGCTCAGAGCAACCTTTCTCCATTCCTGGAAAAACAGCTTAGAGCAAAGGACAAAAGGTTACCGTGTTGTTCTCTCATATAAAAGGAAATAATAATTTTAATGGATTTGGTGGGACATTTTAGAGCCAAGGCAAACTGTGTGTGTGATTGTTTTGTAAAGGTGCTAAGACTTCATTTTCAGATCTGGAATAAGAACAGGTGGTGGCTGACGGCAGGAGTCACAATGGTTTCCATGACAACGAGACTGGGTCTTAGTCATCCTCCCATCCTCCACAAAACCTACTGCAGCTTTTCTCATAAGGTGCTTATTAAATATTTGTTAAATGAATGATGAATCACAGAATGGCGTGTGCATTTTGTAATTATGGTGGCCTTTCTCTAGCTAGCTAAAAGCTTTTAAAGCAACAATAATTACTGTATTTGCACATATTTTGCATAATTTGCATATTAACTTAACTTGAAAATAATAAACTACAGCTTCCCCTTCCTGCTGCACAACCCTGTCCCATATCTGTTCCCTGTCGTGGAAGACGTAGCCAGATGTTTGGCTAAAATGGGGTGCTCGATACCGTATTTCTGCTCCGACATTAGCCAGAAACGCTTTTTTCCCCCCGTCCGGCCCCTCCCCCCTCGGACTCTGCGCAGCCGCCCCCGCGCAGGCGCCAGCCGCCCCTCCCCCGCGCCCTTCTTCCCGCGCTCAGCCTGGAGCCTGCCGGCGCCCGAGAGCACAAAAGGCCTCTGCAGCCGGCGTCCCGCGTTGCCCTTGGCAACTGTGGAGCGGCGTCTCGCTCTCCTCTGACCCCGCGATGACACAGTAAACAGAGCCTCCATTGGCTGGTCGGGGCAGGCAAGCCAATCAGAGAAGAGGTTGTAGGGAGGCGGCTAAGCGGGGTTTTGGGGGTAGGAACCTAGGGTTAGAGGCAACCGGTGAGGCTAGAACCCCGAGCGTGGTCGGTTGGAGCAAATATGTCTGTCCGGAGGCACATTGGGAATCCTGAGGTGAGGGCCAGGTCCGGACCGGCGAGGCGGAGGGGCGGGCGCACCGGAAAAGGCTCCACGTGGGCAGGGAAGAGCAGCCGCGACTTCCGCCGCCCGGAAGGCGGGAAGCGGCCGGCGTGAGGAGGGGTCTAGAGAGGAGAGGAGAGGAGAGGAGAGGAGAGGGGAGGGGGCGGGCGGGACTCGGGGAAGCGGGGTCTGGTCTATTGTCCTGTGGTGACCGGCCACCGTCCCTCACGTGCTTCCTGTACGCCGCCATCTGTCACCGTGAGAAGCGAAGTGCGTAAAGACACAATCCCTTCCCTCAAAGGGCTTACAGTCTAGGAGTGACAGTGACAAAACATGAGTAACATATGAATGAAGCCCCGAACACTGAAGGAACAAAATCAAAAGGAGCCATCGTTTCTGATTACGGGGATACAGGAAGAGCAGGAATAAGCAGACCAAGCCGTTTGGAAAGGATGCAAAATATGACGTTAGTTCTACGCGCTTCCCGGAAGGTCTTTTCACTTTCTTGTCTGTTTCACCCCCGTGCCCTGCTGCATTTGTGGTCATTTAATTTCAACCAATGTTTATTGGACTCCTACCGTGCAGTAGGGGCTGGAAATACAAAGAGAATAAGACAAGCCCTTTGTCCTTTAATAAATTCAGTCTAGTGAGGGAGACTTCTGAACAGAATTTGAGTACCGGGGGAACAGAATTTGGGGGACAAGATATTAGAAGAGTACAGAGAGAAGAGAACTCAACTGAGGAAGTGAGAGAAGGGTCCTGGAGACGGCCTGAAATGGCAAGGTTGTTGGCAAGGTTGTTAGCCAGGTGAAGCAGCATCCCAGGTGGAGAAGAACTGCGTGAGCGAAGTCAAGGAGGTGCGAGATGTGGGAGTGGACAGGTCCCTGTAGAGAGGCAGGAGTAGAGTCTGGAAGGGCCTTCCGCGTCTGGCTAAAGTTCTTGAACAGGAGTTGCAGATTGTTTCATCTCATGGGGGATGCCTGTGAGCTCTCTTAAGAAAGTTATGAGGCTGAGTTTAGGCTCTGCAGGAAAGCGCCATGTTGGATTATAATCTCTACCATGGAGGTGGGGAGGTAGGCGTGGAGAGTGGCAGGTTGATTGCCACGTGTTTCTCTTGCCTGCTGGTCAGATTTTGAGAAACTTTGGGGTTTTAAGTGACAGAGTCACTTGGTTAGTTTTGCGTTTTAGGCAGATGGCTGTAGCCACATGGTGGAGCATGGATTTGCGGAGGCCAGGACTGGGGATAGGGAGATTGGTTAGGTGGTTATTGTGATAGAGACCAGAAGTCAGGCCATGGAACTAGGGACAGAACTGAGAAATATTTAGAGGGTAAAATCATCAAGTCTTCATGATTAGCTTTGAGAAATGAGAGTGCGATGGATGACCTCGGTTCCCAGCTTGGGCTACTGCTTGGTGCTGATGCCATTAATGAGATCAGGAATATGAGAGAAAGAGAAGGAGGAATAGTCTTAGGGGTATGGGGGGGAGGAGCAGGGATGCCCTGTGTGGTTACGTTTGTGCCATAGATGTCCAGCTTACTCTCTTGTTTTAGTGGAACACAATTTCCAGTAGTTTCTTGAGAAAGAGTGCATAAGAAATAAATATTTCTTATGCCTAAAATGTTAGGCATGTCTAAAAATGTTATTATTCTGCCTTCACATTTATTTGCCTGACAATTTAAGTATAGAATTCTTGGTTGGAAATCATCAGCATATTGAAAACGTTGCATTGTGGTCTTCTCGCATCCAGTGTTGCTGGAGAGAAGTCCATTCTGTTCCTTTGTATGTGAATTGATTGTTTCTTTCTGGAAGCATAGGATCTTCTCTTTGTCCCCAGCGTTAGGATGTTTCACAAAGATATTTCTTGCTATCAGTCCATTTTCACTCATTTTGGTGGGTAACATAAACTCATGTCTTTCTGTTCTGTAAAGTTTTTTTTTAAGTTATTTTGTCGACTTTCTGCCTCCTATTTTCTCCATTCTCTCTTCCTTGAATTCATTATTCTGATGTTGTTTCTATATGACTGGGTCTCTAATTTTCTTGAATTTTATCTCTTGTTTTCCACATCTTTGTCTTTTTGCTCTCTTTGGGAGATTGTGTTTAACTTTATCTTCCAATCTTTCTATTGAGTTTTTAATTTCTGCCCTCAGGTTTTTAATTTTTAAGACCTCTGTTCTGGACTGTGATGTCCTTTAAAAAACTTTTATTTTGGAATAAATATTGATTCACAGGAAGTAGCAAAAATAGTACAAAGTGATCTCATGTACCCTTCACCCAGTTTCCCCCAATGATTATCTTTTACATAAGTATCGTACAATATCAAAACCAGAAAATTAATGTTTGTGCAATATATGTGTATATAGTTCTAGGCTACTTTATCATATGTGTAGATTTAATATAATCAAGATTTGCACATGTATAGATTTACAGTCAAGATACAGAACTATTCCATTACCACAAACATCTCCCTCATGCTACCCCTTCCTAGTCACGTCTTCTTTCCTCCCCTTCACCATCTTAACCCCTGACAACCGCTAACATGTTCTCTATTTCTGTAATTTTGTCATTTTGAGAATGTTACATAAACAGAATCGTACAGTATGTGACCTTTTGAGACTGGCTTTTTTCACTCAGGATAACGTCCCTGAGACACATCCAAGTTGCTGCCTGTAGCAATAGTTCGTTCCTTTTCTTGCTGATTAGTATTCTGTGGTATGTCTAACAGTTTGTCTAGCCGTTCAACTATTGTAGGATATTTTGGTGGTTTTCTGCTTGGGCTATTACAAATAAAGACAAGACTGTTGGGATACAGTTCTTTGTATGGACATTAATTTTCATTTCCGGCATACATGCCCAGGAGTGCAGTTGCTGGGTTGTGTGGTAAGTTTACATTTAGTTTTTTTTAGAAACTGCCAAACTATTTTCCAGACTGCCTGTACCATTTTACATTCCCAACACCAGTGTGTGAGAGACCCAGTTTTTGCACATTCTTGGCAACATTTGCTATTGTCAACATTTTTTATTTTAGTTGTTTTAGTAGATGTGTAGTGACCTCTTGTCATGGTCTTAATTTGCATTTCCCTAATGGATATTGAGTTTGAACATCTTACATCTTTTCATGTGCTTATTTGCCATCCATATATCTTCTTTGGTAAAGTATTTCTTTGTGTCTTTGCCTAATTTCTAATTGGATTTTTTAAATTATTATTATTATTGAGTATTTTTGGGTTTTTTGTGTGGTTTTTTTGGCTTTTGTGGCTGTAAAGATTGATTACTGCCACAGCAGAGATCATTAGGGTTACATTTTGTTTCTTACTGCTTATTGTTTTTCCTGCTGTTTCTGCCTTTATTTTATTCTGTAGTATTTATAAATTTTTATGAATAATATAGGACAGTTTCCTACATCACTGTTTATCATTTTTTTGCATAGATGTCTTTTCCAAAACTTTCTATATATATTTGCATACGTTTGTGCATGTGTGTGTCGAGAGAGAGAGAGTGAGAGCGCAGGTGCGCACAAGTTTCATATTTTGGTTTTGTTCTATACAAATGTTACAACATTGTTCATATGGTTCTTTGACTTGTTTTTTTTTCACTTAATATGTCTTGGACATCTTTCCATGTCAGAAGAATATAGCTCAACTTAATTATTTTCTTTTAACTTTTCCCTAAGTACTTGGTATGGTTGTAGAGCAAAAGTTTTTTGTATTTTTTCACTCGTTAAATTTTAATTTTTTGGTAACGGCTTTATTGAGATACAATTTGCATACCATAAGTTCACTCATTTAAAGTGTACAATTCAGTGATTTTAGTATATTCACAGAATTGTGCAATCATCGATACAATCAATTTTAGAACATTTTCATCACCCCAAAAAGAAATCCTGTATCCTTTAGCTGTCACTCCCCAATCTTCCCCTTGTCTCCCCTATCCCTCTAACTTCCAGTCTTGGCAACCACTAATCTGCTTCTGTCTCCATAGATTTGCCTGTTCTCTACATTTCGTATAAACGGAATCATGTGAAATGTGGTCTTTTGTGAATGGCTTCTTTCATTTAGCATAATGTTTTAAAGGTTCATCCATGTTATATCGTGCATCAGTATTTCATTCCTTTTTATTACTGAATAATATTCCTTTGCATAGATATAGCACATTTTATTTATGTGTTCTTTTATTGATGGACATTTGGGTTGTTTCCACTTTGGGGCTATTATGAATGATGCTACTATGGATATTCACATACAAGTTTTTGGGTGGATGTATGTTTTCATTTCTTTAATGATAGTTTTAAAAGGTCTTTTTTGTCCCTACATAGTCTTTCCTCCATATTGCTGTTTTTCTTTTGTTTTCTTGATGATGTTTGTATTAGCTTGGGCTGCCAGAACAAAATACCACAGACTGGGTGGCTTAAACAACAGAGACTTATTTCTCGTAGCTTTGGAGGCTGGGAAGTCCAAGATCAGGGTGCTGGCTGATTTAGTTTCTGGTGAGCGCTCCTTCCTGGCTTGCAGATGGCTACTTTCTTGCTTTGTGCTCATATGACCTTTTCTTTCAGTGTGTGCTTGAAGAGACAGAATGAGCTCTTTGCTGTCTTTTTTTATCAAGACACTGATCCTATTGGATTTGTGCCCCACCTTTATGACTTCATTTAACCTTAATTACCTCTAAAGGCCTATCTCCAATAATAGTCACGTTGGGAGTTAGGGCTTCACTGTACAGATTTTGAGGTGGGACACAATTTAGTTCATAGCAATGTTCTCAAACTTCTTTTAATCCTAAATTGTTAATTTATGTTTTTGAGTAGGAGACCTGAAAACGTGATTGGGGAGCTGGCCCAGTGGTGTAGTAGTTAAGTCTGCACGCCCCACTTCAGCAGCCCAGGGTTCACTGGTTTGGATCCCGAGCGTGGACCTGTGCACCGTTTATCACACCATGCTGTGGCAGGCATCCCTCATATAAAGTAGAGGAAGATGGTTATGGATGTTTGCTCAGGGCCAGTCTTCCTCAAAAAAAAAAAAAGGTGATTGGGATCTCTGTATATGTGAGACAGGCTTGCTGATGGTGAGCTTAATTATAGGAAGGTCTCACTGCGCCATGATTTGGAGACTCCCTCTCCCAGAGCTGTGTCTTCAGCTCTTTCCTCTCAGGCTGGTCCTTTTCCCCAGAGAACTCCTCTACTCTCCTGAGAGTAAAAGGCTACTTGAATTTCTGGAGGAATTAAGGCCAGGGGCTAAATCTCAACATTAGTATGTGTCACTGAATACCCCTGTTTTCAGTAATGAGATCTCTGCCTTTCCCTGTGTCTGGAGACCCCCTAGTCCAGACACCCTTTCCAGGGAATAAATCTGTACATATCTGCCATGGTGGGGGAGGGGCAGTCACTCAGTGGCACAGAGGGGAGAAGATTGGAGATCCAACTGCTTCTCAGTCAGCCTTCAACTAATCTTCCTTATTTCAGCCTCTGCTTTTACTCCCCCCTTCTGGAGATGCCTGGGGCTGTCAATTCCTGAGCCTTTTAAGAATTGTTCTTGGCTTTCCTTTGACTTGCTGAGTCAATCAAGTCATTTTCACTTGTTGATAGGCTTTCTAGACTTCAGAAATCTATTGCTATCACTTCTCCCACTCTGTGTTTTTTGGACCTTATGTTCTCAAAATAATATCCTTTCAATGAGGTTTTATTGAAGTTTTAGAAGAAAGTAAAATTAGTCACATTTGTTCATTATGCTATCTTCACCCAATAGATCATGATCTGTAATTATTTTATTTCCTTGTTTATTTCTGGCATACTCACAGGAGTATAGGATAGGGACATTGTCTGCATTGTCCCACTGCCTGGCACACAATAGTTGTTCCTTAAATATTTGTTGAATGAGCAAATGAATATATGTCTGAGCTGGGAGAAGTCCAGCTAGAGTTCACTATTTGGAAATCAGAAGCATATAAATGGAATTAAACCTAAGTGTTTGGCCCATAGAGAACCTGTAGATTGAGAAGATGGAATCCTGGGGAAGACAGTGTTTAAGTGGCTGACAGAGGAATGATTCACATGTTGTTGGAGAATCAGGAGAGAGAGATATTACTGAAGACAAGGAAGTGGAAGTGAAGAAAGTGAGGCTATATGGCAGTGTCATATGGTACAGAAAGGTCATGTCAGTTAAAGACTGAAAAGTAGCCATTATATTTGGCAATTAGGGGATCTCTGATGTTGGCTAGCTGCTACAGGAAGCACAGTAGAATGGTGGGGAGTAAGGTACAGATATCCAGTGTTGTTCTTTTTCAAAGAGCTTAGCTAGAAAGTAAAAAGAGTGGGGGTGGCATTCCAATTATATGTTGGTTTGTAATAATCACCCCCCATATTTAGTGCCTTAAAACAACAATAGTCATTTTATTATTGTCTCTCATGGTTCTGGAGGTTGACTAGGCTCAGCTGGGCAGATCTCGCTTGAGATCTGTCACGTGGTTTTGCAGACAGACAGAAGCTGCGGCAAGTGTTATCTTGAAGCCTTCTTTGTTCACCTGTCTGGCCGTTGATAGTCTCTTGGCTTGGACCTCAGCTGGGGCTGTCAGCCATGCCACCTACAAATGGCCTTTTCCACATGGCTTGGCCTTCCTCGCAGCATGGTGGCTGGGTTCCAAGAAGAAGTGTCCGAAAAGAACCAGGTGGAAGCCATACTGCCTTTTATGATCTAGCCTCAGAAGTCATATGGTACCACTTCCATCACAGTCGCAGGCCCACCCAGATTCCAGGGGAGGGAATATAGGCCCCAGCCCTCAATGGGAGGAGTGTCAGCCTCACAGTAGTTAGTGGGATGGGAAATTCTGTTGTGGCCATCTTAAAAAATACAGTCGGCCACAGGTGGTAGCTGCTGGCAACTTAGGGGCTGCTTCCCTTGCAAACATGGGCCAAGTTTGGTGTTTGAGATCAGTAGCATTGGATCAAATTAAAACTCCCATTTAAAAAAAATGTTCTCCTTTAAAAGACGTATTTTAAATGTGAGATTGCCTTAAATGAGGCTGTTTTTAAAACTGACACCCGCTTGTTTCATTTTGTGGACTCTACGCAAAGGAGATAAGTAGATTCTGAACAAAATGTATAATGATATATTTTTAATCCTTTAAATGTAAATCTTATTACATATGTTGCCATTTTAATGTGACAACCTTGTGAGTTACGTTTTGAGAGAGGTGGAAAGTCAGAAAAGCTCACTCATTTTTGAATGATTTGTGATTCAGACAATCACACTTATTTTTTTTGGTGATTTCCCTTCAGAAAAATCCCATAGTTGACTTCTCATTCTTCTCCCTTCAGTTGACTTCTCATTCTTCTCCCTTCTTCTCTAATATCCATGTATTCACAAAGTCCAGTTTTTGCATATGTTAGTATTCTGCCAAAATACTGTTTTGATTGTGTGGCTCATGGGTCAGTGTTTTTTAGTACCTTGCATTGTTCTCAGGGACTAGGCCAGACCTTCAGTCTACACTCAGAGTTCTCTACTTTGAGCCTCCCTATCCATGTCCAACCTTACAGCACAAGATTCCATATACCCATGCTTCTTAACCCTTTTTGGGTTATAAACCCCTTTGAAAATTTGGTGATAACCAAGGACCCTTTCCCCAGAAAAATGCACATACACTCAAAATTTTGCATACGGTTCCATGGGATGCCTGACCTCCTGAAACCCATCAGTGGACCCCATATTCAGAACCCGTGCCTGAGGGAGGCTGTACAATAGGGTGTGAAAGAGTTTAAGCTCTAAAACCAGACAGCCCAGTTTAAATCCAGGTTCCAGCACTCTTACCAGCTGAGTAACCTCAGGAAGTCACTCTGCCTCTCTGTTCTTCTGTTTCCCAATAGTAGGATGAAGGTAATGTTAGTGTCTACCTCACAGGTGGTTGCGAGGATTAAATGAAATAATGGAGGTGAAATGCTTAGGTGAGTGCCTGAACACATAGTTAAGCACTCAGTAAATGTTAGCAGCGATTACCTTTATTGTTGTTGCACCTTCTCCAGCAAATAGAATGATTTGCTGTTCTTTAAACATGCTTTTTAAAGTGGCTTTGCTGCTCTAATTTCCTCTACTTGGAATACTGTTTCCATCCCTTTTCCCTATCTTTTTATCCACAGACGTTCAACCCTTAAAACACAGCTCCAGTGCCATTTCTTCCGTGAGGTCTCCCTTTATCCCCCGCAGCGTGTGAGCTC
Organism: Equus przewalskii; assembly: GCF_037783145.1. Taxonomy (NCBI): domain Eukaryota; kingdom Metazoa; phylum Chordata; class Mammalia; order Perissodactyla; family Equidae; genus Equus; species Equus przewalskii. The sequence goes on along the minus strand of NC_091834.1, from coordinate 84,927,097 downwards.
TCTCTTTGTTTCAGATTCCTAGAGCCCTCAATGTCTCTCCTGCTCACGAGGCACTAGCATGCAGGGTGCATGTTGCTCGGGTCTCAGAACCACCTTTATCCAGTCAGCAGTACTTACTGCTCTCACACTAGTGCAAGGCCATGTAGTCGGTACAGAGATCTACAAGGTAGAGCCCTTGTCCCAAGCGCAAGAAGTGGGGAGTGTAAATGGTACAAAGTGCTGTGATAATCCAGGCAGGGAGGAGATTTCCTTCTGACTGGGGCCTCCAGTCTTCCTTGAAGATGCTGGGTCTCAAAAGCTGAGTAGAAGTTAAGTAGCTAGGATGGGGTGGGTAGAGAGGGAGGGCATTGTCTTTTGACTCTCCCTAGAGGTGTATGCTCTTAAAGGGCCTTTGGGGTTTTGGGTTGCTCTCAAAGAGGCTGTAATAATACCCACGAACATGAGCTTTCTCAACTTCCTCCCTCCTCCTGATGAACTTCATCATGACCACCTATCTTATATGGTTATCTTAAATATGTATCCAAAGCTGAACCTTTCGCCTGGACTCTGAGCCTCATCCTCCCACTACCTCATTTCTGTGTCTTTCTGCTTCATTTTCAGCCTCTCTTATCTTGCCCATTAGCCTATAAACATCCCCAAATCTCTCCTTTCTTCCAAAACAAAATACAACGAAAACTATTCCTTAGCAACTCCCAAGACAGAAAAAAAGACCGTCTGTCTACTATCCTCTTCTTTCCTTCCTCCCCTCTCACACACTCAACCTGCTGTTTTTGCTTCTGCTCCTGTCAACTTATAACCACATCCACCAAGGTCAACAGTGTCCTAGTTTGTTCAACCCAAATTCACTTTTCTGTTGTTCTCTTACTTGACCTGCCTTCTTGTTTGGTTGTTCATATCTGATCTCTTGTTCTCTGGCTTGACAGCATCAATCACTGTGGATCCCTCCCTTCTTCCTGAACCTCTTCTTTGATTTTCATGACCCACTTTCTTCTGGCCTCTTTGGAATCTCATCCATGGCACTTTTCACCACTGAACCTTAAATGTTGGGGTTTTTCTTCTCAGTTTACACACTCTCCAACAGTGATTTTGTCCATTCTCATGGCTTCCCCTGCTGCCTATATGCTCACAACCCCTAAATCTTTTTTTTTCTAGCCCAGATCTTTCTGCTCATCTCCACACCCAAATAGCCAGCTCATCACTTCCATTTTTGGATAACCCACAGATACTTCACACTCAACCTGCCCCAAACAGAACACATCATGTTTTTCAATATATGATTCCTCAAGTCCCCTTTTTGGTGAATTGTATCACTGTCCTCCCCATTATACCAGTCAATGTTAAATCATACTGATTTTCATCTTAAAGATTTCTTGAAATTGTCTCTTCCTCCTCATCTCTACTGCCACTTCCTTAGGACCACAGATTCTCTTAGTACAACTGCCTTGTAACTGGTCTTTGTGCCTCCATTATTGACTACGATCTTATTCTGCAGAGTGCTGCCAGAGATCTTTCTAAAACGGAAATATAATCTCATAACTTCTCCTTAAATTTCCTTCCATGACTCCTCATTGTCTACACTAGTGTTTCTCAACTTCAGCACTATTGGCTTTTTGGGCCAGCTAATTCTTTATTGTGGGGGGGCATTCCTGTGATTGTAGGATGTTTAGCAGCATCCCTGGCCTCTACTCACCAGATGTTAGCACCCCCCACCACCCACTTATGACAACTAAAATGTCTCCAGACATTGATAATTGTCCCTGGGGGGTATTGGGGGGAGCAAAATTCTCCCTGTTTGCAAACCAATGATCTACTGGATAAAATCCAAGTTTCTTAGCATGGATACAAGGCCCTTTATGCTCTGCCCCTGCCTGCCTCTCCGGCTTTATTTGACCCTGTATTGCCCACATCTACCAGTCACCAGGAACCCTGTGGCTCCCACCCACTACTCCTTTAGCTTGACTGACTTTCTTGGCCCTCAGATTTCAGCTTAGAAGTCACCCCTCAGGAAACGGTTCTTGATGCTTAGTCTGGATTAGGTGCCAATCTTACACGTTCCTGTTGCACCTCCTGCTTCCCTCTCCTTGTTCATGTAGTGTGGCATCTGTTCGTTCACTTGTCTTTCTTTCCCAGCATCAGTGAGAGCTGGATGGCAAGGACTGTGTGTGTTTTTTACCTCTGTCCTCAGCACAGTGGCTCACTCCTAGTAGGCACCCAGTAAGTGTTGACTAAATGAATGGTTGGTACTTAATAAGGCTTTGTTGAATGAATGAATAGTCTTCCTTGAAACAGCATCTTTTCTCAGCTCTTTCACTTTCCACCATTCCATCCTGTTTATGTAATTGAAAAAAAAAGCCACTTGGTCAGTAGGTCAAGAAACAATCAGCCCCAAAGCAAGACTTTTCAGGAAAAAAAGTATGGCACTTCCAGAAAATCTATGATCTTCTGCTTAGAGGGGAGCACAAATAGTTTTACATTGTGGTTGGTACTAGAAAGTCAGGAACAAGAAGTTGGATCCAAGTGGGAAAATGGAAAAGAAACTACATTTTTCTACTGTGGCATATGGATTTCTCATTAGTCTATGTAAGGGAAAACCGGGGGCGGGAAGGGCTCAGCCACTGCAGCTGTCCACACTCTCTCCCCCCATCATTCTGCTGCCACTCCACCTGGTCCCCAGAGACACCCTCACTTCTTAGCTATGTTGGCTTAGGTATGGACAAATCCCCTTGGTTCAGCAGAAACTAGCCTGGAATTTTTCAAAAGAAGCTTTGCTAGGAAACTAGCTGGAAAAACAAAACAAAAGTAAAAACAGGAAATAGAATATAGAAATTAGAAAAATACAGAGTGCAAAAAAAGAAGAAAAAGAAAATCGCTTAGCCTAAGATAACTGAATTCTAGTATTAGCTTTTCTTGACCCAATTTATCAGGCTCATGTTTTCCTTGTTTTTTGGTTTACTTTTTTGTTTTGTTTTGCCATGATAGTGTCTTCCTCTGAGGAACTGGTCCTAAAGTCCCCCTTTTCAGTCTCTGAATATTTTCATTCTCTCACTTAAGAACCTTCTCCATCTTCGTCTTGGAAGGAGTTGGAATTGGCATTAGGGTCACGTTCCCGTATAGACAGCAAGTTACTGATCCGATGGAGGAAAGAGCTTTCCATTCTTTCTCTCAGCACAAACTAGCTCAGGCCTTCCACACACACACCTGAGGACCAATGCTCAGTGTCCATGACGGAGGTTTTACTTGCCTGGGGTGAAATAAAAACGCAGACAATATCATGAGGTTTTTAATAACACTAAAGGACTGACCTTTTTATTCTGGTGTTTTTTTTCCTTTGTTAATCTTCAGGTGTTAAAATAGCAGATGGTAGTTATTATGAGGTTTTGCTTCATTTTTTTTCAATGTCCTTATTTGGCAAAATTAAAAGTTGATAACTCTCTGTAGGTGCCCCCAGTTTTTAAAAATTCTTCCTGGTCTCTGAACTCCAAAACTCTGACCAACAGACACTCTGTAAGACTTTGAAGTGTGCCCTCTATTATTTTTATGCGTTGTGGATCATTTGAAAGGGTATTTTTACATGTAAATAATTTATTTTTCAATCCTCCTGGCAGGATGTGCTGTAGTTAACTGTTCTCAAGGGCAAGTGATACAGGTTTTGAAATTTGATGTTCTCTTCTAAGGAATCAAGTGATTGCTATAATGCGATCCTCATTTGAGATATTCGTTTATTGATTGAATGTCAGTAAATGTACCTACCATGTACTAGGTCCTGAGTGAATACAAATTTGAGTAAGTTACCGTCCCTGCCTTCAAGGAAATCCTACACTAGGGAGGAAGGTCGAGGTGTAAACAGGGGTGCAGGGTGTTGATGCTCTGGGAGCCAGGGAGAAGAAAGTGCCTAACTCCACCTTGGACGGCTTTAGAGAGGATGTAAAATTTTGCCCGAGGACAAGTTGAGGAAAGGCATTCTAGGCAGACATTTGCTAAGACTGGAGACCTGAATGTGGGCAGCACATTTGGGGATCATTCGGGCAACTTCAACTTGGGAACATGTGGGAGAGTGGCAGAGGATGAAGCTGGAAAGGTATTACCCAGTTTTAATTTCATATTCCACAGCTACCTGTTACTGAACATAAGATTTTCATACTTGTCAGCCAGAAAAAAGCCTGAGCAAGAAAGCTATATTTTGTAATGTCTTTATTCATTAGCCTTCTCTCACTTAATGGCCTTCGAGTACGCCACTGAAATTTGATGTGGGTAAATGTCTTGTGCTCGGATTTAGAGTTCACTCCCGGAGTTCAGACAAGGGAGACCTGACATAGGCAAAAAAAGCTGACCACAAGCTTACCCTGAGCCCAGATGTGCTGCAGCTGCCCCGGGAGCAGATGCCATCGTAAGGACATCTGTGGACCGTAGACTCCAAGCCAACAATGAGAGGCCTGCCGAACTGGGTCCTGGCCTGGCAACACCTGGGCGCTGTGCTCAAGTCTGGATCCGCGTGCGACTTTTTAAGGGAGATGTAGATAAAATCTAGAGGATGTCCAGAGAAGATGGCCTAGAAACCATCATACAAAGAGTAAAATTAAAAAGAAGGACCAGAGAGCTGCCATTAGTTATCTTAGCCGATTTCTTGAAGCAGAGTTGGGTGGCTTATTCTGGGTTGCAACATGGACTGGATGAAAATTAGAGAGAGACCAATTTTGGCTCAACATCAGAAATAATTTTTAAAAGGTTCTTTCTTAATTACATAGTGCTATGAGATTATTTTGACAAAATATGGAAATGTTTTGACAGAAACAAGATAATTTTTCATCTGTGGACATGCTGTAGATAAGATTCCTACTTTAAAGGGATGATTGGACCTCTAGAGCTTCTTCTGTCTTTAAATTTGGTGAAATTTTAGCATTTGGTCTTTTTTTAAGTATCTGACTCTTTCCCAGCTTTGCTACCCTTATCCTTACATTGACCTAATTAATTGTGAGTTTTCTTATTTTTTAGTATCTGACCCGAAGGATACCACAAAACCCAAAGTATCAGCATGTCAAGTCAAGACTGGACACTGGTGAGTAAAGATTAGCAAATTAAAACTTGTTTTTTTTTAGTCCAATAGCTAATTATTGACAGGAAGCAGCCTGTCATGTCTGGTATAATTCACAGCTAAAAGTTTCTCACTGTCTTGCCTCATGTCTTTCTGGGCTCTGAACTTATTTTTGAAAGCTGTTTTTCAGATTATCAGTAAAAATTTACATTCATATAATTTAGCTTATTAGAAATTGAGAATTCGGTGAAAACATTGTTCAGTAAGTTGCAGGACTGAGACTAAATAGATATCAGAAAGTCAACCTCTATTTTGGAACAGTTTGTGTACACTCCTTTAAATTGGGAGTAATAGATCGTACTTGTGCACTATTGTTCATTTCGGTATTTGCAGAGTGCCAACGACATGCAAAGTTATGGACTATGGGACATATAAAGATGAGTGTGAATCATGATTTTTGCAGTCAAAGAGTTTAGATTCAAGTGGAGGCAGACAGAGTTGGATGAGTAACTATAACACAGGATTAAGTTGGTGCTGCAGTTCAGGTAAAATGACATTTAAGAGCGCATTACTGCTTGTTTCCATGCTGTTAACATTTCTCAGTGTCGTGATGAAGACCACTCCCTAGGCCCCTAGTGGATTTGCAGTCTTGTGGGATTTTGCTTGTTTATTTTGTTTAGTTTTTTTCAGCCTTTTAAAGTCTGCTGTGGAAAATCCATCTTATTAAGATGGCTTTGCTAGTGGATTGGAGTACCACGTGCCTTTTGTAAAACTAAATTTTCCACCAGTAACCTGAGGACAACTGAGAAAATAAACTGGAAGCCTGACTTTGTTTAAATCTCATTTGTCTTTCTCTTTCTCCAATCTCCTTCAAAATCATTATCTTCCATTATACGTGTTTCCTCATATGAAATAGACTTAAATGTTTTAAATGAACCACATTTACAGATACTATTTCTTGGGGCCTTTTTTTCAGACATTTCCGTACTATACAGATATTTATCCTTGCAAATATCCTGTTCAATGGGAGGTAAAAAAATACTCTCTGCTTTTGAGAAGGAAGAAATTATGGCACAGAGATTATGTGATTTCCTTGAAGTTCAATAAAAGGAGATAGAACTAGGATTTGTATGCAGGATGAGGAAGTCAGTGTTGGAGTCCTATGTACTATCTCTTAGGCCATGCTGTCCCAGTATTTCCTCCATCTTATTTCACCTACCACAAATGCCTTCAATTCGTCCATCTCTGTCTCCCCCTTAATTGCTACTGTGACCCACCCTTAATGAAATAAGCTATTCTGTGAGGGAGGCACTTTGATTAAAAATGCCATATTCTCTCTGAGGAGTCCAGATAACATTTTAAAGACCACTGGAAAGGAGTGCGTTTCTTTTGGAACCTTCTAAAATTAAAATTTTTAGAGCTGAGGTTTTTTTCAGATATGTAGATTTGTCTATATCCTCATATTTTTTTCTCCTGGAAATTGAATTGGGATCTGTGAATGAAAACCCATTTCTTTCTCTTCAATTCCTAAATTCATACCGAAGTTTAACTCAACTCTACCTGAAATTAATTTCAATTTTTTTTAAATTGATGTACTTATATCTGCTTTTTATAATACATAGTAATTACCTTTTTTATCCTGAGATTTTTAAACTAGTGTCTTTGCTAACTAAACTTTTTATTTTGAGATAATTGTAGATTCACTTGGAATTATAAGAAATAATATAGGGGCTGGCCCCGTGGCTGAGTGGTTAAGTTCTCATGATCCACTGCGGCAGCCCAGGGTTTCACCAGTTCGAATCCTGGGCGCGGACATGGCACCGCTCATCAGGCCATGCTGAGGTGGCGTCCCACATGCCACAACTAGCAGGACCCACAACTAAGAATATACAACTATGTACCGGGAGGCTTTGGGGAGAAAAAGGAAAAAAAATTAAGTCTTTAAAAAAAAAAAGAAATAATACAGAGAGATTCCATGTACCGTTTACCCATTTTCCATGGTAACATCTTGGGAAACTGTACTGCAGTATCACAACCATGATATCGACTTTGATATATACCATCTAGATACAGAACATTTCCATCACCACAAGGATCCGTCATGTTGCCCTTTAAGGCCACATCTGCTTTCCACCTTCATTCCCTCCTTAACCTCTGGAAGCCACTAATCTGTTCTTCCTTTCTATAATTTTGTCTTTTCACAAATGCTATATAAATGGAATCATACAGTATGCAACTTTTGGGATTGGCTTTTTCGCTCAGCCTAATTCTCTGGAGATTCATCCAGGTTGTCACATGTAGTTCTTCCCTTTTTATTACTGAGTAGTATTCCATGGTATGGATGCACCACAGTGTGACCATTTACCTTTTGAAGGATATCTGGACTGTTTCTACTTTTTGACTTTTACAAATAAAGATGCTATAAATATTCTTTTAGAGATTTTTATGTGAATATAAGTCTTCATTTCTCTGGATTAGATGCCCAGAAGTGCAATTGCTGGGTCATTTGGTAGTTGCATTAGTAGTTTTTTAAGAATCTGCCAAACTGCTTTCCAGAATGGCTGGTCCATTGTACATTCCCACCAGCAATGTATGAATGATCCAGTTTCTCTACATCCTCACCAGCATGCGGTGGTATTGCTGTTTTTTGTTTTACCTATTCTGATAGATGTGTAGTGGCATATCATTGCCATTGTGATTTGCACTTCCCTAATGGCTTATGATGTTGAATATCTCTTCATCATGTGCTTATTTGCCATCTGTATATCTTCTTCAGTGAAATGTCTGTTCATGTCTTTGCCTATGTTCTAATTGGATTGTTTGCTTTTTATTTGTTGAGCTTTGAGTGTTCCTTCTATATCCTAGCTACTAGTCCTTTATTGGATATGTGGTTTGCAAATATTTTCTCCTGGTCTGTAGCCTGTCTTTTCATCCTCCTAATGGAGTCTTTCAAAGAGCAAAAGTTTTTAATTTTGGTGAAGTGCAGTTTATCAGTGTTTCCGTTCATGGATCATGCTTTTGTTGTCAAATCTGAGAACTCTTTGCCTAGCCTAGGTCCCCAAAATTTTCTATCGTGGTTTTTTCGAAAAGTTTTATAGTTTTAGGTTTTACATTTAAATCTATGATACATTTTGAGGTTATTCCTGTATAAGATGTGCCACTTAGATCAATATTAACTTCGTGCTAAATAAATGTAAACTAGTGAAAATATCAATGAAAATTTTTTTTTAATTTTTTAAAGATTTTATTTTTCCGTTTTCTTCCCAAAGCCCCCTAGTACATAGTTGTACGTTTTCAGTTGTGGGTCCTTCTAGTTGTGGCATGTGGAATGCCACCTGGCTTGATGAGCAGTGCCATGTCACTGCCCAGAATCCGAACCGGCGAAACCCTGGGCCGCCCAAAGCGGAGCACACAAACTTAACCACTCGGCCACGGGGCCAGCTCCTCAATAAAATACTTTTAATGCCGAAAAAAAAAAGGATTAACTTTTTGCTTATGGATATCCAATTGCCCCTGCACCGTTTCTTAAAAAGGTTCCCTTTCTTCTATTGAATTGCATATTCACCTTGTCAAAAACATTGGGCATATTTATGTGGACCTATTTCTGGATTCTTTGTTGTGTTCCATTGATCTATGTGCCTTTCCCTCTGCCAATGCCACACAGTCTTGATTACTGTAGCTATATAGTAAATTGGATACTTAAAATTGGTTAGACTGATCACTCCCACTTTATTTTTCTTTACAAAATTATTTTAGCTATTCTAATTCCTTTGCCTTTCCATGTACATTTTAGAATAATCTTACTTATATTTACAAAAAATTATTGCCACAATTTTGATAGGAATTGCATTAAACCTGCCTATCAATTTGGGGAGAATTGAAATCTTACTATGTTGAGTCTTCCAATCTATTAACATCTTTCTGTTTATTTTTTTATTTCTTTAGTTTCTTTCATCAGCATTGTATAATTTTCAGCATATAAGTCCTGTACATGTTTTGTTAGATTTGCACCTAAGTATTTCTTTTTTTTGAGCAATTGTAAATAGTATTATATTTTTAGTTTTGGTGTCCATGTCTTCATTGCTAGTATATAGAAATATAGCTTATTTTTGTATGTTTATCTTGTATCCTGAGACCTTGCTAAACTCACTTGTAACATACAGAAGGAGGGTTTTTTTTGTAGATTTCTTGGGCTTTTCTACGTAGACAATCATGTCATCTACAAAAAGGAACAACTTTATTTCTCTCTTTCGAGTCTGTATGCCTTTTATTTCCTTTTATTGCCTTATCGCACTGGCTGCAACTTCTCAAACTGTGTCAAATAAAAGTGGTGAAAGCGAACATCCTTGTCTTTTTCCCACCTTAGGGGGAAAGCGTTCAGTCTTTCATCATTAAGTACGTTGGCTATATCAGGTAGAGGAAGTTTTCTCCTATTCCTATTTTTCAGGGAGTTTTTTTTTATCATGAATGACTGTTGAATTTTATCAAATGCTTTTACTGCATCAATTGATATAATCATATGATTTTTTCTTTAGCTTGATAATATAGTAAATTTCTTTGATTGATTTCCAAATACTGTACTGGTTTTCCATCCATGGAGTAAATATTTATTATTTTGCTAAAGACTTGTATCTATACTCATGAGAGACATTGGTTTGTAGTTTTTGTTTTTGTTTTTGGATTGCCTTTGTCTGGTTTTAGTATCAGGGTAATACTGGCCTCATAAAATGAGTTGGGAAGTGTTTCCTCTTGTTCCATTTTCTGGAAGAGGTTGTGTATTAGTGGTGTTAATTCTTTCTTAAACATTTGGTAGAATTCTTCAGTAAAACCATCTGAGCCTAGAGATTTCTTTTTTGAGAATTTTTAAATTTTGAATTCAATTTTTTAATAGTTATAGGGATATTCAAATTATTTGTTTCATATTGGGAGAGTTGTGGTAGTTTGTGTTTTTCGAGGAATTAGTTCATTTTATCCAAGTTTTCAAATTTACGTGTGTAGAGTCGTTTGTTGTGGTCCCTTATTATCCTTCTGATGTCTGTAGTGTCTAAAGTGATAGCCCCTGTTTCATTCCTGATACTGGTAATTTGTGTCTTTTCTCTTTTTTTTTCTTCACTACAGAGTTGTCCATTTTATTGATCCTTTCAATGAACCAGCTCTTGATTTCATCAATTTTCTCTATTTTTTCTGTTTTAAATTTCATTGGGTTTTGCTTTTCTCTATATTATTGTCTTCCTTCTGCTTGCTTTGGGTTTATTTTGCTGTTCTGTTTCTAGATTCTTGAAGTGGGATCTTAGATTATTGATTTAGGACTTTTGCTCTTTTTAAATGCATGTAGTTAGTGCTATAAATTTCTCTCAGCACTGCTTTAGCTGTGTCCCACAAATTTTGATATTTTGTATTTTCATTTTCATTCAGTTCAGTGTAGCTTTTAATTTCCCTTGACACTTCCTCTTTGACCCATGGATTATTTAGAAGTGTGTTGTTTAGTTTGCAAGTGTTTGGAGATTTTCCTATTATTTTTCTGTTATTGATTTCCAGTTTGATTCCAGTGTGACTGGAGAACGCACTCTAATTCCATTTTAAAAAATGTATTGATGTTCATTTTATTGCTCAGGATAAATTCTTGGTGTATGTTCCATGGGCACTTGAGAAGAATGTATATACCTATACTTTTGCTTACTGTATTCTTTCTTCTTTCCTGATGTTCCAAGGCTTCTTTTTTTTTCTTTTTTCTTTTCCTTTCTAATTAGGAAACTTAATTTAGCCATTCTTTAGGATAAGTCTGCTGGTGACAAATTCTCTTAGTTTTTCTTCATCTGGTGATGTCTTGATTTCCCTTCATTCCTGAAGAGGGTTTTCTCTGGGTATGAGATTCCAGGTTGGCAGTTCTTTTCTTTCAGCACTTGAAAAATAGTGTGCCACTTTCTTCTGACCACCATGATTGTTTTGATGAGAAATCTGCTGTTATTTGAACTGTTTTTCCCATATAGGTAAAATGTCATTTTTCTCTTACTGATTTCAAGATTTTTTTTTTTTTTTTTTAGTTTTTAGAAGTTTAATTATGACATGTTCTGCTGTGGATTTCTTTGGGTCTGTCCTGTTTGGAGTTCACTCAGCTTCTATATAAATCTGTATGTCACTTGCCAAATTTGGGAAGTTTTCAGCTATTATATCTTTGAGTACCTTTTCAGCCTCACCGTCTTCCTCCTCTTTCTGGTACTTCAAGAGCATCTCATCACAGCCCAGCAAGGATGGAAATTGAGGCTCCCCACTTGGCCTTTGCTGGCAGGTGAAGGTGGGCCATAGCTTTTCTGTGGAGTTTGGCTGGAATAAGGCAGTTACTTTATGATAGTTTTCTGTCTTGCTAGACTGCCGCTTTCCTGGTCCTTTGACTGACAGCAGGCTTTTGTTGGGGATTTCTTTTTCTGTCCATTGGTATTTCTGGGTTGCTGGCTTCTTCAGCTCCAAGAGTAGGGTATATGAGGCAAAGAACAAACAAACAAAAACTCAGGTAACTCAACCATCATGTCATTCCTCAGGTTCTGAGGTCCCTAGCCAGTCGGCCTTTCTCTCTACACCTATCAAAGTCTTCTTATATTTGTTTTATGTATAATGTCCAGCTTTTTTTTTATTCAATCTTTTTTCTAATTGATGTATTTTCTTAAATTGAGATATAATTTACATACCATAAAATTCACCCTTTAAAAGTATACAATTCAGAGGTTTTTCATACATTCACAAGGTTGTGAAACCATCATTGCTATCTAATGCAGAACATTTTTGTCACCCCATAAAGAAACACCATACCTAATAGCAATCACTTCCCATTCCTTCCTTTTACCAGTTCCTGGTAACCACTAATCTACTTTCTGTATCTGTGATTTTCCCTATTCCACACATTTCATATAAATGGATACACACAATATGTGGCCTTTTGTGTCTGGCTTCTTTTGCTAAGCATAATGTTTTCAAGATCCATCATTATTGTAGCATGTTTCAGCACTTTGTTCCTTTTTATTGCCAAATAATATTCTATTGTGTAGATATTCCACATTTTGTTTATCATCTTATCAGTTGATAGACATTTGTGTTGTTTACACTTTTTGGCCATAATACTGCTATAAAACATTAGTGTACAAGTTTTTGTGTGAACATATGTTTTCAGTTCTCTTGCTTACATATCTAGGAGTTTGAATTGTTGGTCATGTGTTAACTCTGTGTTTAATTTTTTGAGGAACTGCCAAACTGTTTTCCAAAGCAGCCACACCATTTTACATTCCCACCATCAATGTCAGAGGGCTCTATTTTCTCCACATCCTTGGTGATGCTTATTATTGTCCATCAGTTTGATTATTGTCATCTTTTTGGGTGTGAAGTAATATCTCATTGTGGTTTTGATTTACATTTTCCTAATGTAATTGGACTAATTGATGTTGAACACCTTTTTTGTGCTTATTGGCATTTGTATATCTCCTATGGAGAAATGACTATTCAAATCATTGGCCTGCTTTTTAATTTGGGTTATTTTCTCTTTATTGTTGAGTAATAAGAGTTCTTTTATATGTTCTACATACTAGACCCTTATCAGAAATATGATTTGCAAATATTTTCTTGCATTTTGTGGGTTGTCCAGGTTTTCGTTGTACTTAGCTGGTGGAGTAGAGAAAAGTACATCTACCGCATCTTCCTGGAAGCAGAAGTCTCCCAAACTAGTTTTATTATAGCCTTGGAAGGGCCCAAGTGTGCTGCATTGCTTAAAACTCAAAGTATTTTAAAGTCAGTATGAGAGAGAAGTTCGATTTTTTTGTTGTTTCAAATTTAGATATTATTTTAAAGTCAATTTAAGGTAAAGATTTTATTTTAATTTTTTTCTATGCATTTTTGTGACTTACCTCCCTGTGTATTCAGTACAGTGGCCTGTGGGTTATATGCCAAGATACGACCCCTTCAGTCCTCTGGGTAGCCAACAGGGCCTGAGGTGGCCCAAACCCCAGCGTTTTGTCCAAATATCGTCACTCATATGTGTGCCCTGAGGTGAAAAGACTGAGGAGTGTTGGTTAAGAAAACGCAAGAGTGACCTTATAGGCCAAGAGTAAGAAGCTCCCATCTATGGTGTGTTTTTAAGCTCTGCAGTCAGAGCAGTGGAAATAGGCACAGGAACAAGTGAGCATTTCTCATTTCTAGGCTAAACAGATGGGTCTTTAATCTTTTTTTACCAAACAGTGAGCAATTCAGTTATTCACAAGGAATCAAGATTTTCATGGTATCTCCTGTCGTCACCCAAATCACCTTCTACTGAGTTCTTCAAAGACTGATATCTCCTTCCTGGGTAAAAATTATTTTTTATTTCTATACATCTGACTCTGCTTCTCTTATAAACTCAGATACCGATGTATAGCCATAGCTAGAAATATCAGAATTATTTTGAATTTCAAATATTTCTTTTGTTCCATAGGTGCCTGAGTGTATCTTACCAGCTCCCCAGCATTGCAGCCTGTGCCATGAATGGATTATGCTTCTGATGAAATCCCTGACGGCGTTTTGTTCAGTCTCCACCGCAGGGTTCTTGCGTATTCTCAAGCACCCTCTCTGGGTTTCTGTTCTGCAGCACTGCAGGCTGGTTAAGGGACACATTCCAAACACAGGGCTCTCCCTTTGTTAGTCTCTTATACTCTTTTATTGCCTGCATTATCCTCTCATTTCCGTCTATATGCAATCTAATTTGAAATTTCTTTAGCTTTCTAAAATCTGTAGATTTTCTCCACTCAGTCTTTTCTAGCCTTATTTTTATATTTTTAAAATTCACCTTATTTTTGTTATCTCCACCAAACTAGTCATTTCCTTTTTTCTTCTTTAGTCTTTCCTTTTCCTGTATATTTGCTAATAGCCTTGATCTTAAGCACTCAAACTCATTACAGACTAGGTACTCTTCATTTATTTGGTATTTAATTCTGTTTCTTCTGTCAAAGGAAAAAATGTACGTAAAAGCCTTTTACAACCCAGAAAGCACTATACACTTGTATAACTTATTGAGTTTAACAAAGGACCACTGAGCCTCTTTTCTTGCTTTCTGCTCCTTCTGAGCCAAAAGAACTTCTCTGTAGAGGAGGGAAATATTGAAGAAAAATAAAGCAATGGAATTGTCTCTTAGCAACTGAGTTTGTGACTTATAAATCTTACCCACTTCAGATTACTGCTGCTCAAAATCACTTGCTTTTCTTACTGGCTCAGTACAAATAATGTTATTAAATTATAGGAAAACAAAGGAAAAAATCTAATGAATGAGTCACTCAGTTCATTGATTGTGCTCTATCTTTGTGAGCACTATTGATGTGGTTGAGTTGTTTCTCCTCTTGATTCTAATTGTAAAACATTTATTATATATCTTTTGTTGCAACTTAAATTATAAACTAAGTAGAAGCCAAATATCACCTTTACATTTCTAGGTTACCTAAGTTCTGAAACAATAAAAGTCATATAGATAGGACATAACATAGACTCTTAATCAAGTTGTTCACAGCTTAAAGAAAATCAAACATACAAAAACTCAAACCAAATTGGGGTGTGGTTATTTGCATTATAAAATAATTCATTAGGAGGATTCCTCAGATAGTAGATCTTCATAGTATATTTCATTTAGGAAATATTTTTGTATGCCTCCTACGCTAGACAATGTAAGAGGTAAAGATATTCTGTGCGTGCGTGTGTGTGTGAGAGTGTAAATAGTCTTGGGCTTTCAGTATAATAAGGTAGATAAGGCTTGTACACAAGGAAGACAGTGCAATGATAAATGCCTTGTGAGTGGCAAGCCAAGTGCTGTTCAGAAGTTCAGAGGAGGGAAAGGTCATTTCTTGCTGGATGAGCTATTATGATTATGTGGACAAGGTGACATGTTGGAGAACTGAAAACTAACTGAGAGTTTGTCAAATTCAGTAATTAGAGCAAGATTGAAGAGCAAGGTAAGGTGCTGGTGCCTTCAGCGCCAGACCAAGGAGTTTAAACTTCAGTCAGGTAGCAGTGGAGAGCCAGTGACTTTTTTTGTTTTTTAAATAAAGTCTTATCTAGGAAAATTTGTCTGGAAAATTTCAAAAATTTAAAAAAACGGTTCTCTGATAGTCTCCTTACTTTTATATAAAACAAAGATGTGTTTATAAATAAGTCAGTTATAGAATTGATTTGTTTCTAGTATTTTTAAAAGGTAGTCGAAAAACTATCTTCAGATGAAATTAGATCCAGCAAGATAAGCTGCTCAGACGAGATATAAGCAGTATATGAAGTGGGGTAAAATACTACTTTCATACTTCCTAGAATAATTGTTAGAGATTTTTGTGTTGGTTAGTCAGCCATCCTACTGTCCCATTTCTCCCATTGAAACAATGTAGAAATCCTCCATTTTCTTTTTTTCCTCTACTTGGGTAGAATAAATAAATGTAATGAAAAGAGCTTCTTATCAGAAGCCCTCTTAGATTTGTCCTTAATTTTGCCAGATATTTGTATATCTGTATTTGCCAGAAGTATTTATATTTGCCAGATATATGTATACCTCTGCAAAAGACTTTGTTTCCCGGCCTTCTCCTTTAGTAGGAAAAACAAACAGTGAGAGTGAGAGCCCACTCGCAGGGTTGTTGTGTGGCTCTGCTGGTGCCAAGATGCACTGCTGCCTAAATGCTCTGGAAATGTTGATAATTGATTGAGAACAGGATTTTAGACACTTTGTTAGTGGAAACCACTATGGATTGGAAATGTAATGCTTTAATAATAAAGATGATATAATAAGGCTGGCTATTGTTTTCCATGCGTAATATGCCTCAGGGAATTTAGAGCACGAAATGGTTCCCACCTGTTACTATCAGGGAAGTAACATTTACCTCACAGTGAAATCGTGTGTTTAAAACAGCGCAACTAGAGAAGCAGTGTGTTTTTGTGAGCTGTATTAGAAATCAGGTTGGGAATGTCTAATCCGTACTAATCTTGGTTTAGTTACTAACTCGCTATGTCACTGGACAAGTCAGTAATGCTTTTCGTACCTTGATTTTCTGACAAGACTGCCTGAAGCGGCCCTAGCTAAAAGAAACGAACTGCCATGTCCACACGTGCAACTGTAGGGGACTCAGGAACATGTAACCAAAAGCTGTTACGTAAGATAGTTTGAGAATAAGATTGTAGGATGCTGAACAGCACGCTGTTTGCCCCGTCTTCTTCCCCCATTGTATGCGCTAGCAGGTTCTCGCCTGAGTTCAGAGTTGCAGGGGAGAGGGATGTGTCTTGGAAGAATTCGTGGTTGCCTCTCTGGAGATCTGGTTGCATCTGAAGTCAATTCCAGCCTGAAGAACCTAGAAAAAATCATATTTGGTTCTAATCCTGGTCTTTGGTGCTATTTGGGCCTCTTCTGAGAGGTTCCCAGTGTCTGTCTTGAGAAGGCTCAGGCCTTCTGAGTGGCCTTGACTGGTGCCATCATGTCTCTCTGAGCTTTTGGAAGGATCCAGTCTGACTCTAGGACTATACTGAATCCCGCTTCCTGGTCCTGATCTGGAGGGTGTGTGTCTTCAGAGAGAAAATTTTTAAAAACTCAGTGGAATTTTTTTCCACTATGAATTCATGATAAAGATTTAATAACAACAAATGATATAAGTTGTTTTTTGAAAATGTATTTTGGATTTCAGAGCAAGAATTTTCTTTCTCTGTTTCTGACCTAAACATGAAGAAAAGTTCAGAATAGTCCTTGAAAACATCAGTTCATGCTATTATGTAATTGGAAGCATTTCTTTTATCTGAAGTTGAGACTGAATCTGACTATTTCCTCTCAAAACTTAAAAGTTAGGAGCACAATTAGAGAAATGAGAAATTATTTTATATGTTTTTCTTTTTGCTTTATGTTTTAGGTGCCACATAGAGCTTGCTGTGTTGAATTGAATCAAATCAAAGCATACCCAATAAAAAATAATAGTCCCTGGCTTGAGAACTAGACTTTAGTTCATTCGGAAACTAGAATGATTCTGGCCCACTTTTAATGTATGAAAACTCTCCAAACCACCTTGGCTAGAACCTAGTATTGTAGAACCAGGCTATAAAACATGAGAGCTGGGGACTCTCCACAGTGGTGGGAATCTGCTGTTGTTTCTCAGCAAATCAAACCCGTGGTGAACACTAGTGAACAGACTGTGTGGTCTAGCTCGGGCTGCAACATCAGCTTGCCTGGTGGAAGACAAGTTCAAGAAAGAGAGGGAAACCACAAAGACTAAGCGGAGAGGAAAGGGTTGCTTGGGTGGCCACAGCAGCGCAGATAGACATTCAAATATCATTGCTGCTTTCTTTCTCCTCCTCTGCGTATCTCCCCAACAAAAAGATCATGGGGGATAAAAGGAGGAGGAAAGCCTTGACTCCAAAAGAAAAAAAAATTATATAAAGTGATCATCTGTACTGCCTGGGACTTCTTAATGTTTATTGGGTATGCACCCCAGCTTAAACACATTTGGCCCAAACATTTCCATTGATTCCTCATCTTTTAATGATGCTGTATAATGCATAAGACTGTTTACTATGTGTGGCCATTTGCCGACTGTAATTCTGTAAGAACAGGATAGGAAAGCTTAGAGAGTACTTGTACTCCATTCTGTTTTCACAGTTTTACTCATTTTCTTCCATTAAGAGCATATCTAAAATTCTTATTCTCTTTTTAGGTAACAGTATGACTAAATACATTGAGAAGCTAGAAGAGATCAAAAAAAGTGAGTAACAGTGGTAATGGTTTGGGATAATGGAACCCTATAGTTGTTCTGTACGTTGGTTATTGACAACCCTTACCATACTCTACACCTGACACATGGATGGCTGAGCCTGGTGGGTGCCTAGAAGAATGTGGGAAACACTGTCATCCTGGTCAGCTGCTAAGATTGTGGCCTTTGGGTCTGAGCCCGATTTAGATCCCATAGGAGATGTTAATGTTGGAATGTGGAGCTCTAGGTAAGCAGGGAGAACTTGAGCTGCTAGTTTCATTGTCCTACAGTCTTCATGACCTTTTCCTGTCTTCTTATGTTCTCTGTCCCTGAGATAGGAGTAATAATCTGTCTCTTATTTCATAACATTCTTTTGAGTATGAATTAGTATTCATGAAAGACTTAGAGATGTGAGGAAGAAAGCTTATTCTTAAAGTGGTATTATGCATTGTAAATTCATTGCAGTCTGCTTTCTTTTAATTAAAAATCATATTTCATGCACATCCTTTTTAAAAAATGATCTTCTGCAAAGATATGCTACTAGTCATTGAGTGCATTGCCCTCGCACAAAATCATAATTTTTCAGTGTGTCCAAAACGGATGTAAAATGTACACATCAAGGCCAGAATTAAAGAAGAAATAGAAACGTCTATTTTCTGAGATGGATTTGCTCTTATATTCAGTAGGAGAACCCGGTGGTAGGAGAGTGTTTAGCTAAGGGTAGTAAAGAGGTCCTCTAATTGAAAACAGCTCAGTACTTGACTCTGGTAATATACATTTTCTGAGAAGAGAATATTACAAATCCAGAATTCACCAGAACTTTTGCTTTTACACAGCAGGCCTTTTAATTTAAACGATAATGTTTCTGTTCCTTTTGAATTTCTGCAGTATTGAGAAACCCCAAACAATAGACCGGGACTCAGGAACAGCTTTATGCTGACTTATTTGCCAGGTTCAGCTATACGGGCTAATGCTGTAGATATTTGTTTTTAATGTGTAATGTCACAGTACCCTTTTCTTCTTATATATTTTATATTTATACAGTTTATATTGTAAACTATATACATTTTAAGTATATATTAAAATTTTAAACTTTGAAAAAATCTTGTTTACTCACCTACGCTTCATTGTTGTTGTCCTTAATTCATCTGTGCAGGCAAGATTCAGCCGGCCTGCTTCTACTTTGGTTTGTAGTCTCTTTCACGTCCTATCCATTTGAAGCTGAATATAGCTCACATGTCCACACCAAAATTTGTCCCGTAAAAATGTCCCATTCCACCCAGATTTCTGAAACCCTATTTAAAACATTTCTTAAGAGCACGATGTGGTTTCTTTAACATCTAAACTTTAAAAGGAGTTTATCTCCCAGAAGAAATACCTCTGGAATGGAGTCCTTGAAAAATGCTTGCTTCCCTCTTTAGAAGTTGTGAGCTTCCTTTTAGTAAGACAGAAGGTTCCTCTCACCTTGTTTCACACACTTTCTGCTGATTCCCTGACTAGAATTACTTCAGATTCTGGTTTGGGATCTACATTTTGGAAGATAGTTCCTTCTCTTTTCCCTTTTTCTGTTGTAGGTGTTCTTTTGGGTAAAAAGGGAGGAGAATATTGGCTTTTTTCATGACACCCTAAACCCATCACTTTTCTCAGATTACCTTAGATGCCATGTCTTTCTGTGAAATCACAAACCTTGTTCTGTTACTTCCTTTGATTTATCTTCCACTGTGAGCCCAACTTCCCTTTGCTAATAACGTGTTTTAACAGAACCCTGAAAATGCAGAATTCCTTTGTAGTCTGAATATTCTTTCAACTCTGCCTGGGGAAAAGAGACACTCTGTGTCTATTGACCATTTACAAAGCCTATTCTTGGCTTCTGGTGGTTAGATGACACTAGTTGGACCCAGTGTGAAACATCCTAGATAGTCAGGTCTCTGTCCTTCCAGTAACTTGAGAGAGACAGACTTAGACTCCAGACTTACTGGAGAAGCAAAGCTTGATAACATATCTGACACTAGGCTTATTTGTCTTCATCACAGAGTTTGGGAGAAGCTACAGTAGCAGAAGCTCCATTCTTAAAGCTCTGTTCGCTCTTGCAAGGACTGACAGAGCTTTCCAAGTCATCCTTTTTATAAAACTTACAATTTACTGTAAAACGTCTAGTTTGATCTTTTATCTGTGAGTAATAATGTCAGAAAGTCCCAATGATGGCTGTCCTTCTAAACCAGAACCAGGTATGTAGAATTCAGGCTCAAATATGCAGTGGGATTTCTAGTGCTTGTGAGAGGACACTAGAAATGGCAATCATTAGACTATTGTAGAGTCTGTTTTTTGTTTAAGGTGATTTCTACTTAGTTATAGGGTATTTTAATGTGTACATTTTGTACTTAGAATGTGAAGAATTGGAGAAGTATTTCAAACTATGCAACTATACAACAAGAATATCAATGGATAAATGCCACAGTGCAAACTACTTTAAAGTTGACTGTTTTCGTTGACTGATTTATTGCCATTTTGATTTACATAAATGACTTTTGGTGGGCAAGTTGGTGGCAATTGAGAGGAATATTGTAGTTGTTCGGTTGCACTTTTTAAAGCTTCTGCTCAGCCTAGGAGGGTCTGCATCCTGGCAGCTTTTAGAAGCTCCTTTGCATCTAGGTTTGTTACCTTGTATCCAAAAGAAGCTCTTCTAAGAATTTTCTAGAAGTAATGGTCAGTTATTAGCCAAATTGCTCTTTTTAAGACATTTTAGAGCAGAGAAGCTTTAATTCCCTATAAAAAAGAGTCTTGACATATTTATAAAAGGCTGGTTTTTAAGGTAATATCATTTCCTGACTTTGGGTTGTAAAGGTGTTTGGTAAGCCAACCTAACGTTATCCTCCAAAATAACTGTCTGGTCTGTACTGGTTTTTTGGAAATTCATGGAAATGATTAGTAACACCAGGTCAATAATCTTAAATACAGTTAATCCTTTCCTTTGTTGCTATGAGTCTTGGTTTATGAGACATTTATCCTGTGAAGGCCATAGTAATTATCCAGCTAACATTTAGTAATTCTGAAATAATGAGGTCATGTTTAAGGAGTATAGGTGCCAATATAAAAATCTAGAAGAGGAGTGAAATGTGAGGGCGGGCAGGAGGTCAATGCTGAAAACTCTTCAGAATTGGCAGTCATCTTCAGAAAAGTTTAAGGAAGCCAACTTTTAACATGCCTCAGTGGGACAGATACTAGATAAAGTGAAATTGGCTAAATTTTTATTTTATTTTTTTGGGTGAGGAAGTTTGGTCCTGAGCTAACATCTGTTGCCAATCTTCCCCTTTTTTTTTTTTTCTCCCCAAAGCCCCAGTACGTAGTGGTATATCCTAGTTGTAGGTCATTCTAGTTCTTCTATGTGGGATGCCTCCACAGCATGGCTGGATGAGTGGTGTGTAGGTCTGCACCCAGGACCCAAACCAGCAAACCCCAGGCCACCGCAGAGCACTCGAACTTAACCACTCGGCCATGGGGCTGGCCCCTGGCTAAATTTTTAAAAACTGTTTAATATGATATGAAGAATGATTGACACAGTACAGAAGTACCCCCATTTGAATTATATCTCAGAACTGTAAAAATAGCACTGAATAAATATTGATGTTTTAGGTTGATTTTTATTTTCTTTTAATTGTGGTTAAAAAACACAATTTACCACCTTAATCATTTTTAAGTGTACAATGCAGTAGCATTAAGTATATCACATTGTGTACAATAGATCTCAAGAACTTTTTCATCTTGCAAAACTGAATAGATTGATTAGAAATTGATACAAGAGTTTATCAGGACCAGTCATAACTTGGATCCTAGCATTGTACTCCAGGAAAAGAAAATGTTGTCCTGTGTCTCTAGCATAGTTTGTAACCTCAGGGAGTATAATTATTCTCTTTTCAGGGCAGAGTTAGAATTGTAGGGTGTAAATGTCTTACCAGCTGTTTGACCTGGGGCAACTCAGCTTCTCTCCGTCTCTGTCCTCATTTGTAAAATGCAGACGTTTATTCCCTGCTTTGTTCTGAAAAGGATTTAAAGTGGCTTATAAAAATGCATGCAATATGATATGGTCAAAGTAGAGACAGCCTAGTGAAAGCACAGTGGTAGACTAATAATATAAAGGCGAGGGATAAAGTCACTAGACACGAAAAGGTGGCTTCTAAATTCAACATTAGGCTTCCTACCAGCCAAAGCAAAGGGAAAAAATGAAGAGATGATATAATAGTGGCCACACTTAATTTTGAGGATATCATGAGGATCAAATGAGATAACATATGTAAAGGAGACCATAAAGGCATATAAATAAGTTGGAAAATATGCCATATAACTTGATGACTAGAAAGAATTAATACCTCTAAGAAAGCAAAATAAATCTAGAAAAATATTTGTCCTATCCTGCTTTTCAGATTATAGATACAAAAAAGATGAACTTTTCAAGAGACTGAAAGTTACAACTTTTGCCCAGTTGGTAAGTTTAATGATCTTCCATTGGAGTAAAAACTGTCTAATTTGTGCTGCTTTTTGTGACTATTTCTAAATTCAACTCTAGGTAATGTTTGCAGAGGGGCTTCTTCTGATTCTTTATATTCCACGTATGGGAGGATTAACTGGTGTGTAGTGTGTGTTCATTCAAGGATGGTATAAAATTTTTCTCTTTTCTTTGATAAGAATTTTATAAAGTAAAATGTGCACTATACTTTTAAATCATCAAATTTGTGGTTTAGGATTTATTTTTTCCTTGTCCATTTAATTTAATATTTAGACTCTAGAATTCTGGACTCTGGATTGTTTGGGCATTTATCTCTGTGGAAGCTGGGGGGTCTCCTGTCTACGACTGAGCTCTTTTGCCAAGTCTTTCTGCCATAGGCTGTTTTGTTACTTGGGGAAAGTCACTTTCTAATTTTATTTGAAGATTATGAACAGAGTATCACTCTGGCACCCAAACAAGAGTTCCATTGATGTAACTCAAGGTGTATCTTGAGCCCTATGAGCTAAGTTGTACAAGTGCTTTAAAAACTGTATGTAGGTATACAACTTTGTTATCAATATATTCATAATTACATTTATTTCCTTTCTGCATGAAGAATTACTGATAGAGTTCTATTCTTGTAAGTATTGCATTTTCAAGAAATGTGTCAAGTTGGGACTAGAATATGTATGGAGCAGTTTTAAACTCTTATTCATGTTTCTTGTCCTAAATTATCCTTTTAGTCTTTTAAGTTTATTGTGTAATGCTTTAGATGAATCTTTTCTTCTGGAATGATCATCTGCAGTGTAATTACCACTCGCAAAGTAAGGAGACCTGAGATTTAGTCTCCAGTTGAGGACTGACAAGTTTCTTAAAACGAGAAATCTTTGATGTTTGATGTTTCCTCATCTTTTGTAAAAGACAGAATTGCCTCTGTTTAAAGACAGATGAACATACACCATCTACACATTTCATTCTCTTTTCTATCAGGTCATCCAAGTTGCTTCCCTATCTGATCAAACACTGGAAGTGACAGCTGAGGAGATTCAAAGGCTAGAAGGTAATGAGAATTGAGGATGTGGGGACAATAACGGATGGACTATTTGACTGAAGTGCTCACCCTGTGCTGCTGTGTTCACAGGGACTTGGGACTTTGAAGTATCTATTTGTAACTAGATTGTTGCCCTCTGAGAAGCGCTACCTGGTTCTTTGACTGTTAACTCTTATTTCCTTAAAACAGCCATCTGGTTTTCTGGCTTGAACATTTATAGTTTTAAATGTTTTAGATGTGTTTAATATAGTAATTACTTGTTTTCAACAAATATTTTTAGTCCCATATAAGTACAGGTCACAGAATCAGGTGCTATGAGACTACAAAGGTGGATAAAGCAGCTCTGTTTACATGAAGTTTGTAGTCACGTATGTGCACATGCACAGGTTTATGTGTGTTGGGTGAGGAGAATGATAATAGAAACACAAAATTATTAATATCGCTAATATGGTAAACATTCATGATGGAGGACTGGAAGGAAACCATCATTTATTGAATATACATTGCTAGGTACTTCACATGAGTTTTCTTATTTAATCTTCTCAAAAACTCTAGAAGGAAGGTGCACTTTACAGATGAGAAGCCTAAGCCTCAGAGGTTAAATTACTTGCTCCAGGTGATACAGCCCGTAAGGCATGGGCGTAGGATCCAAATCTATGCATCTCTGGTAGCAACTAGTGTCTTTGCTGTGGGTGTTCCAAAGAAGGAAAGATATTTTCCAGTTAGAAGACCAAGGTAGGCTTTCTTAAAGCTTTTGAACTGGGCCTTAAAAGTGGGGTTTGAATCTCAACAGGTGCAAATTAAGGGTAAGGCTCTTGCAAGCTGAGGAGTAGCCTGAGCAAAGGCATGGAAGAGAATAAACTCCAGGCGTGTTGGGGGAATCGCCTAATCCGGCCTGGCTGTGGCCTGAGGGAAGCGTAGGCGCAGGTAGGAGACAAGGCTAGAAAGAGAGGCAGGCCCTGGATTTCCCCTCTTAAATACCGAGTCAAAAATAAAACCTTTTAGTTGCTCTCTCATAAAAGGAATACACCGAGTTTAGGTCTTTCTTTTATCCTGAAGTACTAACAATCGATGTGTGGCTGTTTACGGAAGGGGACTGTGTTTTGTTAAGGTTGATGTAGCCAGGAATTTGACTTCTGATTTCAAGACAAGTTTCTCAGGAAGTCTGAACACGGGGTTTGTGCAACTCAACTGTCGTTTCCCTGGGCTTGTTTTTGCTAGGGAGGATAAAGAGAATCTGAAAAAGACAGGAATTTATCTTTGACAGATGCCTCTCACACAGCCGAGAAATAAGGGCTCTTTGTAACGGAGATAATTGAGTCTCCTCTTACAAGCACTCCCAATTTTAACCTGGTTATGTAAGTACATGGATTTGGTCCTTTAATTCATTGTTGAAATTGCAGCACCAGAACATATGGGCACAGGCAATTTTCTCTTCTGTGATAAATTTGCACAGCAAAATAGGCCCTTGTAAAGTAGGACACCATAATGTGTGAGTAATATTAGTGTTTTTCTAGTGCTCTACACAGAATAATAACTCACTCAGGAATGCCTCTAGAACAGATTGTATCTGTATGCATATTGGCTATCTTTGAAGGCATTTAAAAAATCTCCTTTTGTAATGTTTATTGTTTTTTCCTGACTTAAAAGTATATTTCCAGAAAGTAGAATGCTGTAAACAAAATATATAAAGAAGAAAAATAAAATAACTAATAATTCCTGTTAACATTTTGGTCTATTTTCCCCCTAACTCCCCACCCAAATCCATACTTTTTGTATATAGTGTTGTATTATGCTGTTTTCAGTTAACATTTTATCATGCATTATGCATGTCATTAAATAGACTTCAAAAGCTTAATTGTAAAGGTTGTGTTGTCATATAATGTCTATCCTTTGGATATACCATAATTTATTTAATTACTCCATTGTTGGGCATTACAGTTTTTCTAATTTTTCACTTCTATAAAATAATGCTGCAGTGTAAATACATAAATGTTTGCATGGTTCTGATTATTTCCTGATGATAAATTGCTGCAGATGGTGGAAAGGTAGAAACATTTAAGACTCTCAATGCTGACTCCACATTATCTCCTGAATGGTTCTATCTGTCTGCATTCCCACCAAGTAAATGAGAGGACATGTTTCTCCCCATCCTAGCCAATGCTGAATAATTCTCATTTTTGTAACTGCTGAATAATTGTCATTTTTGTAACTATTTGCCAGTTTGATAGATGAAAAGTGGTATCTAATAGTTTTATTTTGAATTTCTCTGATTGTGAGGTTCACCTTTGTGGGTGTTTATTGGTCATACATATTTCTTCTTTTGAGGATATTACTTGTCCTTTCCCTTTTTTTTCCTAATGGAATGTTCATCTTTTACTTATTGATCTGTAAAGGCTCTATATAATTATGATATCTTTATACATTAGAAACCAATACAGCCTTGAAAATGAATGAGAAAAATCTTTACTTGATGAATTGGAACAATTTCCAAGCTGTATTATTAAGTAAAAATAAAGCAACAGCAAGACAAACAAAAAACCAAAGGGTAGAGCAGTATGAATGGCATTCTCCTGGATGTGTAGAAAGGGGAGGAAATAAAATATGTGCAAAAGTATGTAATTGTTTTATTTCTGGAGGGAAGTGAAGGCAGTTCCCTTGGGGGAGGGGTCTGCAGTCTGGAAGGGAGGAAGACTTCCTTCTATGGTCACAGTTTCATCTTGATGGCATTTTTTACCTTCTGCAACATGATCTTTTTTCAGTTAAAGGACTAGTTAATTAAAAAGCTCTTTGTAAATTAAGTATATTAACCTTTTCTCATTCATATGTGTGATCACAGACGTTTTTCCTAATTTGTTATTCACCTTTTAATTTTCTTTGTGCTGGATTTGACATATATGAGGTTTGCATTTTTACATGTTTAAAATCTATTAGCCTTTCATGTTTTTTCTTTTTATTGTTTTAGACTCATAAAATCAAAAACAAGATAAATTATTCACCTATGTTTTCTTTTAGCTTGCTTGGTTGTTTTTTCCCCTACATCAATCCATCTGTTATATAGTTTGGTATGTGATGTGAGGGCGTTATCTAAATCTGATTTTTCTAGATAGTTGACAACTTATCCCAGCACCATTTATTCAGTAGTTCTGCCTTTACCTACTGATTTGTGATGATACCTTTAACATATATTTGCTTTTTATGTGTATTCTAGGATTTGTTTCTCTGTTAGCTACCATATTCCATTGTTCTGGTTGTAGTTCTGCATTATTTTGATCATTTACCTTTTCAATATATGTTACTATTTGATAAAGCAGGTTCTCCAAATTGTGTCTCTCTATACATATGTATTTTTTTCTTCTCATTTTAAAAATCCTTTCAAGCTTTTTTTTTTAAATCCCATTGGGATTTGTATGAAGGTTAAAAATTAAATTTGGAAAGGATTAACATCATTTCACTTTTAGTTGCCCTGTCAGGAAAATGCAAGGTATGTCACTCCATTTGGCTCTTCTTTATGTCCCTAAGGAAAATTCTTATATGCCCTATAAAGGACTTATAGATCCTTTACATTTCTTTTTTGTTGTTGTTATATTTCTTAATAGGTTTTTTCCTAGGACAGTATATTTTGTATCTGCAGTTGTTACTGTAAATGAGATGTTATTTTCTAATTGGTATATAGGAAAAAATTTTCTTAGTGTTTATTTTGTTATCTAACCACATATTTATTTTCCTTATTCTCATAGGATTCTCCCAAAGTTTCTAAGTATATTATATCATATGCAAATTAAATTTTAATATATGCTTGAATAACTAGGCCTCTTATTTCTCTTGTTTCTCTCATTATACTAGTGAGAACAGTAGATTCTCAAACTTTTTGATATCAGTCTTCCTCCACACTCTTAAAAATTATTAAGGACCTCGAAGAGTTTTGGTTTATTTGAATTATATATCTATTTAGAGTGTTAAAATTTTAAACTAAGAAGTTAAAAAATAAATTTATTTACTATTTCACTTAAAAACAACAATACTAAACCCATTACAAAACACAAATAACATTTTTATGCGAAATAGCTATATTTCCAGAAGAAAAAAAAATGAGAGTTTTTTGTTTACTGAGAATGGCATTGTTTTACTTTTTTTTGTCAATCTTGTCAGTGTCTGATTTAATAGAAGGTAGCTGATTCTTATATCTTCTTCTGCATTCTATCTGTTACCATATGCTCTTTGGGTGGAAGTATATGAAGAAAACCTGGCCTTACACAGACCTGTAGTTGAAAAAGGGAGGAATATTTTAACAGCCCTTTCCAAAAACTGTCGATTTCTGTTTTGATACTACACCAAAACTTAACAAGCGATAGCTTCTTAAAGGATAGTTGTAACGTGGAATCTGAAACCATATCGATGAATTTCATAGTCTGTTGCATTAAACCCATTGGTCTGTCTTAGACTTTGAGTGACTCTTTTACCTGTGCATGATTTTATAATATCATTCATTGGTCATTTGGAAAATATTGGTTCACTGAGTTATGAAGATCTTCCAAATGTTGATAAATTTTATTACACAGTATCCAAAAAATCCCATTTTTATTAATCTTACCACCTATCTTATTAGAAAAGTCATTAAATGTAGGGAAGTAGTCAAGCTCCTGATGGCAAATACAGTTTCCAAAATTCTGATTTTGGTTCAAAATTTAATCATTGCAACAAATACCATGAGTTGTTTTCCCTGAAATGACAAGTTCACTTAGACTGTTTTTGAGAAAATATCTGCCAAATGGGCAAGTCTAAGTAACCATAGTTTTTCTTTTAAGTAAAAATGGTATTCAGGGCACCCTAATTAATCACCCTAATGCTTTTCCTTGAGACAACAATGGTACTTTGGTGAGTAGCACACTTGCCGTATGTGCTCTCCCCATTTCATCACACAGAATATTAAAAAGGTGTGTACTTAGGGATAAGCTTTAATAAAATTATTATTACTACTTCATCAAGAACTTTTTAAAATGTGACAGTCATATCTATTAACTGTGAGTGTGTGTGTGTTGGTGAAAAATACAATGATTACTAGTAAAACTTGGTACCTCTGCTCTTATCCTTGCTCAGGCACTAACAATTTTCTCCACCATTTTGTATCATCATTGCAAATATCAACACATTAAAAGAGGTAACATCTTGGTTATGAAAATAGTTTTCATCTTGCAGATCCCCTGAAAGGGTCTTGGGGACTCCGGGGGTCCACAGACTACATTTTGAGAACCTATGCATTAGAACTTAGAGAACAATTTAATAATGGTGATATGATTTCCTTTTCTTGACCTAATTTCAGTGGAACTGCCTGACAAGTAAGTACAAATTCTAAGGTTAAATTTACTTATTTATTTATTTATTTGCAAATTTCAGACAACGATTCTGCAGCTTCAGACCCTGATGCTGAAATCGCAGTCAGGACCAACGGGAAAGGGAGCCCCGGGGAGCAGTCACTGAGCCCAGTCCAGTTCATACATAGTGCGGGAGCGGGGGACTCTAGTCGCTCGACTCTTCAGAGGTACTCTAATCAAATTCATGTTTCATTGCATTTTACCTTCATATTAATCTAGACACCAATTCCAGTGATTTAATTACCTTAGAAACAGATTGGCAGTAATGAAGTCCCACATTTTCATCCCAGCCCTTCTATTTTCTCTTTATATAAATGCCACCTCCTGAATCTTTTCACAGCATTCTTAGTCAGTTAGGGTAAGAATATATTGATAGGAGAGCATTCATTTTCACTCCTCAATTCCGTTCTTCTCAGCCTTCCTATATGCAAGTTTGCTGTTAGAACTTAGCTTTACAACTACTATCTTTTGACTCAGAAAGAATGATTCCTCCCTCCTTTTCTGTCTGCTGCAGCTTGTAATTACCCTGTCTAGAATCAGAAGAAAAATAGAGTGCCACTCGTAGTGCTCTGATATTAAATAGGTACAAAGAAGAATGAAAGCAACCCTTGGTGTCACTTCTCAAACTGCAGGTGGCTGGACCTTCCTCTTCCACAGACTGTGATGCAACGTTTTCTCAAATATTAGCTGTTGATTACAAGACAGTTCCGATTTTCAGCACATATCCATCCCTTCTACTGGTAAAACGGTTCTCCTAGAGAAACTAGTTCTACTAGAGAAAGAATTGCTATCATCAATACCGCTATTATTATTTTTATAACTACTTTTGTGTAAGAGGTCTAAAATTGCCTTCAAAATGAGGTAGACCAACAAAACTTCCATTGAGGATCCAGTTTCATGTGAAATAGATTTTCTTCTCCTTTGGGTCAACATAATATGCACTGTATAGCACATTGTTGTAATGTTTATCAGATTTAAATGCAGAATTTGACTTGCTGTGATGGGAGAGGAACAGCTGCTACATACTAATCTGTGATTTGGCATGTATGTCTTCTTATTTGCCTAGGAAAGTTATCATCTTCTTATTCCAATACAGATATTTCACTACTTGCCATGTTGTTTATAATACCTACTCTTCTTATGCCTTTGATTCATGTTTTCACCACATTTTGCTTATAATATTAATATGGTGACCAGTTTTAGTAATTTTATGACCTTAGAAACAGAACTGTCAGTGGTGAACTCCCTCATTTTAACACTAGTTTTTCCTCTATCTCAGTCTATGAATGCCACCAAATCTAAAAGCCTCTTCAGTCTCAACACTGTAACCTATAAAATGGAAGTAAGTACAGATAACTATTGAAAACATTAAGGTTCAAAATCCGTATTGGATAGGTCACTGTGTATGAAATATATTAAAACATTGTGTTACTTTCTGTTACATATAGTATATATAGAAACACCTTTCATCTTTCCTGTCCTATCAACCTTATTCTTTCCTCTCTTGCTCTGCTTTCTTACACTCCTCAAAATCCCATTGGATTAACTGTTCGCCTCTTTCTTTCCCTGAATGCTGCCCTTGTTGCTGGAGGCAGCATCTGCTCTACAGTTTCTACCCCCTCAGCCATGCTAGTGACCTAACATGCATTCTCTGAAGGTAAATAGAGGCACGTGAATCCCCTCCTTGGGGACCAGTGTAATAGAATAGGATCCATAGGATCTTGCATTCAGAGGCAGAGCTGAGACACAATATCCATTTTCCTTTTTCTTTCAGGTGTCCTTTGAAAAGACATTGAGCACTCTCTCACTGTTCTGAAGAAACACATTTGACCTTTAAGCCACCAATCCCTGACTAGTTTCTGCTAACCTACTTTTTCATTTGCAGCGTCATCAGTGGTGTTGGGGAACTGGATGTAGACAAAGGGCTAGTGAAGAAAGCAGAGCCCAACACCAAAGACAAACCTTATCCCGACTGCCCCTTCCTGCTGCTAGATGTGCGAGATAGAGATTCTTACCAGCAGTGCCACATTGTTGGAGGTAAGAGAGAGAAGGCTTTATCATGTCCCACTCCCAGGAACAGAGCCTGTTCCTGAGTCCAGGCGGCTCGAACCACATCCCATGGCAACAGTTAAGAAACCCACGTGTTAGTTGGATCCACTATGGGAAGCTGTAAGTTGGCTCTATCATAATGCTCCGAGAGAGGCTGGTGACTTCCCTATGGCTCAAGGGCCCAGTGCTAATGTCAGAAACAGTGAAGTGAAGCTTCTTATTCTGTTCACTGTCCTGTTTCTCTTTTCACAAAAGTATGCGTTTATGGCTCATTGATTTTGAAAATACGTTTCTTTTAACTCTTAGTTAGACTTTAAACCAGCTGGGAATTGGGGCCAAGTTGTACTAAGAGAACTACAAGCTTCCTAAACTTTTTCTTCTCTTTGCAGCTTACAGTTACCCAATTGCAACTCTGTCTAGAACAATGAACCCTTATTCAAATGATATTCTTGAATATGTATCCTTTGTTGCATTTTAAGGAGTTGTGGTTATGAGGATTGTAAGAATCAAACTTACCATGAATCATGTTCCCAGTAAGAAAACTCTGTGAAGGACCTTTGATACTAATTAGCTTACTTAGCATATGTTAAGATTTGGACTCTTAGCTGTTGCTGAGTGTCCTGACTATTAAGGCAGATGGTTCCAAGCCATTCTGCAGTGGGCCAGAAAACATTAGGTTAAAGGTTATGATCTGCTAAGAGTTAGTCCTAAGACATTTTTTCCCCAGAAAGCTTTCCCAAATTAAAACTTAATTTTTTTCCTTCCAACTTTTTTCTTCGTAAAATTTGAATTTTTCTCCTCATAATAGTCACAATTAGAAAATAATTTAAATACTGAAAAATATAAAAAAGAAAGGGGAAATCTCCAATAATCACCCAGTTGAACAACTCTAATTATACTTTTGGCATATTTTATTCCAGACTGTCTTCTATGTAGTTTTGGGGGGCAGGGGGGCGGGCGGTGAGGAAGATTAGCCCTGAGCTAATATCTGCCACCAATCCTCCTCTTGTTTGCTGAGGAAGACTGTCCCTGAGCTAACATCCGTGCCCATCTTCCTCTGCTTTTTATGTGGGACGCCTGCCACAGCATGGCTTGACAAGTAGTGCATAGGTCCACACCCGGGATCCGAACCAGCAAACCCTGGGCCGCCGAAGTGGAATGTGCACACTTAACCACTGTGCCACCAGACTGGCCCCCCTTCTATGTATTTTTTAACAAAGTAGAAATCATACTGTGTATATAATTTAGTATCTTGCTTTTCCCCACTTCATATTACAATGTATTTCCCCACTCCATTTTCAATGCAATGTATCTCATCCTCAGATTTACTGTAATTTACTAAACCATTGTATTACTTATTATTTATCATATTACTTATTATATTACTTATATATTACATATTATAAGTAAGGCTGCAGTGGACACATTGGACATAAAAGTTTTTCTATTTCTTCATCTGTAAAATGGAGATTGGAACATTCAGTTTCCAGGGTTGTTAAGTATAACAGAGCTAGAGGGTGTACAGTGTGTAACTAGTGCCATCGTGGACCATGGTAGTATTAGTGTATAAAAGAAAAGAATACCAGCTTGTGTGGTTTCCACAACAGGAAGAAATCTAGTATCTGCTGGTGCGATGGGTAAAGAGTAGTGTCGCCCAGTGTTCCCTGAACTCAGAAAGGTGCACATTGACAGCTCTTGGTTCCTTGAGGATTTCTTTATAGTCTAGGAGCATTAGCTCAGCGTAGTCAAACCTTAGCTCATCTGACTCTTAGAAAAATGCCCACGGCAAGATCATTATTCTGTACGACGATGACGAGAGGCTGGCCAGCCAGGCAGCCACCACCATGTGCGAGCGGGGATTTGAAAACCTCTTCATGCTTTCTGGAGGTGAGCCGGACTGTGTTGTGCTTTGGACTTAAACAACAGACATTTGGACTCACAATCCTTCAACCCCACCCCCATCACTTTTTTCCTCATCATGTTCAGAATTTAGTATTCTGGAAAGAGAGAAAACCATGCTGGCTGAAAGGAGTCAGGAGTTATTTGAAACTTCCATTAGCTCCATCAGCACATGTTTTTAATTCCTGAAATAATGATGTTGCTTTAGGGCTCTGTAAGAAAGCCTTAATGCTCCAGACTTGAGCAAAAGGATTTCTGGTGGAATTTTCAGAATCCCACATAACAACTGACATTTTCTTGTGTAATTTACTTAATGGTGAGGCAGTTAAGAAGGATTTCATGTCCTTGTGTTGGCCTCAACTTGGAGACCAAAGATTAGGAGACACGTAGGCTCCTTTCCAGGTTTCGCCATGGCCTTGCCACGTTAATGCTGCTTTTTCTGATCATCTTCCACCCCTAGGTCTAAAAGTCTTAGCTCAGAAATTCCCCGAAGGACTGATTACGGGTTCCCTGCCAGCATCCTGCCAGCAGGCCCTTCCTCCTGGTTCTGCCCGGAAACGAGCCAGCCCCAAAGTACCGCCTCTCCCAGCTGAGAATAAATGGAGATTTACCCCAGAAGACCTAAGAAAGATAGAGTACTACCTAGAAGAGGACCAGGGTCCTGCAGACAATCCTAGTAAGATATTTTGACCTTTAGAGATAATGTTTTCTGTTGAGCTTGAGATTTGCAACTTGGAACATCACCTCATTATATGAAACGCTTGATCTCTTCTATTCAAATTCTTAAAATATTTGTTGGGGAGGGGAAATGTGAAGGTGCTACGCAGGGGAGTGGGGGTGCGAGTGGAGGTGATCCCAGATTGTGGCAAGAATTAGGCGTCACACACAGCCGTAGAAAGAGAAGAGAATTTATCAGTCAAAGTGTATATTCAGGCAGAGTTGGGAGGCTGAGCTAAGGCATTCAGATTCCTTCTTGGAAAGTTTTGTTTCCTTCTGCTGCTTCTGGGGACACTTCCATCCTTACCCTTGCACACTCCTCCGTCTTCTGTTTCTCTGATCGCTCCTGCACCCTTCTCTACCAGGAAGGAAGGAAGGATAGGCCAGGTTGGTTGGGGATAATGGAGAGGAAGAAAGAAAAGCTATCTGGGTTTCCTTTCATTCCTGCCCCATTCCCCACCTTCAAGTTGATCTTAAGGATGAAGAGTAGGTTTTAGCCTAAAGTAGATGCTGAAATAGGACTGCATTCACTTAAAAGTGGTCGTAAGCCTAAGACTTCATGAGCTTAAAAGTGTCCTTGGCAGATTGTCCCTGGAATCATTCTTGCAGTTCTGCTCCCTGCTTTCTTGTTCCCTTCAGGCCGGCTGAGCCAAGCTAATGCCTCCGGAAGAGACTCCAAGGTTCCAGGCCCCCGGAGCACCCGCAGCGGTCAGAATCTGCCCACAGGGGGCCCTGCCGGCCACCTGAACCCCCGCTCTCTGGGCTCTGGCCACCTGCAAGGCAAACCCTGGAAGTAAAGACTTCGTCTGTCTTAGTCAAATAAATGTTTTCTCTCCTTCCGGAACCCCTGAGCAGTGCCCAAGTTGGTCATTTTCAGACACTGCCGCAGAGGAGAGACCATGACCTGTGTGATAGGCCCTCTTCCCTTCTCCAGCTCCTCTCCCACATCCAACTCGGGAAGGATTTTTACAAAAACCAGAGGCATGACAGGCTCTGGTGTCCTCCCTGTTGTTTACAGAATATGTAATCTCGGAAACTGACTAGGCAAAAAGAGTCTCATTTTTTTAGGCTATTTTTTTTAATAAGGTCCAGCTTGTTTTGATCTATAGCCTGTGTTTTGTAAATACCTCAGTTATATCTGGTGTGTTCTTCCCAACCAGTTCTTTTTCACTCACTGTGCTTGGTTTCCTGAAGGTTCTCCAGGTAGGCTGTGCAGCCTGAGAAGCCGTGGGTGGGGATGATTCTTAGCTTTCAGCCGCCCCCAGGCTCCCCACCTGTGGTGAGCCCACTGGCTGAGGAGCGCACGCTGCAGGCGGCTCTGTTGTGAATGTGGAGGCCGGTACCTGTGAGCATTGCTCAATTTCTAAGATTTAGCAGAGCAGCTCCCACACTCCCTGAATGTTCCTCCTCACTCTGTTTTCCTGGAGCCAGCACAGGTGGTAATGTGTGCTCAGCTGCCTTCTGTCAGGGCGCGGGGCCCCTTGCAGGAGAGCACCGTCCATTATGGAGGGCTGCGTGGAGAGCCGTTGAAGCCTCCCAGAGCTGCTCCTCATTTGTGGTTGGTTTATCAGTTGTAAATTTCCGTTACCCACCTCGGGTCCATCTGTGTTAGACGGGTAGAAATTATGGCCACTTGAAAACATCGGCTTCCGTGGGGCCACCACGGGCACACAAGGTGAGGACGACTCCATGGTCCTTTGTCAGAGCTGACAGCCCCTTAAGCCCTTGCTTAAAAATACAGTATTAGTCTAATTGAGTAATTAGTGCAATTTCCTGCTTACTTTTCATTCTCATGACTGAGCTGTGATTAGGAGGTTGTGATTATAGATTCTGGTTTGGGCCAGAATTTTGAATCAGCATTAATTGAATTGCTAGATGACTGACATTCATTCCATTTAATTGGGGGAACAAAGACCTCAGGTAGGGATGAGGAACTCTGAAATCATCAGGAAAAGGAAAAGAGCCTTGTTAATTTTTATAGTCTGTGATCTGTAGCTGTGATAAGGGACTAAGGAATAAATTGTGCTCTTTGTCATGGCAACCAGCTTCTGAAAAGCCAACTGAAAATTGCCTGTCCTTAGGTGGTTACTGCTGCCGGGTAAGATTTGCCTTAATGGGACTATTTTCTCACCACCAAAAAAAAAAAAAAGTGCCACAGTATTTCTAGCATGGGGGGCTGTGTTTGTAAGAGAAATAAAGGTAATAAATATCTCATAGAGACGTATGGAAAAATAACTTTCAGATTCAGCCCAGTCCTGTTTTAGTGTGTTTATCCTTCTCTACTTGATTTCCAAAGTGCAACGTTTTCCGATGCTTTAGAAATCAGACTAACCAGGGACATTGTTCAGATGTCAAGCCGTGCCCAATTTTCCACAAGATTCAAGAATCTTGTATAAAATTCAGCCAACGTACACATAGCTTTAATGAGGAGCCTGTCATGTTTCTCCATAAATTTATTGCCTGAGAACTTAGTTCAGCCTTTTGCTAATGCCAAAATGCTCTGGCTCTTTATTTTCCTTACAGCATAGATTTTAAAAAATGCAAATTTTTCCACACTCGATTTTCCCCTAGCATGGACATGATTTTCAGCCATTTTTGACACATATACATTTCTAAGGAGAAAATATTTTTCTCTCTAACAAAGTTCTGATTATGCCATTTTTAAGTTGACTAGTCAGGAGTTTAGATGTGCCCGCTCGATTCTGTTTTGAAAGTAAATGGTAGTCCCCCTTTGTTCCTATTCTGCATTCCTATCACCAAACAACGCTAGAGTGTTAGAAACTCCTGTGTATATATGGAAAGTCACTTTAGCCAAACCTATTAGAACTGCTGTGCGTTTAGCTGAGAGATCTGGCAGGTTGAATATATTTATATGTGTTTCTCCATAGTGCTTTGCCTTATTGGTAAGAATTTTAAATAACGACCCCTCAAAGACCTGTTCTGATTCTGTACTTTGTGTATTAAATGTCGCTTGCAGACAGTTTTTACATGCGCAAGGTATTGCTTGGAATGCTCTACTTTACTGGTGTTTTTTATTAGATTAAGTGACATGTATTATTTAAGTGATCAGTGATACTTTGTGCAATTATGAATGTTGAAGATTAAAGTACATAGTTATTAATGTGTTGTTTGCTATTAATATGCTGAGATCTGCCAGCTTCTCTCTTCCTCTCTATTGAGATAATTTGGGGGAGCCACACAGGACTGGGGTAATCTGAAAGAATCCCTCTTTTTGCTGAGTCTCCCAGAAAGGCATATGTTCTTTGTATAAATGAATCAGGAAATCATTCCCTGTAGGGCCAGGAAGCTTAGTTCTCTAGTCGGAAGGCCTGGGTTTCTCCTCAGGCTCAGGCAGGCACTGAGCGCCGCCTTAAGCACTCTACAGCAGATAGTAATCAGCAGCTGAAATCCCTGTCAGCGTTTCAGGGGTTGACGAGCTGCCCTTGCCTGGGAGCTTGTGACCCCCTAGATGGAAGGTGCTTTGCCTGTGTACAACTACAGCTCCATCTAAGCAACAGTGTTGGCCAAAGTCTAAATAACACGTTCACTGCTTTACAGGAGTGTGTATTTAGGAATGAAAGGAGGGAAGGAAGGAGAGAAGCAAGGAAGCAAGAAGTGGCGAGGGAGGGAAGGGAAAGCTACACTACTTATTCAAAAACAAAAAGAACATCTTGGGCTGTAATAAAATCAGGTTTAATCTACTGAAAGGCAATAGAATGATTCAAATGGCCTAAAAGTAATTTTGTTTTTCACCTGTAGTAGAAAACCAGAACCAGCACAATCATATTGGATTTGGTGTAAATCAGAATTAGAAGAAAACAAATAATGTTCATTAGTTGCTGAGGGATTTTTCCTGTGGTGTTGTTTAGATTAGACAAATTCTTAAGACTTTAGGCTACTCACCAAGAACACAGAACAAAACAAAACCTTCTTTTCTCTAATTCCCTTGTGGAATATATGTGAAATCAGAGTCCTAGGCTAGGAAGAAATATGTAGGTAATTTTTCTTGTGTTGGTTTTGGTTTCTGTCATGTTATATATTGGTTATAGATTCTCTCTTTCATGTTATCTGACTTTTTTAGGGGGGATAATTAATTTGTGTCCACCTGGATTTAAATCGATGACTCCCTGACGCTCTGCTCTGAAGATAATCATTAAGAACCTTTCTTCCAAGTTCCAAAATGTTCTCAGTGTCTTTAATATGCTTTCAATTTCTTCACAATTCTTTCAAAAATGTAACTCCCATAATACTTTTCTTTTTTTTTCCAAGAAACATCAGAAACGTGGATTATAATTCATGAGTTTAATTATGTGGGCATAATGATATGCTTACAGGCAGTTCAATTAATTTTTTGATTAACAAATATATTTTTCCTATGAAAACAATAAGACACCCTGTGCTTCTGGAGTGTTCAGAATACATTTGGGTAGTAATCTTTTCCTAGAATTGTAGTAATTATTGAAATTGTTTTTATGGTGTCCTTAAATTGGTTCACAGGCCAATTATCGCATAAAATGTGTAATGGTGGAAATTTGTCAGCATTGAATTCTGACAGAATAGGATTCAGTGCATGATTTTATGAGTGTTTACAAAACTATATGTGTCACGCTGTGGTCCCCTTATGGTCTCACTCTCTGATGCTGATCCTCTTTGTTCTGAGCACGGAAGCAAATTCTGTCTGCTTGCGGAACATCCTGAGGCACTTGGTACAACGTGGGGCAAACAGAGGCCACTTATTAAATGCTATTGACTGATGGACTACATTTTTTAAATTATTTGAAATTATATTGACTGTAAGTTCTCAGCCTATA
This sequence comes from Equus przewalskii, assembly GCF_037783145.1. Taxonomy (NCBI): domain Eukaryota; kingdom Metazoa; phylum Chordata; class Mammalia; order Perissodactyla; family Equidae; genus Equus; species Equus przewalskii. Next base: position 84,888,964 of record NC_091834.1, on the reverse strand, counting down.
TGACAGTGGCCCTTAATAAATAAGAGTGTGTGAATAAATGACTTGAACCTGTTAAGACTGAAGTCTGGGATGTAATGCACATTGTGGTGGCCACTCAACGCTGGCCTGCCATTCTGGAGACCCAGAAACCTCATTATCTTTTGTCCCCTTGTGCATCCTGCTTTTGTAGGAGAGGCATTCACAACCCTGAGATTGTTAGATCACCCTCTGCAGGAGGCGCCCAGAGAGCTATTAGGAGCCCTCTTACCCTGGCTGGCTGCCGTCGGCCTGTTTTCACGGTCCCCTCAGGCACAAAGTAGCCTTTGGAATTCATCAAATACAGGTTACACACCATCCCCATCTGAGAGTGAGTTATTTTTCTCTTTTGTTTCAAATCTTGAAAATTTCCACATAATAATACTAGCAAACATTATGGAGAGCTTACTGTATGTTAGGCAGTGTTCCCAGATTCTTCATTTTAAGTTTTGACTCATTTAATTCTCACAACAGTCCTACAAGGTAGGCACCCTCGCTTTCAGGTGAGGAGACTGAGGGAAGTTAGGCAACTCGCCTTGATTCTCTGAGAAGGCTGAGAAGCCAGGAGCCAGCCCGAGAATTGTGGCTCCAGAGCTAGTTCCTTCAGCCACCCTGCTCCGTGCTGCCCACTCTGGGTTGGCACAGCCATGTGCTCCCTTGGTCATGCCTCAAATTCACCAACAAAAATGTAACTTTCCCATGACTGTTGGCTTCCTCCTTGTCACTGAGATTCCACTGAAAGCTTTCTGCCTCGGCTTGCACAAGAGGCAATAGAAATTTAGGGAAGGAAGCTTCTGCTCCTTGGCATATGTGTTTCCACATTTCCGCTGTCTATGTCCAGTGACCCATCTTGAAGACAGGTGCTCCAGGGTTTCTGAGTTTTGTTTCTTAATGAACACCTAAAGAGATATCACTTGAGGAATGAGAATTACAAACTTTAATTAGATTGTAGGAAAAAAGTCAGCTGTTTTCCTGATGGGTTGAACTATTCATTCAATAAACCATATTGATATGATTTGTGTCTGATCTTTTCTTCCCTTTGTGGTGATGTTTCTGATTTAGGCTGAAACAAAAATTGCGTGAATTGGCTCGTGGCCACAGGCCCGGGTTTCATGGGAGGAAGCAGCGGCCAGCCTCTGTGCCTCAGTCCGTGTCAGCAGAGCTCTTACTCCACTGCCCTCTTCTAACACCATAGCCCAGCACCACCCCTGAGGTTAAGCAGAGACTTTTAATTTTCTTCTTTTACTTTGGCAATAAACATTTGGCAGTCTCAGTCTCCGGGGTTGTTAGATGATGCTCACAATTTGAGTTGCCAAATTAATGTGGATCCCGAAAGCTTTGGGGAGAATTCATTACCCTTTGACAGTTTTTCAGGTTTGACGGTTTCTCCGTGCTTTTCTTCTCAGAGCTCGCCCTTCATCTGGCCAATTGGAATGTTATGGTTTGTCCTATCAGTCTCCCATAAGTAGCATCTGGGTCTTAGTGTGTTCACAGAATGTTGTTTCATCCTTATAGTCCTCAGAGCGAGAGTCCATCCGCATCTTCACATCTACCTAGTCCCACGTGCCCTTGCAAAACAATGGCTGAGATGATGAATAGCCCTGCACTGGATGAGGGAGCAATGAGCTCATATCTGGATTGTATTCAGTGACATTTCAATTTTAACTTCAGGCCACAGCCAGAAAGCTAGAAATGCAGATCTGAGTGTTAATTCAAGAGACTGCCTGAAGAATTCTCATGGACCACCAATGTCCATGAGACCTATATATAATGGTCTAGAAAAACAGAAAATGAGTTCGTTTAAAAATAAAGATTTTTGAAAAGCTCTGGAGAATAGGCATTAACATAATCAACTTCCCAGATTACTATGGAAAGTGAATGTGAGCAGAAAGTACTCTTGAGAGTGTTCATCTGAGGGGTGGCAGAGTGCTTAGGGAATGGCCCCCTACGGGGAGACACAAGAAACCCCACCCCTTGGTAGAAACACTGCTGCTCTCAGCTCTATCTGGAGTGTAAATTTTTCCAAAGATAAGATAAATGCCTTGTTCTGGGCGAGATGGTGAAATATGCCAGAACAGAAGAAATGAGTTTAGACAAATTATAAGAAAGAATCTGGGCACAAATTAAGATGCCCATGTAGATGTTTAGTGTGGATAATAAGTTGATATTAAATAACTTTACCCACAGGTTATCTGGTATATTTGAAATAGCTTTTTTTTTCTAATTATAAAAGCTTATTATAAGAAATTCAGAAAGGTATAAAGAAGAAAACCACCACCACCCAGGTAACCACGACTGTCATTGGGGAATATATCCTTCCAGGCATAGTGTGTGTGTTTCAAACAAAAATGAGATTTGTACTCAACATACTATTTTGTAACCAGCTTCTTTTTTTTTTAATGACTGTATGGAAGTATAAATCACATACCATAAAATTCATCCATTTTAAGTATCCAGTTCGATGATTTTTAGTAAGTTTACAGAGTTGTGCAACCATCACCACAATCCAATTTAGCATTTCCATCATGTGGCCAGCTTCTGTCACATAGTGTATTGTGACCATTTTTCTGTGTCAACACAGACCTCAGCAGCTTCATGAAGTTCCATTGTGTAAACATGTCATATCGGTATCAATACTAGTATGTATTTAGGTTTTTCATTTATATTTAAATTTGTATTATTACAACCTTGTACATACGTATATTTGAACTTGCCTGAATATTTTTATAAAATAAGTTCTTCTAAGCGGACTTTTTGGGTCAAAGCAGCAATTAAATTTTTATTTAATTGCCACATTGCCCCTCAGGAAGGTGGTGTAAATTTATCCTTCCACCAACAGTACATGACGGGTCTTATTTCTTCATACCCTTTATAAGACTGAGTTATCAGTCTTTATTCTTTGTCAATCTGATGGGAGAAAAATGATCTATTTGTTTTTCTTTGGGGTACAAAAACATTAGTCTTGCTTTTTTGCAATGAGTTTGCCGCCAGAACACAGGTGTCGTGAAAACTACGGGTAAATCTAAGCCAAAATGGGAAAGGAGAAGACTCAACATTATTGTCATTGGACACATAGTTTTGGGCAAGTCTACCACTACTGGCCATCTGATCTACAAGTGTGGTGGGATCAACAAAAGAACCGTCAAAAAATTTGAGAAGGAGGCTGCTGAGACAGGAGACGGCTCCTTCAAGTATGCCTGGGTCTTGGATAATCTGAAAGCTGAACTGAGCATGGTGTCATCATTGATATCTCCCTGTGGAAATTTGAGACCAGCAAGTATCATGTGACCATCTTTGGTGCCCCAGGACACAGAGACTTTATCAAAAACATGATTACGGGGACATCCCAGGCTGACTGTGACTGTCCTGAGTGTTGCTGCTGGTGCTGGTGAATTTGAAGCAGTTATCTCCAAGAACAGGTAGACCCACGAACATGCCTTTCCTGGCTTACACACTAGATGTGAAACAACCAATTGTTGAGGTTAACAAAATGGATTCCACTGAGCCACCTTACAGCCAGAAGAGAGAAGGAAATCGTTAAGGAAGTCAGCACCTACGTTAAGAAAATTGGCTACAACTCCGACACAGTAGCATTTCTGCAATTTCTGATTGGAATGGTGACAACGTGCTGGAGCCAAGTGCTAACTGCCTTGGTTCGAGGGATGGAAAGTCGCCCATAAAGATGGCAATGCCAGTGGAACCATCTTGCTTGAAGCTCTAGATTGCATCCTGCCACCAACTGAGGAGCCCTTGCATCTGCCCCTTCAGGAGGTCTACAAAATTGGTGGTATTGGCACTGTCCCTGTGGGCCTGGTGGAGACTGGTGTTTTCAAACCCGGCTTGGTGGTCAACTTTGCTCCAGTCAACATTACAACTTAAGTAAGTTCTGTTGAAATGCACCATGAAGCTTTGAGTGAAGCTCTTCCTGGGGCCAGTGTGGGCTTAAATGTCAAGAATGTGTCTGTCAAAGATATTCATCCTAGCAGTATGGCTAATGACAGCGAAAATGACCCACCAATGGAAGCAGCTGGCTTCATGACTCAGGTGATTATCCTGAACCATCCAGGCCAAGTCAGTGCTGCGTATGCAACTGTGCTGGATTGTCACAAGGCTCACACTGCTTACAAGTTTGCTGAGCTGAAAGAGAAGATTGATCTTCATTCTGGGAAGAAGCTGGAAGGTGGCCCCAAATTCTTGAAATCTGGTGGTGCTGCCATTGTTGATATGGTTCCTGGCAAGCCCGTGTGTGTTGAGAGCTTCTCTGACTATCCTCCTCTGGGTCATTTTGCATTCATGACATGAGACAGACAGTTGCTGTGGACGTCATCAAAGCAGTAGACAAGAAGGCAGCTGGAGCCGGCAAGGTCACCAGGACCGCCCAGAAGGCTCAGAAGGCTAAATGAATACTATCCCCAGTACCCGCGACCCCAGTCTGAATGAGTGGTGAGACAGCTCAGAACTGTTTGTGTCAACTGGCCATTTAAGTTTAAGTAAAAGACTGGTTAATGATCATACATCATAAAACCTTCAGAAGGAAAGGAGAATGTTTTATGGACCATTTGTTTTTGTGTGCATATGGCAGTTTTCAGTTGTTAGTTTTTAAAAACGGTACTTTTTAATGGAAACGATTTGACCAAAAATCTGTCACAGAATTTTGAGACCCGTTAAAACAAAGTTTAATGAGAAAAAAAAGAGAGAAATGTTAGTTTTTCTTTATGTAACTCCCTTTATTTATGAGCTTGCCCCCTCAAAGTTATTAATGCTTTTTCATATATGCTGCAATATTTTCTAAAATTTTTACATTTTAGCTTTGTGTTTTTATTTATAAAATAAAAATTTTTTTTACTTATAGATTTGTAAAAATATATATCTGCAAACAAAATGTAAGGTTCTCCTGCACTTGAAAATTTAAAAAAAGATATTAACCACTTCCATGTCTCCATTTAACAAGCATTAAGTGCCTACTATGCACCATGTACAGTAGGGATTAAATGTTGAACAAAACAGTGCAATCCCTGCCCTCATGGAATTTCCATTCTGGTGCTTCATTCCTTGTCTTTTCAGCTTTCTTAAGATTCTTACTTGCTCAGAGCCCTACTTTCTAAACTACAACTCAGAGAATTCAAAATAACCTGCAATTCTACAATACACAGTTTAGAAAGTTCATGAGTTCATTAGTAAAAGTGGAGAACATGCATTCAACAAATATTTATTGGGCATCCGTATGTCAAGTTCTGTTGATGGTTTTGGAGATTAAATGCCAAACAAAGTGGTCTCTGCTGTGAGGGAGCACAGTTTATTTTAAATTAAGCAATTCTACCCTTGAAGTCTAAGTAATCCAATTTTGTAAAATGATACATTGTCTTGCTAACAATATTTTTTCACTTATCAGTCTTTATTAATCAAATATAAGATCAGCTTTTTGCTTGCCCAAACTGAGCAGTTAAATGGGTTTCAGGTTATCTGCATAGATTGATGGCAAATGTTTCCCAAAAGATCACTTGAAGGAAGTGTTATAAAATCATTAGGGCATCTTTCTGTAAAGACTGAAACACCGTTTACCTTGCCTCATAAACTTACGTTTGTGTAAGTTTATGTATACTCTGTATACAGTCAGCCTCATTCTTTTTGTTTTTTAGAATGTTTGGCAACAAGAAAAAGATTAAAATAAAAAACTCCAAGATGAAAATTCCCCAACTGTCCCTTTAAAAAAAAAGCATTTGGGCTTCAGGGCATTTTATGTGGAAAAGACAATACTTTTAAGTCAGTGGAGCTGGATGCGTTGTGACACCTCTCCTGGCAGATGCAGGGAGAGGCTACCATCTTCAGCCCCAGAACCCTAGTTTGAGGAGCTACCAATCCACCCCGACCCATGTCCCAGCGACTTCTGTGGGAGTAACCCCTGCTCCACATTCACATCCTAAGAGATTTGGAATAAACAAGAGGTAGATTCTTTCTTTGAAAAAAATTGAGACACCTATGTATTGTGACGCTAGCCACCAAGTGTGTCACCACAGCCATCAGAATCACAAGCCAAAAGAGGGAAGCCAAATTCTAGGAGCTGTGGAGGTATCACGAGGAGAGCCTCATGTGTGAGAAATTTCGTGAATGATAAGGATGATGATGAATGGAACAGAAGGAGCAGAGCCAATGCACCAAAAGATGCTAGAAAGGATGTGGCAATGAAAAGTAAACTACTGTCCCTAAAGACATAGTCTTCATGATGACATAGTCTTCATGATGTACTGCGGTTAGTAAAATGTCCTGCTATTGGTGTTTGTTCTTTATCTTCAGTAAATGATTCCATTTAACCTAATTGTTTTCTTCCAATTTAATTCAGGAGACCATATTCTGCTTTATAGAAATTTGCTTTGCCCGGCTGCAACATCTATTTGGGACAGCAGTGGCCACCAGGTTTATTCTATTTCATACTCAAGGGTATTGCTTTTGTAGATGAATGGATCCCACTAGCTAGACTGTTGTACAAGCCGAATTCCTCTCCGCCGTGGGGTGCCGGGCATTTGGTTAGCAGCTGTGGCTGCTGCTTGCTACTAAGGTATGAACAAATCACCCCACTGATGAGCTGAGCTCAGGGTGGTCTAATTAAAACAGACGCCACTTGGCTACAACTTCACAGAACCTTGGAATGCAGGGGAATTTAGGGGTCATCTAGTCTAACCACCCACACATTTCGAGTGAGGCCTGCAGGAACTAATCACTTCTGCGCCAGCTTGAACAGGCAGACGCGCCACATGAGTTCCCACACACAAGCCCAGAGATTCTGTTCCATATATGCTCAAACTTTATTTCGTTGTCTGGGTGGGGCCAAAGAGGAGGCAGGGGAGAGGCTGAGGGGCCACTTCAGTAGGGGTGATTCAGGGTGTATTCCAGGATGGTCTGAAGTGCCAGCCATGTCTCCTCAGCCGTGGGTATGATCTGCGAGGCTGGCAGCAGGAAGCCATTGCTCCCGGTGTCCCGGAGCTCGAAACTGAAGGAGTACTTGATGCCCTGGTTATAGGCCCAGTCAATGGAGCTGCCGCTGGCTTGGTCTGGGGCAGAGGTAGAAACAGGAGAACAAAGGTCAATCAATCGGAAAGATGTACATGGGCCAGGCAATGATCCAAAGCCCAGAGCCTCATACGGTGTTGACTGGAGTCGGTGTCTACTAAGTGCCCACTGTGGACCAAGCAGCCTGGCTTCTTCCCAAGAAGCTCCCTCAAAGGATCTCAGACCAAGAGGCCCAGGGAGGCCCACCAGCCATGGTTCTTCTCTCACCGGGAGATGCAAGAAAGTTCCTGTGATTGTGAAAACCCCACTGAAAACCGCCCAACAGCTGCTTTGGTCGAGCCTCCAAATATCCCAGAGTTACCAGCCAGGGCAATGGGGCCTTTTGCCCCTGGGCTCTGGTCTGCAGGGGAAGCTGCAGAGGGCCTGAGTCAAGCAAAAGCCCTTTGTCTGTCTTTGCCGAGAGGTGCAGTTAAGAGTGGGAAATGAAGCCATTTTCGAATTGTGTCAGGGAGAGGGAGGAGGCTGCACGTCAGAATTTAACTTGACCACATTCAGTGAAGCAGCCTTTTGACTCAGGGTTGAAACAGTTTCCAAAGAAGACCTGGAGTCCACAAAACAAGGCCGGCCCTAGGTAAGGTCGTGACCAGCTCACTCACCACAACCCGGGCGCTGGGGCAGGAAGTCTGGGGGGGGCGTGCCGCCCTCCCACCTCTGCCCCTGTCATGTCCCCCCCCAAACACCCCCACTTCTTCAGAACTCCTGCCTCCTGTCAACTGGCAAACTTGTTGCAGAATTCCCTCAGGGCTCAACAGATCTGCCCACCCCACCTGTCTCCCACAGTCCCCTGCTGTCACTCTGCTGCAGCCACGAGGGTCTCCGTGCTGTTCCTGCTATTCCCGCAACACGCCAGGCCAGGTGACACAGTGGGGCCTTTGCTCTAGAAGGTTCCTCTGTCTGGAAGGCTCTTCCTCAGGGGGCCTCTTGGCTCCCACCCTCATTTCTTTCAACACTTGCCCAAATTTCACTCGCTTAGTGAGGTCTGCCCTTCACCTGCCTGCCCCACATCCACGCCCTTATTCCTGAGGCCCTTTACCCTGTTCTAGTTTTTTTCTTCCTCGCTAGCACTTACCACCTCACAGGCTGCATCATTTACTTATTTGTGTTTATTGTCAGTCTCCCTGGCTAGAATGTTTCCTGATCTTTGCTGATCTTATTCCCAATTGTATCCCAAGCACACAAAATACGGCCTGGTGCACAGGAAGTGTGCACTACACACTTGCGGATTTAATTCCATTCTGGAAGTGCTCCTCCCGGGGTATTACATGTACAAGTAAACTGGGAAAAGATAAGATATAGTCTCGAATTGAAGGGGATTGGACGAGGAGTATTTTTTTAAGTTGAATTTCCACAAATACCAGCAGAACTCTCCACCCAGTCCATGCATCAAGCTGGACCTAACCCCAGGACAAGGGGACAAGAGTCCACAGAGGACCTGACATGTTTGTCTGAAGGTGTCAAAGAAGGCAGAGTTCACGTCAGAAAAGGGCACCCCTGCCCACCGAGCCAGTGGTTGTCAGACGCTCCCAGATCCAGGCACCCTTGGCTACTTCCTCTAGAAGGGATGCTCTCTTGGGCAGGAAAGCCAGCTGAGCCTCCTCCTGGGGCCACCCTCGGAGCCCATGCACCCACTTACAAATTGTGGTGTAGATGCTGCCATACTGGAACTTGGTCCCATACAGAGAAGTCAGGGCTGCCACAGCAGACTTAGCCACCTCATCCTGGAGAAAACGCCAAACCAGACCACCTGTCATGGCCAGCAGCACCAGGCCCTCGGAACAGCAGGGCCAGGGTAGCCCGGGGGGCTGGCAGGGTGACCCGGGAGCGTGCGCCCCGCAGAAGTGGGTCCCCGGCAATGAGCATGGGGCCTCCTAGGCCCTGCAGGCTCAGCCCTGGGGGCTCAGCAGCTCCACAATCCTCTGACCCTGCAGGATGTCTGGCTAGCACTCCGCTGCCCTTGGTCACACTGCAGCTCCAAGTGTGAACTTGCAGTACAAGCTCAAAGTCAAGCCCTGCCTCTTGCTCTGTCATGTGACAGAAGTGACTCAACCACTCTGTGCCTCAGTTTCCCAGACCGAAAGCGAGGCTAGTCTGCCTTGCTGGTCTTCCCAATCATCGGGGTTCCGTGGGAGGAAGGGGTGCTAGGGGATAGGCCCTCAGGCCCTAAGCAGGTCCAACATGAAAACCCAAGCCTGCCCAAAGCTGCCTTTGGGATCGGAGGGCAAGCAGGGGGTCAGCACATACCAGCTCCTTCTGGTCAGCAACTGCTGCCTTTTTGTAGCCATAGGGATAGAGGAGGAGCTGGGAGTAGCTGTGGATGGAGATGAAGGCCTTGATGTTCCCATGGTCCTTCACAAAGTCCACGATAGACTTGACCTCCACTTCAGAATTGGCAGATTTGCCGTGGTAAGTCTCCGAGCAGGGGCTGCTGCTGGCTCCGGCCACTGCGGAAGGAGAGTCGGGGTAGTGGCATTCCTTGCCCCCAAGCAGTGTGGGTGTGGCCCTCACCGCTTCCAGGTCTCTGCACGGAGTTGGGGGTGAGGTGGGAAGCAGGAGGGCTCACCCCCACCCTGGGGTTAAGGAAAGGCCAGAGGCCTTTTATAACCTGGGGGTCAGCCAGGCTTGGGCAGAGCTGATGGCCAGGCCCAGGGAGGTAAGCAGGGCAACTCGAGCAAGACGGGTTCTTGTAGTGAAGTGACCACGGAGGGAAGGAGCTGGAGTTACCCTAGGAAACCCCTGAATAGGTGTCAGACCCTGGTTCCACTGGGAGGAACTTTCTTTCTACAGACCAGGGACAAGCAAATCTCAGAGCACAGCCTTCCTCACGGACAGCCTCAGAGGAGAGGCTGAGCCCCCTCCCGCCCTCACCCACAGGGCTGGATCAGGACAAAGGAGGGTAAGAAGCCATTCTGGGTCCCCTCCCTGCTCCCCAAATCACGCTGGACCTTACATCCAAAGCCAGCGTCCCAGTTCCTGTTGGGGTCGGCCCCGACACACAAGGAGCCCGAAGTGCGGGATCGAGTCTTGCGCCACAGGCGATTCTGGGGAAGGAATCAGACACTTGGTCATGGCGCCAGGCTGCGGTTCAGGGCCTGCAGAGAGCTGCGTGGGCTGCAAGCGGCCTCAGGCAACACGAAGCGCCCTGACCCAGAGCTCCGGTGTGGACACAGCGTGTGATCAGAAACCACTTTCAACTGGTCGTCAGGGAGGAAGGTCCAAGGGGGCCCTTGGTTGAAGGAGGAGAACGGAGGAAACAATGGATGGCATTTGGCCAGAGGGCTCTACTGGTGGGAAATGAAGAAGGCATAAGGTACCCCCCCAAACACATTTAGTGGGAAGCGTGCTGTACCTCCCGTAAAAATAAAATAGAACCAGCAATAAGGTTCTATTTTAATAACAGGCAGTGGGTCTCCACTGAGGGCACTTTTTTCCCCCACACCCAGACATTCAGTAATGTCTGAAGGCGTTTTTTGATTGTCTCAACTGGGGGTTGCTACTGGCATCTAGTGAGTAATAGGTCAGGATGCTGCTAAACCCTCGGCATGCCCAGGACAACCCCCCACACAAAGAATGTCCTGTCCCAAAAGTCGAGAACGCTGAGGTCAGGAACCCCTGATCAAGGAGGACCGGTGTGTGCGCCGCTCCCCCAACTACTGGGGGTTGAGATTAGGGGTGAGTAGCTTTCGGATCTTGGAGATCAGAGGCCCACCCAGCTTTCCTCAAGGACAGGAAAGGCCTGTACCGTGCTGTGGGTGTAGGCAAAACCATCAGGGTTGGTGACGATCTCCAGAAAGATGTCCAGGGAGTCAAGAACGGCGGTGATAGCTGGGTCCTGGCCATAGTCTTGCACGATCTGATGGAGGATTAGGGGGCAGAGAGGCAGAGTGGACCAGGCCAGGCCTCTGCCGTGTTAAGCAGTGGACGCCTGTCCTCGGCCTCCCTCTGCGGTCATTGCTTCTGGACGGGAAAGGGAGGCCAGGGCTTCTCTGGGCCTCAGACACCAATGCCCTACCCCGCAAGAGCCCGCCTCTCCTCCCCAGGCTTACCTTCTTTGCAAACCAGACCCCACTGGCCTGGGTGACCCACTCCCGGGAATGGATGCCCGTGTCGATCCAGATGGCGGGACGGTTTTTTCCGCCAGTGCTGAACTGGACGAGAAGAACAGAGAAGTGGTCCAGCTGGGGCCCCATCTCACGTCCTTGAAGGGGAGAGTACCCTGGGCCAGAGGCCACCTTCTCTCTGCGTATCTCCAGTTAATGCTCTGTTCGTGGGGCCATCACTTGGGTGGGGTGTAGGGGCTGGGGTAGGGATGGGGATCCCACAGAGCTGGGCCTTCTGCCCTCATATTGGCCTTGGGGCAAAGATGACTCAGCCAGACTTCCAGGCCCAGCCCCAGTCTGCTGCCCATGCACAGTTCTCTGTGGGAGGTCACATTTATCTGCACTACCCTGCCTCCAGGATACGTCCCACAATGTGACACTTGATTAAAACACTTGGCCACTTAAAAAAAGTTAAAATTGTGCGTGTATAGGTATGCACACAAATGACCAGCATGGAAATTCAGACCTTTCCAAATGTCGGCCCTGGGAGTCCAGGGACTTTCCTGTCCTGGGAGTCTCTGTGACCGTGGGCTCACCAGTGGGAGCCTATGCACAGATGTGGGTGCCCATTCTTGCACATGTGCCCATGCACATCCGCATGCAGCTCCCGTACCTTCAGCACGTAGAGGGGCCGACCTTCATAGGAGCTGCCAATCTGGAGTTTGCTGACAAGCTTCGGGTTCTCAGCCACCAGCAAGTCAATGAAGTCGTAGATCTGAGAAGGAAGAGGAGGGGAGGTGGCCTTAATGGCTCTGAGCACCTGGATGTCTCCCCTAGCAGCTCTGTTCACCAGCGTCCTGTGAGCTCTCGGATACAGAGGAGCGTGACCCAGACCACCCAGGCCATGTGGAGACAGAGTGGGCGCCACGCACACCCAGGCGGCCCCGGCTCTGGCCACATTCTGCCAGCCTGATGAAGAGCTTGGTGCTTGTGGGGAGTGGCCTCAGGGGTCCCTCACCTCCTCCAGGCTGTGGTAGGTGGCATAGTTAAAGTTGTCGGTCGAGCTGGCCCGGGCCTGGAAAGCGAGCATCTGCTCCTGCTCCTCGTCCAGCAGCGACTGCACATCCTCGATCATGATCGTGTACTCGATGCCGTGGGCCTCCAGGAAGATTTTGACAGCCTGGATGCTGGGGAAGGGCACTCGGACGTCGATGGGGGAGCCAGGCTGGGCAGGGCCCCTCCAGAAGTCCAGCTGGGGACAACAAGAGCCGGCACTGTCACAACGGACTGGAAAAGGACCAGCCTGGGAGTGGGTGTTAGTGCCAAAATTCCCCATATAATTGGGGGTGGGGCACGGGTGTTAGGGGCAGAGGGCGAAGGACTTTGTCCAGGGCGGTCAGGGAAATGGCCCAGGAAGCAGAGAGGAGGGGCTTTGAGACAGCAATCGAGAGAGAAGTACTGGAAGCAGGGGCTCCCCCTTCGCTCAGATGCTTAAGGGCAGCAAGTTTCTGGAACTAGGGGGTTTAAGTCACTTCCTAACAAGGATCAGTCCCATGGCTCCTTTTTGGGCAGCTGGAGAGAGAGAGCCCAGGCCCCAGTGGGCCCCAGGCGATCGTGGGGGCCTGAGATGGGCCCAACTGGCCTGAGAAACACCTTGGGGCCTCAGGGAGGGCTCCCCGCTTCCTCTGACCTGTAGGTGCTCCAGGTCCTCCAGCTCCTTCACCTTCTGCACTTGGGCTTCATCAGCCACAGAGATTCGGAGCACCTGGTGCCTAGGCAGAACGGGAGGGGAGACTGAGGGCCTGAGCAGCCCCTCCTGGCCGAGCACACGCCCGAGGTGGGAGTTGGGCAGCGGCCAGCCTGGAAATCCCATCCTCTGGGCTGAGGGGGGCAAAGCGTGAGGGGTCTTAGCAATGGGAGGCCTGGGCTCCTTGGAACTTTCTGGACACTACTGCTGTCCCCATCCCAGTTGAGACTCTATTTGTCTCTCCAAGGCCAGCTAGGCTTCCTCCCACCCCCTCTCCTGAAAATCCTTTCTCAGAGCTCAGATTTCCCCAGGGCTCAGGAGGCTGTCCTGACAGACCAGACCCCTGCTCAGCCCAGGTCCCCAGTCAGCCCGTCTCCCAGGGTGGGCTGGTCTGCTCCTCTCTGGCCGTCTTCCCATGCATCTGTGTGTCTGTCTCCTCTAGATGCTGGCTGGGGGCCAAGTCCTCCCTCTCTCCCCTCTGAGCACTCCCTCCTCCTCTCCACACCCCTACCCCACAAAGTCCTCTTTGCCGAGGACAGCCCCCAGCAGCACACTCAAAATCAGCAGCCTCTGCATGCTGTCCCCAGTTAGGAAGGCCAACAGAGGCTGGGAGAGGCTCCTGGGGCCTTTTAAACTCTCCCTGGACAGAGGTCTCCTGGCTATGCCCCGGAACTGTCCTCCCCTTGCACCTGGGCCCTGTCCCACGGGGAGGAGGCACATTTTGAGCTCTGACACCTTCTCACCCTCTGTGATAAAGTGGCAGGGAACAGGGCAGCTGGAAAGATAAGCCTGGCCCCAACCCCTTGGCCATGAGGGGCCGGTCTGGGCTTGAAGCCTCAGCTGGGACCCCCAGTCGCTCACAGCCCCGGGCACTTCCAGTTTGCTGACCCAGCAATGGAGAAGGAGCCAGGACTCCAGAGAGGCCACACCAGCTAGGGGCCTTGTTCGAGGCGTCCCCTTCTCCCATGTCCCTGAGCACCAGCTGTTTTGTTCCTGGGACAGAGCAAGCCAGGACCCTGTGCCCACATCCAGCTCCTGTACCTGCTGGCTCCTCAGCACCCTGGCTTTGTCCAGGGCTGCCCCTACCTGTGCACAGCACATCCCCCACTGGAGCGCATCCCCCTCTGGAGCACAGCCCCACTCCTACCAGCCCCAGAGGCCTCATGGGGGTCAGGCCACAGCAGCCGCAGCTGGGGCAGGAGCCCGACTCTCTCCAGTGTTTCCCTCCACCCCAACCGCTCTAGAGCTCAGGACTCAGGGCTGCCCGTGGTGGGAACTGTGACCAGATGTCATCTGAGCGGAAAGCGTGGTGGTGGGAAGCAGGCCCAGAGCCCCGTTGGGACTGCACAGTGTACAGGAGAAACTGGAACTCACAGAGGGGGATTGACTCTGGCTCTGGATGCTGACCTCACTGCAGAGACATCTAACGCAAATCCGCCCTAATCCACCGGGGCCTGCACTGGTTTCCTGGCACCATCGGGGGCCCTGCTCTGTGTCAGGGCCCCAGGCTTGGGCACTGATGACAGCCAAGGCGGTCCTTTCTGGTTCCCATCTGTTCCCTCTGCCTTTCTACCCTCTGCCCTACCTAGACAGCCCTCTGCCGAGGCAGAGTGACCCCGTTCTATTTACCCCCAATCTCTCCTAGCCTGGCTCTGGGAAGATGATAAAACACTGACCCCATCCTCAAGAGATGTTGAGCCTCCACAAAGACTGCTCCTTTTGTGCCAGCAGCCTGCCCTCCAGGCCCCGGGGAAGGCTCACTTCCTCCCAAAAGCTTCCTCTGGTGTCCTTCTCCCTTACAAATCTGCCTCTTATCTGAATGCTCATCCCTTTGTTCTTCATTCTACCCGGCCAGGTACTGTGTTCCCCGCCGGGGTGATGCCCAAGACAGACTGGTCCCTGATCTCAGGGAGCTCACCATCTCGTGGGGAAGACAGAAGTCACCAACTACCTTGTGCTCTCTCAGGTTCTCCAAGAAACTGTTGCCAAGACAGGATGAGACGCGCAAGAGACTTCCTGGGCTGCTCTCCTCGCTGCAGAAGACCCCAGCAGCACCGTTTTCTGCGACAGGGCATGAAAATTACCGGAGGCTATGGACTCAGCACTATACGCGTACAGGAGGGTCTGGGGAAGACCTTACCAAGAAAGTGACACTTAGCCTGGGTCTTAATGACAGGATCTTGCCAGGCCGGGAAGAGAGGGGATACTTATCATACTCTTCAGTGCTTGAACACAAACTCAAATTCATTCCTCCTTAATTGTTCCTAGAGAGTTATTTCTGTCTCCCCAACGAGACTATAAATTTCCTCCAACCAGGAACCGTGTCTTACCCGTCCCTCTCGCTCTCCCTCATCCCTGAGTGCCTTGCAGTGTTCTCCAGCTTTCTAATCTGTTCCCTACCAGGAAAGAAGGTTTTGTAGAGCCTTTCTTTAGCCTGCATTATGAAAACAGTTTTTTTCTATTTCTAAATCTAAAGCTGTCCTATAATTTTGACTCTGTTTCACGCACACTACACATGTTGGGGGATGTTGGCAAATTCTTGGGCCTTCTGTGAATTCCTTCCAGAAAAGATAAGCCCATAGAACAGGAGGAGGGGGGAAGGGCCCTGCCTCGCCAAGAGGGCCTCTCGCTGCCTCTCGCCAGCAATCTAAAGTGTCCAAGAGTCAAGTAATCTGTTTTCTTGCAAGATTGGGAAAGATTAATTCAATGCTGCAAGCTGAAATTGAAGCCAGCACCGGCAGGAAGCTGAGAGCACAGCAGCAGAGGAATCGGGGTCTCAGGTGGAGGTTCAGCCTGACTCTGTGGGCCCCTCCACAGCACCTCAGGAAGCTGAAAATTGCTGAAGACCAATTTGCTAGAATGGAACCTGGGGCAGAGGGCCACAGCTCTGCCTTCCCACTCCGTGAGCGTGTTTCACGTTGGTCCAAAGAACGGGGAAAGAGGAAGGCCATTAGGCGGAGCACCGAGACCCATTCGCATGAGAAAGGAACCACCAGGCTAGCATCTAGATCCAAGGACAGGTCACCGCATGCAAACAGACGGAGGCCTGCTATAGCATCGACCAGTGTTCAGTGTCCCTCCCTTCTTCCAGCCTGAACAAACCCAGATTGTGTGCAGGTGTCACGCCTCGGGAAAGTCACCCAATTGCCAGCTCAGGGATAAATTCTAAGATTGGTCTAAGACGACTGAGAAATCCCTTCTCATTTGCCAGTGATTGGTTTAGAGCCAGGCATGTGACCCAGGTTTGCCAATGACATGCGAGGGGAGGCCAGCAAGGAAGCTTCTAGCAAATATCTCCCAACTCTTGAGAAGGAGGCACTTTTCTCTGGATATTGTCAAATCTGTTGCCCCATCTTTGGACTACGTAATAGGAAAGAATATACACTTCCTTTTTATTAATTGGGGTTTCTGTTGTTGCTATAGAAAGCATTCTAACTGATGCATTCACCAAGCTCTTAAGGTGCTGGTATTGTCAGAGGACAACACAATTTTAGCCTGGGAGAGCCTTTACGTGACATGGAGAAAGGGACCCTTCCCTCTCTGGGCAATCATAGTCCCTTATCCCCTTAGCAGAATGCCTTTGTGCAGTGCACAAACTGAACAACTATCCGTGGCAGCCTTGTTGCCAGAGAATGTCCAAGCATGGTAAACAGAGGCTGTAAGGCAATGCTAAGAGAACACCACCACCCCCAAACCAAAACCTAGAAAATGGTTGTAAAAGAGGCAGAAGGAGAACCAGTGCCCCACCCCATGTCCATTTTAGTGATCAAAGGGGGACAGTGGACAAGAGAAATCCTTGAAGAGAGCACAAGTGGGTGCAGTCAGAATGACTGGATGCAGTAGCTGGATGAGACTTCAGGAGCCTCCCCTTGGCAAGTGTGCTTGAGGTCACACATGGTACAGCTGTGTGTATGGGAAGAGAAGTCTATGAGAATTTGGGGCAGCCGTGTGGTGCACTGTAGTGAACATTTCTCACTTTCCCCGCCAAGGGGCCTCCTCCTTCTGGCAACAGCATCTCCATTTTCCCTTGTGGAGGGAAGGACCCCCCTTCCCGACTCTGATTCAGGTGGACCTAGCCACCCCACCCCCACCCCAGCTCTAGGGATGGGCCAACAAGTTGGTTTTCTGCCGCATATGACTGAAAAAAGTGCATAGCCAACACAAAGACATTCTCTAGCTTCAGAAAAGAGCAAAATGGGGCAGGGGATGCCTTTTAAAAGTAGATGGCCACAAACCCGTTAGATGATTTGGGGCGGGTCACTGCATATCCCTGGGCCTCAGTTTCCTCATCTATGAAATGAGGGAGTTGGTCAGAATGATCTCTGTGGTCCCTTCCAGCTGTGACACTTTAAGAGTTTAGGACAAAAAAACTACACTTAGATATCACCTTACACCTGTTAGATGGCAAAAATATCCAAAACCAAGAGTGACAAATGTTGGAGAGGGTGTGGAGAAAGAGGAACCCTCATACACTGTTGGTGGGAATGCAAACTGGTGCAGCCACTGTGGAAAACAGTATGGAGATTTCTCAAAAAGTTAAAAATAGAAATACCTTATGACCCAGCCATCCCACTACTGGGTATCTATCCTAAGAACCTGAAATCAGCAATTCCAAAAGTCCCATGCACCCCTATGTTCATCGCAACATTAATCACAACAGCCAAGATATGGAACCAACCTAAGTGCCCAGCAACTGATGATTGGATAAAGAAGATATGGTATATATATACAATGGAATACTACTCGGCCGTAAAAAAGGACAAAGTCATCCCATTCACAACAACATGGATAGACCTTGAGGGTATTATGTTAAGTGAAATAAGCCAGACAGAGAAAGACGAACTCTGTATGACTCCACTCATAGGTGGTAGTTAACATATAGACAAAGAGAACTGATTGGTGGTTACCAGGGGAAAGGGGGGGTGGGGGGAGGGCACTAAGGGTGAAGTGATGTACTTACAACATGACTAATAATAATGCACAAATGTAATTTCACAAGGTTGTTAATTATCAAAATCTTAATTTTAAAAAAAAGAGTCTAGGACATGTATTTTTCACTCCCAAACAAATCACAATTGTGGTGACAGGTCTGGGCTTGCCAGGGTTGTGAAGCGATCAGAATAAAGCCACAGGGGCCTTGGGGCTTGTGATGGGTAAGTGTTCCCAGGGTAGGGTAGGTCGAGAGTGGCCACATCCTGCTGAGGCTGCAGGGGGTGGTCCCAGGGCTTGATGACATCATGGAAGGCTGGGAGGAGAAGGTCCGTCAGTGGCCTCTTTTCTTTCTTTCTTTCTTTCTTTTTTTTTTGCTGAAGAAGATTAGCCCTGAGCTAACATCTGTGCCAGTCTTCCTCTACTTTATATGCGGGTCACCACCACAGCATGGCTGATGAGTGGTGTAGGTCTGCACCTGGGATCCGAACCAGTGAACCCAGGTGACCAAAGTGGAGCGCACCAATCTTAACCACTATGCCACAGGGTCAGCCCCCCTAGCTGCCTTTTTGAGTTTTTCCCAGGAGAGCATATTTGCATGTTTGCTATGAAGCTGTACAATTGTCACTTTAAAGTAGCTAGCGGTGTTTGTCCCCAGAATGGAGGCAGAATTTTTCTCTGGAGGAAGAGTCACCTGAAGAGAGAAGTGAGTCTTTAAGAAATGTCAAGTCAGAGGCCAAATCTCAGAAGGGAGACATGGAAGAAAGAGGAACTAAACAGGAATGTCCAGTACTGTAAAAGGACAAGTAGAGGAGGGGAGGTTGGCTTCTCACGGAACCTGAGAGAGGAGCTGGGGAGCACTTGGAGGGGCATCCCTAAACTTGGGGGGCAGGACAGGCCGCTCCAGCCACCTGGGAGTGGGCAGGGGCTCCAGGAGAGCGAAGGAGGTAGGGGTCACCCCATGCAGGGACATGAGCCACCAACTCCAGAGCTCTCCAGCGTCCCACTGAAGTGTTTTATTTTCTACATTGTGTTACCCTTCTGGATTCTCATGCAAAATTTTGTGACATGTTGCCCTGCGGTCTTAGCTATGCTTTGGGGAACTGAGGGAGGTCGGCTGAGGGGCAGGAGGGCGGATGGCGAGCCACAGAGCTGGGCGCAGCTGGTTAGGAGAGAGCAGGAGGCCAGGCAAGAGGCCAGGGAGTGACAAGCCAGATGAATGGGTTTGCAAACAAGTTCTCATTCCCCAGGATTGTCCCAGCTCCTCCGGGAAGGAGACCCTCCAAAGGCTGAGCAGGCTGAAGTTGTCCTTCAGGACCAGCCTCCGCAGCAAGGGCATCATTTGCCCCCAAGCTGGAGGCGTGGGGTGGCTCCCCCAGTCTCTGAAGCCCTGACGCGCCCCATGTTCACTGGATTCGCTCTCAGCCCAGACTAAGTGGCTGCCTGGGCCTTCTGATTTTTCTAAAGGAGCTTTTTAAGATTTGGTTTTATTTTTCAGTAAGGCCGTTTTCTCTCTGGCTCTGTCTGGAGCCGTCAGAGGGGAGGTGGAGGAGGACAGGGGACGTGACAGGCACCTCAGCGGCCGCCCTGGACCGCGGCCATCAGCCCATCCTCTGGGCCTCTGCGCCTGCCCTGCCCTCACACAGGACTCTCACATCCCACGCCGCCTGCCTGGCTTGTTTTTTTAAGACGGCAATAACCGCAAACATTCACTGGGCTTCTTTCTAGCTTTCCATATGTATAATCGTTCTTTCTCTCTTCAGCTTTTCCAATGTTTTTTTCTTTTAAATAAATCCTCATAAATTTTCCTGGTGAAAAGGATGAAAAAACATACCTAGAAAGAGCAGTTTGTTGGGAGGAAAAAAAAAAAACCCCAGAATGTAGAAAAACTGAATTCCTGTTTAGCATTATATACCTAGGAAAATGAAAAAAAAAAAGTACAGGTTTTATGAAAAACAGAAGATTATAATATCTCTAAAACTTGCACGTCTCAGTCTTGAGCTTTTATTTGATAAACTTAACCCTCCAGCCATCACCTCCCTGGGCTTGGTGAGATGACCCCTCGGTCCAGGAGGAAGACCCCTGGCTTTGGTCTTCTCTGGGCCTTTAGGTTCATGTGGGGCCTTGCGCAGTTCAGGTGACGCAGAGGCCCCCAATCTTTGTAACTGAAAATAAGGGAGTTGGACTAGAAGCTTTTAAAGGAACGTTCTTTTGGGAAGTTCTGTGGCTGTGTGATTAAGTCAGTCACTTGATGAACCAGAGCAAAAAAAACGGATTCAGAGGCCCCTTCAGATCCTTTCCCCGCTCAGAGAAGCTGCAGCAGACTCCACTGGCTGCCTTCCCAATATTCATTCTCTCCTTCCTCCTTACCGACAGAACTCTAATTTTATTTGCAGCAGTGATGCGCCCAGCTATAGAGCAATTTCCCAGCCTCCTTTGCAGCTGGGCATGGCCACCTGACAGTCCCAGCCAATAAGATATAAGCTGAAGTCCATGGATGGGCCATATTTTTTACCCCTTCTCCTTCCTGCATGGAATTCAGTCATATGATGGAGACAAGGGGTCAAAATGATGGCACAGCAACAAAGCAGAACAGATCAGAGGGATCCGGGTCCCCAAAGCACCAAGGAGTCACTGAACTAGCCCTGGGCTGCTCACCTCAGACGACTTCCTCTTACATGACAGAAATAAAATCCTGATCTGGTTAGGCCACCGTAAGGTGGGTTTCTGTCACATAATGCTAAACCTAGTCCTAACTTGTACTAGGCTGAAGAGGAGAAACACTCCTTCAACTAACATTGAGTACCTACTGTGCGCCTGACAGGAACTGAGTAAGGGTGATAATCCAGACATGGTCCCTACCCTCACGAGCTCTCAAACTAGTGGCAGAGGCAAACAACAACAAATAAACAAGGAAGTCAACTAATCATCATTGTTATCAAGGAAATAAATAAGGCCTTGGAAAAGAGAATAACAGAAGATCTACTTCCAATGGATGGTCCTAGAAGGACCAGTGAGAAAATGCTATTGAAGGGGAAAATTTAAGGACTGGGCCATTTCCAGGAAGAGTGGAAGGAAAGAATGTTCCAGAACAGAAGGAGCAGCACATGCCAAGCCCTGTAGTTTGGAAGGGGCTTTCGTCCTGAAGGAACGGAGAAGAAGCCAGTGAGGCTGGGCTGGTGAGTGAGGGGGCGAGAAGTATTGAAACAATGTGGGAGAGGTAAGCGGGGCTGATCATGGAGCGCCTTCGCGGGGTTTAAGTCACTGAAGGGTTTTAAGAGGAAAGTTGCCTTTCGAGAAGACCCCCATCTGGAAAGCAGCTTAGACTCACCTCTGCTGGCAACACAGAGATCTTGCCAACAAGTTCCCGGCCCCTGGTTCTGAGGGCCTTTGGCTGTGACTCAAGTTCAGGTTCTGGAGGCAGATGATGAACGGTCGCCTGAAGGCTGGTCCCAGCCCTGCCACTCAGTAGCCATGTGCCCTTCGACCACCATCCTCTCTGAGCCTGAGCTTCCTCCTCTGAAAATAAGGACACTAATAGGCCTACCTCTTAGAGCTAGGAGGAAGCAATGTGGTGTGTCCTACTCGGAACCATGCCTGGCACATAGTAAGTACTAGAAAAGAGTGTATTATTTTCACTGTTACTGGGAAACCCACCAGTGTCCAGATATTCCTGCCTCTAGGCCAGTGCTTCTCCAGCTTGGCATTAGAATCACACGGGTCCCATCCCCAGAGCTTCTGATTCAGCGGGTCTAGGGGGCGCCCAAGAATTTGCGTTTCCAGCAAGCTCCCCATTGACGCTGATGCTGTGGTCTGCAGACCACATTGCATTAGGCCAGGATCAAGGTGGCCCCTCGGGAATATTTTGGAGAAGGATGACTGGCCTCCTGCTGTTGTAGCTACCTTCAGCCCTACTGGACAATGGCAGAGGGTGGGAGACCCAAAGCCCCAACGCCCCCTGGAAGACTCGAGTGTGTTCCCTCTGGGAGGGAGGAGAGCAGGGATCAGAGGTTGTCAGCTTGTAAGGACTTCCGAACTCCCGGGACAGATGGTAAAAATGCAGATGTGGGGGTCAACCCCAGAGATCTGCTTCTGTCTGGGGATGGAACCCATGTATCTTCATGTTAAATGACCCCCCGTGGATTCTGCTGCAGGTGCGGCCACGGCCACACTCAGACAAATGGTAACACAGGTTTGGGAGTTAGCCAAACCCAAGCTCAAGTCTACCTCAGCAACTTCCCATCCACTTGGCCTTGCGCGGCCTTTAAAACCTCTCCAAATCGTGCTTTCCTTATCTGAAAAATGAGCTTATTGATACCAGTAACATCCTCCCCATGAGGATGAAATAAAAATATTTGTGCAGAGAGCTTAAAAGTTATAATCACAGACTCCAGTGTGTGAAGGTATAACTTGCTTTATTTATCTACAGCTTCTATTAACTTAGCCCGTGACCTGGTATTTCCGCTAATAGCAGAAAACTTCAGCTTGGAAATTCTAGCTCACTCAGACCACTTCCAGCTTTAAAAAAAACTCAGTCTCTTTTGGGAAGCTGCAGACTGCAGAGGGATTTTCTCCTCCTCCGTCCTTGGCTCTTCCCCTTTGGGTTCTTCAGGGGTTCAACATCCTGCTTTCCTCAGGCCTTCCACATGGCACAGCTGGTTCTGGGCATAGGTGTTCCCAGTCAATGCCCACTGTGCCACCACGGCCACTGGCTGCATGGCCCCTAGGCTCAGCCTTTTTGCCTCTACCCGAGGCCTCCTCAGCCGCCAACCTTCTCATTTCTTTGTTCAGAGCTCTCAAGAGCTGTACCGCTGTGGTGCACCCATCCATATGGCTGCCTCTAATCACCTGCCCAGACCCCTCGCTCAGCCATTGTTAATCTGCTGCTCAGGCGCCATACTGGACACGGGCCTTACCTGGGGTCTTGACCATCGTTGATCTCCTCCTTCTGCTCACTGGTCCAACCTCTGTCTCCCTTTACAGGTTGAGTATAAGGGGGGCTTGTTTTTATTTTACCCTGCTTTCTTCCCTGTCTGTGATTTGCAGTAAGACCCTGTGCTCTGTGTCCTGCGGGGGCTGACTCACAGCTACCCACAACCCTTTTCTTTTGCAAGAATAGCAACAACAAAAGTCTGGCCTTTGCAAATGAGTCTTGCTTCTGCCTCAAACTTAATTCGGCTCTCCAGTTGTTCTTTCTTCTTGGAGGTACCTGCCTTCCCCTGAGGGCAGGGCAGACAGACCCACTATCCCTGCTCCCCAGTGGTGGAGGAAGGCAAAAGGTACAAGGAAGCCTGAGGATGGGGGAAGGCTCCTCATTAGTGTCTCAGAATAGCGCTCCTTTCTCTTGCTTAGATGAAGTGCTTATTACTGCATGGCCTGGCCTGGAGTAACTGCTCAGTGCCTGACAACCGTGACAACTATGGTGAGGAACAGGAGACTTTCCTCTCCCTGGATGTGTGGTGCTTTGCTACGCTGGCTCTGACAGGCTGAGACTGTGCTCCCAAGACCAGTGGAGCCTGCGAGGACGCCCAGGAGGAACAGGTCACAAACCCGTGACTGGTTCACTTGTTTACAGGGTGAGTGGGGGCCTCTGAAATGTGCCTCTGCTCCCTCCCCTGCATGGGAAACGAAGCAGGAAGGGGCAGAGGCTGCCCGTTGGTACCCACCTCTCCCTCAAGGTCCCAGAAATGCCACCACAAGAGATCCACTCCTTTAGATCAAACAGTGTCCCCTCCAGGGTCATCTTACAATGTAAAAGACTGTGGGGACAATGTGTATATTAGTAGCTCCCAGAGGGTGAGTTATCTGTTCTAGGCCGTGAGAACCCGCAAGAGGAGAAATGGCAAGACCTGCTAACCTCATCCTCCTGAAAACCTGGGGAGCAAAAGGTATTTCAAGCTGCGTCTGTCCCTTCCTCAATGCTGAGCCCAAAGGGGTGGCAGCCAGTGCCAGAGGCCCCCAAGCCTGTTCAAACTTGTTTTTATTTCCTAAGGGGTCAGGGCAGGGGGGTGGGCAGGGGAATGCATAACTTGGGTTTCAGGAGGGACCCCAGGCCTTGGGGAGGAGGACAAACCCTCCCGATCTGTAGCGTTGCTAGTAGGGGTGGTTCTGAGTGTGCTCCATGATGGTCCGAATCGCCATCCACGTCTCCTGGGCCGTAGGGATGATCTGTGAGGCCGGCAGCAGGAAGCCATAGTGCCCAGTATCCCGGAGCTCGAAGCTGAAGGAGTACTTGATACCGTTGTCATAGGCCCAGTCCACGGTGATCCCGCTGGCCACATCTGGAAACAGTAGGGCAAAGAAATGACCCCGGGAGGAAGAACAGGGTGTGGCCACAAGGTACAGAGGCATCCTGAGTGGAAAGTGGGCCCTGAGGGCCAAACCCCCACCCGCCCCAGACCACACCAAGCTTCCTAGCCCAGGCCTCAATCTGAGCCACACCCTGCCCACTCAGCGCATGCTCTGTCCCAGCAAAAAGAAAGCTCCTTGAAGCCACCAGACTGAGCATCTTTCCCCTCAAGGTACTTAGCAGTAAGCCAGGCATTGGGAGCTGTGCATTAATTAATGCTGCAAAGAAACAGCTGCCTGTTTCTGGGTACCACCATCCACCCTTCTATCCAGATGTGGGAATCAGCTCTGGTCCAGCCCAGCAGGATCCATGGCACTGCCCTGTGGCTAACCAGGCCTGCCAGTCAGCAAAGAGCCTGCACCCACCCAACCCTGGGTGCAGGTGGAGCCTGAAGCAGAGGCCAGGGGAAGGCTCACTCACAGAGGGTGGTGCTGATGCTGCCATAGATGTACTGGATCCCATGGACCTCAGATAGGGCCCGTACCGCGTCCTTGGCAAGTTTGGACTGCAAGATTACATCCAGAGGGTGAGAGGCTGGGGTTCCCCACATCCCGCTCCCTCACCAACTGCTGAGAAGCAGGGACTTAGGAGTCCTGGAAGTTGAACGTGTAGATGGCTCTCATGATGAGGGAGCACAGCACCTCCGACTTTGAACTTGATCACAGGTGAGAACAACAAGCTCCCCCTCCTCCCTACCATGGGGTCTCTTGGTCCAGATCCTTGTTTTCAAAGTGAGGGTCTGAACCCTTTGGGAGTCTGCTGGATGCCTCCCCTAAACACTAAGCTGCCAATCTCACCAGCTCCTTCTGGTTTGAAACAGGCTCCAGTGAGTGGCCATAAGGGTACATGAGCATCTGAGAGTAGCTGTGGATGGAGATCAGAGCCTTGATGTTCCCATGGGCCGTGATGAAGTCCACAATGGCAGCCACCTCTGGCTCTGACTGAGGGGAGGGCCCACGATAAGTCTCTGAGCAGGGGTTGTTGTTAGAACCATTTCCTGGAAGTTAAATAAAACCACCCAGAGGGTTAGGATTTCCAGGTTTAGAGAAGATACTTTGTGCTCACAAAATATCCATGTGTTCCCCTACATTTCCCAGTCTCCTTTGCAGTTTGAGGCCATGTGACTACTTCTGACCAATGAGAATGTGAGCAGAAATGATGTGTCACTTCTAGTGCAAGGCTATCTAGAGGAAGCATGACTTCTCCTCACTCTCTTCTGTTCGTGTGGTTGCAAGCAAAAGATTCTAGATGGAGGAAGTATCCTGGATCCTTCTGTCACTGTTGGAAGAGAGCTGTCAAGGAGAGTTTACCCGCATTGGACTTTGTGTGCATGAAAAATAAACTTTTATTGTGTTAAGCCAGTGCGATTTGAAGGGGTATTTGTTACTACTGCATACCCTAGTCTAACACATCAGAGGAGTGTAGCCACCCCACGACTCAGCAATTCTGTGGCCCTTTGGGGAGCTCCCTTGGCTTGTCCTTTGGTTGTTCCAACTCTGGTTCCATTAGAAAGGCAAGCCTGTTTGAGCATTGCCCCCACAGGAAACTCTAGGTCTCCCCAGCAACTCCAGCTTCCCCTATGAGCAGTGACCCCTTTGAGCTGACCCTTCCCTGTGGACCCTCTATGGCCATGTGGAAGGCTTGGGTTCAGCGTCACTTGAGTACTTGGACTTAGCATCTGCTCAAGCTTTGTCACAGCCGTGGCCCCGGGAGCAACAAGGACTTGTGGCCAGGAAAAGAGAGAACAGATATCCCCATAGTTGCCCTAGACTGCTCTGGGAACCACAAATACAGAGGTCTTTGAAAATTCTTCTTGGGGACCTAAATTGGGGGAGAGGATAAAGAGAAGCTGTGCTTCTATTTTTTCCACAAATTTAATGTGTTCCCATCTCCTCCTGGATTCTTTGCTCTCTGTCTCTTTTCTTCCTCGTCCCCTCTTCTTCTGTTTTCCTCCCCGCCCCAAGGGCCATGTTGTGGAGAGCTAGGCTGAGCTGGTCAAGATTTGTAGGTTAAGGATATATTGGGAAACAGCCATCCCAGTTCTTCTTCTCGTTCTTCCTCCCAGAAATTACACACAAACCCAGTTCAGAGGCCAGGGATCGGCCCAACTTCAGAAGCCTCCTAAGGATGCCAGGGCACCCTCTTGGGCTCCAGGGCAGTTGGCTGGCTGGAGAGCTGAGGGGCTGGCTCATGGACCAGCTCAGATGCTGCTCTAGGACTGCAGCAAACTGGTCCTTCCCAAAAGTACAGGTGAGGGTGGCATGGGTGGGAGGGATGATCTACAGATTACTCATTACACAGCAATTAAATTAAGGCAATAATAAAACCATAAACAAAATCTTCCTGCCTGAGTCACCAACCCAGACACACGCTACGTCTGACCGCAGGCAGGCCCAGAAGCAATGCGCTGGGGAGCAGGGAGCACATCCCCTCCTGGTCTGTGGCACCTCATCTGAGGTGAGGACCCTGGTTAGAAGGGGATGTGGCTGCAGGGAGCAAGAGGGTGAGGAGCAGCCCCACAGGCTGGAGTGGGCCCAGCTAATGGTGGTCCTGTTTCTTGCGTCTGCCGGGAGCTTCTGCACCTGCTACACTTGATGAATGACAAATAGCAACAGATGAGCAGAGCGGGGGAGGCTGAAAGCTTTGTCTGCGTTTGCAGCCCACGCAGGGAGAGCGGTTCCCCTGCCAACGACCAGGTGGCTTTGCCCAAATATGGAGAAACACTTCAGGCCATTAGTTCTGGTTTGAGCTAAGCAGAATAAACTAATCTTCCTCTGACCAAATGGGAATTAGCTGCCTGCCTCTCTCTGACGTTCACAGAGTCCTCTGAGCCTGCCTGTTTCACAAGTACCTGCTAATGGATTCATTAGCTATTTATTTTTCCTCCTCTAAAAATGTAATTTGTAGCAAGGGGAAATCTCTAGAAGGACACGGTAAATTATTAAAAGCAGTAATCTTTGAGTAGTGGGATTATGGGAGTGTTTTGTCCCCCCTGGGCTTCCTTTTTTTTCCATTGTGTATATACTGATCTTTTTTTCCTGCAACGAAACCCATAAAAGTTATTTTCTTTAAGAGGTAATTTGTCTTTCTACCAGCCCGTCCAGCTCATGTTCCATGGGCACTGACTTCAACCGGTTCTGAGGGGCCCATGTGGATGCCCACCTGGGGCGAGCATCTGGTCATTTGGAGGTAGAATCACCTAATTTTATGGGGTCGTGTTCCCTTACACACGCGTTACACACACAGCCCAGACTCTCAGGCAACCCCGACACTGTGGGCTGGGGGCCTCGCTCCAGACACTTCAGAGCTGTCATTAGTTTTCAATGACAACAGACCCAAAGAAGCCAGATTTTCAAAGCAATAGGCATCCAGATCTAGAATGTTCTATCTTGTTGGTTTGGCCACCTGTCTGTGGATCTGCTTTTCAACAGCAATGGCACCGTCTCCTGTGGAGCCAAACCCCAATCCCACAGTACAGAGTGGATGCCACATCTGGGGGCTGAGGGCTGTGCCCATGCAACCCTCCACTCTGCAGACTGTCCTGGCTACACCCAGCATCCCACCCATCAAATTGCCACGTTCCCGAGGTCCACGTGCGCATCTCTGGGCTATCTGGAAGTCTCATTTTCCCCATCTAGTCCCTGTGCCCCTTGCATGATAAGGGAAATAACCAGGGAAGAACATCAAGGAACTGGGAGGAAGCTGCCCGCCCCTCCCTGGAATCATACAGCCCTGCAGATATGCACCAGCCCATCAGCCCAGGGTTACAAAGTACCTGAGTCAAAAATAAAAACCAGGCTCGAGTCAATGTCGATGATAGGGAACCGGCTTACTCTATAAGTGAAGTATCATTCTGGCCTCCTCAAAGGGCAAATATCAGGTCACAGCTCTCAGGGAACGAGCTCAGAGGTATTTTCTTCTGACATGTTCCCTTCAAGGAAGGGGTAGGGATATTTTGGGGGCACATAAACTCTGAGTTTTGAGCAACCAGCTAGACTACCCCAAGCCCTTCTCCACCATATTGAAGATTCGACCCTTGCAGTGCATCCCCAAGCAAGGAGCTGTTTCCCATAAACGCTTAGCATATGTACACATGTAACACACATGTACAGCCTCTCCCCATATCCCACGGCCAATCGAGGCACGTGCTTGCCTGTCCCTGGCCATGACTCACTTGCGTTAGCTAACTCCCTTGCCTCCCAAGCTATGAGTCAACCTAATCTGACTGTGTGGGAGAATGTGCCAAGGACCCACAAGTCCTCCTCCAGCCCTGCCCCCGGCCCAGTAGACTGCCATACCTCCGAAGCCTGACTTCCAGTTCCTGTTAAGGTCCACACCAATGCAGAAACTTCCGGGTCTGGTGGACTTGTTCTTCCGCCACAAGCGGTTCTGAGAAAGGCCAGGTCAGGTGCCGTCATTCCCTGGGCCCATTCCCAGGGGTGGGAACCGCTGACATCCTGGCCTAGGAAGGGGGGTCTGCTGGGCCCGGGAGGGGCAAAGGGAAGGAATCTCTAGGGCAGGATGGGGCCGGCATGGGGCTGGGCCAAGGCTGCAGGTCAGACACTTTATGGTTAAAGCTGGGGTGTGGGGAGAGGCCTGAGCACAGGCAGCCAGCAGTGGCCTTCCTGGGGCAGCAGGAGGGAGGCCAGAAGGCGAGAGTCGCAGCTTCAGTACCTAGCAGCCCACCTGCCTCAGTGAGACTCTCCGTAGGGAGCCCCTGAGGGGCTGGTTCCCAGGGAACCTCAGCCCAGCTTCCCAAAGCTGCAGTGACCTTTCCTCCAAACCCCCAGAGCTGACCCCTGACCTCCTCCCTCCAAGGTGTCCTCACCATGCTGTGGGTAAAAGCAAACCCATCGGGGTTGGTGACGATCTCCATGAAGATGTCCATGGCGTTCAATATGTTCGTCAGGCTGCGGTCTTTGCCATATTCACTGACAATCTGCAAGAAAGGGCAGAGTGGGTACAGGGTGAGGGATGCAAGACCCTGCTGGGCTCTCCTCCGAGGTGGAGCAGGACATTTGCACGACCATTGGCTGCAGGCAGAGGTGGCATCAGGCCATCAGGTACATCCTTTGTGCAGAAACGAAGACCTGGGTTTTAAACAACTGGAAGGCAGAAGGTAGATATGGGCTCTGTGCTGCAAAAGGCCAGAGCACGTGGCAGCTGTTCCAAAAGGCAGGAGGGCAGACAGCACCCTGAGTTTAAAGGAACCAAGAATAATTTCTCAACTAGAGATGCTCTTACACAGTGGAGCAGCCCCTGCCCCCTGCACCAGCCCCCGTCGTCCGTGCTGACCTTCTTGGCAGTCCAGATGCCAGTGGCATGGGTGATCCACTCCCGGGAGTGAATTCCAGTGTCAATCCAGATGGCCCCGCGCTGAGAACCTCCAGTGCTGAACTGGGAAAAGGAGGAATCCAAACAAGTTTGAACCGAGACAGCTGCAAGGCTGTCCCTGAGCTGCTGGTGAGGAGGTCCCGGATGCATAGCGAAGGCCGCCAGATGTGCCCGAGGGAGGGGCTGTGTGTGCAGGTACCTGTGCATGAGCCCATGAAGCGCATGCATGTGGGAGCCCTGGTGACACAGTGATTCTCTTGGAGAGCAAAGTGATCCAGCCAGAATCCTAGAATCTCCCAGGTTTGAAAGTATCTTAGACTAGTGCTTCTCAAACTTTAAAGGGCCCATGACTCCCCTAAGGATCTTAGTAAAATGCAGATTCTGACTCAGTAGGTCTAGAGAGGCGTCTGAGGCTCAGCATTTCTAACAAGCCCCCAGGGCTGCTGCTGCTGCTGCTGGTGCAAGGACCACACTTCAAGGAGCAAGCACTACGTATATAAAAAGAGAACATAGACAGCCCCCAGAGGGAATGGAAGCAGCAACAGGAAAAGGCAAGTCTCAAGTCAGGTGAGACCACCAGGCCCTTCAGCAGAGTCCCCAGGGCATTGCTGAGAGCAGCAGCGCCTGTCTTCTCTGAGAGCTGGATGTCCAATGCCCAGTGTGGTCCATGCTCCTGGGTGCCTGTAGACACACGCCAAGAATTGTTTTCCACGGGCTCCACACTCGCACTCATGCCGTCTCCTTCACTACCAAGGGCACTGCAGCTGCCAAGTTTGCTCAAACTCTGTTGCCAGTGGCCCCTGTGAATCTCAGGCCCATAGTCTCAGGCCTATGTGTGGCTGCTTGAGCCAGATGACCTAAGTCGTTTACAAATGAGGCTCCATGTCCCTCTCTTCCCATTTAACAGATGAAGTGACTAAGGTAACAGGAAGAATGCTGACTCACCCACACCCACACCCCCAGTCCAGGGACCCTCCTTAGGGACCCTCCCCTCTCCTCCCTGATCCAGGATGTGCCAGATCACCACATGTCACCTGGCCATACTTACAAGGGTGTGTCCCTGAACACCACAATCCCACAGCTTGCAAGTCACCTCAGGACAGGAGTATGCACATCTTCTCTCTCCCCAAAGCTCCCATCCAGCCACAACCCCACATGAGCTCAATGCCAGAGATTCTCACTGCAGAGTCTAGCGGTCAACACCATGAGCTTTTACCTTCAGGACAAGAATGGACCGATTTTCAAAGCTGTGGCCAATCCGAATTTTTGAGACAATATCTGAATGCTCAGTTACAAAGTTGTCGATCCAGCTATATATCTGAAAGGAATGAAGTTTATCAGACGGGCAGTCAAGCAGGGAGGGGACGAACCCTAGGACTTCTCTAAATGTTCTCCTTCCCCCATCCCACCCACCTTAATGCTTCCCCACCTCCCTTGAGGATATAGAAGAACCCAGATCAAGAACTGCAAAAATCAAAGATGCCCTCCAGGCCTAACGTAACAAGCTGTGGTCAGCCCAGATTCCCAGGCTTCTCACCATTGGGCAGAGCTAAGCCTTTGCCTGGAAGAACAGCATATGCTGAGCCTACTCGGTTCCCAGGGTCGGCCTGCAAGTCTCTCTCTGGTTGGAAATTTTCTCTCTTGCCTCCATTCTCTTTGCCCGTTCAATCCATTTGACAGATGTCATAGACCTTGCAGTGTTATTTTTGGTCTTCTTGCCCCTTTAAGACTCTAAGCTCCTTGAAGGCACGATTATTTATCCCTGACATCAATAAATACTGATGGACTTTATTAATTCATTCTCTTATTCTTTCAATACACATAACTGAATTAACAAATATATGAAAGAAAATGAATCCTCTATTACAGGCCTTGTGAAATAGGAAGAGTGATGATGATAACAATAGAGTGGAAATATCAATAACATCACATCCTTTACATGGAAATGGAGCCTGTACCTTGAGTTTCTTTCTGGACTGGGCATCCCTATGCTCTTATATATTCTCCTCTATAGACAAGTCACAATCAGGCACACCCGCCCTAGCTGGCTGTACATGTGATCATGAATTTTTTCCAAGTAAAGGCAACTCTTTTATTCTACAAAATGGCTGTCCGATGTGCCTGCCTTCCTGCCCCTTCTACCCTCCAGTACCTACAGCTGGGG
The DNA here is from genome assembly GCF_037783145.1 of Equus przewalskii. Lineage (NCBI taxonomy): Eukaryota > Metazoa > Chordata > Mammalia > Perissodactyla > Equidae > Equus > Equus przewalskii. The sequence goes on along the minus strand of NC_091834.1, from coordinate 84,857,321 downwards.
CCACTTAACACCAGGGCTGGTTGTGAAGATGTCAAGAGCCCTGGATCCCCAGCCAGAGCGTTGGATATGAAGGTGTCTACCTGCCCTGTTCTGGCCTATGACAGGTCCCTGCCTGAGTGTTCTGCCTAGCAGACCCTTTACTCTGGTTCCCTACATGCCATAGGCTGTACTATTGAACTGCAGTCCCCTCTATCTGAATCCTGGCTTCTGGACCTCTTTGAAGCTGACTGTCCACCAACAGACCTTCCCCCACTGTCTGTTCTGTGCTCCCCAAGCCTCAACTCACAGTCCCATAGACTCCAAAGTCCTTGACTAGTCTCTGCATGAGTCTGGAGATCCCAGGTGCCCAAAGGGGCAACAGAGCCCAGAGCTTGACCAGGCAGACCTACCTCCTCCAGGGTGTGGTAGGAGGAGTAACTGAAGCTATTGGTGCTGCGCTCCAGCCGGCGGGATTTCGCCATGGCTTCTCTCTCCTCATCCAGCAGCACCTAGGAGACAGGAGCACATATTGGAAGGGAAGAGGAGAGCCGGGCCCACCACGCCTCTTCTGAGCCCTGCCTCAGCTGGCTGTGCACAAAGACAGCACTGACACAGGAGAATGAGCCACCATGAGGGTGAGTGGCGCAATAGGAGAAGATGCCAGGTTGCCGGGTGATTCTTCTGCTTGGTAAGCTGGCATTCATGCCACCATTTCTCAAACGGGCACAAGGCAAGGAGTCCAGAGAGCTGCGTTCTAAGTCTGCCACTGCCACTAACTTGCTGTGGAAACCTGGCCTTAGTTTCCTCAGCTTGAAAATTGGGACAGTGATACCTGCCTTGCCCATCTCAAAGGATAAGATGTAGTAATGGATATGATAGTGTTTCAGAAAAGATGCTCACAGTCTACTGCCGACATTGCTTTTGCCCTCTGTGAACACTCTGTGGAGTCAAGGCCCAAGCTGAACCATGTGCACTGACTCCCTATGGGAGCAGAGGGCTCCCCTGACCCCCAGCATCGACTCTGCTCCCAGGAAGTAGTCTAGACAATTGGTGTCCAAGCCGTTCAGAAAGCCAGGTGTGAGCAAGGCCAATCCAAATCATTATTATTAATGTTCCAACAGTCTTTCACTCACCATGTTAACTGCCTCTTAAATATAAGAATAGGTGATCCAAAAGAAATATCCTTGGGTATTAACTTGGAGTTGGCACTCAGTCTTCACATGGTACTTCCACTGACCATAGAGAGGGCAGTATAGTACCTGGGTTGGGTTAGTCATCCCAGTTTGGGACTCAGTGAGGTGGGCAGGTGCCCTTCACCCCAAGCTCATACCCTTACGCTGGCACCCAGGGGCCAAGGCACTCCAGGACTCAGTGCTGACTGTTCAGTATGAGAAGTGCCTGGGCCCCTCTGCCACAAAGGGTGCTGGGAAAGCCTAGGACCTCAATCCAAAGTCACCCCTAGTTTGCGGCTCTGGGTCACAAGTTTTGATGATGCCTTGCTTCAGGCCAGAGTCTTTGAGTTTACCAGGCGTCTTTATTCTCATTATCTCAGTTGATCTGGTCAGATGACCAGATAATAAGTCAGGAATTAACTATTCGTGTTTTAGAGATTAAGCAGATTGGAGAGGTGAAGGACTTACTGGCAAAGTTAACAAGGGCCAGAAGTGAGATAAGAATCAGATGTCCTGGTTCCTAGCCTTGGCTTCCTTAAGGCTAGCTAGCTATCAAAACTAAAGGCTAATGGGGCAGGTCCCATGGGATGGTGATTAAGTTTGGTGCACTCTGCTTCAGTGGCCCAGGTTCACAGGTTCAGATCCCAGTCACAGACCTATACCACTCATCAGCCATGCTGTGGCAGTGACCCACATATAAAGTAGAGGAAGATTGGCACAGATGTTAGCTCAAGCCTAATCTTCCTCAAGCAAAAAAAAGAGGAAGATTGGCAACATTGGAAGATGTTAGCTAAGGGTGAATCTTCCTCAGCAAAAAACCAAAACCAAAAAAACTAAAGGCTAACAATAATAACAAACACACACATATAGATACATACGTTATATGTATACATGCATATCTATATATGTGTATTAAGATACAGATATAGATACAGATGTGTGTGTGTATACATAGAAAGAGAGAAAGCAAATGATACAAAATGTTAACAACAGGGGAAAGCCTATTGTACTATTCTCGCAATTAAAAAGTGTTTTAAAATAATGAAAAAGTAAGTACCCCAGGCATATAAAAACAAGACACTAAAATACTAACAATGCCTGTTAGGATAGAAGGATTATGATTTTAAGCAATGTTTTTCCGTTCTCTATTTTTACATTTTTGCAGTGTGCTTGTACTACTTCAGTAAGTATGATCTTCTAAACGAATAAATTATACTAAAACAAAAACAGAGAGCCCTAATGGGTAAAACGAAGCAGCCATGGGGTCTTCGGTCCCGGGGCTGGAGGAGAGCCCCCTGCCTGGACTAAGCCATTGCCCAGTGACTCGCTCATCCTGCTGTCCCAGTCAGCTTGCTCACAAACCTCAAGCTCAAAGATTTAAAAATGCGACTAGAAATCGATGTCTGGGGCTCATTTTATTTTCCTTGTGAGCACCGACTGACACGCTAGGCAACTGTAATTGCAATGTTTTGTAGCTGAACTGGCTAGGCTGGGGACGTTCCCACTCAGGCAAAGCTGGGGTTGCTGGTTGGGTTGGAGATGGCTGGAGGAGCCCTGATCCTCACCAGCCGGAGCACCACAACAGGAATTTGGCTTCTTCCCAGGAAATCAACGGAAATCTCAGCAGCCCCCATGACCGATGTGTGCCGGTCACTGTAGGCTGGGCACTGCCAGGCGCGGCGAGCAGCTGCAGGCAGGCCGGACCCAGAGTGCCCCCAGAGTCAGGCCCGGTCTGGTCCTCGCTCTGGTCCCACTGGAATGAAGTTACAGAGGACACATATCTAGTTTCCTAGGGGCTGGTGAAGGGCCTGAGGCGGTGGGTGAAAGTTGAGGACAGGGAGGAGAAATTGGGAAGAAAGGACCGGAGGACCCAGTTCTTCCCACACAGCCCAGGGACGCCCACAAGAAGACAGCTCCCTTGAGGCAGTCCTTTGTTCCACACAACAGCTTGGAGGCAAATGGGAAGTCAGCACCAAACTGCAAATAACTTTCCAAACCCCCTCCCAGCCCTGTGAATGGATACGACACCCGCTTACAAATTGGGAATGCTCAGCCCTCACAGCTGGGCCCCAATTCCAGGAACATTAATCTACCCTGGCTTGAAAAATACACAGATGTTTGCTCCCTTCAAGGGGCTGAGGGAAGGGGACGGGAGAACTGAGAATGCAGTCCTGCCACAGGCTCAGGAATGCCTAATTACAGCCCTGTCAGCCTTCTCAGGGGGAAAAACACAACTCAGAAGTAAGCCATTTGCCTCCCTGGAAGTCATAACCTGTCAGGGAAAGTAATACCTTGGTGTGAATTAATTTATGACAGGGTAAGGAAGGATGGGAATATTAAGTACAGAACAGCATCTCCAGAATGGGGGAGGGGAGGAGACGGAATGGCAGTCAGCAGCAAAACTCCAACCACCGACGCAGGATGGATGCAGCTCCTAGAAACAGTCGGTGAAAGCTGGAGATGGGCTCTAACCCCTGCTCTGTGACAACAGCAGTCACCTCGCCTCATATGTCCCTGGCTTGTTCTCCAGGCCTAACGTTCGCAGTAGCAGCTGTACGGCTGGTGGCAACTACAGTCCATGACGATGTAGGGGGTGTCTATGGATATGGGGTTGTCAGAACGGACCCCCTCAGAGCTCAAGGCTGAACCGTCGCTTCACTGCCCAAAAGGCAAAGTTAAAACACCACACAAACAACAGTGACCACTGCTGAGGAGGCAGATGGCACAAGATCAACGAGTGCAGCGCCTGGAGCCAGGCTGCCTCAGATTAAATCCTGACGCTGTCACTAACTTGGGCAAATTACTAATTTCCCTGGGCCTTCATAAAATGGGGGTCATGTGATCACACACTTTAGCACATACTTCAAAGCGTTCTCGTGAGGATTTGAAGCATTAATACATACAAAATGCTTAGAAAGTTGCCTAGCATGTAGTAAACGCCAGCTATGATGATGATGACAATGACAGGACAACAATTGTAACCCTTGGGGTGACTCCAGGACTCTCTGATGGAACAATCATTACAAGGCATGACCAGGGAATCTGAATTCCCCCCGAACTCCGAAAAGAGCAGTTCAGGTCGGATATGTGCGTCTGGCTGGAGCTAGAAATATGGGAGCACTAAGGAGGCTGAAGGTATTTCCACACCATGATCCTGTATGGGGGAATAGGGGAGAAGTCCAAGGACAGAGCTGGGAAACAGGAAAACAATATGCAAAGGAGCAGCCGGTAAGATGAGATAACCCAGGAGAGCATGGTGTCCTGGAAGCCAGAAGAAGAGGCCCATCTCAACGAGGAGAGAGCCAGCAGTTGTGCTAAAAGACAAAAGAACGATGAGCACTCAGAGTTGACCATGGAGGTGGACCTAGGAGATGTGTGTGACATTGTCAAGGGCAGTTTGGTGAAGCGAGGGGTGGACAGTCTGTCCGAGGAGAGGGATGGAGATGGCAAGGATAGTCAACATTTTCAGGAGTTTTGCTCTGTGGGGAAGCAGAGAAATGGGGTGATAGCTGGGGGAAGGATCAAGAGAGGATTTTTTTTAAGATGAGACAAATAGCTCTGTATTTCTATGCTAATGGGAATGACCCAGGAGAGAGGGGGAAAATTGGCAAAGCAATATTTACACTAAATTGTATTTTGCTCTAGATGCTCAGAGCATGGGTGATTTTTGTTTTCTCCTTTGTGCTTTCCCCTATTTTCCAAATTATCTAACATGAATATTTATTAATTTTGTAATCAGAAAAAGCTATTAAAATCCACAGAGCTGATTGCTCAAGTGAAGCCTTTCCACGGTGCCTCATCCCAGGGAAAAAACCACAAAAACCAAATGGCTGAAAAGAACAAGGAGGTGAAGAAAAATTAAATGCAAATAGAGCTCACTCGGAATCAGATAATTTCTTGCCTGGCCCACTGCAATTTCCTCACCACCTTCCTGTCTGTCAGTCTCTCCCTGCTCCTGTCCCCAATTCTGCATTGTCACCGTCAGAGGGATTTTTCTTCAATGCAAATTTGATCATGACAGAGCCCTCCCATGGCTCCCTGGCAGTTTTGGGGACAAAATCTCGACCTCTTGACCCGGTGGAGCATGCCCTTTGTGATCTGGTTCAGCCTCATCTCAAAGCGGGGTGGGGGGTGGGCCCTTCCCCTCCACCGTCCCCCCCTCGCCCGCTCTTCAGCCGCACCGTAATTACTGCCTTCTCAGAGCAGAGACAAGCAGTGCCTCTTGTACTCGCTCCCATAGCAACCTGCTCCACTCCATCAGCGCACTCATCCACTCCATTGTAATCACTGATTTACTCCCCTCGCTCTCCAGCCCCACGATGCTCCAGCTCCCCTAGATACAGGGGCCAGATTTCTTATCTTTGTATTTCCAGCCCCTGGCCCAATGCCCAGCACACAGTAGGTATCTCTGTATCTGTGGGTGGAGGGAATGAACCCACCTCTTCCATCTCAAACATCCCTCTGGTCACAGGGCAGGGGGGCGGAGGTGCGCGTCCTTTCCTCAAAAATCTCGGGGGCCTCTGGCCAAAGGGAAAGGCAGCACCAAGGGTTTTCACGCTCCCTCTCAGCCTTGTAGTATCAAGCAAACACACCCTCTCCTCCCTCCTTTCCTTCTCACGTCTATTAATTCAACTAACACTTATTAGGCCGCAACTAAGTAGCAGATCCTATCGTAGGTGCTGGGGTGGAAAGATGGATAAGGGGCATGATCCTGGATCTTGAGGGGCTCGGGGAGGGGGCTCTGGAGATAAAGACCAACATATTGTAAGGTCTCCCTCTGGGCATCCTCCTCCTGAATCTGCCAGCAGAGTAATTCATTCAGTGGACAGTTGTCGAGGGCCCACCAGGCAGGAGACACTATGCCAAATACTGGAGCTGAGAAGAACCAGAAGACAGGGAGAAATCGGGCCTGAGCGTCAATAACTAAAACACAAAACTGGAGGCCAACGACCCGAGGGGGGCAAAGCCCTTCCCCTCCTGTTAGCGGCTCTGAGCTTTCCTCCTCCTGGACACTGTCCCTTATCATCACCACAAATCAACTCAGCGCAGCAGCCTCGCCCTCTCCCAGGGCCCTTGAAGCTAAAATGTGATCCCAAGTGTGACAATCAGAGCTTGACGCGTTGCAGACAGATTGAGTTGCTGGTGAAAATCCCGCCTAGCTGGGTGAAGGCCGAGAGAGTCCAGTAAATGAGAGGGAGTGAAAACCCCCAGAGCAATTGCAGGGCTGAGGACGACAAGAGAGGACAGGCCAAGGAGAAGGCAGATGACCAACTCTAGGGGAGCCAGGCTCAGGGGTGCCTCCAGGGCCTTCTTGATATGCAGAAATCAACAGAAAATTTTGGGAGACCTCTTGATATCTGTTGGCCAAATGCTGTGAAGTTTCCAGGGTGCGGCAGAAGCAGGGAAATGCAGACTTCACAATGCAGGCATGGGCTAAAAACGAGAAAGGAGTTCTATCTCTTTTGCGGTGGTGGCCTCTCTTGTCTGTGGGGAGTTCCCCCATTTTTGTTTGGGGGGATTTAATTAGAGAAATAGCCCACCACTCCCCACCCCCATGTTGAGCGGGGAAACAGATGTGCCTGATGAGGGATAAAGGTCTTTGAATGGACCTGAGTGGCCCAGCCCTGTGCCTGCATGAGAAAGGAATGCCGCCTAATGCGTTTATCCCCTGGCATGTGGTGTCAAGTGTGTGCGCCCCGGGAGACTGCGTTCCCACACTCAGAGCCCTTAGAGGAGATTAGCCGCAATACAACGTGGTTGGGAATGAACCTTTGTGGATATCATTCTACAGGTACACAACAGCATCTGCAGAGGGGCGCAGCCAGAGAGGCCTAACCAAGGAGTGGTACCCAAAAGAGTCACTTTAGGAAGGAGGCCCCTTGGGCTATCCTTGAAGACAGAACAATTGAAATAGAATTTCACATGTCCAGAAGAGACGCTGTAAGGTGCAGCAACAAGGCGGGTGAGGAGATTGGGGTGCCTGGGACGAAGTCTCTCTTCGCCCTACCCGACGGCGGGTCTGCAGCCCCTTCTCCTGAAGCTGTTCCTCTGGGAGAGTTCTGCCTGGGAGGGGTGCCTAGTGAGGGAAACAGCAGGGCTCACACGCAGCTTCTCTCACCGCTTCCTGCTCCTCTAGAGGGAAGGAATTCCCTGGATGGCCAAGACACACAGCACAGGAGGGAGCAGTCGGAAACGCAGAGGAGGCCATCCAGAGCTGCCTCTGCACGGCACCTGGAACAGGCCTCTGCTCTGTCCTCCCGTCTTCCTTCTCCCCATCTCCTCCTTGGCCGTGAGCCACAAATCCTCTCTAGGAGGACCCATCCACAAGTGACCCTGTTACCACACTATGAGCACTTCTCCCCCGTGAGCTCTGTCTTAGATTTAAATTTTCTCTGAGAAGTGTGAGGTTCCACTCCTTCCACAGCTGGTTCACAAAAATCAGGTGGAACTCCAGAAACAAGACGTCCATTGTAGCCCTGGATCTTTCTCCTCCATGTTGGGCCCAAACCAGAAAGGTGTGTGGAAGATGAGCCCCCAGCTGCAGCGCTGGGGCATGACCTCACCTGGACGTCCTTTATCATGATGCTGTAAGCAAGGCCGTGAGATCCCAGATAAGCTTTGACGTCTGTCAGTTCAGAGAAAGGAACTCTCATATCCACAGGGAGGCTGGGCCTGGCTGGGCCTCGCCAGAAGTCCACCTTGTTCACAAGGGAAAGAAAAATGGGCATATTTATCACATGTCCTTACACACAATCCTGTAGGCACCCTGGAGAGCCAGATGATCTTCTCTTATATGGTAAAAAAGGTCCCCAGTTCCATAAAGCAGGGCCTAAGGCCGAGCAGAGAGCTGGGGACGAACAAAATCCCCAAGGCACTGAGTTCTCGTCTCTAATTTCAGGCACTTTCATCTCCCAGCTCCACCCAAGCACTATAACTTCCCCAGGATCCAAAGAGCCCGAAACTGTTTCTCAAAGTGAGACGGCTCATCATCTGGGACATTAACAGGGACAAGAGCTCCAGTCAGAAGAGAGCCATCACTGCCCCCAAACCTGGGAGAAGTAGGAGAGGCCTAATCTGGGTGCCCGTGTCACCTGAATACTATTTTTCAATTTGTAAAATGGAGAGAATTACTGGTTGACAGGGCCACTCACACGAATACAAATGAGGGCTTTGGGCCACCTCCAGAAACACCTGGTTGTTTCAACAGCCCTCGAACAAAACCCTCCTATGATAATAGCTGAGGAAAATGTTTTCCATTGTGGAATACTTGCAGATGACAAATGTTCTTGGAAACAAATGCTCAGGCTGACAGGGACGAACCCAAATAAAACACAGCTTTGCCAAGCTAAGCCATGTCAATTGGGAAACAGATGTGTCCAGTCTGTGAGCTGTATGGCATCTCACCCGGAGGCATAGGTACCTGCCGTGTGGCTTCAGGACATTCCAGCTATTTTCAGAGTGGCCCCCCCGACAGGGTCTGCTCAGCAGACCCCCCATCTGGACAGAGCAGAAAGCCAGGAAGGGCCACCCAACTGTCCGGGGGAGTGTTCCCCACCTTTCCTGAAGAGGAGCCGCATTTGACTTTCCCACACTGTTGTGATCTTTGGCAGAGATATCCGAGGGCAGGTTTGGGGTTGGGGGCGCAGGACAGGGAGCCAAAAGTACAAGCCGCTGTGAGGGAGGGAGAACGTGTCCCCGAGCCCTGAGGAGTCCTCACCTTCTGGGGCTTCAGGCCTTCCAGCTCCTTGAGAAGTGAAAGCTCCTTCTCATTTTTGGCCAAGACTCGAAGAACCTGGTCTCTGCAAAGACACGGGGAGGAGCAGAGGGAGCTACTGAGAGGGTCTCCTGGAAGGCTGTGCTGCTTGGAGGAGGCAGAGAGGAGAAGAGACCAGGCTGAGGGAACCTGGCAGAAGGCTGGAGGCACCCTGTCACCAGGAGGCTGGAGGACCCCTGAGCAGAAGGATTTGTAGCTCTGGGAAGCAGGCAAGTCCTTCAGCCTGGGGCCGGCTGTCTCTCCAGCCCCAAGGACGGACCACCCAGGAGACTAAATAAAGCCGGTCAGTGTTACTGACTAACACAATGCCAAGACGGGGGAAGAGAGATGGGAAAGGAATGTGGGGATGGAGGAGGGAAGGGGAGAAAGGAATAGATACAGGGGGGCCGAGGGTCCAACAGTGGCCCCAAGTACTCTTCAAATAAGGGCCCAAGGCCATGGTCTGTCCAAACCTGGTGCCCTCTCCTTGCCTTCATTCAAGAGCCTGAGGACATGGAAGGAGAGATCAGCCCCACCCTACCCTATAGGGCACCCCTGTCTCACTCCTTCCCAGCCCACTGGATGGGGTGGGAGGAGGTATAACTGAGCAGCCTTCAGTGTCACCCTGGGGCCTGATGCCTGGGATGGCATTGGCTCCCTCCCAGACTGGCTCTGATACTGTGGACAATGGGCCCCCTCCCTAAGCTTGTGTTTCCTCTTCTCTACTATGGAGCAGTTACCTTGCGGGGGCTTTGGGAGACTGAGAAATCATGTCCATAGAGGGCCTGGTGTATAATACTAGTGGTGGTTGTTAGTGCCTTGGGGTCGATACTGACTCCTAAGTGACCTTGTGAACAACAGAGCAGAACCCTGCCTGGTCTTTTTACAGCATCCTCTCACCTTCCAGTGCTGTATCAGACAATGCTCTGAGGCTATTCATAGGATTTTCATGGCCAACTTTTCTAGAAGTGGGTGGCCAGGTCCTTCTTCCTAGACTATCTTAGTCTGGAAACCCCACTGTAAACCTCTCCTCCATGGGTGACCTTGCTGGTGTTTGAAATACCATTGGCATAGCTTTCAGCATCACAGCAACACATAGCCGCCACAGTATGACAACAGAGGATGGGTGGTGTGGTTCCCTGACCGGGAAACCAACCTGAACCCAGATTGTGGCAGTGAGAGCACTGAATCTTAACCACTAGGCCACCAGGCTGCTACTGCTTATTATACTATATTATTTGTATGTATATATAAAAAATAGTGGGGGCTGGCCTGGTGGCATAGTGGTTAAGTTTGCGTGCTCTGCTTTGGCAGCCCGGGGTTCATAGGTTTGGTGCTAGGCAGGGACCTAGCCCCGCTCATCAAGCCATGCTGTGGTGGTGTCCCACAGAAAATAGAGCAAGATTGACACAGATGTTAGCTCAGGGACAATCTTCCTCACACACACACACAAAAAGTATAGTATACTATATGTTATTTATATTAGTGCTCATTGTTATTCAAAGGAGGACAATACCACATACTTATGGTAGGGGTACACAGTATTTTGGGGGTTACTAACTTCTTTAAGAATCAAAGGAAAGTTATGAACACTTCCCCCAGAAAAAAAAGGTAGATACACAAAAAACTTTACATATGATTTCAGAGGATTCTTCGAGCCTTGAAAGCTTACCCAAAGACCCCAGATTACAACTCTGGATTTGGGAAGGGAGAATCCTACAGCTTTGTGCCCTGCCTTTGAGCAAGAGAGTGGGAGATTATGGAACTGGAAGTGGGTTCAGGGTGGGAACCGAAATTCTGACTCCCTCTGCCTTGATTAGGTCTCAGCAGGACAGACCCCACTTGGACACCTGGTCCCCTAGCTCTTGGCACTAGTGGTCCCTCCCTCCCACTAGGGAGCTGTCACTCACCCTGTGAAATTCATTTGGCCCAAAGCTGCTGCCAGGATAAAGCTGCAGACCAGAAGCGTCCGCTTGTCCACAGGGGACAGCCCAGGGCCCACGCCTCCTCCGTGGGTGCCCTGCATGCTTCTTCCTCCAGGCGAGCTTCAGGGGCTTTCCTCACGCACAGGCATGGCCCAGGCCTCAGGACAGCACAGCACCTAAAGGCCGGCAGGCCCGGCCTGAGAATGGGTGTTAGGCTGTCTCTGGGGAGACCCAGCGTATGACTCGCACATACCAGGCCTTGGGAGAGCCAGGGCTGCCCCTCTCCACTTCCAGGCAAATCCTCTCCCGGGAAGGGGAGAGGGAAGGGGGAAAGAGGAAGACAAGGCCCTTAGCTTTCTGTGCCCCCTGGAGGTGTGCTGGGCCAACCTCTTGTGAACATCGAACCCTCTATCTCTCGGGAAAGATGAAAGCAGCTAGAGGCCCAAGGACACCACTCCTTTCCTCCCTCCTCATTTAATTCTTTTCTTTCACTTCCTTCTGCCTCCCCATCCACTCACACTTTCCCTGGGCCACAGCCTCCTTATGCATAAGGGTGTGGACACCATTGAAAGAATGCAGGGTTTAGAGAGAGACAGCTGGTGCTCGCTTCGTGTCTAAAAGATCCAGGACAATTCACCTACTCTCTCTAAGTCTCGGTTTACTCATCAGCCAAATGGGGTTAATAACACCTCCTGGCCCTACTTCACAGGGTTTAGAGGGGATGGTATTAGAGGAGACAATCTGAGGAACTGGCTTAGCAAAGCCTGAAAAATGTAACATTATTATTTCAAAGCATTAATTCTTAGTCATAGCCGCATCTTGGGTCAGTACTCCAGTTGCAATGGGGAGAACGGGAAGAGAAGAGAATGGAGAGGGGAACAAAGGAAATATGTATTGTATGAGAAGGAATTCAGTGAAGATTCCCTTTTCTCTATCTGCAGGGGGTCACCATTATGCTAGGATAGGTAGTGCGTTTTCTGCCAGACATGAAGGTCACTGCCGCCATTATTATGGTTCTCAACAGAGAGGAGAGCCAATTTCTCAGTCCCGCTGAAGCCCCACATGGCCCCCTTTATGGTCTGAGAATAGTAGGAATAAAGCAGAGGCCAGCACACAAAGCAGTCATATTGGAAGGAGAAAGTGAAAGATGATGCCTGAATGGTAAATGATGAATCTAACAGAAAATCCGCAGGAGGTGGAGGAAAGGCAGAGACTAAATCCAACAAAATTGTTCGGCAGAGGACATCAACAAAAGGCCGCTTAACTGTCACCGGCGATTCTCAGAAGCCCCCCTCCCCATCCGTCCTTTCCCAGAACGGCCAATTAACTGGCCATGTGTGCAGAGAGGGGAGCTCTTTTATTGACAGAATGCCTTGCTCCCACACCCCACTGGACCTACTCCATTATCTCGTGGTTCAGCTGTCGAGCTGTGCCACACTCTCCTAGAACCCTGGCTTTGGGAACTCTCAGACAGAAACATTAGCAAAGGGTTTAGGGACCTAGAAAAGAAAGCAATTAGGTTTTCCACCCAAGTAACATTCAGCTTTAGTAGAAACAGGAATAAAAGAACGCATTAGTAAACAATAGCTCAGGAATTTAAAAGAAAAAAAAGTGCAGATGGTGCTAGTCACCAAAAGTACCCAGCATCTTCTCGTTCAAAAGCATCATTTTAAGTCACTAATAATAAGACAACTATTCCTGTCCTTGGTTTAGGGGTAGAGGAGAGAGAGAGAGAGAGCGAGAGCAAAAGCAGAGCAAAAGAGAAAGAAAGAGAAAGAGAGAGGAGCAGTTAAGAATTTTTGAGAATTCTATGGTAGCACTTCCAATAGAACTTTCTGTGATAATGGAAATGTTCTATGTCCACAGTGTCCAGTGGGAGAGCCGCTAGCCACTTGAAATGTGACTAGTGAGACTAAGGAATTGAATTTTTCATTTTATTTAATTTTAATTAATTTAAACAGGCTCATGTGGTAATGGCTATCCTGTTGGCTGCATGATTCTATGGGAATTCACTTGCCCTAGAGACTCCCTCCAATGGCTGGATCGGAAGCAGAGACACACAGCTGTACCTGACTTAATACCTAATGTTGACTTCTCACTCAAAACTGTTTACTCATCTAATCATTTATTCAATAAATGTCCATCGAATACCTACTATGTGCCAGACACTTGCTAAGGCCTGGGAATAAAATAGAGAGCCATACAGACTTGGCCCTTAGATTTCTAATGGGGAAAGTAAACAATTAATTCAAAGAGCATACAAATAAATATAAAAATATAGCTAGTGTATGTGCTACAAGGGGAAGGTGCCATGTGCCATGAGGACAGGTAACATGGACTCCACACAGACTGAAGAGACAAGAGTTTCCCTGAAGAATTTTCTTGGAGGACTTTTATCTCCTGCAGGTGAGTGGATTAGACAGCTAGACAATTCTGCCCAAAGGAAACAACTAAAATGCTGGATAAACTTTTTTTTTTTTTTTTTTGGTGAGGAAGATTGTCACTGAGCTAACACCTGTGCCAATCTTCCTCTATTTTATGTGGGATGCCGCCACAGCATGGCCTGACGAGCAGTGCTAGATCCATGCCTGCAATCCAAACCTGTGAACCTCAAGATGCCAAAGCAGAGCACTCGAACTTAACCACTACACCACCAGGCCAGCCCTGGATAAAATATTTTTAATAACAGCTTTTTAAATATATTGCTGTGTCAGCATGAAAGTAAGAATCTACAGATCCCACAAAGAAGCAAAAGCCAGACGCCTGAGAGGTAATCACATTTTCTCCTGAAGAGTCCTCCGAACTCGAGAGTTCTCCATCTTTCACCTGGAAGAATACATCTCGTATCTAAGATCATTGTCCTGCTTGAAGTATATCTTTTAAAACTTTCCTTTGGCAAAGTTCTCTGTTTGTATTTGCTTGAAAATTCTTTATTTTACTTTCATTCTTGAAAGAGTCTTACTGGGTTTGAATTCTAGGTTGATTATTGTTTTTCTCTCAGCACACTGAAAACACTCTCCCACGGTCTTCTGGCCTCCATTTGCTGTTAAAAGGTAATCAATTAGTTGCTTTGAAGATCTTCTGTTTGTCTTTTGATGTCCTGCCATTTTATCTTCACCACCATACACCACAATGCATCTGGGCATAAATTTCTTTTGGTTCACCCTGCTTGGGAGTCATTTAGATTCCAGTATCTGGAGGTAGCTCTCTTTCCACTATTTTCACAAATTTCTCAGTCATTATATTTTTAAACATTGCCTCTTTTCCATTCTTCCTATTACTTTCCCCTGGAACTTTGATTAGATATGTTAGGTCTTCTTCTGTCCTCCAAGACTTTTAATCATTCTGTTATATTTCCATTTCATTATCTCTCTAGGCTGCATTCCGGATAATTTATTTGTATCAAATATTTGTTTCTTTATTCCAGTTAACTGATTCTCTCATCAGCTGAGTTTAATCTGTACTTTAATCAATCTGCTAAATTGTAAATTTCTATTTCTACAGTTCATGGACTTTGAAACAATTTTTTTCCCACATTTTAACACCTCTGAAATCAGGGTACATCTTTTAATCAGTGGCATCTTGCAATGATAATTGGCAGTGTTTTTGATGGTACATAAAATTATGGTACATCTTATTATCAATTGTGTTTTTTAGTCAATGCAATATGGTGTTCATTTTTCATTTTTAGAAAGTCCATTTGATTCTTTTGTCAAGCCCAAATGATTTGTATTTCTTATGTATTTTAGAACTCCTTGTTTGTTTCCTTAAACTTATAAAACACAGTTTATATTCTGTGTCAGATAATTGCAACATCTGAAGATTTTGTAAGTCTATTTCTGCTGCATTTTGTTTCTTATGGTTTTGATTCATGGTGCATTGTTTTCTTGTGCCATTTATCTATGAGCCAGTCATTTTCTTTGAACCTTTATCGGTGGAAATCCTTCGAGGCCTGGATTGAAGTTGAATTCCTCCTGAGAGGATTTGCATTTACTTTTGTGAATTGCCTGGGGGGGCCCTACCAACCTGAGACCACTCTAAATTAAATTATTTACTTGAGTTTTTTTGGATTGTATGGTTAGCATAAATTTAGACCACAAACTCAGGTAGGGGCTCACTTATGGTTATGAATTCTCAGGGGATATTTTTCCACAGATCACCTAACTAACACCAAGATTTTAAAATCCTGGACAATAATAGCCTATCAGCTGCAAGTGGGAAATCAGAGTTAGTGTTTCAAGGTCTTGGAATTGTTGGGAGAAAGAAGAGATTTTGATAATTTTCTAGACTTTGGTAAGTATGCAATGTTCAAATTGCTTAAATAACAACTAAAAGACTAAGCATAGAGCTATATAATCTCCAAACAGGTAGAAAAGGTGGAGATGAAATGAGAAAAGGTGGGAAAAATGAAGCAAAAGAAGTAAGAAAAGAAGGTGAACAAAGGAATTTTTAAAAGGAGGACAAATAGGACGTAAAAAGAAGAAACTCACTAACATATTTTTGATTGTACTAAATGTAAATGGTTTTCTCTCTCCAGTGGAAGACAAAAATGATCAGAATAGATTTTTTTTAAACCTAGCTATATGTATTCACAATAGGCATTCTCAAAGCATAAGAGCAAAGGGAAACTAAAAGTCAAAGATGGAAAAAAGATATTCCAGGTAAATGCTAAGTGGAAGAAAGCATCTGTGCATTTATTAATATAAGATAAAATAAACTTTAAGGCAAAAAGCATTATCAGAAATAAGAAGGTCACTAAATAATGATACTACTTTCAATTTCCCAAGAATATGTAACATATAAAAATATTCGGGAATAATTCTAACAAAAACTATGCAACCCTTCCTGGAGACAATCATAAAACTTGATTGAAAAATGCTAAGTTTCTAAATAAATCTAAAGATACACTATATTTTTGGATAAGAAAACTCAAAGTGATAAAATTATCCATTCTCCCCAAATAGATCTAGAGATTCGATGTAATTCTAGTCAAAAGGCCAAGAGTCCCACAAAACTTCACAAGCTGATAAAAATGTACATGAAAAAAACAAAGATCCTAAGAAGAGTCAACACAATCCTGAAGAGGAACAAAGTGGGAGAACTTTGTATACCAGACATTAAAACACATAAAGCTATAGTTATGGAGACAGCATAGTCTTGGCACACATAGATCAATAGAACACAGCACAGAAACAAAGCCAAGCACATTTGGAGACTTTACTTTTTGCAGACTTGGCACAGTGGATCATTGTGGAACAGATAGAATAAGTAATAAATGTCGCTGAGACAATCGTAGATCTACTTGGGAAAAATGGAACCAAATCCCTATCATGCCACATACAAAAATCAATTCCAGGGGCCAGCCCAGCGGTGTAGCGGTTAAGTTCGCATGTTCTGCTTTGGTGGTGTGGGGTTCGCCGGTTCGGATCCTGGGTGCAGACCTACACACCACTTGTCGAGCCATGCTGTGATAGGCGTCCCACATATAAAGTAGAGGAAGATGGGCATGGATGTTAGCTCAAGGCCAGTCTTCCTCAGCAAAAAAAGAGGAGGATTGGCAGCAGATGTTAGCTCAGGGCTAATCTTCCTCAAAATAAAGAAAGATAGAAAAGAAAAAAAGAAAAAAAATCAATTCCAGGTAGATTACAATATTTAAATGTAAAAGGCAAAACTATAAAACACTTAGAAGACAATATAGAGAATATTTTTTATGACATTTGGATAGGGAATAATTTTTCTAAATAAGACACAAAAAGAAAAAAAAAATAAAGACTTCCATAAAGGGAAAGATGGACAAACTAATTACATTAAAATTAAGAACTTTTTGTTCTTAAGACCCTTGACAGAGATTAGAAAGCAGACCTCAAACTGAGAAGACTTATTTACAACACGTAAAACTGGTAAACAATTAATATCCATGATTTATAAACAACATCTGTGAATTAATTTTTTTTAATGGGCAAAAAACATGAAAGGCCATTTCACAGAAGAGGACTCGCAAATGATCTGTAAACATATGAAAATTAGTAATGAGTAATCAGGGAACAGCAAGCCAAAACCACAATGAAATTACCATATCACACCACCAAATGGGCAGAAGTGAAGTGAGTCAGTCAATACCCAGTGTTGGCAAGGATGGGGGGCAACAGAATTTCTCACTCACCCCTGGTGGAGCTTTGAATTGATGAAATCATTTTGGAAAACAGTTGTCACCTAGTAAAGTTGAAAATGTACTGCACACCCTCTGCCCTGACAATTCCACTCCCAGCTATACAGCCTGCAGAAACTCTCGTGCATGTGCAGCGAGATAAATGTACGAGATTAGATAAATGGAGATATGGTTGTATTCACACAGAAGGCAACAGAGTCGAGAAAATGAACGCGCTGCAGCTACATGCACCCAGGGGATGACCCTCAAAACTGGAATGTTGAGTAAAAGAAGCAAAATCAGAACATGCACTGTTTATTCCCATTTATATACGTTCACGGACGGGCAAGACGAAACAATGTATTGTTTAGGAATGTCTACACACATGGTAATTAGAAGGCAAAGGAAGGAAATTGTTAGCATGGATCAGTGGTTGCCTCTGGGGAAGGGAAGGCTGCGCAATTGAGGGGCACATACAGACCTCTCGGGCAGCCTTATGTTCTTGTTCTTAAGCTAAACAGTGGGGAAAAGAGTGTTAATTTGATTTTTAACAGGTTATGGAAGTTTTAGACAAGCTCTTGTATGTATGATATACTTTATAATGACACATTTTAAAGGAAATATGGAAAAGCTAAATTCTTATTTTTCACAGTGAAAAATCAATAGGAAATGCCTAAAGCTGAAAAATCAAGAAGCAGCAACATAAACACCTTGTCTAGGTTTGTGGATGTGAATAACAAGGTTAAATGAATTCAGTACGGTTGTTGCCAGAAAGCAAGACGTGGGAAGAAGGAAGGGGAGTAGGACCCTGCTGCTTTTTCTCACAAGTCTTGTAGAACCCACTGACTCTTCAAACAATTTATTTAACTGTATAACTGATTAAAATAAAACTGAACTTTAAAAAGTGGCTTTTGATACCTAGAGGAGTCAAATTCATAGAGACAGGAAGTAGAATGGTGGTCACCAGGCGCGGGGGGAGGGGCAATGGGGAGGTAGTGTTTGCTGGGTACAGCTTCAGTTGGGGAAGATGAAAAAGTTCTGGAGACGGATGCTACTAAGGCTGGCACAACAATATGAATGTGCTCAATGCCACGAAACTGTACACTCAAAAAGTATTAAAAGTGGTAAATTTTATGTACATTTTACCACACGCAGAAAATTAAAGCTCATTTGAGCTGAGTTAGGTTGGGTATGAAGGAGTTAACAAGCCGAAGCAGGGTGAGGAGGTTGCAGGAAATCTGATTCTTGCCCTGAATTACTTCTTCATTAAAGGTATTAATTCCCACTGCTGGTTAGGACCCCCACCCCACCCTCCCCACCCCCCCCACCCCCGCCAAGGGTCCCAGAGATCTCAGGGGGTGCTCCAATATCTGCACATAAAACTCCCAAACTAAATTATGTTTAATGTCCAAAAGTCCCCTTTGGGTGCTTAATGGCAATAAATACATCAAATGTAATCTTAAAAAACAGAAAAACAGAAGTGTCATCCTTCACATTACAAAAGGACTCTGATTAACAAGAGGATTTACCACAGTCTTTTAACATAGCCAGCTTCCCTGCTACACTCAAAATGCGCTTTAATCAACAAAAAGCAGGCTTATCCTGCCTTCCAGAAATATTCTAAACAGGTGTTTTCAGAGGAAATCAAGTACCGAAAATCCAAGAAAACAATGACCCCCCAAATGGTGGGTTAATGCTGCTCTAGACTAGAGTTTCTAAATCCACTTCATCATTTCAAATCCCACACTGGGCCAACCCCCACCCTCCCCTGGGGAGAAGCCGTAGACGGCTGCTCATATCTCCAATTTAGCTAATCACACCTTGTGCCTCCCCCTATCATCACATAGCGTATAGGTTCTAATTCTCGACAAGCATCAGTCTAACATGAAACAAAGTCCTCGTGGGCTGGGTCCGTGTCATTTTCATCTATGTGACCCCAGGAGCCCTGCATACAGCCCAGGCCACTGCCTAGGACCTACTTATTGACTGAGTTGTTGATTCACTCATTCCAATGATGGCCCAAAGCTCAGGGAAACCAACCCTTGTTTCCCAGGCCTTTCCCTGTGCCTGTTCCACCAGCTCAGAGTTCCTAAATCTTTGTTCTGTCCTGCTCCCCATTTTTAGTGTCTAGACCCCATTCTCACCACCCACAACCAGAGGCCTCACCTGGTGTCATCTTAAGTGCAGCCCTCCGACAGCAGGGTCTTGCCTTCCCCTCTGCTAGGACTGGTGTCCATTCCCAAACTGAGACCCAGCAGTTGATGACAGGCTCTTGGGCTACCCTCTGCCACACGGCTGCCTCCACCTGGGCACCCAGCTGGGCTCCTCCCAAACGCAGTATACCCACCCCCTTGCGCACTGGTCCAGCCAGCTAACAAGGGAGTCGCCAGCTCCAGGCCACCTCTACTCAGTCTCTAAGGGGGAGAGGGTTTGCCCAGTGACATGCCCTGGCCCTCAGCCCACAGCTCTCACCATCCTGTGGCTGAGACTCTGGCCAGCCAGGACTGCCTAGCTAATGATCACTGTGAGGTGCCCCAGACCACAGGCCAAGAGCCCGCTCCCAGTGAGGAAGACGGTTGGCAGTCACCACCCAAGAAGCCACTTCCTCCTTTTTGGAAGAAGGGTACCTACAGGCCCAGGGGTGCAGCTACCGCCAGGGCCAGCCCCTTGGGCTGGAGAGCCACCTGTACAGCCCTGTTCTTGCTGAATAGTCTTTCTTACATTTAAAAATATAAAAACCATTCTTAGCTTTCGGGTTGTGCAAAAACAGGTGGAGTCTAGGGGGGCCAGCCGGTGGCTGAGTGGTTAAGTTCGCGAGCTCCGCTTTGGCAGCCCGGGGTTTGCCGGCTGGGATCCCAGGCCCGGACTTATGCACCACTTATCAAGTCATGCTGTGGCAGGCATCTCACATATAAAGTAGAGGAATATGGGCAACAGATGTTAGCTCAGGGCCAGTCTTCCTCAGCAAAAAGAGGAAGATTGGTGGTGGATGTTAGCTCAGGGCTAATCTTCCTCAAAAAAAAAAAGATAAAAAGGTGGAGACTGGATTTGGCCTGCAGGCTGTGGTTTGCCTACCCCTGGTCTAATTGACAAGGCAGCCATTCATTTATGAGACTATTAGAGAAACTACTAGAGTTCAAGGTAAATTAGAGAAGGAGTTAGAAGCATTCTTAATCAAATCTAACGATCTCCAAAGTGAGGCATTCACTCCTATTGGGAGTAAAGAAAGAAAGTATTAAGACTTCTACGGTATATTTTTATCTCATCCTTTTTTATTTCAATTTCTGTTCCATTTCTTCAATTTTATAAAATACATGAGTTCAATAGTATTTATGCAGAATTTATAATTTATATGTTCCGTGTGACACGCTAAAAATTTTTTAATTATAGGAGTGCAGGATGAAAAAAATCGGAAGAATGCTGGCCTAAGTGCTGGCATTCTTAATAAGTACCTCTTCTCTCACATAGCATTGGGTAGTAAAATCTGATTTTTTAAACTAAAATTTATTTAAATCAATGTTGGCAGATATGGGAGAATTTCACTATCTGTGAAATCAACGTATTATGAGGAAAAAAAAAGCTGTTTGAGCACTGCTGTGAGCAAGGTTCTGCCTTTGGAACCTGGTGTCTGGTTGGGATTTTGAATCTTTGCTGCTCCTTTTTGTCATGTAGCTCGTCAGAACCATCTTCCCCCGCAGCAGGACTTTGGGATCAAGAACTCTAAGACCACGGCTGGGCCCGTGTGTCCTTCAGGCTCTCCTCCACTTACAGCAGTTGTGCAGTAACACTCTCTGTATGCGCTGAACTCAGCCTCTTGTACAACAGCAGACTTCTGTGCAACAGTGGAAGGAGAGCAAATGTGAGGGGGGTGGAAGGTGGGAGGGGGCTGCCTGCCAATTTAGCTCCTCAACTTACTTGATTTCATCTAAACAGCAGTGTTTGTGCATTTTGCCCATATGTTGTAGAAATTAGTGGAAAATGGAAAACTGAAATTATTAGTGCCAATGATTACATAATTGAGATAAACTTGATGCAACTGAGATAAAGATGGAAATAAACATTCTGGGAGCAAATAGCCTCGCTTGGACACTCATTGGATTAACCCAGGAGCTAGGTATTGATCTGGGCAAGAAAAGAATAAAATTATCAAAGATGTTGTCAAAACTCTGAAAGGTCAGAGATCTTACCCAGCCTTCAGGCTAACAAGTTAGCTTGCCACAGTTTCATGGATGCCAGCAGGAGACAAAAATCCTGGGTCACAGACAAAGGACTTTATTACTCATGGCAATATCAGCATTTGTGCCAGTTCCCTGAGCCCTATTTTCCACAAAGAGGGCCAGGTGACACCTGCATTATCCTGATCGTAGGGAACCTGAAACCTTTTATGATTTCTATTCTTTTAAATTTGTTAGGTTTTTTTATCACCCCAAATATGGTCTATCTTCACGAAAATTCCATGATAGCTTGAGAAGAATGTGTATTCTACTGTTGTTGGATAAAGTGTCCCATAAATGTCAATTAGATCAAGTCGATTGATGGTGCTGTTCAGGTCAACTATATTCTTACTGATTTTCTGCCTGCTTGACCTATAAATTACTGAAAGAAGAGTGTTGAAGTCTCCACCCAGACAGTGGATTGTCTGTTTCTCCTGGCAGTTCTATCAGTTTGTGCCTCGTGTATTGTGACACACTCTTGTCAAGCACCTACATATTAAGAATTGTTATCTCTTCTCTGAGAATTAAATCCTGTGTTGTCACATAATGCCCCTCTTTATCCTTGATAATTTTTGTTTTTCTAAAGTTTGCTTTGTCTGAAATTAAGATATGACTACAATTTTCTTTTGATTCGTTAGCATGGAATAGCTTTCTCCATCCCTTCACTTTTAACGTATCTGAATCTTTATGTTTAAAGTGAGTTTCTCGTAGATAACTTCATAGTTGGATCTTGTTTCTTTATCCAGTCTGACAATCTCTGTCTTTTAATTAGTGTATTTAGACCATTCACATTTAAGTGTGTCACTGATATAATTGGAGTAATAGTTACCATGTTTGTAACTGTTTTCTACTTATTACACTTGTTCTTTGTTTCTTTTGTTCCTCTCTTTTCCTGCCTTCTCTGGTTTTAATTGAGCATTTTGTATGATTCCATTTGATCTTCTCTCTCGGCGTATCAAGTATACTTATTATCATTATTTTAGCAATTGATCTAGAGTTTGCAATGTACACTTTAATCTATATCTGCCTTCAAATAACACTACACTACTTCACATGTAGAGCATGTACCTCAAAACAGAGCTTTCCCAATTCCTTCCTCCTATCCCTTAAGACACTGCTGAAATAAATTTCACTATCCATAAGCTATAATCACACAATACAACTTTAAACAGCTATCTTTTAGACTAGTTAAGAATAAGAAAATTAAAATATTTTATTTGGGGCCAGCCCGGTGGTTAAGTTCGCACATGCCGCTTCTCAGCGGCCCGGGGTTCGACAGTTCGGATCCCAGGTGCAGACATGGCACCACTTGGCAAGCCATGCTGTGGTAGGAGTCCCACATATAAAAAAGTAGAGGAAGATGGGCATGGATGTTAGCTCAGGGCCAGTCTTCCTCAGCAAAAAGAGGAGGATTAGCAGTAGTTAGCTCAGGGCTAATCTTCCTCAAAAAAAAAATTTAAAAAATTTATTTTACCTTTATTTATTCCTTCTCCTTCCCTTTCTTTATGTAGATATGAATTTCTGATCTATATCATTTTCCTACTTCCTGAAGAACTTCTTTTAATGATTCTTGCAGAGCATGTCTGCTGGTGACAAATTCCCTCAGTTTTTGTTTGTCTGAGAAAGTATTTCTCCTTCACCCAAATAATCTCACTGCATAGGAATTCTAGGTTGGTGGGTTTTTCTTTCAATCCTTTAAATATTTCACTCCACTCTCCTCTTCTGATAAGAAGTTCACTGTAATTTCTTATTTCTCTATTGGGAAGGCGGCTTTTTTGCCTCTGGCTTCTTTCAAGATTTTCTCTTTGTCTTTATTTTTCTGCAGTTTGAATATGACGATTATTTCTATTATACTGGACCATAAACAAATCTGCCCTTCACCACAGAGGACAGACATTATTTCTGTCTTCCAAGGTTGTTTATTATTCTAACATCCTTGAAAAGATAATCTGGAATAATCTGGATGTGCAGAAATATAAGAAATCCATGGAGGCCTGTCTCCCAACTGATGTATATCAAACACTGGAGGGGGCTAGCCCCACGGCCGAGTGGTTAAGTTCACGCACTCCGCTGCAGGCAGCCCAGTGTTTCGTTGGTTCGAATCCTGGGCGCGGACATGGCACTGCTCATCAAACCACGCTGAGGCAGCATCCCCCATGCCGCAACTAGAAGGACCCACAACGAAGAATATACAACTATGTACCGGGGGGCTTTGGGGAGAAAAAGGAAAAAGTAAAATCTTAAAAAAAAAAAATTGGGAAAATGGTGCTGGAAATTGGGTTTAAGACAATGGTCCTCAGCCTTGGCTGTCTATTAGCATCACCTGGGCAGGTTTTTACAAAACCCACGTCCAGAGATTCTGTTTTAATTGGTCTGGGATGGAACCCAAGCATCTGTATTTCGCAAAAGCCCCAGGTGATTCTAACCTATAGCCAGAATGGAGACCACCTCTCTAAGAGATGATGAGGAAAGGTATAATATAGATTTTTAGCTCAGTGCTTCCCAAACTCTGCTGGGCACATGAACTTCCTGAGAATCAGATTTAGTAGATCTGGAGTGATGCTAGAGATTCTGTTTCTGACAAGCTTCCTGGTACAGCCTGATGCTGTCATTTGACTTTGAGCAGAAAGTTTTTGCCTCACCGGGAATAAACTTCTCGTTATAATCTGTGCTTACTGCTAGACTTTCATACTTGAGGCTTTATATACATACATGTTCAGGAATTTATCATGTATGAAAGGAGAAGGCAGGCTGACTCTGGAAGATGGTTCTGGCAATAAGAGCGAGGTCTATCCCTTCCTAGGGCCACAGAAATACCCTGGGTGCTGAGGTCATGAGAAATTTGAGAGACACTTCAGGGTGTTGAAAAAACAGAGATTTAGAGCACAGAGCCGTTAAATCCTAAGCAACAACTTTCCTCTAAACCTTACATTGCTCAAATATTGATAATGGTAGCAGTTGGGGAAGGGTCCACAAATTTGGATCTAAGGGTCAGAGAAATAAAAAATAAAATCCTGATATTGCTGGAGCAAGAGCTCCAACAGGTTTGAGCAACTCAGATAAAACATTGATCAACTTGTTATTATTTCTCCTTCTGTTGAGAGTAACGGAAATCATCTCTGGCCCACCTCCTTCCAATCTCCTGGTTTAACTTCCAAAGTCATGATATCATTGGCCTCTGAGATGACAGAGAGGGCCCCTGCACCCTTCCACTACCCCGCAGCACTGGTAAGGAGTGGGAGGGAAATAGTCTCTTCCAGGGCCAGTGCTACTCATTATCAGGCCTTCGCCAGTCTAGCAATTTGTCCACTTTCCAGCTTGAATGAATATCTTTCTGACTATACAAGTCTTTCACTTGTTTTCCAGAGTAAACAGAAGGCTCCTAGACCTTCTGCCAGGCACCAGGGAGCCCCGAGGACATAGAGAGACACGCCTATTAAATATTGATCCTATTCATGGCCCTGGGGCAGGAGGGAGAGAATGAGGAAGATCTAGGGCCTTGTTCTTTGACCTGCCTCCTTAACAAGTTAAAACCTGCCCACCACCAAGCTGCCTCTGGAAGCAGTTTAGAAATACCACTTCACAATGATGCGATAGGCCAGCATTCCTTTCCCACCAGGATTGGCCTTGTTGAGCTTTCCAGTACAGATTTGCTGAAATTGGAGCAGAAGGTCTTTGCTTTCCCTGACCTCTGCGTTTCTCACATCGATCAGAAAAGAACGATGCCAGGGCAAGGTACTCAGAGCCAAGGAAGGGAGACTGCCTCAGCCAGTTAGCTAAGCGGAAGAAAGACGATGGGCTTCTCTTGGATCAGATGTGAAACTGACATGGCTGCAAGTATTCGTTCAATGTCTTCCTGATGCACCATGACCATCCACCATTAGGTGCTGGGGATCCAAAATAAATCAAACCCTGGCTCTGCCCTTGAGGAAATTATAAGCCCAAAACCTGGGTTAAAGGTTTTCTAAGTTTAGGCCAAGTTGTTTAAACACTCCAACAGAATATATCTAGTTGCTTGTTGAGAGAAGAGGACATTTTGTCACACTAGGTTTCAAAAGGCTAATAGTGAAAGATGGGGGTAGGTGGTTCCATGGGTTGTCCAATCCCTATGAAAGGCATAAAGTCCTTAAAGGACAGAAACGGTGTCTTGGGTCCATTCTGGATGTTTTATAATAATTAAAACACTACTCCTGTATGACAGTCTCTGGCGCAGGCACAAGGTGGGCAGACCCATAGGAACTATGACACAATGCCCTCAATCGTGGTCATCATCAGCCAGCAATGGAAGCCAGAGAGGGAGACCTGGCTTCTGTTTCCCCCCTAAATTCCCTGTCATCAGTGCAAAACTGGAAGCTCAAAGGCTTCAGGACCAGGCACGTAATACAGGGCTGTGAGCCCAGAGGGACTGAAGGAACTCTACGCATTTTAAAGGTGTCTAAATTAAAAAACGAAGTCAACAGAACAGTGTCCTCTTTGCTTTTGCAGCAACAATCTGTAGAGCTGGCCTTGAGGGTCTGCTTCACCGTTTCCAACTGTGTGCGTTTGGACATGTTACTTCACTTCCTTAAGACTTCGATTCTTCATCAGTTTAACAGAGATAATAATCCCCAGTCCACATATATTACCAGGTGGTTGTAGTAACAATTATCCAATATCTATAAAAGCATTTTAAAACTATAAATCATTACAAAAATGCAAGTAATTTAACTAATATCAAGTCTTCCTTAGCTCTGAAGGTTTAATTTATACTCTGTCCCTCTTAGAACTTCGGGAAATACATTCCAATCTATTTTCCAGAATTCCACTGATAATATTGGTTGGAAAAAGTGCTCTTTTCCAGCTGCCCTAACTTGTTGAGAGTATGGCTTATGGATTTTTAACTTGCTGCCCTGCAGCAAATCAAATCAACAAATATTTACTGGCTGCTGAGCCTGGCCTTGTAGGAGATACAAAAAACTATGAGATTCACTTTCTGAATTAAAGGGACAAATTGCCCAGCTGCGCCACAGTCCCCATATACTCTCGAGGAGGAAAAAACTGCCTGTGCTCTCTGGATGCCCCAATACACCTGGATCTTTACTTCAAATACAGAAACAGCTGGTGTTCATGATTCAAGGCTCACTACAAATAGTAGAGAGAAGTTATTTTACAAGCTGTCCGGTTTGGCAAAATTCCAGAATTCATCAAACAGAAAGATAAGGATGATGATGATAATGATTAAAAAATGATTCTGCAGAGCTGGTCCTAACATAGTGATATAAAAGAAGTGCAGTCTACATAGGACATTCCATAGCTAGAACATCACTTCAACTTCACCCAAAATAGACATCTAGCAGGGCCTTCCCACACCTGTAAAAATCAAAGGTGATCCCATATACTTGACACAGTTGTGCTTGGAAGCTGGACCTGTGAAGGTTTCAGGCAATGATCCTTTGTATGCATCCAGTGAAAGGGCATCAGAGTATCTATTTAACACGGGAAAGCTCCCAGGGCAAGAATCCCAATACTAAATACCAAATACTAAAATAGCAAATACCAAAAATGACTTAACATCCAACTAGTGATTTTCTGTGAACTGTTGAGATCTTTTTCATTAACTCTCAAGAAAAGTCTAAAGAAAATAAGGCTCCCAATTAGGGAAAATGCCAATAACCTGATTTATAAATGAATTTCCACCACTTGTTGAGAATAATAATTCAAGCAAACACATACTGTGTCTTTCTACTGCCAGGTAAGGTACAAAGTACTTTAATAAGTACTCTTGATAAGCCATTGTAAATACTATCATCATTCTCATTTTAAAGATGAGGAAACTAGGGCTCCCAGAGGTTACATCATGGCCCAAGGTCACATGGCTAAGTGAAGGAGTTGGCTATTCCACTGTTCCTCCCCATCCGTAACCCAGGAGACAGAGTGGCTATGGTCTGCTCTTCAGTCCCAGGTGGATGCAGTTCAATGAGAGGCTCTGGTTTCAAGTAGGCAGCACATAGGACAGTTAATCCCATCCACAGCATGGACTGTATCCCTCACCGTGTCAGCTACTTCACAAAGGTCTTCTTTCGGTCCCCAACAGGACTGGGTGTAAGACCTGGAGGTGGCTCAGCAAATCCCCTCCCCAATACTGCAAAAAAGAGAACTCAAAATACTTTTTTCCATTATCAATGGATCACCCCTTTGTCATCCTCACTGGTGTCCTGAATAGTGAAAAATGCCATGGAGATTGATTTGATGAGGTACAAAAGCCTTTTGAACTTAAATGTGTTTCAGAGATTTAAATCACATCCATGAATGTTTATGGCTCAGGTTTTCTCTTTTTCAGTGGGACCTTCACTTAGAGAACAAAACACCTTAATTATTTGTCTCAGGTGAGAAACATACTACTCTGAAGATTTTCCAGCCATAAAATGTGGATAACATCTAGTCCACCTTTTTCATGTGTATAAAAAGAATACAAAGAAGAAAGTTAAGAATAACAGAATATGAGCCCATATGCCATCTTCCCTAACTTTCTCAACCTAGAGGCCCTACCACCACCTATTGCTCTCCTTATAGCAGCCAATTTTCTTTTATTTATGGCAGCTCTCATCACCCAAATTAAATTTAATCTGTTTACTTGAGTACTTTCTGTCTCTCCAGCTACAATGAAACCCCATGCAGGAAGGGCTTTTGTCTTCTCATCTGCCATTGTATTGCCAGCATCTAAAACTGTTCCTGGCACACACAAGACAACCAATAAACGCACGTTGAACAGGAAAACCTTTTTGTGTTAAAGTCTGCATCTTTGTAAACATTTTTAAAATTGGATTTCAGGTCCACAGAAATAGATTAATCATAATCCTTGGCTAATGGCATGCTCATCATTGATTCATGCTTGGTCCACTTTTATTATTTACTTACTTTAGCTATTTAATTACATTTTTAAAAAAATCATGTAATGAACACCTGAAAAAACAGAACCTAAAACAAAAGCTAGGTCCTTCATCCAACCGCAGGGCCCTGGCATCCATCCAACCCGCTGCCTCTCCCCATCGGAAGTAATCATCATTCAGAATCCCAGGTTCTTCACTTCCTCTCGTCTTACGTCCATTTCCCTGGAAGCAGAGACTGAGACAGGATTCTTGTTTAAGGTGATTTATTGAGGGAGTTCTCAGAAGGAGAGTTTGGGGAGCAGGGTCGGGCAGGGAAAAAAGCTAAGCAAGGACGTAGAATCAGCTGGAAACTGGACTCAGAGCTCTGGAACACACATTGCACCAAGTGTTGACCCCACCTTGAGGAAAAAGACTAGCTGTTTGTACCCCCAAGTCAGTCATCATTGGCTCACATTTGGGGAGGTGATATAGGAAAAGCAGGTGCATAGACTCCTGGGTGAGGCAGCGCCCTTTTGGCTAAGGGCAATTCTCCAGAGAGGGATGGAGCCTTGAGCTGTTGGCAGCCAACACTCATAGCAGCTAGGGATCAGTGCACTTAACCAGGAGAAGGGGGTCTGGGCTTGTCTGCTGTATCTTGCTTCCATTTTTATACAGTTTTATCAAAGTTTGTATGTCTTCCTTAAATGTGTGTGTGTATATATATATATATACACATATATAAATGTGTATATACACACACACATATGTATATATGTATTTTCAGGTTATCTGGAACTTTCTAGAAATGAAATCATACTAAATTTTGTCTTGACAGTTGTATAATATTACAATGTGTGAAAATATCATACTTTATTTACCCATTCTCCCACTGGTGGACTTATGAATTGTTTTGAGGTTTTTGCTCTTATGAACAGTATTGCTGTGAACATTCTCATATACGTGTGCCGTTGTATAGGTAGAAAAATTTCTTGGATTTATGCCTGAGGTGGAATAGCTGGATCATAAGGTGTGAACTTTAGAATATAATGCCAAATCATTTTCCAAAGCAGTTTTACTAATTCACACACCCACCAATAACGTATGAGATCCTATCACCCACCTCCTCTCCAGCTTTCTGATTTTTGTAAATTGAATGAGTATAAAATGGCATCTCACTGCACTCTTGATTTGGATGTCTGAGATCAGTAACCATCTCTTCATATGTTTATCAGATATACCTGTTTCCTCTTATGTGAAATGCTTGCTCATATCTTTCGTCCATTTTTCTGTGTGGTTATTTGTCCTTTACTTATTTATCTGTAGGAGTTCTTTACATCTCCTTTGTCTGTTGTATTATGAATATTGTGAATATCTTCTCCTAGGTTGTAACTTGTTTTCTCATTTCCTTAGGGAGTCTTAAACTGAGTTCTTAATATTGTTATAGTCACAGGTCTTCTTTTTATGGCTTTTTATGTCTCATTTAAGAAATCTTTCCCCTAAGGAATCTAAAGGACTATCTCAATCTTGGGTGGGGGTGGGGGAAGTCCACAAATAGAGCCAGGTTACAGGCGAGTCACAGAGGCAAGCACTGGCATGCCTACGGAGGCATTGTTTGGTCAAGGCAGCCCTGACTAGCCAGCACAAGTGACCAGCTGGCTGGCTGGCAGGTATGTTCTGGTTATAGAATTGGATATATCATGCTATTAGAGCTGTATACCATTAAAAATTCTAATCATAGACTGTAATTAACTTTCCTTGCTCTGATGCCCCTCTCACTAAACAACCTTCTGATTATAATTTGGCTTCCCATGTTCCTTGCCTACAGGGAGAAAATGTACTGTTAGGGCCGACGTGAGGATCCAATCCACTAAACAGTTACATGCCATGATGTAAATTAATAAATTCGTATTCTGATTTTATCATCTGCCTCATCTGAGCTCTGTAGGCGTGAGTCAGCATCCCTGAGTCTAATCAACACGGACACTGAGAATATCAAGCTGCTGGAAAACTAAGCTGAAAAACGAAGAACTAGACCCAGGACCAGAGCACAGTCACCAAGGTAACACTGCCCTGGAGACCCCTGGGCCTAACGGAGAAGACCTTTCTACATGTCATGCAAAACAGACGGGGATTAAAATTGACTTTTGACATTACAAAGAGCTGCATATTCAAAACCATGTCTTGGTTCCCTTCAGGTGAAGAATAGAGATGATCATGAGACTCATATTGAATATTTATTGACTTATGAGCACACACCAGATGCTGCACAAATCCTAGGCAGAAGGATAAGATTTACAGACATGTTTGAAAAAAGAGAAAAAGAAAGGCAGATGGTGCATGCTGAGGAGGAATGAAACAAGAGGAGCCTGACTGATGAATCCTTGGTCCACCTTGGTACTCATGGTCCAAGTTGCAAAATAAAAGAAGGTGACTTTAAAGACCAAAAAAAAAAAAAAAACCAACCCAGGAGAATGAAACACAGGGTACAGCAGAGCACAGACAGGAATGTGCCTGGGCAATGACATTATCCAGGCTGGAGGAGTGATTTAGGACCTGCAGGGCGAGGGCGAGATCTTTGAAGTAAGTTCAAAAGGCAAAGTGGAGGCGAGCCCATTAGGACAGATGGGGATAATTTAGCCATCCTGCTATTAGATCACCACGTCATCCAGGGTTTCTGGGTGAGCAGTACCTACAGCGACACAGATGTCCTCTGGGATCCCAGTTACACTGAACAATACCGAGAAGAACGTGATCACAACTGTCGTATCTGGGAATTTTTGGCCCAGTGATGGGAGGTGATCCTCTACTGTGCATTCAGACCCAAAACAAACAGGAACGGAAAAAAAGGGGATGACCTATACTGATGACTCTACAGGATTTAAAAAACATATTTAAGAAGGAATGAGATCAATTAAAGGAAATTCTGTGTTATCTTTGAGACCGATCTAAAAGATAAGCCTTGTCTCCCAGAGTGCCTCCCTCTGGACTCCACCAGAGCAAGGTCACTGGCTGGCTAGATTGGATGCAGCTAGAGAGCCATCTTAGGTGTCCTTTAGCTCTAAAAATGAGGTAGACACATGCTACCCAGTAAGGGTGATCCCAAATGTGGCCTGCCCAACCAGCTGTGCAAAAGGAAAGTATACAAAAGGCTTAGTGAAACAGCAGGACCAGAATGAAGCAGGACAGAAGCGCTTCTCTCAGGTGCACCACACGAATGCATGAACTTCAGGGAGGGTGGCTGGAGAGGGGCTGCCCTGTGTTGGCTATAAAGCCAGAGGGCTCTGACTTACATGGGAAGGAACGAGCTCCCTTAATATGGCCTCAGTGTGTGTGCACAGACGGGATAAATAAATGTAGACAAAGTGGGTTTCCACCCCTAGTAGAGGTGGTCCCGCACATGCTCCATGATGGTCTTCAGCCCCAGCCAAGTCTCCTCTGCAGTAGGGATGATCTGGTTGGCTGGCAGGAGGAAGCCATAGTGCCCAGTATCTCTCAACTCAAAAGTGAATGCATACTTGATGCCATTATCATACGCCCAGTCAGTACTGCTCCCGCTAGCTGGATCTGTAAGTCAGAAGAGAAAACACCTTTGAAGCCCAGTTCCTTTCAGGATTAGATGGGAAAGAGCCAGAGCTCTGCCTGCCTGTGGGTTCCTTAGGGATCCAGAATTCTTTCTGAAAGTCATCAGGCCTACAATACACAAACATTGGCCTGATCCATATGTCTCAGGCTCTCCTGCACCATGAGGGTCTTCACCGGTCTCAAATCAAGAGATTTTAAATCCTCATTCCCACCTTGTCACTAACTCACTGTTTAGACTCCTGCAAGTCACTCAAGACCAATCTTTACAGAGATAGAGTGTAGGCAGCCTCTGAGACATCCCAATGATCTTTGTCTCCTGGGATTCATGTCCTTGTGTGGTGCCCCCCTACAGGAATAGGGCTGACCTGACCTGTGTAATAGAAGACTGCAGAAATAAAGGTGTGTGACCTTCAAGGATAAGTCATAAAAGATACTGTGGCTTCTGCCTTGCTCTCTCTTGGATTACTTGCTCTGGGGAAAGACAGCTGTCATGACTTAAGGACACTCAAGTAGCCCTACAAAGAGGTCCACATGGTGAAGAACTGAGGCCTCCTGCCAATAAGCACTTGCCAAGCACCTGAGTGAGCCACCTTAAAAGCAGATCCCCCAGCCCAGTCCAGCCTTTAGATGACTGTAGCCCTGGAAGATATCCTGACTGCAACCTCATGAGAGACCCTGAGCCAGAGCCACCCAGCTAAGATGCTCCTAGATTCCTGACCCACAGAAACAGTGTAAGAAAATGAATGTTTCTTGTTTTAAGCTGCTAAATTTTAGGATAACATTTTACACAGCAAGAGATAACTGATACGCAGAGAGAAACAGTTTCAGCCTTTGGGACCGTGCTTTGCCAAAAGGCTGGGAAAAGGCAAGAAGCCTGTTTTCCTGCTTCTTCCAAGTCAAACTCTACTAGAGTAGAAATTGGCTTAAAGTGCAAAGTGTACATAATATTGAATAACAAAGTGATGTCAATAGCAGCTATCATTTATTGAATATCTACCCTGAGCCAGTCATTATACTAGAAACTTTACATTTATGATCTCAGTTAGTCTTTAAAAACCCAAGTAGGTATTATCGTTTTACAGATGAGGAAATCCAGGCTCAGAATGGGTCATTTATCTAAGGAACTATAAAATGGCAGAGCTAGAATTTAAACTTAGGTTCATCTAATGAGAAAGCCCATGCTTTCTTCAACCTACTTCCAGTCCATTTGGTATACGACATGTCTATTAAATGAAAATATGGGTCGTTTTGTTTTTCCATTGTTCCTGAAGGTTGTTTCTCATGACACCACTTGTGATTTTTCTAGATATGCTGCTTCCACTGAGATTACACACTCCCTGGGCATATGGAATAGTCTCTCCTATAGTCTCTGAAATCTTTGTGTGGTTCCCATAGCCTTTCTCCACCCTGAGAAAATGCTGACTGAAAAACAGACAACGCTACCAGAAGTTTCTCGAGGTTATTTATGTGGCCAGCTCAAGTATTTCAGAACATATTTAAAATTCAGGAAGGAGGCAAGAAGGCCTCTGCTGAGCAGTCAAAGTGATCAAGTTCAAGGACCTCACTTTATCTGGGTCCCTGCTCAAAAAGCCTATCTACTCTTATTTATTTATTTATTTTTCAAACACAAATGGGAACATACTGTTATGTTCTGCACCCTGTATTTTTCAATTAACATTTGAAGCCTATTGCCTATTAGCACATATAGATCCATCTCATTCATTTAAGTGCTGCAAACTGTTTCATTGTATGAATGTACCAAATGTGTTTTTATCCAGCACTCTCCTGGCGGACATTTAGGTGCTTACCAGTCTTTTGTGACTGTAAACAATACTGTCATGAACACTCTTCATACTCAGGAGCTATCCCTGAGCCAAACAAGCCCAAAGAACTTGTTTCAAGCCCTTAGTAGATCAGAATCAGTGAGGAGGAGGGGAAAGGCTGCTAGAGGCAGCCGGCCTGCAAGCTGTACTGACCCAAGGAAGGAGACATGAGAACTCTAAAAAGCAGACACAAGAAGTAAAGAAGCCAAACAGGCTGGGGCTGTTGAGCACAGGGATCAAAGAGTCCAATGTGGCACAGTAGACTTTCAGGGTATAACTACTGACATTCCGAAGGCCACTCAGTCATGAAGAAAGGAGCTTAAATCTCTTCTACATGCTCCATTTAAGAAGGCAGGAAAGTGAGAAATCCATTTTAGAATGATTGTCATCTAAAATGGTCATCTAAGAGAAGGCCCAGCACTTGAAGGGATAAACGTTAACTATGACGTAGCACATGTCATAACCCACAGAGTTAGAGTGTTATTATACAAAAATCCATTATATTTTTGGAAAGCAAGGAGGGCAGTGAAGCCTATTAAAAACACAGAAGATGGGCTCTTGAAAGAGGTAGGAAATTTTATGTCTCCTGGACAACCCTCCAGAGAGCCTTCCTCCGCTCCTGTTGGAGGAATCTGATGAGTATCCCTTGCTTTTGGCACTGCTTATGCTGGGGAGAAGAATGTGTTTTATGTGGGAAGACAAGGCCATCCTTTAAACTGGTGTTTGACCCAAAATCCAGGACCCTGGTGATGCACAAAGATCTTCTGCGAGGTCCTCCTCAGAGGGCTCCTACCAAGCCTCTTTAACTCTCCTTGGCCCCAGACTCAGTTCTGACTAATGAAGCAGAGGGTGGAGAAACTCTTCTGATGTGTTTGTTCTCTGAGGAGTTCCCATTTAACCACACTACTAATAATAAACCATGAATAATTAATGGATTCTTGCTGCAATTAGCAACACAAACAGCAACATCCTGCTAACTACTTTATGCAGCACATGGCATATGAAACACAGACAAGGGTACTGAGATCAGGGTACAAAGGAGGATGCAAGATGTGGGATGGAGACTCTTCCCAGAAGAGGAAGGCTGAAGGGAGCAGCTAGCTGAGGGCAAAGCAGGTGAGATGGGAAAGTCAGTTGCAGGGTGGAAGAGGAAGAAATATCAGAGGTTCGCAGGGGCTCTGAGGGTGGACCAACTGTTGGAAAACTATTTACAGAGGAGGCCCTAGAAGAGAAAAGAAGGGTACGAGATATGAAGAGGTCAGAACTGTGCTTCCCACGTTTGTATTGACATTTATTTCCCATCTGCACCGAGGGTCGTAGAGAATGATCATATTCTTCGGTATGATCTTTAAATTTAAAGATGAGACTCACAGAATAAGGGAACTAGAAAGATCTCAGCAGGAATAGAGTGAATTGCTTAGGTGAAACACTTCAGTGAGAAACCAAAACAAAAGTAGTTCCTCAAAATGAGGTTGAGGTTGTGGTAATGAGCCTCAAGATTATCTCCAGGTTTGGGGTTTTGGTTTGTTTTTGGTTTTTTTGGCTTGATGCTTACCGCTGTTGGGAGGATCCCCTAACCCAGCTCCTGGCCTTGCTCCAACACTTGTTCATTTCTGATAAGGACTCTCCTCCACCCCCACTACCACCACTTCAATCTACCAATCCAAAGGTGGATTTCCTTTGAAAACGGAATGACAGACTGGAGGAATTTTTGATAGACTATATCAAGAGCGTTAATGGAAGATAAGGATCACAGACTCCACCACACCAACAGGACTTAACTCATCATGGGCACATGATAGATAGCATGATAGTGGTGATGACGTTGATGAAGATGACTGCCTGAAACAACTACTATCACACAAAGCTTGACATAAACTCAGTCTATTACTAACAACAAAAACAATCAGACTACAGCATAGGAAGCCCAACATGCAGCTCTTCTCCTGCTCCGCTCCAAGTTCCCTCTCAAAGCACTCTCTAAATAACCAATAAACACAGTGAGTACTTACAGACAGTGGTGCAGATAGGACCCACTTGGTACTTAGTGCCCGACAGGGAGGCCAGAGCTTTGGCTGCACACCTTGCCACCTCGTCCTAGGAAGGGGAATCAGCGGAGTGAGAAAAAAACGGATGCTGCAGCCTGACCTTCCTCAGCTGTTCTGTACTGCAATGATTTGGAAGATTCTCCACCCCTCCTTCAATTTTCTCTTCCGGTCTCTTCTTCTTTCCCATCCAACCAGATCCAAGGCCTGACTATAATCTAAGAGAAATGTCATGGTTCCTCCAATTCCTTCCCCCACGACGTCCCTACTTCTTTACTTCCAGTCTGGGGAAGGGGGTAAAGAAAGAGGTGGAAGAAGATGGAGAAGCACTCTGAAAGTGTGTGTATTATATACTCAGATTGGAGGAGCTGTATTCAAGCTCTCCAAAGATCCGAGGGCTGCTCACCAACCCATCAGGACTCTGGTAAAGGCACCATCATCTTCACCTCTCCTGAAGAAAGGATATGTCATGTTCATAAACATGAGGGAAGGTCAAGTACATTCAAGAGAAAACCTTCTAAGAGTTGGGTGTTCCCAGAGTGGAGCTGGAGACAGGTCCACTATGTATGAATGTGCCCTGTGCAGACTGCCTGCTTGAGACCAGAATCTAGTCCACACCTAGCCATGAGCCCTGCATCTGCTGGGAGGTTTATGGGCTAGCTGTGGCCCTGGGCAGAGGGGCACATTCAGGCAGACCAGCACAGAGGGAGAGGCCTATAGCCCCCCTGTAGATGCCAGCCCTGCTCCAATCTGTCCACCCTCAGTGCCTGTTCACGTCCTGGGGTGAGTGACTGTATGTGACACAGAGCATCCCTAGGCTATGCCCTACACCCTACTTAACCTCTACCTTAACCAGAGTGAGGAGCACCTCCCCCTTGCCCACCACCATGGCACCCACAGTTGTTAGCAAGGAGTGGGTCTGCAGTACGTTTTGGTCCGAAAAACAAGTGAGAAGGAAAGGCAAGGGTCAGGTGAGGTTCTTGGAACTCACCATAAACAAAGAAATAAGGGGCACCACTTCTTCCTGTCCCCAGGAGGCCTGATGGCACTTCCCAAAGGGCAGGGAGAAAAGCCTGGGCCCTTAATGAAACAAGCCCAGGCTCCTGGACTTTCCCTACAAAGCTATAGAACAACCGCCATGCCAGCACCTGAGGGTAAAGCAGGCCCAGGGCTGGGTGGAAG
Organism: Equus przewalskii; assembly: GCF_037783145.1. Taxonomy (NCBI): domain Eukaryota; kingdom Metazoa; phylum Chordata; class Mammalia; order Perissodactyla; family Equidae; genus Equus; species Equus przewalskii. The sequence continues at coordinate 84,820,650 of NC_091834.1, read as the reverse complement.
ACAGCCCACACTCACCAGCTCCTCAGCATCTGGGGCCTTGTTGACTGTGTACCCATACGGATACATCAGCAGCTGTGAGTAGCTGTGCAGGTCGATGAAGCACTTGAAATTCCCGTGTTGTTGGATGAAATCTACCACAGATTTCACCTCCACTTCCGAATTGGCATGGGGTCCATGGTACACTTCAGAGCAAGGATTGTTACTGGTTCCCGCTCCTATAGGGGGCAGCCCAAGCAGAAACATTAACCCATAGGCCAAGAAAACAGAAATGCAGGACACTCGACCCTGAGGAGGGGCAGAAGGTACTGACAATGGGCAGGCCACTGCTAGATGTCCCCCAGAACCTGGTCCTCGGGTGTATATATTGCAGGGAGGGCGTGGAAGTGGGAGGTCAGGCTGTTGGCTCCGCCACAGCTGAGGAGGAAAACTGGTAGGACTCCTTTAAACAGACAGAGTTGACCTTCTATTGTATCACCAACTGTTGTCATAAATAATTAATACCATACTTGACAATGAGTTGTAATTAATAAGTATTCTAGATAATTACGATGAGTACCAATTAATAATGAAAATGACTCCATTTATTCTGGTGTCAACTCATGCTCTTGGTTCAGATCTTAATGGCCAAGCACTGCCAGAAATAATCTATTGTTGTGGCTAAAATCTCTTGATTATTTGACAGGTATTTAGAAATATTGCCTTCTGTATTACTTCACAATATAGCTCCCTGAGGTATCTGGTGTGTGTGTGAAACCACCCCAGTTGTGGAAATACCTGACTTAATTTTGATGCCCTCAGTTCCATGTTTGTATCAGCTCCTTTCCCACAGTCACATTATTTTTCCCCCAACGGTTTGTGGGGTAGTTCTATGCAAGTAAAAGAAGTACATCAAAAATGAAATGTCAGTACAGCTGTGGAATAATGACAGAGAACTATTCAGATTTGGATTGGCAAGGTGAGTTTAGACCCTAACTCTGCTTTTTCTCCCCAAAGCCCCCCAGTACATAGTTGTATATTTTAGTTGTGGGTCCTTCTAGTTGTGGCATGTGGGACGCTGCCTCAGCATGGCCTGATGAGCGGTGCCATGTCCACACCCAGGATTCAAACCAGCAAAACCCTGGGCTGCCAAAGCGGAGCACAGGAACTTAACCTCTCGGCCACAGGGCCAGCCCCAGATCCTAACACTTAACCATATGCTCTTGAGATTGTGTCTGAGCTTCAATTGTCTCATTTCAGTTAACAAAATTCACTCACTAGGCCAGAAGAATAAATAAGATAATACATGGGAAAGTACCCGGCACACGGCTGGCACTATCGTGGGGATGATTTCCATGTAGCTAGAACTCAGCTTTAAATAGCTGGAACTCAGAACCCAGTGCTCCTGCTTCTCATTCTCCTTCCGTGATATCAAAGGGCTGAGGTTCATATTCACACATCTCAGGGTAAACTGCTGGAGTTTGATCCTCACAACACGATCTCGTCTCGCAGGGTAACAGGACGGATAGCTCTCTTCTGAGTTGCCACCAGGGGCCCTTTCACCCACCCAGTCACTCGCCCCAGAGACACTGGAGTAGCCAGGGTGTAAAGAAAAGCTGTGGATTTGTATACCTGAGACTAGAATGGTTTTTAAAATATTAGTGATCTCTCAGGAAGACAGGACCTGCAGAGTCATTCTCTTCCAAAATTTAAAAAAAAAAAAATCTTTTAATGAGACACAGAGAGTGTAAAGGATTCAGCCAGGTCTTTCAGGGAATTAGCAATGGAGCCAGCCTGGAGAGCAGCTCCCTCACTGCCAGCTCTGAGCCCTACGGACCAGGTTACCCAGGGGTAGCAGGATTTGAAAACCATCTTCCCCAACCTACCTGCAAAACTAGAGTTCCAATTTCTATTTGGATCAGCACCAATGCAGGGGCTTCTAGAATTTAGGGATCGTGTCTTCCTCCAAAGTCGGTTCTGAAAAATCCACCAAGGAAGGAACAAGCATCCAGAGATGGGTCATGGCACAGGAGAAGCGAAGGTTTTCTTTGGGGGCCCAAAAGGGAGATGGGCACCACGGATGGGGCAAGCTGCTTGCGACTCTGCCTAGAGGATCATCGGGGCTCCAGTCCTCACTGACTGAGCAGCCTCCTCTCATCCCCCAGAGAGAGGAGGCTTAGCCCTTCTGGCTCTGAGAGAGGGACTCCTCAAAATGCCCAGATGAGAACTTTATAATGCAAGAACCAGACTGATGTCACCTGAACCCACTGAATAATTTTTGGCTCTGGTCTAAAGTGGGACAAACAAGCATTATGCGGCTGCATGTTCACTGATGTGATAGGAAGCGCACAGCAATGATTTTATTCTCGCCTAAAAGATTAACCTGAATCCAATCAAACCTCTAGATCTTACCACCAGTGAATAGGAAATACGAAGGATAAGGGAACAAATTAAATGGCACACAACCAAGAAGCCATCATCCAAATTCAGAATGTGAGACATTCTGTAGGACAATTACTTGGTTTCTCCAAGAAACGTATGACATTTTAAAAAGAGATGGGGGTAGGGGGAGCAAATGTTGTAGAATAAAAAAGCCTGCAGAGCAAGAACAACCAAGTGTAAGTGCAGAATTTAAGCGGATCCTGATTTCGACAAATTGACGCAAATGACGTTTTAAAGATAACTGGGGGTATTAGACAATACTAAAGAACTTCCATTAATTATTTAAAGGTGATAGCGGTGTATTGTTTTTTTCTTTAATTATCATCAGGTAGAGATGCATACTAAAGAAGTTTGGGATGAAATAATTTGATGTCTGGGATTTGCTTTAATATATGTCAGGAAAAAATGTGTGGGAGGAAAAGAAATAAAAAGAAGATTGGTAAAGTGTTGATAATTGTTCAAGATCCATGATCGGGAGTTCATTAGACTATTCTCTCTAAGAAAAAATATTCCCTGGTGATTCTCAGCTCAGAGAATGACTGGAAAATGAGACCCCAAGGAAACTTATGACATGCACATTTGGGGAAGTTTTCTCCAAGGTCATACAACTATTTAGTGGCCAAGCGAGGAATTCAACAAACAAGTCTTAACTCCAAGCCCCACCCACTTGGTATTACTCACTTTAGTTTGTGTGTACACATATCCATCAGGATTGGCCACAGGCAACAAGAAAATATCCATTTTCTCCAAGATGGAGGTGATGGCTGGATCCTTCCCGTAATCGGATACAATCTAAGCAGAGACAACGAGTTTATCAACTCTGCCATCGCAGGCCGAGTTGCTAGGTCTAAGCCCATGTCTCTTCCCCAGAGGCCCAGCTCCTAGAACAGCAGCCACCGTCTACAGCCTCCCTGCCAGCCTCATAGACACTGCTCTCTGCAACCTCTCAGAGCACTTCCAAACCTGGGGGAACATGGCTGCATGATGTCAGCAACTGCAATGAATCCTGGGCTGCCTGGTTTATTCATTCCTTCCAGGAGTGGAGCAGGGGAGGCAGACCCACACATCATAACAGTTATTAGGAATCTGAGCCCCCAAGCTAAGGGTGAAAAAGATGGATCCTCCACACACACCACCCCTCCTCTCCCAGGGCTGGCTTAAAGCAGACTTTCCAGAGGGACATGGAGACACCATGAGGTCCCTGAGGGCCTGGGGGGCTTGGAAGGGGCTGAAGGTAAACTCATCTGAGTTTTGCTGATGAGAAGGCTCTGCTCCCTCTCTGTGAGGCTGACTATGGGTCAGTGTTTCAGGGCCACCTCTGCAGCTCGTTAGTTTGCTCACTGCCATGAATGCACTTTGTCATTTAGCCACAGTGGCTTGACCGAGAGGCTCAGACCTTTTGCTTCTCTGATCTGAAAAGGACCCCAGCCTCCTATGTCCACACAGAGCACCTTCCCACCTCATCCCACGGCCTCATGGGACGCAGCAGGGGCACCTCAGGCCCACTAGAATTCTCAGTTAATACCAGGCGACATGACCTTCCTTGCGGTCCAGATCGCTGTAGCCTGTGAGATCCACTCCCGGGAATGGATGCCTGCATTCAGCCAAACGGCTGGCCGCCGCCTGCCTTCTGCAGTGCCGAACTGTGGAAGGAAAAAGAGGCCAGAATGTGACCCTACTGCCCATGTCTCTGCTCCCCTCGCGTCTCCCCAGCTCACCCCTATTCATTTAATCCATTTAAGATAATTCAGAGACCAAATGTTCCTGAGGGCACCATCTATTTATCTGGTTTATCCGTGACCAGGGAGCTTAATTGGTTGGCTGGCGGGGCCCAGCGGCAGCCTGGGCAGCTACAGCCGCTCCAAGGTTGGAAGTAAATGGGAAGGGGAAACAATTGCTATTGGGAATTATAATGCCAGCGTGATTAGAGATAATATTATGTCTCTTGAAAGACCTCAAATAGTATCCCAATAGAGAGACACAAGAGTGCACGAACCCAGTCTGTTCTAGTTGATGCAATAAATGAATCCAGTTTTAAAATGAGGAATGGGGCTCACTAGAGCCCTTTATAATTGGCATTAAACGAATTCTGGCTCCTGCCTTTTAGTGTGGGGCCTCCTTGGGTCAGAGCTTGGTGCTAAGAAGCCAGGGTCGCCATCAGATTGGCAAATAATCTAAATTTATGTAGATTATTCTAGAACAGCCAGCTCAGGGCAGTTTAACCGCTGGCAATTTAACCAGTGCTGTAAGTCTGGGCTCTGCAGGGCTTAGAGGAGGCTGAGGGCTTGACAAGTTCCTAGCACCATCAGTTGTTCCATGGCTCATATCTCCACATTCTTTTTTATTCATTCGGCTGGATTACTTATGTAATTTATGTCACTGCCGTGAATTCCCTACTGCCTTTGCCAATACAGACCTGAATCTGTTAGAAATATCTGGAAATTAGACTTTCTGCAGCCAAGGATTACAGGCTGGGCTTAAAATTACATCAGCCCTAAAATTAGCTTCTTAGATTGCTTTTCCAATAAGTACCCCTAGAAGCAGAATAGAATTCGTAGGCCTATCCCAGTTTGTCTTGCTTTTTACAGGAGGTGGGAATGAAGGCAAAAGACTGTGCCCCACTTAAGAGTTTTCTGGAATACTAACCACCTCCTCACCATCCTGCCTTTCAGTCAAAACTTGGAATGGAATGTGCTCCTTCTAACTCCCCCCATCTTAGGCAAAAGAGGGGGACTCTCCATCAGACCAAATTCAAACCCGGGAGGATGTCTCCCCACCTCACTCTCCTCGCTGAAGTCAAGGACGTCCTAAAAAGCTGCCTCCTTGAGAGGTGTGAGGGTGGGGTCCTGGACACGAGGAACCAGGAGTCTGAGTCCAGGCAGGCCCTTTGAAGAGCATGGGGCCTCACCTTCAGCACATACATGGACCGGTTTTCAAACGAATGCCCAATCTTCAGCCTGTGTGCCAAGTCAGGAAACTCTCCGGCAATGTTGTCCATCTCATGGTAAATCTGAAGAGTGAAAAAGCGAACCCAGGGGCATTTTTTAAATTTGTTCACCTCTGGATGGGTATCTGTGAACTTTATCTTGTTGATCTTAATGATTTCTTCCAGCTCCCTAACCTTGGGATTGACAATATTATCGGCATGGAATGCTTATGCTGGAGGAACTAAGAGTGTGTTTCTAAAAATTTCATGTTTTATTTGTCCACAAAACTAGAGTCCATTAAACTAAAGTAGTTTAATGCTCCAACAGTGTGGCCCTGTGCACCATATCCCATTCAACCACCATTCTTGAAAGCATTGCTCCCCAAACTTTTTTGATCACTTTCTCCATGAGTAGAAAAAAGAAAAAAAATTTAGCAGGCATCATGTATATATACACTATCACACAAATATATTATGTACATTATTAAACAAAATATAGAAATAAAAATGGTTACGTTAATGATAAATATTAAACATATGTAGAAATATAAACAGAAGTCGTAAGAGTGTCTTCCTCCATCCCAGGGGACCATCTTGCTTACACCCTGCACTGTAGGCGCCCCACTTGGGAGATGATTCCTCTAAAGGCTTTTAGAGAACAAGTGAAGAGCTGTAAAATCGTGGCTACAAAAGCTTCCATTTGCTTTCAGTTAAAAAAAAAAAAAAAGTTTGACTTAAATAGATTTCATCCATCTTAGTTCCTCAAACTTTATGAGGGTCAAAAGAAGGAAATAAATTTATATTTACACCTTAAAATTGAAAGGAGGAGCTTTACGGAGGAGGAAAATGTGAAATCAATATAGAATAAAATCAAGCTTAAAGGGTTTATCAGACTTGGAGTCAATACGGCCGATTGAGCAGAAGCAAGAAACCACCCCCAGATAAAATACAATGAAGATGATTCACAACCAAGTTTAAAAGCCAAAAAAGGGGAAATTGCAGGTGTCAGAAATAAAGAGGGAACTAGCTGGCAGAGTGGAGGGCAGAGGATAAAGCCCCAGGACCGGATACCGGCTGCCTGAGGTGCTGAGGATCTACAGCAAACCAGGAGTAGGAGTAGAGAGCACAAGACCCAGAGGAGGGCAAGAATCCGGAACCTGAGAGACGGGAATCAGCAATTCCAGCCACATAAAGGGGCCTGGAAACTCTACCCTCAGACCCTAGAAAGTGGAGCAAAAGCTGGAAGCCTGCCCTGAGCCATGAGGAAAAAGAGAGTCACCTAGGAAAAGTTCAAACACCAAGCTGTGTCCAGATGGGGGTGGGAGGGTCCAGATTCACACTGCTCATCAGGACAACACTCACCAGAGAAACTAACAGAAATAACAGCAACCACAACAACACACACAAAGGTCTGAAACTAGAAGTCCTAACAGAGACAAACAGGAAATTCCCACTAGAGACCTAAGAAGGCCTCAGTGGTTGTAGGATATGAGCTCTTAAAAGCCGTTTTTAGAAAGAACTGAATATGATCAAGCCAGGAAGGAACACTAATTCACAGCAAAGTCCACGCAGGGGACAAGAGATAGCTGTAAACCACATGACAGTGGCACCTAGAGCCAGAGAACAGAAGCGAGTCGATGAGGAAGTGAGGCTCCTACAGCACGCAGGTGAGGGGATGGAGTTTCCGTGGGGGCTTCGGTGACATTTGCAACTGGTTAGCTCAGCTACAGAGTGCCCCGTGTTAGTGAGGCTAACGTCATGGGTTTGATCCCTGTGGGGGCCCTGAGCTCTGCTTTCGTCCATGGCCCTGAACTGAAATCCTAACAATCCAGCTGTTTTGCAGATGTATTCATTGGTCACAAGAGGGATCAAGGGGCAGTGTGGTTGGAAGTGTACACAATAAAGCTACTGACAATCACGGGAGAGAAGTGGAAATAGCTGGTCAACCTTTGAAATAATCCCTCATCCAGAAGAAAAACAACTCAAAGTATATGCCTCGTGAAAAGCATGTCAGGAACACAATCTCTGGATCTAAAGAACAACATGTACTCAGGTATAGGAAAGAGAATACCAATTTAGATTTGGGGTGTGTGCCTGAGCTAGCAGAGAGTTTCCAGACTAATGAAGAAGACATTGTGGGACATATGAGAACTGCGTGGCACATGATGTTGTTCCATTCTATAGTTCCTCTTGATTCCTCAAGTTCCAATATCATATGAAATTATTCTGCTCCAAGTTTTTCATTTGCAGCGTTGGCTTACTTTGAAAGTCAGTCATCTGTATAATGTGGTTTCTAACTAAATACAGCACCAAAATGCATTATGGAAAAAATATACTTTATAAGTAGTCATGATAAATGAGTGGAAATACTTAGTTAACCTTGGAAATAACCACTGTTTACTTGCCTGGAATATGTAACATTTTAATCTGGGTGAATAAAATACAGGGATTATGGTGGGGTATAAGAAGGTTGAATTACAAGGACTGGAAATGATTGCAATTATTTCACGGTTTCCTTTAAGGGACTGCTTAAGAAAAGAAGGATCACGTGAGACAAAACGTTTAGTTTGCATTTCACTATGCTCTAGGGGCTGGTGGGAGTTAAACAACCCAAGAATTAGAAGTGTGCACACACATTTTACCCCTCAGTGAAGGGATATTGTGCCAAGGACTAACACCTCCTGGAAGTAAGGAAAGCGGTTACCAAACCCAGGAGGCCGACAACCTTGACCTTGACATGCTCTGAAACACTTACAGCTTCCAGGGAGTGGTATGCTCCATAGTTGAAGTTATTATTGCTCCGTTCTTGCCCTTCATTGTGTTGCATTTCTTCATCTTCCTTATCTAAAAGGGCCTAAAACAGACGTGACAACATTGTGAAGTGATCCACTGGAGATAGAGGGCATGCTATTTCCACCATATCTTGACACGGGCTGGCCAAGATGGCAGCACGATGGGCACACTTATCAAGCAGCACAAATGGCAAGGTGTAAAAGGGGGTAAGATTTCTTCCCCATATCTATAAAATCTTATTTCTTGGCACCCAGCATACATCACCCCATTCAAAACCTACTTACTCCCTGGAAAAAACATATGTGCTATTTGGTTATTCTATACTATGAATTCTCTAGACATCAGCCCGCATCTGGTATCCAGTGCCTCTGAAATACACAGCTTGGGAAACCATTCAGAAACAAAGAAATTCTTATAACCACTCATACTTTGAAGGTTCCTGGCAGATGTCTGTGACATGTGAGGATGATTAATAAGCTCACAGCTGCTCACGCCATCAGGAAACTCCCGGGCCAAATCACCAATTAGTCCATAACCCACCTCGGTAAAGGAGAGAACACGAGCCAGACACTGTCCTGCTGTTCAGATACAGGACGTGAGGCTGGTGTTTGGCTTGGGTGATGATGTTCCCTCTGCTGGGGGCTGTTGGTGACATTCTCCCGTTCTCAAAGGATGCTTTTTATGACTGGTCCCCAGCACCCTCCACCTCCCTGCCCAGTCCGTTCTTCCCTCCAGACTTCAAATAAGAAAAAGGAAAGAGACTTAATATTTGTGGGGCATCTATGACGTACCAAGCAGTTAGACATTTTACATACATTTAGTCATTTACCCTTCTCAATAAATCTTATGAAACAGGTACCACTATTACATTTTACCAATGAAGAAACAGAGGTTCAAGAGGTTAATAGCTTCTCCAAAGTCACAGAGCTAGTAGTTAGCAAAATCAGGATTTGGATCCAGATCTGTCTGGTTCCCTAATCTATGGATGCCCTTTCCGCTACAACATGTTCCTCTAACAGGTCACTGCTCTTCACTTCCATATACCTCAGTGTCTTCATCTGTAAAATGGAGAAGGATAAGACCAGAACTTGCAAATGTCTCAGGTCCCCTCTGGCTACTTGGTCCTATGCAAGACCAGTGAGGGGCCTTGGCCTACCCACCTGCAGATCTGCAATTGTCACTGAGTACTGTAAGGCCTGGGACTTCAGGAAGGATTTGACTGGCTGCAAACTGACAGATGGGACCAGGACATCCACGGGATGACTGAAGGCAGAGGGAGATTTCCAGACATCGAGCTGAAGAGAACAGAAATAAAACCAGGTTAAAGGACAGCTCAGGTAAAAGGCACAAAGAACTCATTCTTCAGAACCACTGCCAAAAGCCAGGGTGATCCCTAGGGGCTGGGATCTGCTCAAGGGCAAATTTTGCCCATTTAACAACTGTACCTGAAAAAAAAAAAAAAAACAATTGTATCTGGTGAGGCTGGCCCAGCAGGCAATACCTCGCAAAGTCCAAGAAGTATTAAGTCAATGGCAGACAGAAACACGGAGTCCAGGGCTGAGGCCTGCCATCTCCCAGGACAGTGCTGCTGTTATCCACAGCACTTCTCCCCCATCAACCCTCCCAATCATATAAAGGCATGTGGACTGATACATGGTTAGACACAGAAACTCTTCAGGAATAATAATGCTGGTGGTGTAAGAATCTTCTCCCACCAAAGTCAGAGCTACCCAAGGGGACAAAGAAGGACCAGGTACCTTAAAGTTGTCTGAATTCAACAGCTGACTTAATTTGCTGATCTCATCTCCACCTCTGACGTTAATCCTAAAAACCTGGTCCCTAGAGAAAAAAAATTCAAAGGATAATGGTGAGCTTTCAGCTGGCAAATAAACCCTCAGCCTACTATCCCAGACATAACTGGGCTGAACGAGAGGAAATGGTCTAGTCTTTGGTTATAATGTATAGCCATTAAAAATAAGGCTACATGGCAACTATGAAAAAGCGCTTATGGTATAACTTTAAGGGAAATATTAAGTGAAAGAGCAGGACACAAAATTGTATGTATGCCATGATTACAAGTATGGAAAAAGCAGATGCATTGGAAGAAAAACAGACAACGGAAATACAGCAAATGCTGACAATGCTTATGTTCGGGTCGTGGGATTATGGATGACTTACTTTTTTTTCCTCTTGTATCTGTTTTCTGTAATGTGGTCATATTACTTTATAATGAAAAACATATATATTTTGCAGAAAGGAATGTTCCTTAGTTACACGCAAAGCTAACTCATGACATAAAGGAGCACTTCTTCACTGTCAGGGGCTAGGACTAAAACTCTGGCCGAATATGCTGGAAAGAGTTGGAAAATAGAACAGACCTTCCATCCTTGGAGGGTTAGCTATTTTCCTCTTAGCAAAAAAGGGAGGGTCTGGGTGCCCTGTCAATCCTTTCCGGTTCCAGAACCCTGTACAAATGCAAACTGCAATCCAGACCAGGGTGCTGGGGCTGCACTTGGGATTCAGTCCTCCCAGGGGGCCCCGAGAGGGCCCAGAAGGGAGCCGGCCATCCTGAGCCCCCTTTGTTGTCTGTTCTGCATTTGTTTCATATACACCATTTAGTTGGAAGCGGCTGCGGCAGGGGTAGAGGCCCCCGAAGTCCTGTGTGTGGGTGGGAGAAGGCTGAGCCTGAAAAGCTGCCTTTGTGCTCTCAGCCGGCTCAGGGAGCCAGGGGAGCCATTAGGCCGTTGCTAGGTGACGGCCCAAATGAATCTGCACTCGAGGCTGTCACATGCGTCATCCCTTTGACACAATGAATGTGAGAAGAGCTGCTGGAGAGGGCTGTGGGCTGAAGGACCTGTTGACAGAGAAAATGGTTCTGTCACAGGGAGCTAAACGTGCAGCCTCACGTGGCAGATCAGCATCTCATCAGAAAACCGGCTCAATCCGGATGGACGCTCAGGGTTTAACTTTGTTCTGGGAGCTTCTGGAGGATCTGTGGAGGTCTAGCCTGGCCCCAAGGAGGCCAGGGTCACTGCAGAGTTGCTTCCATTGCAGGTGGCAGCTCTGAAGGAAATGCCAGTGACCAAGGCTCCCTTTCTCCCAACTCTTCCGTCTCCGCGGCGTTGGGGAAGGTGGGCTGCTAACTGCATCCCACGGGAGCTGCTGAGGCCGTAGTGGAGAAGCCGCCAACTGGGCAGGTCTCAGTCTGAATCCAACGGGCTTGCTAGGAGTTAGACGGCAGCCCTGGGAAGACGGACAGTCAAATCACCATTTCCCTGACCCTGGGCAGGGAGCCTCACAAAAAAGGGGCAGGTTAAAAACAGAAGAGAAATCCTTACTCCTGGCTGATGACCAGGGCCCATCTGCCAAACTCATGCTCTGTCACAACCCATCCTCAACACTCCAGAACAAGGGATGTCTTAAAAATGGGTGTTCTAGAAAGCACGGACATCTCTATTGGCAAAATTAGGTATTTGTAAAATACAGTACTGATTAGGGCAATCACAAAAAAGGAGGGGAGGGAGAAGGAACAGGAAGAGAAAAAAGCGGAACATAGGAATAAGGAGCTCTTAAGAGTCTGAAAATCATGTTACACATTCACCCAGAGCATGTGTTTTACTTTTCCCAAAGTGGTAACTTCACAACCAAACTTCCATACTCCTGGGCACAGTGCACAATAATGGAACACAGTGTATCTAACCGGCCCTGATGATGATTAAACCCACAGCCCACCTCATCACGCCTTAACAAGCCCAGCTACAGAGGTTAAAGACACATCTGTAGTGTGCAGAGAGACAGGGTGGAAGGGCTGGTAAAGAGCGGGGCCCTTCCCCATCTCTCTCTCCTACACCTTCTTGGCTCCAGCCTCACTGAAATCCTAAATTCACCATGTACTTTGCCCGTCTGTGCCTTTGCACATGCTGTTCCTTCTACCTGGACATCCAGCCCTTTTCCTTATCTGCCTGGCAATCTCCCACCCAGGCTTTAGGACCAACTCCCACCACCCACAAGGTTTTCCCTAACCAGAGGAGGCAAAGTTAGAAACAATCTTCAGATGGTGCTAAAAATTAGGGGTGAGGGGGCTGTCTAACATTATTGTCATGAACATAAGTCCATCAATACCTGGAAGCAGAGAGAACGTAAGTGGGTGCCAGGTGAAGGGCAGCCTTCTTCTTGCCCTTGTTGTCCTTGTTTCTACTTGGAAAATGCCTTCTGCAGGCCCTGAGAGTGTGAGTGGCTGAACACAACCTATCTCCACCATCCGGAAATCTGTTCAAAGGCTTTAAGCTCTTCCTGAAGATGGAAGATTGGCCTGGGAGGGGGGATATGGTGGGATTTGCAGGCTGCCATGTTAACCCTCCTACTCAGCACAGTTGTTCTTACAGCTCTTCCTAACTCTGGCCCTCTCCAATACCCAGGGCTGTCCAGCTGCTGTGAACGCAACGATTGTGATCCTCTCTCACTCACTCCCACGCTTGTCCCACGTTCTAGACAGTCAACAGTCACCTTGGTGCTGAGCTTCTATCCCTCCCACTTTGGCCATGTGGGCAGCCAGGTGGCCTGTTCTTTGTGCCTATCTCACCTGCCTTTCCACTCAGGCTTAGCAACTACCATGAGTACTGGGAGATGGTTTCACAGACTCTTAAATGCCTGCCAGCTACTGCTGAGGCTACAACCAGTTCTGCAACTACTTCCTGTCCTCTGCCTGCCCCACACCTCTAGGCATCCTGGCCACTGTCCCATCCTTAAGATGACTAAAGACCAGAGCAGAAGACACCAGCAGAGTGAGACAGGGGAAGTAGATGACTTGGGTGGGAGGAACGGAGACTGAGGTGGGGAGGGGAGGGACGATCATCACCTTCATCTCCATCAGCCCTGTATCGCCTCCAAGCCAACTTGTCTCCTAGCTTCCTGGCCATTTGAATGCTCAAAGGCCAGCTTCCCCTTACTCTACCTGTTCACCAAGATGGATGTTTGGGACGTGTCTATGTACCCCAGAAAGGAGTCCACCACCTTTGCTGGGTTCCCTACTACGGGGTAAGAACAAATTTGGTGATGAGGATGACACTACTGGTTAAAACCATCTGCAGTTAGCTCAGGCACACACCCCTTTCTGTGCCAGCCCCTGAGACAAGCACTCCAGGGTCCATCCCAGCTGTCTCAACCCAGGTGTCCACTGCGTTGTAAGAGAAGTCTGTACTCCGAGAAATAAAGATTTTTCAGCCATGTGAATAGCTGCAGTGGGAGCCTGACAGCTCCATGCGTCAGCCCACACGGCAGTGAGCATAGTTATTACACACCTACTGCTGAGCTGCCTGTGGCAACATCTCCTTCCCAGGCCACCTGCTACACTGAACCCCCCTGAGCTATTTGGCAGTAGAGACCAGGTGTGAACAGAAGCCATCACCATAAAAATTACTCAATCTCATATAAGTAATTACCTCAATAAACAACTCCAAAGTCCCTTTAGCCAGGTAGTATAAGAGAGAGTAAACTAACAGATATAGATAGATCAGGGAGATACAGGATTCTATCTGGAGATTAACTTGTGTTATAGCAAAAGGGATGGGTGTTGTAGCCAGAGTTCCAGCTCCCCTGCTTACCAGCTAAGTGGCCTTGAGCAACTTCTTTAACCTTTCCAAGGCTGAGTTTCTTCATGTTTAAATTGAGGAAAATAACACCCCTGCCTGGCAGAGTTGTTGTGTGCTCCAAAAGATAATGCACATGAAAGCGCTTTGCAAGTAGCAAAGTATTATGCAATAATGAGTTATTAGAATTCAACCTTCTAGCAGGGTACCATGGCATCCTTTCATCTCTCCCACCTCCCAAATGTCCTTTCCTTTGCAAACCTCAAAGCATTCAGTGTGGAGGGGGTTGAGCATGTGCGCACGCAAGCACGCGCGCGCGCACACGCACACACACACACACACACACACACACAGAGTTTACAGGTGTGTCCTTGCATGTCAATTTTCATAGCTGTAGCTAGGCAAGACCTATCAAATCTCCATGTCCTAGACGGTGACGAGAAAGCACCAGCTCAACTAAGCCTTCACCGTTAACAGAGAGGTGAAACCAGAAAGCCTAAGACTCAGGTTTTCCCTTAAGCATGGCAGAAATTAGAAAGAATTTCTGGTCATTCTTGGTAATTCACAATATAGGAATAAGAAAGTAGGCAGTGCCTGGAACTGACCCTACAAATAAGAACTAGGAAGAAAAAGTATTGGCAGGAGATTAGGGAGCTGGGGAGGGACTGTGGAGACCATTTAGTCCTGATTCCACAGGTAAAACTAGCCCAAGAAAGAAGTAACTGATCCAGGGGCCAGGCAGGTGGTGCAGCAGTTAAGTTCGCACGTTTCACTTCTCCGCAGCCTGGGGTTCACCGGTTCGGATCCCCGGTGCAGACATGGGACTGCTTGGCAAAAGCCATGCTGCGGTAGGGGTCCTACGTATAAAGTAGAGGAAGATGGGCATGGATGTTAGCTCAGGGCCAGGCTTCCTCAGCAAAAAGAGGAGGACTGGCAGTAGTTAGCTCAGGGCTAATCTTCCTTGAGGGGAAAAAAAAAAACAGAAGTAACTGGTCCAAGATGACATGGGCAGAGCTGGCACAGGAGCTGGGTATTCTTTCCCAGGGCCATATGGGTTGAGGTATAATCAGTCACTCATTTCCAGATTCATTTGGAGCCCATATCTCTGAACTAACCAAGTAAAAATAATAATAAGTCCAAAAGGAACTTACCCAAAAAACTTTTCTCGGCCACAGATGCTGGGCCCAATCAGGGCCCCAAAGAACAGTATCCACTTCATGTCCCAAGGGTCTCAGCCACAGAGCAGCTGAGTCAAGCTGTATTTATAAGGACTCTGAGGTAGACTCATGTCCTCAAAAATGCTAATGTGATTCCCAAGCACCCTTGCAACTCTGACGCTACGTCAGGCGTGCGCCTACCCATGCCTCTTCCATTCCTTTTGAGTGATAAAGGCCAAGCCTCTTGACTTACAAGATCAGAACTTGCTCCTCAGGCTGGAAAAGTCTGTGCCAAGGGTGCCACATTGCTCATCGCTTGGTATTTAAATAGTGTTTTTTGAGTAAATAGGAAAGTCCCAGGACAGGAGAAGCCAGATTAGAAACATGGGATGGAGTTAGCTGTAGATTAAAGAAAAGTGAAGACCATCAAAGGAACCACAAGCCAGCTCCAAGACCACACGCTTAACAAGCCTCATCAGAGAATTTCACCAGAGCAGGTCATCATGATGAAAGTTTGTGGCCTCTGTTTTGAATTTGACACCCAATTCCTATGATCCCACTAAGAAAGTAGACATATATGAGGTAAATGGTATAGGAAGATTGTGTTGGTCTGAATAAATTACCAGTTTTCCTTGGGGTCTGAGCTAAAGGGAAGGCTTAATGATATTATTAGTAATAATACTTTCTTATATTTGCTAGACTCTGAGTCTGGTATCTTTTCCACTAAGTCACAGCAGAGTAAATGGAAGACACTCATGACCTCCACAACTTCTTCAGGGACTTTGAGGCCTTGAGTCTGTCTTGGGAGCCCCATATCCACAAGCCTCCCGCATCCCGCTGTCCTATGGTCTACCTTCTTTCTGCACTTGCTCAAGGGGAGTGGATACAACCAAGAGGCATGGTTGGGTGTGTCAAAGAAAAATTATCCTGACACTTGTTAAAACCATAAGGAAGACTTTATTCAAAATTATTGCAATAGGGGTCATGCAACAGGAGAGAGTACATAATTGTGTTCAACTCTGACTACAGTAAAGACAGAAGAGTGAGGGGTCAGTAGATGGAAAATTGCTAAGAGGAGACATCAAGAGTAGGGGGACAGCCAGCCCATGGCACAGCAGTTAAGTTCGCACGTTCTGATTTGGCAGCCCAGGGTTCACCGGCTCACATCCCAGGTGTGGACCTAGTACTGCTTGTCAGGCCATGCTGTGGTAGGTGTCCCACATACAAAGTAGAAGAAAACGGGCACAGATGTGAGCTCAGGGCCAGTCTTCCTCAGCAAAAAGAGGAGGATTGGTGGCAGATGTTAGCTCAGGGCTAATCTTCCTCAAGAAAAAAAAAGAGTAGGGGGATTCTTGCTTAACTAGCCTAACAGGATTCTTGCTAAAGGCAGGCCAAAGATGTACACATAAAAAGTGGAGGATGAGGAACTTGATCAGATGTCAAGAATTGGGGGATGACTTAGCAGAATTCTCTGCTAAGACTGATTTAGGGCCAAAAGACAAGCCCTAGTCAAAAAGAAGACTCAGAGAGCCTGTCTAAGGTTTGGTCAAGGAAAGTCTTTGTCAGGAGTTGTGGAGCCAGTGGCCTCTATCAGAGCTCTTTCATCCTTCCAACACTGAAACTGAACTCCTGTGCCCACTCCGGTCCATCACAAAGGTTGGGCTCTACTTCACCAAAATAGATTTCAGCTCTGAAATTAGTAACAAGAGAAGCTGAGACTGGAATCTGCAAGCAATGTGAACTAAAGAATCAAATACCCAGAATTCTAGACAAGCTGGAATTCACTTCCCATCTTTTTCTCCCAGGGAAATCCATCAACAAAATCTAAGTCCTTCTTGGAAGTGAATGTCTAAAGAGAAATTATATGGAATCTGAGACCCAGACTGGATGGGGCAGCCAGCAGGAAGGCATGTCGCTGGTTTGGGTCCCCACCAATGTTTATAATGCAGCATACCAGAAATGGAAAAGCAGAAGCCAACAATGGAACCAAAGGATACAGCACCTAGCACAATGCTTGGCACAACGCAGTGGCTTAATTAGTATTTATTGAATAAACTATCTCAAAAGTCCACTTCCATCTCTTAAATGCTATTCTATTAAGGTGAAGGAGCTGACACATGCCACAACATGGATGAACCTTGAAAACATCATGCTAAGTAAAATAAGTCAGTCACAAAAGGACAAGTACTATTTGATTCCATTTGTACGTGGCACCTAGAACAGGCAAATGCATAGAGACAGAAAGCAGCATAGAGGCTACCAGGGGCTGGATTGAAGGAGTATGGGGAGTTATTGCTTAATGGGTACAGAGCTTCAGTTTGGGATGAAGAAAAAGTTCTGGAGATGGATGGTGGTGATGATTGCACAGCACTGTGAAAGTACTTAAAGCCACTGAATTATACACTTAAAAATAGTTAAAATGGGGGCCTGCCCTGTGGCCGAGTGGTTAAGTTTGCGCACTCTGCTTTGGCGGCCCAGGATTTCACCAGTTCAGATCCTAGGCAAGGACATGGCACTGCTCACCAGACCACGCTGAGGCAGCATCCCACACAGCGGAGCCAGAAGGATCTATGACTAGAAGACACACCTATGTATTGGGGGGCTTTGGAGAGAAGAAGGAAAAAAAGAAAAAAGAAGATTGGCAACAGATGTTAGCTCAGGTGCCCATCTTAAAAAAAAAAAAAGTTAAGGGGCCAGCCCAGTGGCCCAGCAGTTAAGTTTGCACGTTCCGCTTCGGCAGCCCGGGGTTTGCCAGTTCGGATCCCGGGTGCGGACATGGCACCGCTCAGAAGGCCATGCTGTGGTAGGCATCCCACATATAAAGTAGAGGAAGATGATCACGGATGTTAGCTCTGGGCCAGTCTTCCTCAGCAAAAAGAGGAGGATTGGCAGCAGATGTTAGCTCAGGGCTAATCTTCCTCCAAAAACATAAAATAAAATAAAAAATAAATAAAATTTTTAAAAAGTTAAAACGTTAAATTCTATGATATGTGTATTTTACTATAATTTTAAAAAATAAATTTTAAAGAATGTTGGGAGCATTTTGCTCAGGATGGATTTAAAAAACGATGAAGGGGTACACCTCAGTGGCTTGCCGTTTTTAGGGCAGCACAAATTGAAGACATAATGCTCCTAGATCAAAATTCGAAAAAGTAATAATCACAACCCAACTGTGCTTCAAACAAAATAGCTTTTAATGGTATTTCTTTCTCAGAGCCCTAACAGGGGTGGTCTCGCACATGCTCCAGGATTGTCTTCAAACCAAGCCAGGTTTCTTTGGCTGTGGGCAAGATCTGATCGGCAGGCAGGAGGAAGCCATAGCAACCCGTGTCTCTCAGTTCAAAGGCAAATGAGTATTTGATGCCAAAGTCACAGGCCCAGTCGATGCTTCCTCCACTGGCTTGGTCTGAAGGATAAAAGTGAAAAAAGTCTGGTTATGCTATTCCCACTGGCCCCTCACAGCTATAGGACCTCTAGATTAAGTTCCACCATTATCAAAGGTAAGTCAGGCCCATATCTGCATGGACCTTGAGAGCAGGGACAGCTTAGTAGGGCGTTGTGTGTATGAAAAAATACAGATTAATGTGAAAAGCAAAAGGTGTTATTCAAATGGACACTAAGCTTGCCTTCCTTTGGCATCCTTAGGAGCCTCTGGCTTCACTCATCCATTTGGAATCCTGCCTGATCTCCTAATTGCCATCTTCTACACCTTAGGGAGGCCACATCACTTCCTTCTTTAGACAAGGGCTAGACGTAGACGTTGTTTTCTCTAGTGGGAGAGGAAGGATTACAAACAGAGTAAAAGATTTGGTCCCTGCCCTCAGGGAACTTTCAGCTAAGTGTGGAGCAGGCTTTGTTCTGATGTCAAATAACATGCCCAGCACCTGTATGTGTTGGGTTAAACCAACAGAGTAATGTGCACCTGTATAACGTGTGGCCACTGACGTGACAGATGATGAAAGAAAGAAGCATTAGCCTACAAAGACTTGCAGGCAATCATGACTCAGAAGAGCTGAGCAATGGACCAGCTCTGAGGCCCCTCCCAGGGAGGTCAGGTAGTGGTCAGATGGGCAGAGATGGATGTCACCTAGTTCCTAAGAACGGAGTTGTGCAAAGGGGAAGACCAGGGAAGCCGTACCAGGGAGGAATCAGACTAGTGGTTAATACTGTGAGTTAACACCATGAACTCCTGTGACTTGTGTCTTTGCCTTCGCCCACAGCACTAGAGCAGTGCCCAGTAAATAACAAACACCAAACGGTTGCTGACTTAAACTGAATCTTCCCGAGTACCAAAATTACTAAGTTATACCTTTGGTATGGCTACGCAACACAGCCGATCCACTAAGAGGTCCATAGTAGACAGAATACTTCAGATTGAATCCTGGTTCTGCAGATCATTAGCTAGGTGACCTAAGGCAGGTCACTTACCTCTCTGAGTCCAAATGCTTCATCCACCTAATAGGGATAATAATACTACTTATTTCATAGAGTACTGAGAATTAAATAGGATAATATAATGTTTATGATTCCAATATTTGTTGAGTGCTTACTAAATGTATTAGGCTGTATGCTAAATTGGTTCATTTAATCCCCACCTGGGTCATGAGGTAGATACTAGTATTATTCCCATTTTACAGATGAGAAAACTGAGGTTCAGAGAGGTTAAGCGAAGGAACTGGGATAATGAATGTAGAACAGACATTCAAAATGTGTCAGTTGTGATTATACCTATCATTATCAACACATGATAGGATCCTATCAAAAAGCTGGACCACATTAAGGATCAGAGGCACCTGGAGGAGAGTAGTTCACTAGGAAACTAATGAGCAACATTTACAAGTGCCTTAGAGTTACTAACACTTTCATTCTACATTTTATCTTCTGAGCCTCTGGACAACCCAATTCACAGATGAAGAAACCAAGGGAGGATGAGTGACCTGCCCAAGGTTACTTGGTTCCAAAGTGGCAGAGCTGTAACTCAAACCCAGGCCTCTGTCCCCAAGGTCTGAGTTTTTCCCCCTACACCTCTCTGAGAACTCACGTAACAACTTCTCCTGGACCAACCACCTATTGTAGTGCAGCTCCTCATAGCCCTTTCCAGATGAGAAACTGCCCAGGAAATGTCTCACCCAGCACAGAAGTCCAGCCACCTCTCGGGTGGAGTGAAGCAGGTGTTCAGCCCACAGCTGCATACCAATCTCGGGCAGGAGACAAAAAGTACTTAATTGTGACTAGCTTTTAGAGGCAGTGCTTGTCCATGCTGGAATGAGGCCAGGATCAAGGATAACAGAGTCAGCTCCGGGCAGAGATGCAGCCAGAACTTGCTTTACCATTAATGGTCAGGTTCCAAAATATTAGACAGCAAACGCTATACTTGCCTGATATTAGCTTATTAGAAATATCTTCAATATCTGTGATCTTATCAAGAAAAGCATACTAAACCTTAGCCTTCCAAGGTCTACTATCCTTGTAAATACCTCAGATAAAGAGAGTGAAAAACTAGATTCCTCTAATAAAATGGTTGAGACCCCATGTAGGGGTCTCGGGAGCAAATGATGCCATTCTGTTGACAATCTGAACTCCAGCCTCCATGCAGAGGCTGCCAACCAAAGGACATAGGCATTCCTCAGCCTTAAGTGGCCATTATGGCCTTCCTCCCCATCACCACCACTCAGAGGGCCCTCTGCCCTGGACGTTCCCCCAACAAAGGGGGGGGGACGATCCTGTGAAACCATAAGCAGATCAGTCTTCCCTGAGACTAGCCTAAAAGATACGTAACAAAAGCTCCAAAGCTGTTGATTCCATTTTACTTAGTAATCTGGACTTGGGAACATCCACCAAAGAGATCATCTAAAAGAAAAAGGAGTTTGTACCAACATGTTCATAGCAGCACTATTTAGCAAAAAGCTGAACTAATCCAAAGGCCCAATAACTGGGATATAGCAATATAATGGAACAACAAACACCAAGAGTGGAAACACGTAAAACTACACATGAAATGATGTTAACTGAAAAAAGCTGGACACAAGAAAGAACAAAGACATTGATTATAACTAGGTAAATATATTTGTGTTCATTAACAAAATCATGAATGAACTTGAAACTGATAATAAAATATGATTATTGAATTCTTTTTTTCTATAAAGTTTTTAAAATGCATCGTAATAGGAAAAGAGAAAAGAAAAAAAATCCCATAATCTGGAAAAAAAGAAACTTTCGTGATCTGAAATATTACCAGATCAGAGTTTCTGGATTTCCATTGTGTTCTAGACATGGTGAGTAAACTATTACTCCTTTCCTCTCCAAAGAAAAACATGGCTGACATGTTTTTATCTGTGTGCACTCCCTCAGATTCCCGCCACCACCCTCCTACAGATGCACCCACATCAGTGCCTGCAGCATGTCTGCAGACTCACTCCTCTCGGCCAGGCCTAATCTGCCCACCTCTGCTTGTCCCCTTTTTGCCACTCTTCTCCCCTACTCTGGATCAGTACTGCCTTGCTCATTTCTTCTCTCTCCTGCACCTTCCACCTCTCCCTCTCTATTGTTCCTTTTCCTACAATCAGTAAATAAGTCCGTTATCTCAAAAACAAAACCCTCCCTTCCTCTCTCTCTTCCTTCTCATCCAGGCTCCTAGAAAGAGCAGTCCACTCACCCAACTTCCCCTCTCCTTCATTCCATATACTCCCCAGTTACTCTTACCGCTCTTCGGAACCTGCTCTGGTTAAGGTCACCAGTAAGCTAGCGATGAAAATCCAATGCTAAATGTCCTATTTGACCTCTTTGTGGCCTTCTTGTGATTGTCAACCACTGCCTCCTTTTCAACAATTGCTCCTTCCCTGGTTTCTGAAATGTAGGGTTCTCGGCCTCTCTGCCTAGGCCTGCTGTGTGTCCCTCCCTCACTGCTAACCCCTTCTGTTGTCTAACATCTTGCTCCCCTCCTCCACCAGGGCTCTTCCCACTCCAAATGCTCTTTTTGCTCTCCTGTTTCAACCACCCTCTCTGTGTCAACTACCCCTAATATCTCTCTCCACAGAACCCCAGGGCCATGTAGCCCAAAGCCTGTAGGACATCTCCACTTGAACACACACCAATTATCTCAACCTCACTATGTCCAGAACTGAACTGATTATTTTTCAGCCCCACCCCTCTTTCACCTTCCTGGATTGCTCCCTCAGTTAATGGTACCATTCAATGACCCTCAGGAAGAAACTCTTTACATCCAATAAATGACAAAAGGCTTTTGGTTTTACCTCTGAGATGCCTCGCTTCCATCCTCATTGGCACTGCTCTAGTTTGGGCCATCATCTCTCACCTGAACTCTTCCTTCTCTTCCTGTGGGATGTTCCTACTTCCAGTCCATCATCACTCCATCCTGCTAATGCATTTTATCTAAAATACCGTATGCCTCGATGTACTCACTGCTCTGCCGAACACTCTCCAGTGGCTTCCAGAATCCTTTGGGTTAAAATCCAAACTCCCTAACGTGGCACATAAAAACCTGAACTCCCCCACTCCCCTTCTTACCATTTTCATTCCAGTAGTCCAAAACCTCCTTGAAGTTCCCAGAGCCCATCATGTATTTTCATACTCCTAGGTCTTTGCATGTGCTGTTAACTAACCAGAATGCCCTATTTTCCCCTTCTCTAGCTTTCTGGTGGTCAGCCTTCAAAATCTCACCCTTCTCCTATATGAAGCTTTTCCTGACTCTGCCACTGTCAAATCCCCCCAACTTTCTAATACTTCTATACCATTGCACATATCATACCAGCATTCATTTGTCTTTCTCTTCTTCTTCCATATTAAACTGTGAGTTCTCTGTGGAATTCATTATGTCTCCAGTACTTGGCATAATGATCAGCACATAGTAGATGCTTAATAAAAGTGTGCTGGACAGAGTGGCTGCCTATAAGAGGCATTTGTTTCCAAAGGATCATCAGGCATGGAACACTAGGGATCCTGGGCAGTTTCTGGCTTTGTCCATAAAGTGAGGGGATACCTCTGAGGGACTCAGAATAGCATGAAGGTGCACCAGGATTTCCCACAGCACTGAAGTCATTTCTTCTTTTCATCCCTATCCACTGTGGGAGAGGGGAGTCTCAGAAAGTCTGACAGCAGACTACCCAGACTTATTCCTGACACTGTCAGTATTCCTGATCTGTCTTCCTCTTTGTCTCCCCCAAACTCTGCACGGAGAAGTGACTGCAAAAGAGTCTATCCACTGAGTCATCTGGGTCCTCTTAAAGAGTCGCATCCATTCTGTCCCCATGCACAGTCCATGGGATTACTCAGAGTGAGAGCCATCCTTAGCTAGGAAAGGGGAAATTAATAAAAGTGCCTGACTGAGGACCAGATCTTGATAAAGGCCATTCTCAGGCAAAGAAATTCCACATAATGAAAGTGACCATAAGGATCCGGACAAGCAGGGGGAGAGAACACAATACAAATCTTTAGGAAATTCTTTGCTCTAGATATCACATGGTAGGTATCTCATGGAGGATACTCAGCCTTACTGAGGGGATCTGGTTATGGCTGGGTTCCCTGCGTGAAGGTTCCATGCCTTTCACATCAGGGCACTTAAAGGCTTTGGCCCAAAGTCACATGGTGCCTGTCATCTTAGTGGGTCATTTGTAAAAACACATTGGACACTTACAGACAATTGAGCACATAGGTCCCACTTTATACGGTGCCTTTCAGGCTTCTCAAAGATGGGCAGCCTTTGGGACCACTTCATTCTAGAATGAGAGAACCAACGAAAGGTGGATGGATAACATTTGTCTCTTAGGAGAACAGGTGTAGAATGACACAGTCTGATTAACCGGACTCTCCGGTTAGTTGAGGCTTGAGCACAACACCCTTCTTGTTTTAACCATTTTCACTGAGAAGTAAGCACAAGTTCACTTCTGTTGGCTTTGAAAATACAACAGGAAGACCCTTACTGTTTATTTGACCATCCAGGTATTTGCAATAAATACACCAGGGTCATTATTTTGCCACCAGCTCTCCTTGTTCAGGGGTGTGGATGGAAATAAGGTAGGAGTAAGGGGCTAAAGAGAATGTGTACTGACCCCAGGATGTACCCGGGAAATTGATTTTTTTTTTTACTGGATCCCTACATTGGCTTATTTCCCTATGATTGTCTCTTTTTCCAAGAAGTAGAGCTCAGCAAAATATTTTCCATTATTTGAGGGTTCCAATTTTGACTGATTGAGGCTTTACTGTCCTTGCTAGGGATAAATGTAAGGTCTTGAACTTGGGTCCAGGAAAACAACTGTACAATTACCAGATGGGGGAAACCTGGCTCGCTGGAATCCTCAGAGAGCCTGGGGGTTTCAGTTGTCAATGAGCCCAACATGAGTCAACGGCACGGTGCGACTGCCAAAAAACTAATGTGACCCTCAACTGCATAAGCAGAAGTGCACAGTCTGGATGAGGGCAGTTATGGTCACGCTCTGCTCTGGGCTGGTTAACCCGCCAACACAAGTTTTACATTCATTCTGGGAGCTCCCCTTGAAGAACATGGACAAACCAAAGCATGTTCAGAAAAGAGCAACAACCAGAATGGTAAGGGAACTTGGGACCATATTACGAGTGCTTGAAGGAACTGGGGGCATTTAGTGGGGACAAGGAAAAACCTAGGAGAAGCAGGGTACTGGTCTTCAAGTAATTAATGGATTTTCCCTCTCAAAGGGAAATAAACTTGCTCTATGAAGTAAGACAATAAACCGGAACTGGTCGGTAAAAACCATAGGAGAAAGTTCTCACTCTCTATAAGGAAGAACTCAAACAAGTCAAATCTGCCCCAACATGGAATAGGCTCCCTTGGAGGCAAGAAGCTGTCCCATCATAGATTGGATGACTACCTGGCAGAGATCTGAGCACCAGAGTACATAACTGAAGGTTAGCTAGCTTTCTAAAAGTACCTGTTAGGTTCTTTCAACCCTGCCATTCTTTCTTCCCCAATTCGACCTTGAGAGGTAAGACTCACCAACAAAACCCTGGAAACTGCCTTACAGGGCTAAAATCCGACTGCTAAGGTGCAAGATACACCTGCATTGGAATAATCTATTCCATTTCTGCTAGGGGCTGCTGAAAACCATCTATTTGAAAGTAAACTGACTGAAAGGTCCCATCTCAAGGCTTATCTCTAACATATGGGTCTTAAAAACAAAGCCTAAAAGCCAAGTTGGAAATAAATGCACATTCCCTTCAGCTGGGATAGCTCTTGTTCAATTGTAAGCAGCCCCCTGAGATGTCACCGTCTGACTTAAGGCTGCCACCAGTTTGCTTAGTCCTAAAACAGGAAAGATGATGGAAGGTATCAAGTCAAGGAAGTGAGTGTTTTACACCCAACATCGTACACGAGTGCATCGTGACAGAAGCTCGTAGAGCTGAAGGCACCAGGAGGGTATCAGGTAAGGAGCTGGGAGACAGCATTGCTTAGCATAGAGCATCTGACTACAGAACCAAGAGCCTCAGGTCCAAATCCAGGTGGTTATTTCCTAAGCAACAGAAAGCAGAGCCAGGGAATTTATGGTTGAATCAAGGTCCTGCTCATGTAGATTAGGGCAATAATAATTTCATGAATTCTGTTTCCCAAGGAAACAATTTAGGAAAGTCCATAACCCGTCTTTCAAACATTTGCCTGAATCACAGTCTTTCCCGTGGATGGACGTACTATGTCTCATTCATCTTTGTAAACTGTCACTAGTACATAACATCTTAGTACCTAACTTTATGACTGAAACTTTCTTGTCCACACAATGGATGCTGTGGCTGAGCTGAAATGAAGTTTCAGAAACTCACCAGCTCATTAAAGTTATCTGGCCTGCTACATGTATACCCATAGGGGAACACCAGCAGCTGGGAATAGCTGTGGAGGGTAATGAAGGCCTTGAAGTTTCCATGCCTCTTGATGAGATCCACTATGGATTTCACTTCAACTTCAGAGTTGGCACTGGGTCCGTGGTATCCATCAGAGCAGGGGTCATTGCTGGCTCCAGGTCCTGATGGGAGGCAGAAGAACCCAAGAGAGAACAGGGAACACTAAGAAGACACTGTATGGGGGCGGTTGCAGTACATCACTAAGTTCCCCCTCTGGAAATCAGAGCAAGATTGTCACTGTGTTAGATGGAGTCATTATTTAAGGGCATAGTTGGAGAGCCCAACTGAAGTGATTCTGGTCACATCTCTCTTCTTTAAAAATATGGTTCCTCGGGGGACCAGTCTGGTGGCATAGTGGTTAAGTTCATGCACTCTGCTTCAGCAGCCCTGGGTTCACAGGTTCAGATCCCAGGTGTGGACCTACATACGGCTCATCAAGCCATGCTGCAGTGGCACCCCACATACAAAGTAGAGGAAGACTGGCACAGATGTTAGCTCAGTGGCTATCTTCTTCACCAAAAAAATAAATAGCTAAGTATGGTTCCTCTATATGGCAGAAAGAGCTATCAAATTAGATCATCTCCTCTCTGTGGGAGATATTGGAAGAAAAGCTAGATTTAATATTATAGATGGAATTCCTGCATTGGGTGGGAGTTGAGCAAGCTTATTTTCTGGGATCTCTTCCAATTCTTAGAGCCCAAGAGTAGAAGACTCTATGCATCTGTACTTCTAAGTCACAAAGCTACAAATGCAAGGAACCTCTGACACCCTTTCTGCAGTGAGAAAATCACAACTACGTTTGACAATAAGGACATCTTTGGCCTTTATTTTCATAGCAACTAGAATTACTCATGACCACTGAGTTGGTTCTTCAGTGGCCTGACCAGGGATGTGAATGCTGAAGGAACTCTGAGGGGACAGCTGGGACATTGGACCCTCCCCCCAGGGTCTCTAAATGATATATACAAAGTCTAAATACAACCTGTCACCTTATTTTAAGATTATTTAATAAGAACAATATTTCAGGAAAAAAACTGACATAGAATTGCTGGGCATTGTTCAATATTTTGGATCTGATACTTTAATTTTTTTTCCCTACACTGAAAAAAAAAATTATTGTAAAAGCGATGAATGAAGTTGCCACTCATCCATATCTTATCACAATTCCCAAGTGTGTCCTTTCTTGACTCAATAACTCTCATTAATTCATTTGTCTTACAAATATTTAGTGATTACCTTCTACGTTCCAGATACTGTGCGGGGTGTTAGGAATACTACAGTGAAAAAGACAGCTTCTAACCTCACTGTTATCACACCTAATGAGGAAAAAACCAAACAAATTCCAATTCTGTGATTAGAGAAACATACGAGGTTTTAACTGGTGCCTGAAAGTATTAAGGAGCCCCCCCAACCAGCCTGCTACTGACTCTGAAAAATTAGAGCTCTAAGTCAACAAAGCCAGAGTAGCAAGCTAATATTTTCTCTTTGACTCTATTTTGAAAATCAGTTTCTTAATCCTATTTGTACTTCTTTTTAGTTTTCTTTCTCGAAGCATCCATAGATGATGTAATGCTTCTTCTCTGAATAGATCCTAACCCCCTCTAGTGGTTAGTTCAGGGCTTCCTGAGGCCTCCCTCCATTGCAGGCAATCTTGCTCTGGAAGCTCAGAAGCCGAGCTGGGTTACAGCCTGTGGGAAAACCAAGATGTGAGACAAAATATATTAAATGCTGTTCAGAGCTCTGTGACAGCACTGCGCGCCTGTGAAGGGAATTTAGTTAAGTGTTTTTCAAATGGGTTTTTAAATGGCTTCAATCCTGAATGGGCTTAGCAGGCTGACAGCACCGCAGCAGAGCCATGCAAAATAGCTAGTTGGCCAGACAACATCTGAGCATCTCAGGGGCAAGTGTCCGCAGTCACCTCCAAAATGTGCGTCCCGGTTCCGGTTCAGATCGACACCAACACAGTCTCTGTCAGGTATCTTGGACAGGGTCTTCTACCACATACGATTCTTTAAAATTCAAATAAGAGAGAACACAGAAAAAAGAAAGATGGTTATTCAGGCTGATGAGAGGGTCCCTTTAGAATTCTGTTAATTTCCCTTGCTCTCTCCCAGGAAGGCCCCTTCGGAATTGCACTAATTTCCCTTGCCTGCAGAGGTGTCGAAGAGTCCTTATGTGGGGTTCTGTTTGGAGCTTTATGGTTGTCTCACCGGGGCCAGAGGTAGATATTCAACCCTCTCCTCATATGAATACCTGCCAAACTGTGTTCCTTAGAACACCAGTTCTGTTAAACGTTGACAACAAAAAAAACAAAAACAACAATAAAAAACAAAAACAAAAAAACAAAAAGTGGGGAGAGAGCAACGGTTCTGTGATAGAAAATTTGGGGAAAATATAGGGCTAAATTGGCTAATTTACTTCAGAACTTCTAAGAGTTTTTTAACGCTTTAATGTTTTTTTATGAACCTCCAAGAAATGAATGCAGTGATTTGTATTCCTTTTTATTGTATGGTTTGATATTTCCCAAACTTGATCACAGAACCCTTTATTCATAGGGTACCTCACAAGATGAGTACTAGTATTTGTACGAGTTCCTTTTGAACACACGTTGAAAAACACTATCATAGTCAGCTGTCTCCAAAAATAAACTTGATGCTCTGATTCATTTTGAATCTACATGGGTCACAGTTGCCACAATAGTGTTTCGTGGTGAAATTTTAAAGAAAAAACCCGACATCGCTCCTTTTAGTAATATGACAGAGGATTTCTTCTACAGGTTGTAAGTAAAATGCTAGATGCAATGTACTGCCTACCTAAATCCTACCGCAATCTAATTGCCAGCAGGTAACATCCACCTCCTCTTTTCTATCAATCCTACCACATAAACACGGAGATAATTGGAACAAATCTCCTAGGTAACTGATGGCGAACATTGAGCTCTAATAGCCCAGCCTAACAGCGGAAATGGGCTCTGACCGAGGCAATAGATACAGACATCTTGTGTTGGAACAAGAAGTGATTATAAACTCCACTATATGCCTCAATTCAGGGCCGCTACTGAGAGATTAGGCATTCTGTATAGGGTGAATCAAGAACAGAAAGATCTATTTTATTTTGTTTTTGAAGTTCCCACACATCTTCTTAGATTCTTGTTGAAGGAAAGAAAAAGTCCAGGCTTACTTTGGTTTGAGAGAACACATATCCATCAGGGTTTGCGACGGGCAGCAGGAAGATATCCACTGAGTCCAAAATGGAAGTAAGAGATGGATCATTTCCATAATCAGAGGCAATCTGAGCAGAGACAACAACATATATGTCAAGTTCACAGTCCCCTTTCACTGGGGAACAGGGGATAGAATCTTAAGGCAATATGTTTTTTCTAAACATGAACCAGGTATCCCTGGGGGTCAGTGAGAGTCTCCGAGGACTGCTGTCCCATCTCCCGCAGTGTTAATGGGTTGAAGATGCCAGGGTCTATACCTTATTTCCAGTCAGAATAATTTACTTATATCTTTTTAAAAAACAGATATCACTTATCCCTTCCCTCTAAAAAGGAGAAATCTTTTTATTAATTCTGGTCAGGCATTCTGCAATGGTGGGCAATGGCATATGTGGCTTAGAGGCATCTATGAACCAAAGAAATTTTTTCAGTTTTCCTTAATCACCACACAGGCTAGCTCTCCAAAAGTAGTCATGACCAACATCCGATTACTTAAATACTCAGAGACTTTTCTAAAGATACAGAGGACCAGTTAAACTCCATTTGGGAAATTAAATTTCTACTTGTGATCAATTGCAGTAGAGTTGAAGTTTCTGGTGGATTAAAATTTATTCATTTCCTGTGCTCAGCCATCCTAAGGCATTATTATTCAACTGTTAAATATCCATTTCATAATACCCTAAAGGTAACCGCATTTTAATTGAACGGAAAAATGTATCAGTTGGTATGCACGTGGCTGCATATGCTTGAATGATCTGATGTGGATTGATTTCCTTTGCTCATGAATTAACATTCTGATTTATAGCGTGTCATTTTTGAATTACTTAAGAAATACCACACTAGGTCACACCCAGCCCAGTGTCCTGACTTTAATTCCAACAAACATGTGGAAGAGAGGTATTGCTTCACCCCGATTTGAAAATCAGATTTGGAAAATTTTCAGAACAACCCAAAACCCTTAACTAATTCCACTTTGGATCTGTAGGTTAAAGTAAGCTCTTCTAGCACCTGTTTATATTTTCCATCTGAGCCTCCTTCAAGATTTTACAGATTCTTATAGATTTCTAGCCCTCAGAGTTCCAGGCTCCAAAGCAATTTTTCTCTAGTCTGTTCTTATGTTGAAATCTGTCTCCCAGGGTCCAAACTTGCCACCCGCTCAATTTCTTCTAGCTCACTGTGTCTTTTAACAGAGCACACAGTGGCTGGCCTGGGGGAGAGTGCCAGGATGCTGGGTGGGGCAATACCAGAAAAAGGTTGAATGGGTCCGTTTCCTGCCTGTGTGCCAAGAGAAGGTCTCGGGCTGACAGTGTCAGTCGTTAGGACCACGTGGACTGTTCTTAGGTGTGACCTGACCCCAGAAAGACAAAATAATTGAGGAATTTTAGCCAAAATGACCTGATTTGCTGTCCACAATGCAGTAGCTTGAGTAATCCACTCTCGACCATGGATTCCGGCATTTATCCAGAAGGCCCGCTTGTGTCCTCCGGTGCTGAACTGCAAAACAAGCATGGAAATGGGATTGGCTCCACTGCTGCGGGACCCTCCTCCCCTCTCTTTAGTGGGGGAGTCTTATCTGTCCCTTTTTCTGTACTTGATGTGATTGAGAGAGAAGGAGGAGGTATAGACAGTGATGCCGTTGATTAACTCGTCTCATTTAATGTGACTTTTTTCGTCCCTTCTTTTAATGTAAGCTTAAATGCAGGCTACCAAGAGGGATATAGACTTTTTCTCCTTTGAAGTTGGTAAAAACTTGTTGTGGATAATGTAAAAAAGTGAAAATAAGTTTATCATATGCTGTAAATTTCTAAAAACAGGTTACAGAATAGTATGATGCCATTTTAATTTTTTAAAATGGCTAGTCGGGGGGCCAGCCCAGTGGCGCATCGGTTAAGTGAGCACGTTCCACTTCAGCAGCCTGGGGTTCGAGGTTTGGATCCCGGGTGGAGACATGGCACCACTTGGCACGCCATGCTATGGCAGGCGTCCCACATATAAACTAGAGGAAGATGGGCACAGATGTTAGCTGAGGGCCAGTCTTCCTCAGCAAAAAGAGGAGGATTGGCGGCAGATGTTAGCTCAGGGCTAATCTTCCTCAAATAAATAAATAAAAAGGCTAGTCCGTGTGTATGTGTATATATATGTACATACACACAAACATACGAAAAAAAGGTAGAGGGGGAGGAAGAGAGAAAAGAAGAGAGAAAGAAATAGATATACAACAAATTGTGGAATTAGAATTACAGAGATGTTTTTCCTTTTTCTTTCTTTTTCAGTTTCTTTTTCCAATTTTGTGCAATGATTGTCTTATTTTTGCAATAAAAAATGCTTGTGATAACATTTTGAGTCCTTCATAAAAAAGGATGAGGCTCTGGAAGTGCTCTCCAGAGTTTAAATTTTATGATCTGGGGCCAGCCCCCTGGCCAAGTGATTAACTTAGTGTGCTCCGCTTCGGTGGCCCAGGTTTGGATGGTTCAGATTCTGGGTGCAGACCTACGCACAGCTCATCAAGCCATGCTGTGGCAGTGTCCCACATAGAAGAGCCAGAATGACCTACAACTAGGATATACAACTGTGTACTAAAGCTTTGGGGAGGAAAGGGGAAAGAAAAAATAAAAGGAAGATTGGCAACAGATGTTAGCTGAGGGCCAAACTTTCTCATCAAAAAAAAAAAAAAAAAGCATACCTAAAAAAAAAATTATGATCTAAGTGACTCAGTTTTATTTGGAACACTGGCTTTGCCAATTGGATCAGTAAATGGGGAGGAAAAGATTATTTTTGCACCATCAACTTCTATCTCTGTGCAGCATTCTAAACATAGCAGATAAGGTAAATGAGAAATGCAACTCCTTGCTCAAAACTACATTTCACAGGATTTTGAAAGTTTTAGTTGAAAACGTTTCATGCCTTTTCCTCCAAAAAGCTCAAATGTAAAAAGCAGGGATCTTTCAAAAACACATAACATTCTCAACCACAGAACCACCCTAGAGGAGGGAAGGCCAGGAAAATCCAAGGGGGAGGAGAATCTGGGGTTTCCTGACCCAGTTGTAGGAGAAACAGGGAAGAGGAAATTTTTTTAAAAAACAAAAAAAGAAAGACAAGGTAGTAAATATTAGCAAATGTACCCTAGTGTCATAAAGCAGGCAAACCACTCCTCTCAGGCCTGCTTTGGGAAAAACGCTCTGGAGAAATCCATCTGTCCCAGTGAGTCTGCTGGTTCTCAGCCATAACGTTTCCAAATTTAGCAGGGAGTTGTGACATTATCACTCCTTCTTTTTTTTTTTTCTTAAACTCTTTCTAGGAAATCTGAGGAAATAATTTTCACTCTTTTTTTTTTCAGAGCAAGGTGAAAAAGCTTGAAATTATCAGCACTACGACTGTTAGACATTACCGGTTGAAATAAAACCCTAACCTTTTTCAGCGAGCACCTAAAAACTGCCTGCCTTTCTGGGCATTTGCCTTTGCGGTTTAATTTAGTTGCCCGGCTTCCTCCTTCACACTGCGGGAACTCTTCTTTTTTTAAGTGAAGCTCAGGCAAGTACTTGGAGCTTTTATTATTATTATTATTATTATTCTCTTGTTTAAAAAAAAAGAGGAAGAAAAAGAGAACTTCTACCTTGATTAATTACAGAACACCTTCCCCATCGCCCCCCAACTCTGGGGTCGGCACCACCTCCCCCTTCCTCTGTTCCCATTGGCGCGTTCGCATCTGGTTCCCTGAGAGCGAATCTATCAAGATGAGAGTATTAATTCACTTCTGCAGACCTGCGTCAGATTGCGCAGGAAAGAGAAAAAGAACAAGAAAGGGGCGGGGGGGCTGTGGGGAGGTGGATGGTGAAAACCAGCAAAGACCGGTTAGGAAGGGGGAAAAAAGGACTCGCTCTTCACGCAGAGCCGGGACTGACGGCCCGCCTGGGAGGCGCGGGATTCTAGAAGCATCGGGAGGAAAAACAACAGCTGCACCTGTGTATCTTGAGCACGCTCAGGGGCCGCTTTTCGAAAGAATAGCCAATATTCACTTTGCTCAGTAGACCAGGGTGCTCAGCAACGAGGTTATCCAATTCTTCGGAAATCTGAAATGTTTACAAAGAATAAATAGACATCTGCAAATGAATAATCTGATGCATCCATTAGTGACTTTCTTTCTCCTCCATTTCCATTCCCTCAGGACAAAGTGGAGAGGCCCGTGTGGCAGATGCTGCACGACTGGGGACGTTTGAATGAAAGCTGAGAGACGATGAGTCACTGGGCATCTGCAGGGGCTGGAAAAGGGGAAGCCATTTTGCGTCAGTGCAGCCTGCTCTTTCCAGTTTTGTGCTTAAAACAAAATGGCACTTCTCTGGCTTGCTTGTGGCTTCCCTCACTGCTGCTCTAAGGTGGAACTTCCCCAGCTAGAAAGCTGCTCGCCCTCACTAGCAAAGGAATACAAGGGGTAGTGACACCAAAAAAAAAAAAAAAAAGTGGATTTAGAGGCAGACACTACAAAACGCAGCAGGGCTAGTTCAGGCCGGGGGCTGCCTCAGATGCACTTCCATCGGCAGCTACTCCGGTTCTTTTTTGCAAGGCTGATCGAAATTCTGTGCAGCTGGGGCACCCAAGCTGTGTCCATTGCTGGGATTGAGGCATGTCTGGGCGTGTCTTGGAGAGTGAACGGCATGAAACAGCCTCTCCAGCCGTTGCCGACGTTTGCTCTCCCTAGGACGCAGACACCAATTTGTGAGGTCCAGCAAAGGAGAGAGCGCGCATCTTATTTTCTTTGCTCCCTTTTCTCCCTCATCCTCTATACTGGTCTACAGTCCCTTATCTGAAACCCTTAGGGGCCATACATATTTAAAATTAAGGGTTTTTTGTGTGTGTAATTTTAGAAAGGCAGGAAGCATTTATTGTATATTACACATGTGGCATTGCTCCATATTCGAATACATTAATAATTCTGGCAGTGAGACAAATGAGTAGCAACTTGGTTCAGATTTTTGCCCCTAAATGAGTTTAGGTCAGGTCAGGTTTTGCCACCAAATAAATTGGGGGGTGGGGGAGGGATCGTTTTCAGAGTTCTTTGCATTTTAGGATTGCTGATAAGGGGAATGAGTTCCTACCAGATACCTCTTTTCTGGCCTTTTCCTTCTCTTCCACCTCTCACCTTAACACCCCAAACCCCAAATCCTCTCCGGTCCAGCCTCCACCCCCGAATCAGTTAGTGCAGATGGACCCCTGTGGGCCCCAAGAAAAGCTCTCTGTCAGGAAGACGCAAATGCAGCACTGCCCAGGTGCCCAGATGGCAGCGTGCGACCCAGCTGGAGGAAGGGGGCATTCTTCACACCAACAGAACCCAGGAAAGAGAGCAAAGACTTCACTACCATGAGGTCTGAGAGCACTCGGCAGGTTGGGAGACCCCACCCTTGGCTAGAAGTCAGAGGTGTCAAGGTGTCCCCTGGTTTCATTATCAGTGGCTTCCATGAAGCACGGCTCACAAATGGCTCTGTGGGCAGCACAGGTCAGAAATCAGCAAGGGGGCCTTGAGCAGAGATCATGAGTGTGGCAGGCTGCTTGTGTGCTCACTTAAGACACACCTGGACACTTCCAAATAACATGATGGCTGCTGGGATGAGCAGGTGGGAGGTCCTGCCTCGAGGCAGTGACACTGATACTGGCTGTGAAATCCTGGCGAAACTTGGAGAAGTTAGGAAATAATATGAGAATAATTTCCATTAAATCACCAAGTAGAAGTATAGGCCTTGTCATCAGAGGAGAGAATGGCCCATTTCTCTAATGTTCATTTTGAAACACCTACCTCTTTGAAGGTATGATAAGCCTCAAAGTTGAAGTTACCATTCCGTTCTCTTGTCTTAAGATTAAATAACATTTCTTCATTCTCTTTGACCAAGAGAGCCTCAGATAAAACCAGTTATATCTATGATTAGTTTACAATGCATTTGAATCTACAATTGTGAAGGAAATGATAGGTCCCCAGTCCCCAGTGGTCCTCTTCCAGTCCCATAGGCTTTGGGGTCATCCCTTTCCCTAATTCTGGCAGCACTGTGAAAGGGGATGGGACATTAACGGGACTTCCGGCCAGGCAGATGCTGCAAAAAGAGCATGACAGTCAGTCCTCTGATTGTCTTATGGCTCATCCTTTCTTTCTGGGAGCCCAGGGCCTGAGGTAACTGCTAATAAAAAACTAAATAATAACATCTTACTTTTACCTACTTTGACTAACACCCTTCGGTTTGTACTTTATATTTCATGCCAGAGACTCTCTTTTTGCCATTTCCCTTAAATTTTTTATTACCGTATCCCACTTGTGCCAAATGCAAAAGGGAGAGGGACAGCGCCTCCCTACCCTCTCTGCAGAGATGGCAGGAAGATCCTAGTGACGCCCACAGGTCCCTTCCCTGGTAGAGGGTCCCCAAAGGTAAAAGAGGATGGACCTTCAGTTCATGTTGACCAGCAAGCCTCTGGAAGGACGGGTCTGTGGGAAAATTACCTGAACATCTTCAATCGTGACAGAATAAGGCGTTTCTTGGGACTCCAAGAAACTTTCGACTGCCTGGATGCTGGAAAAGGGAACTGGGACATGGGCTATCTCCCCTGGGATGGTGGGTGACTTCCAGAAGTCAAGCTGAAAGGGATAAAAGGTCAAAGCAATGAGTGGGTCATTCAAGGGAAACAGACAGCTCAGCGCAGACAGATTTCCAGAAATCAATTCATATCTATTGTACCTCAAGCCCATCAGACTGGAACCATTGTGGAGTCCCTATGATATTGCAAGAAGAGTTTTTAAATATCCGAGCATTGGTATGTCTTATTTGTTTTCCCTCCCTATGGTTAGATATTAAAACTGGCAGAAGGTAAAGATTATTTTAAATTATGGCAGTTTGTTTTTAACAGTTGGCATTCAAGTGATCCAATTCATTTCATAACAAACTATTAATATTATAAATTATTTTAGGAGGAAAATAACGCATTAAAGGTGTTCAGTGATTTCTCAAAGTAACTTTCACATTCAATCTCTCTTTTCATTCTTACAATAAACCTGTGAGATAGAAGAATGGTATATTTATCCTTATTATACTAAATGGGAAAATGAGACACAGGGAAGGTAGGTGACTGGCCCAATGTCACATCGTTGGTACTAGAGCACAAGTTTTCTGCATTCCAGCTCCATGAATTAGCATTCCACACTATGTCAGGGAGATGAGATACAGTCCAAAATAAGAGATCTCAATCATTGTGTGTAACAGTGGAGAAGTCACTCTGGGAGACAGAAACCCTCCCTGGGACAGATCCCTGAAGATGTTCTTCAGCCTCCAGTTCTGTCAGATTTTTTATTTGTTCTTCATTCCTTGGTATCATCTCAAGAATTTGGTGTCTAGAGAATATTAACCACATACGTGACCTTAAAAGCAAAACCTGGACAGTGTTTCCTGTTGCTTCCTGCTCGTTAGTCTTTGCATGTAAGAGGTTAATGCAGCAGTCAATAATCTCTTTGACAATGGAGAAACTAATAAATAATATACTGACCCACATCCCCAGACAGAGCAGTTGATAGAATGGCTTTACTTCCCCCAAGGCAGTGTTATCTCCATAATTAAGAGGTGTACCTGCTCCTAGCAGGAAGCTTGACATTAGAGTTACCTTTTCTTTAGTTAATAATTATCAAATAACATCTGCTGCTCATAAAGCATTGGCTTTTAAAACTTGTCTGTTCCTGTTTTTCAGAAATAAGTAAAAAAAAAAAAGGAATAATTAGTTTGGTGCTTGTAAGTACTTGTAAGAGAAATCGAATCCACATCTGGGTAGACCTAGGATGTCTTTCTATGGTTGTTAACTGAAATATATCAGAGTTCCATCTCCAAACCCCATTCATAGGGCCCAAACCTGGCATACGGCTAGGGAATTGAGGCCCAGAAAAATCATGGTGTGCCTTTCTCTCTCCACACACACACACACACACACACACTGAGAAATAAAGGGTATCGAGGGGCCGGCCCGGTCGCACAGTGGTTAAGGGCGCACATTCCTCTTCGGCAGCCCGGGGTTCGCTGGTTTGGATCCCAGGTACGGACATGGCACCATTGGCAAGCCATGCTGTGGAAGGCATCCCACATACAAAGTAGAGGAAGATGGGCATGAATGTTAGGTCAGGGCGAGTCTTCCTCAGAAAAAAGAGGAGGATTGGCAGCAGTTAGCTCAGGGCTAATCCTCCTCAAAAAAAAAAAAAAAAAGGGTATCAAGGACACCTGGGCAGGAAAGAGAAGTCACAAAACAAGCAAACACATATCCTTAGAAAAAAGTTGGGTAGTACGCCTGGGTTCTTATAGCCTTTCCTTGGTGACAGAGGATCCTGCTCTATCCCTTTTCTCCAGGTAGGCTGACTTCCCAAGTCCCTGTCCTGCCCGTGTGTGCAGTGAGGAAGGGATTGGTATAAAGACCCAAACCCGGGTCTTCTGAAACCAGCTGTGCAATTTCCAGTGATCTCTAGTGGAAAACATAAGTGAAAGTATGCGAGATCTTCAAGGCTCTCCTGCTTCCACCTGCCACAGAAGATCTGAAAAATCTTCCATTTGAGTCTCATGCCTTTTGGTTAATGCATGAACTCCCAGGAGTCCTCCTTTAAAACGGGAAGCCGTGGATAAGAATAATATGTGACACTAATATTTCCTAGTGTGTGTTCTTGGGAATAGTAGCCCTTTGAGTTGCTTAGCAAAAAGTAAAGAAGGAAAGAAAGACGAGAGGAGTTTGATGGTCAAAAAATTGGGTAGGTGCAGCCATCTTGATCCCCTCTTGTAGATTTACAGTGCACGCTAATTTAGTAAAAGCACCTAGAAATCCTATAGTTGTTTAGCCCTCTGATTCCCAAAATTTTTGAACTACAGTAAATAAATTTGACCACCCATTTTTTGGGGGACAAATTTCTTTGACCACTTTGTAGTTCCCTGGAACACTGTTCAAGAAATGCTGCCTAATGCCCTTCATAGAATCTTGGAACCAAACTGCTTTGGAGCAACGATGAATCCTACAAAACCGTGAGAGTTAAAGTTGGGCTGAAATCTGCAGCCCTGGTCCACCCACTTCATGAGGCTCCACTGCATGGCACTAGATCTAAAGATGGGGAGGACAAGAGCTGACAGGGAGGATGGAGCCCAGAAAGGTAGGGCGGAGGTGGTGGGAGGGTAACTGAGACGCTTCCTGAGATGGACTGAGACAAATAGCCACACAGCTTTATTTTCACTGATGTCTACCATCCCTACATTCTGATCGTCGGAAGGGAAGATGGCTAAAGACAGAGAGAAATAGAGTATATGTGTTCAGTTTTCATTTTTTCCTTCGTGGCATTCATCTCTCTTTTTGATCACTTCTTCCTATGATTCCCACTATCCCCTCTCCAAATCTAAGAGAACTTCTCTGAAAATGCTGAACAGTTACATCCCTTACCCTGCAACGGTCCGGTGAGAGACTCTGTAAATCAGATAAGCAAAATTCAAACAGGAACCAGAACACGGAACTTACCCCACAAATGTCTGTCGACAGTAGGTATACCCAAAAAGGGCACCAAAAAACAGGATCAACCTCATGGTCAAGGGTCTTCCCAGAGTCCAGAATTCAGTGTCACTCCCGAACTTTATTTGTGGGAACCACGGCTGAGGCTGATCCATTTAAGAACTCAAGTGAGGGGCTGGCCCCGTGGCCGAGTGGTTAAGTTCTCGCGCTCCGCTGCAGGCGGCCCAGTGTTTCGTTGGTTCGAGTCCTGGGCGCGGACATGGCACTGCTCATCAGACCACGCTGAGGCGGCATCCCACATGCCACAACTAGAAGGACCCACAACGAAATATACAACTATGTACCGAGGGGCTTTGGGGAGAAAAAGGAGAAAAATAAAATCTTAAAAAAAAATAAAAAAAAAAAGAACTCAAGTGAATTCCCACATGGAAAATTCCTACCTGCATGTCACATTCTTCAGGTTGTAGACACCCACCTGTGTGATATCACCAGCCCGTACATTTTCCATTCCTACAATGAGATAACAAACTTTGATGGAAAGAAAACAAAATTGCTAGCGCATACCAAGGGCAAATCATGTATTTATGATTTGGAACATAAAGTGCCACTAACTCTGATCAGTGATAGAAGCCAAATTAATAGACCTAGAGGTTAAAGTCCTTTCTGGGTCTCTGACGAAAAAAAGGACACAGCATTTATAGTAATTACTCAGGCATCCTGTCTATCACATTCCATTAGTTTGCCCATTTGTTTATTTTTATAATGTTTACCCTGAAATACTGCAATCACTTCATCCACATCTGCTGAATCTCCCTGTAGATATGGCCCATTCCAGTCCTCACTCTATATTAAACAAAACAGAAGGCCTTTTAATAGTCAATTTTGG
The DNA here is from genome assembly GCF_037783145.1 of Equus przewalskii. Lineage (NCBI taxonomy): Eukaryota > Metazoa > Chordata > Mammalia > Perissodactyla > Equidae > Equus > Equus przewalskii. The sequence goes on along the minus strand of NC_091834.1, from coordinate 84,781,280 downwards.
ACTGTTTCTGAAGTGATCCATCTGCATTTATATCAAATTGATGTCCCTGTTTCTGTGCTTTTTCCCAAAATGAAAATGTCTTTCTGATTATGACAATGAAATTACTTGTTATAGAAAGTTCAGATAAAAAGGAAGTGTTCTATTTAATCAGCATTAATTCCTCCACCCAAAGAAAACTATTTGGTGTGTATCTTTCCAAACTTCTATATTTTAGAGCTTTTTCTTAAACAAAGATTAGACCATATCCTATATTCTGTTTTTTCAACAAAGATTTTCCTAAACAAAGGTGATCTTTCCTTGTCTGTCAACATAGATCTACATTAATCTTTGTTCTTCATTGCATAAAAAGAAAATACACTGGGACTGGCCCCGTGGCAGAGTGGTTAAGTTTGCATGCTCCACTCCAGTGGCCCAGGGTTTCGCTGGTTCAGATCCTGGGTGCGGACATGGCGCCACTCAACAGGCCACAGTGAGGCGGCGTCCCATATGCCACAACTAGAAGGACCCACAACTGAAATACACAACTATGTACTGAGGGGACTTGGGGAGAAAAAGTAGGGAAAAAAAAAAGAAGATTGGCAACAGTTGTTAGCTCAGGTGCCAATCTTTAAAAAAAAGAAAAAGAAAACACACCTACCTATTTTCAGGAATCATACTTTATTGCATTTTAGTCATTCACACACATTATTTTCAGCCTAGCAAGAATCAACCACAAACAGACACAAGGAAATTTTCATCTGTCCCCTGTGTGTCAAATTCTTCATCTGTGCACGCTTTAAATCCCTGGGTTAGAATTCTCAAGTACCTACTTGAAGGGGAAAGGTGTGTGTACGTACATATATATGGGTGTGTGTAGATCTATGTTGACAGACAAGGAAAGATCACGTTTGTTTAAAAAAACCTTTGTTTAGAAAATATATATGGTGTTTAAGAAACTCCCAGATTAACTTGGTTTTTCATTCTCTTGGGCATCAGGGAGAAGACAGAAACCAAGGGCCAGAGGCCATAATTCATCCTCACATCCTCAGCACCTATCGAGTAAATGGCCATCATATAAATTGAAATGAATGTTCTTGGATGATCAGTCAAAGCTTCTTGGAAAAGATGGGGCCTGAGCTGAGTCTCAGAACACATAGGAATGCTGAGGAGGGCCTGCATTTCTGGTGGTTGGGAAACATGAGAAAGGTAGAGAACTGGGAAAATGCATGGTTGGATTGGGGAGGAAAGGGGCCCCACTCGGGCGGACTGGACCCTGGACGTAGTAGGAAAGATAAAATATGAGAAGGTGGGGCAAGATGGTAGAGGCCCTCACAGTCCAAGCAGAGGAGTTTTTGCTGGTGAAAGGGAGCCATGGAGAGCCCTGGAAGTTCCTGAGCTGGTGAGTGGTTGATGAAGGCAGCATTGAGAATGAGGAATCTTGCAGGATGGGCGGCAGGGCAGAGAGACTCTAAGCAGGGAGCCAAGTAAGGAGCTTCCTGAAGAAAGCCAGGTTTAAAATGATGCGTCTGGACTAGGTGGTGGGAGAGGGAATGCATGAGATGGGCTCACAGAGCTATTTCAGTGGAATAATCATGAGTCCGTAGTGATGATGGTGCCTGAGATGGTGTAGAAGGAGGAGCCGGAGAAAGGGTACTTTCCAGTGGGTGTTAAAGGAGGGCAGACAGCCACCCCCATGGCAGCATCCCAACGTTTCCTCACTCAATTGTCACACTGTGTGAAGATCCACTGTGAGAATTTGTTTCATGTCCCATACAGTATGCTTTCAAAAAGGAATTTTTGCTGAGAAATACTACCCAGTGAACTGAATTCACTCTCAGTGTTAGGGACATGATGGCTCTTTTTTTCTTCCTGAAGAGGACAGTGAGGATGAGCCTAGAGATGAAACAGGGATCCAAGAGAAGCTTGGACCCCTCACTCCTAAGCCTAGGGCAGTCCAAAGAATAGGGAGGACTTGAGGATGATGCCTGAGATGAAGGAAAAGAACATTCTCTGGAGTGGATGAAAATAATTTTAAAAAATAGATAGAAGAAGTTGAAGGAGGAGAAAGCACAAGCCTTAGTAGGAGGTTGCAAAGAGAACTCCAGAAAGCACTGTTGTTTCTCCGTCACCGACAATACAGTAGTACCCCCTCGACTTTGGGGGGTATTTTCCAAGAGCCTCAGTGGATGCCTGAAACCACAGATAGTACCAAACCCTATATATACTATGTTTTTTCTTATACGTATATACCCATGATAAAGTTTAGTTTATAAATTAGGCACAGTAAGAGATTAACAGCAACAAGAAATAATAGGCCACTTATAACAATATACTGTAATAAAAGTTATGGTAGATCCTAGCCATCTTTTTGTATTAAGTCAAAAACTTTTACCTTTTCACATGAAGGAAGCACTTTATGGCTTCTCTTTGGCATGTCCGAATTGCCAGCATCACTGCTCTTGCACTTTGGGCCGTTATTAAGTAAAATAAGAGTTACTTGAACACAAGCACTGCGATACCACCGCAGTTGACTGGATAACCAAGATGGCTACTAGGTGACTAACAGGTGGGTAGCGTATACAGTGTGGATACACTGGATAAAGGGATGATTCATGTCCTGGGCAGGACGAAGCACAGGGGTGCAGAGATTTCATCAAGCTACTCAGAACGGCGGCACACAACTTAAACCTTATGAATTATTTCTGGGATTTTCGATTTAATATTTTTGGACCTCCATTGACCACAGGTAACCAAAACCATGGGAAGCAAAACCGTGGATAAAGGGGGACAACGGTATAAACAGATCCTCATTAGAATGGAGCTTCGTCCTTCTCCCACCTCATCGTTCTGGATAAATCTGGTTTTTTTAGATAGCAGTGTTGGGTATACACGACATACAATAAACTGCATATATTTAAAAGATGCTGGGCCAGCCTGGTGGTGCAGTGGTTAAGTTTGCACATAATGCTCTGGTGGCCTGAGGTTCACCGGTTCAGATCCCGGGTGTGGACCTACACACCACGTGTCAAGCCATGCCGTGGCAAGCATCCCACATAAAATAGAGGAAGATGGGCACGGATGTTCGCTCAGGGTCAGTCTTCCTCAGCAGAAAAGAGGAGGATTGGTGGCAGATGCTAGCTCAGGGCTAATCTTCCTAAAAAGAAAATATGCCATTTGATAAATTTTGACATACACCCAAGAAACCATCACAACAGTCAACATCGTGAACATATCCATCATCTCCAATAAAACTTGTTTTTGAGAATCATGGAGGAAATCCCAGCCGGAAAGAGATCATTGAAGCCCCCCTGCTTTGCAGATGAGGAAATGAGGCCTCGAGGGGAGAAGGGACTCCCACAAAGCTCCAGGACTGATGAGGGGTGGAGCAGAGACAAAGAGCTCCATCCTCAGATCCTGGCCACTGCCCTGACACTCTGGACTGTCCAGTTATCCAAGGTAATTCTACTCAGCTCTAGGAAAAGACCGTTTCAAACCAAACACTTCTATAGCAACCTATCCCTCAGGAAGCTGTAATTCAGAAGAGAAAGATGATAGCTCTCTTTAGAAAAGTGCTCAAATGGCAAGTTACTTCCTATTAAGGATGATGTTAGGCACACGTCTCACTTTTGCCCTTTAACCCAAGAAAGTGAGTAGTCTAATCACAGGGAAGGAAGCCACTGAAGGGAACCGTAGGAGACACGACTTCAAATTAAACAGTTCAGCAGAGTTACCAGGCTCCAAAGCACTTCAGAATCAAACTCAAAACGCCTTTGAGTGTAGAATTATTATTATTCATAGTAAAACGAGTTCTGCAGCTGTTAGTGAACCATTAATGATATATTTCAGAATATTATGGATTCAATAGACTTCTGTGCTCTCATTGGAAAATATATACAGTCGTAGCATCTGTGAAAAAAAAGTGCTCCAAATTTCAATCCACCAAACTTTAAACCAAATTTCCCATGACAGGAAGGTGAAGATTGTATCAGAGTTGCTTGGTTCTCTGCCATACATGAACAAGGCAACTTCAAAATCTTATGGGGTTGCTTTGTTTTGACGGATATACCATGGTCATGTAAGACGTTAACATTAGGACAAGCTGGGTGACAGGTATGCAGAACTCTCCATGCTATCTTGGCAACTATTCTGTAAATCAAAATGACTTCAAAAACTACTCCAAAATAAAAAGTTTATTAAAAAATAAAACCTTCTGGGAAGCCACATGCAAAAACAATAAAAAGGCAAATGATGTACAGTGGAAAATATTTGCAGCTTACAAAGGGTTAATATCCTTACGATGTACACAGCACTCACAAATCCCTACAAGGAAATATCTTGTAGAAAATGGACAATAACAAAAATAGACAGCTCAAACAAACACACAAAATATGGCCAAATAAAAAATGTTCAACATCTCTATCAAAGAAATGTTATTTTTGAAAATGAGATGCCACTCTTTTCACCAATCAGGTTAGTAAAGTTGTTGGGTTTCTTGGTTGTGGTGGATGTTTGTGTATTTGTTTGTGTGCTTAATATTACCCAGAATTGGTGAAGGTTTGGGAATATGGGCACTCATGGAAGAATATACACTGTTACAGCCTTCCAAGGTAGGGAATTGGCAAAACTTACAGATATGGACCTCCACACCTACCATTCTACTTTGAGGAATTTATTCTGAGGAGATCATCGTGGATACACACAAAAATTTACCCAGTACTTGTATTGTTTAAAATGGTGAAAAATTAGAAAAATTCTAGTGTCTTCTAATTGGCAGTTGGTTAAACCAAGCAGAGCAAATCCACACCAACCAAAGATGAGATGACTGTTAAAAGCGATGCTGTATAAGAATGCTAAGAATATTTCAAAACATAGGAAGATGTTTACAGAATGTTAAGTTTAAAAAAAAAAAAAAGACAGCTTACCAAACAGAACGTGCATTCAAAATAATGATTATTTAGGAAGGAAACACACCAAAAATTTAACCAGTGATTTGGCTACACAAATTGCCAAAACTTCTGTGTGGTTATGAGTACCTTTAATTTTCTTCATTTTGCTTATAATTTAAATAGAAAGAAAGAAAGAAGAGACCAAATCTCCCTCTGAGATGGGAGGGGAAACCACAGATTCTGGCATCTTTCCGTATACCTTGGTCCCAACCTGGCTTGGCATCCCTCTTGATACTGTGCTTTCTGGCCTGGCTTTCTTTTTGGTCTGTGAGTTCCTGATTTGGGTTCACCCTAATACTCCATTTTCCCACCTACCCATCCTTTGGGGCTCCCCAGAGCTCACCACCCTGGCAGCCCTCTGCTGCCCCCTCCTGCCACCAGCAGACAACCACTGTGTCAATCCAGGGGGACCCAGTTTACACTGAACCCCCGCCTTCTCTTCCCAAAGATAGCCTTCGCAATTGCTTGAGTCTAAAAGTCCATTGCACAAACCCTTTTTATATTAAGTCAACTGGGAAGAACAAACAGACTCTGTAGATCGTTTGCTGTTTGCAACACCAAGCTCAAAAGACCTCTAAGTACAATAACTGGCCACCCAACACCATATTGTGAGGATCTATCTTCTCATCCTTCTCTTCCTGGATCAGTTTCCCATTCATGATCCCTCCAGTTCAGGATCCGTGCATGAATTCCTCATTTGTGGAAACCTACTACATGACAGACACTGTTAAGTTGTAGGGCTCCAAAGATGAATAAGACAGATTTTATCTGCCAAGAGCTCAATGTCTAGACCAGTACTGTCCAATAGAACTTTCTGTGATGATGGAAATGTTCTATATCTGCACTGTCCAACATAGGAGCCACCAACCACATGTGGCTGTTAACCATTTGAAATGTGGCTAGTGTGACTGGGGAACTGAATTTTTTATTTATTTTTTATTTTTATTTTTATTTTTTAAGATTTTATTTTTCTCCCCAAAGCCCCCTGGTACATAGTTGTATATTTTTAGTTGCAGGTCCTTCTAGTCGTGGCATGTGGGACGCCGCCTCACCGTGGCCTGATGAGTGGTGCCATCTCTTCGCCCAGGATCCTAACCGGCGAAACCCTGGGCCACCAGAGTGGAGCGCGCAAACTTATCCACTTGGCCACAGGGTCGGCCCCTGAATTTTTTATTTTATTTATTTAATTTTAACTTAAATTTAAAAACTGAAGCAGTATAAAATATTTTTCTTTTGAACAAATTTTATTGTTTTTGTAGGACATTTTAACTGTTGAAAATTTAACAGCCAAATTGAGATGTACAGTAAGTGTAAAATACACACCAGATTTCAAAGACTTTGAATGACAATTAGAATGTAAAATATCTCATTAATAATTTTTATATTTATGACATGTCAAAATGGTAGTATTTTGGATATATTGGGTTAATAAAATATATTATTAAAATTAATTACACCTATTTCCTTTTACCTTTTTTCTAGATAGTTACTGGAAAATTTTAAATTACCTATGTGTTTTGCATTAAATTTCTATTGGATAGCACTGGTCTAGGAAAAAAAGAAGTGATGTCTAAACAAACAATTTCCTACTAAAGTACCTTATAGGTTCCTGGAAATGTATACAAGTTTGATGCATAACAGTTAAACTATAGGAGCCAGCCCCATGGCATAGTGGTTAAGTTTGATGTGCTCTGCTTTGGCAGCCTGGGTTCACAGGTTTGGATCCCGAACGCAGACTTACACCACTCATCAGCCATGCTGTGGTGGCAACTCACATATAAAGTGGAGGAAGATGGGCACAGATTTTAGCTCAGAGCTAATCTTCCTCAAGCAAAAACTAAACTAAAATAAATAAAATAAACTATAGACTTACCTGATATAACAAGGTAGGATAGTTAATTCTCAAGAGCTAAAAAACATCATAAAGTCCCTAATTTCAACCTGCATTAAATAATAGCCTTTTATCCTAATTTCAAATGTAATTCATGCTGCTTATTAAGAATTGAAGCATTAGAGAAATAACTCAGTGGGCCAGCCTGGTGAACAGGGATTAAGTGCACATGTTCCGCTTCGGCAGCCCGGAGTTCGCCAGTTTGGATCCTGGGTGCAGATATGGCACTGCTTGGCAAGCCATGCTGTGGTTGGCATCCCACATATAAAGTGGAGGAATATGGGCACGGATGTTAGCTCAGGGCCAGTCTTCCTCAGCAAAAAGAGGAGGATTGGCAGCAGGCGTTAGCTCAGGGCTAATCTTGCTCAAAAAAATTAATTAATTAATTTAATTTTAAAAATTTAAAAAAAAGAAATAACTCAGAAAGTTAAGCTATTACTAGAGATAATTAACAGTTTGAGCTACATAAAAACATACTGTTGTTATTAGTTATTTTTATAAGTGTGAGGTTATACTGTATTTGGGGGAGAGGTAAATTGTATTTCACTATGTGGATATACTATAATTTATTTAACCAATCTTATTTATGGCATCCAATTTTTCACTATTTCCAAGCATATTACAAAGAACATTTGTAATTTTCATAGTAAAAAATTCAATTACTGAAAACTATAACACAGAAAAGTTACTACCTCTCATGTTGCCCCCCAACCATTGTCCCAATCTGTACCTCTGATGATTGTTACCAGTTAGGTGTATATTCCATCAGAATTTTTTTTCTGTGTCTATGTTAACCAGCTTATTTTCTCCTTTTACAAAATTTTAGACAGACTGTACATATTCTCCAACTTACTTTTTTTGAAGAAGAAGAAGATTGTCCCTGAGCTAACATCTGTCACCAATCCTCCTCTTTTTGCTTGAACAAGATTGTCCCTGAGCTAACATCTATGCCAATCTTCCTGTATTTTGTATGTGGGATGCCACCACAGCATGGCTTGATGAGCAGTGTGTAGGTCTGTGCCTGGGATCTGAACCCACAAACCTGGGCTGCCAAAGCAGAGTGAACTTAACCACTACACCACTGAACCGACCCCTCCAACTTACTTTTGAACTTAAAAAATATTATTTGGACACCTTTATATGTCAGTAAATATGCTTAGTTTACAGAGAAATGCTCATCAATAAGAAACTTGTTCAATAAATTATGATATAGCTATAGAATGGAATATTATACAGCCATTAAAACAAAATGAGGTAGATCTTTATGAGCTAATATGGAATGATGTCAAAAATATATCTATAAGCAAAAAAGGCAAGTTGTTGAATAGTGTATATTACAATTCAACTTTTGTAAGAGAAAAAATACTTGTACAACTATCGCTGGCTGTCCAAATTTATTTGCTTCCAAATTCAAACAGCAAGAGTTAAAGTTTGAGCAGTAAATTCAGATAGTGAAGGATATTAAGTTTTCCAAATGTATTCAGCTGCTAAGTTTTGGATGGCGACTAGCAAGAATTGAGACGAGGAGAAATATACCGCAAAATATTTATCTGAATCTATTCAGTTCCTAGGTTTGGAAAGCAGCAGTTTAGCTTATTACATGTGTTTTTGCACAAAAATGGTCTGGAAATAATATGCATTGAACTGTTAGCAGTAATCATCTTTGGGGTAGAATTTTTCTTCTATTTTAACATAACTGTGTTATTTGAATTTCTTACAAAGCACATAAGTACTTCTAATCAGAAAACAACACAATAAAAATGTCATTTTTAAAAAGCAGATTCTGGGAACCTGGCAACCTAAGCAGATACAATACTTCGGTGATTATCCTTAAGTGTGTATCTATAATTTCTTTGTACATCTGAAAGAACATTTCTGTTGAACCAATTCTGAATAATGGAATTGCTAAGTCACAGAGTGCGAGCATTTTTCATATTTCCAGGTTGGCCTCCAAGAAAATTATAGCAATTTTCTTTCCCACCCACATTGCCTTGAGAGCGCCTGCTCCCCACAGCTTCTCAATACTCGTATCTTCAAACATTGGGCCTATACCAATCTAAAATAAGGAAAACTATTTCATTGTTTTATTTTGTATTGCTTCAACGATTTGTGAAGTTGAGCATCTTTTTATGTATTTATTGGTCATTTGTAACTTCTCTTCTGTGAACTTTCTATTCATATATTTCAGCCATTTTTCCGCTAACTTCTTTGGCTTTATCATATTTTAAAAACTCTTTATATATTGGGGAGTTTAGGGCTTGCCCTGATTTTGTGTTCCAAAATTTTTCCCAGTCTGTCTTTTCACTTTATTTACTGAGTTGTTGTTTGTTTGTTTGTTCATTTTTCTCTCAATCTCTCTCCAGAAGTGGAAATATTGTAATGCAGTCCAAGCATCACTGTTTTCCTTTAAGGCTTCTGGATTTTATTTATATTGTGCTTGGAAAGGCCTTCCCTACTTTGAGATCAGGAAACTTTTTACTAGTGCTTTTTTCTAGTACTTTTATGGTTGCCTTGTTTCATCTTCCAATTCTGTTCCATCTGGAGTTAATTTTTATGTAAGGGATTAGTGTGCATCACTGTTCAGATATGTTCTTCAGGAATATATTTTTCAGCATTTTATACGTGTTCTTTAATTTTGATCTTTTTCTTTTTCCACAAATGAACACAGTCAACAGGCTTAAGTCCAAATGTGTAATTGATGCTAAAACGCACCCCTTCCAGCCTGTCTAATGATTTCCAGTGATGTCTCAACTGAACTAAATTCATAAAATCTACTCTTCTTATCACTAACATCGACATTATCAGGTATAAATGTCAAGGACTAAATATTCAAATAGATGTGCAAACACTGATGTACAAAGCTATTGATGCATTGAAAGTAAACAATGCCATCATTTGAAATGTTCATTCATGAGCTCACATACAAAAATCCAAATTCTGAGAGTTTAGGAGTGTCAATGCATAATGTCCAAAAATTCCAATTATTTCAACATCAAACATATGAGAGTCAGGATTTGGCTTCATTACAATAAGATATGATCAAGGCTACAACAGGGGTCTCCACTGTGAGAACCCAGCTTTCCTGGGAGGGCCACAGAAAATGTTACAGAGAGGTGAGCTTTGAGATTGGTCTTACAATTGTGGAGGGGTTCAACATTTGAAGATTTGGTGACTGGCGTTTCAGGCAGAGGAATCCAGTGAGAGAAGGTGGCTAAGGGCAGAAGGGCTTCTTAAAGTCCTGATAGTATCTTTCTCCACCCCTCCCAGTTTCTCCTCATCAAAGGAGGTAAGGCTCTGATGCCAGACTTACTCTCACCGATTGTTTATTTGGCCTCATTCACAATAAAAGTATTTCTCCAACCCTGCAGATGCCTTTTATACCTTCTTATCTTTGTGTAATAAAAGGCTTTTCCCTCTTCAAAGGAACTTCAGACGAAAGCAAAGCAGGTCAGGAGATTTTCCGGGAGATGGCCGAATGACCTAATTTACTCCTTTATTGGTGTGGTGGCCTGGGGTACCAGGCAGCCTTGCCTTCTCACCCCCAGAATGCCCCTGCTCACCTGGAGAGGTTGATACTCTCCTTTTTTCAAGGCCTAGACCCTCCCACAGGTCACCTTCTTCCACACCTCCCCAGTCACACTCCCAGCCTTTTTGCCTCCCTCAGTCCAAGCCCCCTACTTCCCTACTATTCCCAACACACACATGTGTTATTGTACGGAAAAAAGAATTTTCTTCAATGTTATTTAAAACTTTAATCCTACTTCTTGTACTTTCGAAGCCCCAAGACTCTGCACATTTGAAATTAATTAAAAGATTTTAAGGGGCTGACCCAGTGGCATAGTGGTTAAGTTTGCATGCTCTGCTTCAGAGGCTCAGGATTCACAGTTTCGGATATCGGGTGTGGACCTACACATCACTCATCAAGCCATGCTGTGGTGGCATCCCACATAGAAGGTTCATTGAGGAAGACTGGCACAGTTGTTAGCTCAGGGCCAATCTTCCTCACCAAAAAAAAGAAAGAAAAAAAGATTTTAATACCAGAATTCCCAACTTAGTAGCCATCAGAATAGATCCCTGGATCTCCTATGTAACTTAAGGATTTTTTGAGAAGCATGCTGCATGTTGTATTCTTTAGGCAGTGGTGTGCTGGAGCTGCTCAGACTGGCTCGGCAGAGCCCTCTATCTAACTCAGTGTTCAGTGATGTCACTTAGGTAGCTTGAAATAAGAAGTTCTGGGAGTCTTTATATCATGGAAACCAGCAAGTGCTACAAAATCAGGGCTTTTTAAAAATGAGAGCTGATTGTTAAACATATACCAGCTGTACAGAGTTCACTGACCTCCTTGCCTTGCAAGGACACTGGGCCTGGGCCCTACGTGAAGGAATGTGTCTGGGCTTGGGGCCAAAGATGGCCACTTCAGCCCTGACTCTAAGGCACAAGTTACAAAGAATATGTCCTGTGTCATGTTCCTTGTCTGGGCTGACCACCCCGACGGGCACCTGACCGGACTTTAGAAACATCCCATCCGTGGGAACAAAAAAGATAGAAGCACCCCATCCGTGGGAACAAGAAGAAATAACTTAAAGTATCCAAACGTCTGAAACCCTGAGTCAGAACCCAGAGAAACCTTAGGATAAAAGGGAGTCACAGGCACAGAACAATTGGGAGTCTCACTGAGGAAAGGACGCTTTGCCTCAGACACGGACAATCAGCACTCCCACCCGTCGTACAAACTATTGGGACTTCCCTGGCTGATTGTGGCGTGGATGTTGTAAGGACCGATTGTTGTTCCCCTTTATCCCTGCTCCTCGTTCTTTTTCCCTTTATCAATAAACTGTGATTGCTTAAACAACCAAGTAGCCTTGGTGGTACCTGTCATTCCTTGCCCTTTGTGGCTGCGGGCAACACCAGCACACCACTGTTTTAAGGATTCTTTTGGTTTCCAGTAATAGAAACCCGCTTAAGCTAGCATAAGCAAAAGGGGAATTTATTAAAAGAATCTGCTGTGAAGTGTCATGACACCTATGAGTGGGTAAACAGATGGGCCTTAGGAATTAGCTGGAACCAGGAATTTGAAAACCAGCAGGACTTTCCTTCTCATTTCTCTGTCCTTTTCTGTTTGTTTCATTTGTTTCTTTCAGTTACAATTTGCTTTCTCTGGTTCCCAGTCTATACAGAGGGAAATGTGGACCCTGAAAACCTGATTTAAGTCCAGTCACCTAGAGAGACCAATCTCTTTCCTGGTCTCAATTCCAAATTCTCAGGAAGAGGCTCCAATTGGAGTAAAGTCCTACTGAAATCGATGCCTGGATGGGGTGAGGTAGGGTGGGGGCAGGCAGGATCACACTGTACCAACATTCATGAGAATCTGGGGGAGAAGAGGCTCCTGGAAAAGAAAAGGCATGAGGCAGTCAACCCAAAGCGTCCATAACATTTATAAAGACCTTTTCTCAGCTATTAATAGCTCTCACCGTCATCAACACAGGCAAAGCCACAGACCTCATCAAAGGCGTACAGGCACCTTATTCAATATTTGTTTAACACCTGAGGCATTATAGAGCACGTTCTAGGTAAAAGGAACTGCTCTAAAAAGTATAGAGGATAAGAAGATGACTAAGACCCTGTATTGGCTGCAAGAAACAGAAAGCCAACTTAAAGTGCTTAATAAGGGAAATTTTCTTGGCCAATGACAAGTCCCAAAGTAGGATGGTTCCAGAATTTGTTAATTCCGCAGCTCAGAACCTAGTCTTTTGCATAGTCTCACTCTGACATGTTCAGACTAATGCCCTTATGGACACAGATAGTGGTCCTAGTTGCAGTCATCATGTTCAGATTTGACATCATCCACCAAACAAAAAGGGACCATTTCTTTCCTGTGCCAGTCTTTTTTAAAACTGAAGAAACTTTTCTCAGCATGTGCCCACCAGCAAACTTCCCTTTCCAGAATTAGATCACAGGCCCATGTATGAACCACTCAGTGACAGGGGAAGAGCACCAGCACCAGCACGGTTGGCTGAGACCAAGTGAGGTCTAACTCTAACTCTTGAAAAGGAAGGAGAACAATGGAACAGAATGGGGATCTGCTAGAATGGAAGGAAAACAATCCAAGGAGGCTACCACAGACCCTTTCTGCATCTGTAGGGATGCAATCAGAGGAAAGAGACAAAAAGACTCTGGCCCGAAGCGGCATTTCTCCAAGCCCTTTTGTCTCCGACTCAACTCTCTGACCTGCCAGTCAGTCTTATGAACCCTGGCTGCAGACCCTTCCCCTGGGATCTGGTTTTTATTTCTCCACTTCCCGCTTTTGAGTTATACTAATTAGTAGCAGAGTTGGCTCCCTGCCTGATGCTCTCACTGCTAAATCAAGATTTTGAACACATGCAACTCCTAGTGAGAGAGGGCCCTGATAAAGACAGTTACAGACAACAGGCCCCTGCAATAAGGCAGCTTGAGGAACTGCCTGTGAAAGAGGCCAAGCTCGGAAGATAAAAGATGAGAACTAGAAGACAGTATTGCCCAGGATTATAACATTTTTGTTTTTTTAAAAAAGTATTTCATGCATTTCCTTTTTTGCACGGAGTGGAAATCTGCAATGAAAAGTGAGTTGTTCAAAAAAGAACGAGTATAACTTTTTTCGTGATACATCTTTCCTCTGCCAACTTCTTGAGACCTCTCTAATAACTTCCAGTCTACATACAGCAAAGCTCAGTTTTCTGTTTTCATCTGTAGCTTTGTGAAATTTAAAGTGCAGCTCTTCTTTACACCAAAAAGTGTCTATAATCTAATATTCAGTTGATATGTGACACTAAAAAAATAAAAAGCATTTTCTCCCTTTGTCTCCCCTACGTGTTGGTGCCTGACTTGTGTTTCCCTAACCCTCCCATGCACTTCTGTGACCACATGTTCCTGACAGATAGAGAATATCCAGGTGGCCTGGTACTTGGAAACTTGTCAGATATTATTCAAAGCAATAAAGAACACATCATACAAGTCTTTGGTATATTGTTACAGGGAAACCCTGTTTAGAATTCACTAATTGGGAATTTGTGATAATTTGAGGAAGGGCTGGCTGAAGTTAACCTTTGTACTATCTATGGAAAAAAAAGAATTCACTGAAGTTCTGAATAGTGTAAACAAGATTGGAAGGGGAATAATTATCTACTTAAAAGAACCAGTTGTTTTGAAAAGCTTTAGAAGTATCCTTTTACATACAAACAGGATAATCATGATTTAAACAAAGGCTGGCCTGTTTCTAAGGCCCCTTTGAAATGTCAATTACAAATTACTCTTGTCTATTCACCAAGGCAAAACCCACCCCTGTGTACCAGGCAACAGTTGGTTAGCTTGCTTCCACTTACTCTATTTGAAAATAATAAACCTAAAGTTCTTTTAAAGTAGTATAATTCAATTCAAGCTTTTGGCTAATCTAGACAGTGCAGATTTACAATGTGGGTAAGGATTTACTAATTACTAATTACTAGCATTCATAACAATCAGGAATGCGTGGAGTGACAACTCCCTTTACTAACTTAGTGGAATAGCTAGCTAATTCAGAAAATCTACAAAGAAAACTACTCCAGAGCAGTGGCTTTTATTTTTTGTCTTACCATAGTAAGAAACACATTTTACATTGCAATTCAGTAGACACACACCGAAACAAAAACAATACTTACCCTTATTATGTGCGATACTCTGTTATTTTCTATTTATTTTTTAATAAATGCTAGTCACAACCCACTAAATTGATTCCACAGTCTGTTAATGGGTTGCTGTTTTGAAAACACTACTCTAGAATCTGTAGGGAGACAGTATGCCTTCATGAGAGAAAGGGTGGCAGTGGAGAAGAGCTGTAGATGCTATCTGATTTTCTTCATGGTGTCCTCTCCCCATTCTCCTGCTCTCAAACCCTTGGCCATCAATCTCACTGCTCTAGTAACTACGGCCTCTTGTTCCTCAACGCTCAGCGGGAAGTTCATTCCTACTCTCACCAACTCTTCCCTAAGTTTCCATTTACCCCCTTTTCTTCAAAAGACCCCCTGGAGTTTCTGCCTGATTCACCAGGGAGCTCGCCAGGCTTCACCACTGCAGATGGGGCAAGCGGATGCCACTAGGCCTCTCCACTCAATAGTGCAAACCCTCTCCAGCTTTACTTAACTGCTCCCATCTCTGCACTGTTTCTGACTCTTGGCACCATTTTCCACTAATAGTCCTTCTCTGGTCTCTCTGGACTCAGTTTGGTATTTGCTATTTGGTCTCCCAAGTTCTTATCTAATTCCTCTCCATTAAGAACATGGATAATATATTATCACATCATCATGGTAAAAACAGAATCTTTGTGGTCAGACAAGACCAAGACCCAGCACCCCCACATTCATCAGCAGTATGACCTTGGGTATGTCATTGAATTTCCCTAAGTCTAGTTTCATCATCCATAAAATTAGGGAGATACCTATTTTGCAGGCTTATGAAAGGTAAATAATCCTTATAAAATGCTCACTTCAGTGCTTGGTGATGAGGATCAAGCCTGCTCCTGCCCCAAAAAGAAGCCCAAGGTGTCCTGGCCTACGTGCTGATCTACATGACCCAATGGATTTTATGGTGTGGATCAGGGCTGCCCCAGGGAGAGAAGCCCAGGGCATCCTGGCCTACATGCCGATCTGTGTGACCCAATTCATATCTAAAGTTATACGACCACACAGCTACCAGACCCCACCTGCACTGATACCATCTAATGACTTTTTACATTATCTTTCCTTTATCTAGTAAAAATGAGTCACGTACCCATGCCTTATAAATTTAGCCCTAACCCTCAACACATTGCAGCTCTTTACTGCCCATGGGTCCTGTCCCCATGCTACTCCATGCTATTCTCTGAATAAAGGAGCACAACTGCCAGACCTTGAGAGGCCAAGAAATCTTTCTTTCGAGTCCTTGGCTCACCGAGCCTACATCACGTGGCATATGGCAAGCACTCTCTAAATGTTACCTATTATCAGTATTATTATTGTTGCTGTTATTATTATTGGTTTAGATTTAATCTACTGGTTCATCTCTTCTCCCACTAAAACCACACCACCCAGTCCTCGAAGGCAGTTACTGGTTTAGAGTTTGAGACTGTCTACCCTGTAGCCATAGTTCCCAGCTCCCCCATTCCCCAACCCTTCTCCAAACACCTCATATGTATATATTCTCATTCTTTGCCACATCCATCTCATTTGGACCCTTCCCTGCATCCCATAGTTCCCTGCATCCCATTTCCTGACAACATTTGTGATGCTTGATATAGGTGGACATTGCCACAAGATCAGTTCTAATCATTTAGCTGCATCCATGGGCCACAGATAGAAGGTAAGCCCAAGAATTCCATGCCTCCCTTCAAGCAAGCCACCCAAACAGGTGTCGACAAAAATAATCCGTAACCAATCTATAAATGAAAATTTGAGTGAGTTTATTCTGAGCTAAAATGTGAGGACCATGGCCCAGGGCCTTTCTTCCCAAAGGAAGAAAGGGCACCAAAGAAGTGGGGTGTACAGAGTGGTTATATACCCTCAAAGAGGATGTTTCACATATGATTGAAATGTCCCTTTTACAATAGTCGTGAGACTGCTCTGTCAGCACAGCGATTGAAGGACACAGCAGGGTAGCAGGTCTGTTGTCTCGAGCTGGGTGGTCACAAGTGAGCTGGGTGGTCAAAGGTGAGCACAGCAATTAGTTCCTAGCCTAAGGAAAGATGCCTATCCTTAAGGAAATGCCAATGTGGGGGGAAGTTGCACCTTTATCCTAAGGCCATTTGTTCTTGCCACAGTAAATGTTTAAAGCGGATATACAATGTATGCTCAATGACCGCATCAAGCCCTTTTGGAAAAACAAAGTCAGGCCAAATTGGGTTTACACCAAATGTCTTCCTCATATACTCCAATATATCCTACTGCTTGCCATTTCTATTCGTCACAGATTACAACCTTCTACCCTAAAAACCAGAGGAAACCTAATTTATCCCATTTAGCAAGGACAGACTGAAGGGGGTACTGTTATGAAGCTCAGGAACCCTTACCCTGATGGCTCACACCAGGTTCTGCACAAAAGCAACATCTAGGGGCTGGCCTTGTGGCCTAGTGGTTAAATTTGTGAGCTCTGCTTCAGTGGCCCAGGGTTTCACTGGTTCAGATCCTGGGCACAGACATGGCACCACTCATCAAGCCATGCTGAGGCAGCATCCCACACAGCACAGCCAGAAGTACCTACAACTAGAATATGCAACTAAGTACTACGGGACTTTGGGGAGAAGAAGAAGGAGAGAGAGAAAAAAAAAAAGAAGATTGGCAAGGGATGTTACCTTAGGAGCCAATCTTTAAAAAAAAAAAAAAAAAAGCAACATCCAGCCATGACTAGCGTTTGCAGCCCCAGTTTCATGAACTCTCTCCCACCTCACTGGTTCTGCACCTAGCTCATTGACGCAGTTCCAACGGGCCTGGCCATGCTTTTGCTCTTCATTCTACCATGTCCTTGCCTTAGATTCAGTGTGTTTCTCTCCTTGGGTGTGGATATCCTCCCAGCTGTGTTTGGCTCTGTTTGGGTTCAAAATACTTAGAGATTACCCTGTTTAATCCCCTCATATTTATAGCCCCTGGTTCCTTCTTCCTATAGGCGGCTATCTCCCACTTCCCAATTCTGATCTGTTCTAGCCCCATGGATGAGACCATGAAAAGTAGCCTTCTTTGATGTAAATCACTCTTCGGATAATAGTGTCACTGGTTTATATTCAAGCAAAACATTTGGGGCATGGGCCCTTACTCTAATATCTGGAAAATAGTCATTGTCCCTTTTCCTGGTGAGATCACATCTACTTGGACAGTACTTATGGCCATGTCGGGGGTGGTGATTAACTTATCTTGAAATCAGGATGTTTCATCTTCAGAGACTAATGGCTAAGATCATAACCCAAACTCTGAAGCCAGACAACTTGGGTCTAAATCCTGCCTCTGCAACTTAATACCATATTTTGAGCTTGTTTTTTGTTTGTTTGTTTTTTGGGTTTCTGTTTGACATCCACTTAGATAAACAAGATAACTTAAGCATCTGGATGATATCAAGCTAGAAATATCAGACTCATTCACTAAGTTTTAGATATAGGCCCCTGCCCTGCTTTCTCTGCCTCTGCTTTCCCCAGCTCCTCCCCTTTGCTTTCATGAATCCCTTTACACATTGATTCCACTGCATTATGTATCTATCATGTTGTCTGGCACTGTGCTGGGTCATAGAGATGCAAAGATGACAAATAACGGACTCTACCTTTGAGTGCATAAATATATAGGTCACAGAGAGAAGTGCAAACCAATACATTCACTAACATGTTAAGGGTGCTGGATGGAGGCCTTTTCAAGGTACACTGGAGCATCAGGGAGGGCACAGTGAGTTTGCCTGAGGGAACAAAGTAAAAGAGTATCAAGGAGTGTCAAGAAGTCTTCATGGAAAAGGTTGATGCTTGAGCTAAATCTTGAAGTTGTCCTGCTTTTCACTTGTTCCAACCCTGAGGAACAGACCGCTTTCCAATCCTGAGGCAATCTGAGCCACAAATAGGCTCAGAAATGTTACCCCATGTCCTGGATTTTAGTGGCTTCGTTCCAATGGTTGGGGATCCCACATTGCCTCCTAAGTCTCTTTGCAATCAGTTAAGGAAACTGCTATTATCAGGAGTGACTCCTGAGATCAAAATCACAGATCTGTGGTCTCATTCCCAGCCCCATGGAAGGCTCAGTCTTTATTATATGTAGTACCTAAGTCCTTCCTCAAGACGTAAGCCCTTCTTTGAACTCTAGCCCAGTGACCAGAGTCCCTGCTACTTATTTTGTCCTTGCCAGCTCTCTCTTCTGGGATCTGGGCTTTGTTTTATATCCCAGCTGGAATTTTGCCATTTATCTGGAGAATGATCTCCAGACTGTCCACTCATGTACCTAGGCCTGCCTGAATTCCTCATTACTAAGGTCCCCACTTAACTGGAAAATCTAGCCCCAACTATGTCTAGATTGAGGCTAACTTGCAGCAAAGACTTTCTCTTTGACCAAACTTTAGTCAGGCTCCTCTGAGCCCTCTTCTTGACCAAATCTCGACTTTGGTGCCTGTCCTGTCTTTGGCCTGCCCAGCCCAGTTTTAGCAAGAATCCTGCTAAATAGGTTTAGTGAGAGTCCCCCAGCCTAGATATCTGATCACCTTTGATATCTGATCAAGTGCCTCATCCTCCACCTTTGACCTGTAAATCCTTGGTCTGCCTTTAGCAAGAATCCTATTAGGTCAGTTTAGCAGGAATCTCCCTACCCTTGATGTCTCGTCTTAGTAATTTCCCATCCACTGGCCCCCTCACCCGGCTCCTTGGGTATAAATCTCCACTTGTTCTTGAGTATTCAGAGTTGAGCTCTATTTCTCTTCCCTATTGCAATAGATTTAACCCATATTACAATAGTCTTGAATAAAGTCTTCTTTACCATTTTAACAGGTGTCAGAATAATTTTTTCTTTAACATTTGCCATGCCCTTTGGACAACGACCACAACGCAGCTGCCCCTCAGGGTCATGCTGCCTCGGCTCCTTGGTCTATTCTAGAACCAGATCTTATTTCAGGCTCTTGAGCTCCTCTTCCTCACTAGACTCTAGCTGATGCCTGTGCAGCAATACAGCTCAGGTAGTCACCTGAAAATATGGACCTGGAGAATATGGCCAATTCTATTCCAACCAACTTCACCTAATTCATTTAGTCAGTCAGACAATCAAAACATATGAATAAATGTAAATGGTTTCTGAACATAAATATATTTTCAAAGAGCTTCCTTATTTGTATTACAGACATAAACAAAATACACACACTCAAGGCATAAAATATGTCCTGTGCTCTTTTGAATAAAAAACGATAGTGGATGCAGATCTTTGATCTTCCAGTTGTGCCATAAACAAATTCACTGGCCTGTTTTTGGACAACGTATTGGGTTCCAAGTATGTTTTTGTTGGTAGTAGAGAGACTTTATCATAAAAGCCTCCTCACCTAGAATTCTAGTGATTTTTCTTGTTTCATTCATCTCTTTCATTTGGCTTCAAGTAAGGTAAGGACTTGATAAAACTCAAAATTTACTGAACTTTGTGTTAATGTCAGGTGAAGAATTTTCCTCTTGAATATCTCCCTTCATTGGGGTTGTTACTGAGGTGTTTTGAAGGAAATGGCGTGTCAACCATTCATTGGTTCTCAAGGCTTTGCAGTGGAGGCAGGGCCTTTCCTTGATCTGGTAACTTCCCACATTCTTTTGCCTCTGAGCTATTTTTCTCTTCTTAATACTGGCTGGTGATGGGTGGTGTTCACTTTCACTCTCCTTCCATGAGGAAGCTCCCGAGTTAGATTCTTCACTGTCACACTCCGTAGTATCACTGTCATGTTGGGTCTGAGTCATCTGGCTGAACTGAGGATGAAGCCTGATTCGTCTCTGTTCAAGATAGGCGTTGACCAAAGCCACTTCTGATTCAGTTACAGGAGCAAATTGGCTCTGCTTTGGTTTTTTCATCATTTGTAAAGAGTCCCAGGTACCATCTTTGCTTTGCCGCTTATAGGAAGTATCTTTGCTTGCTAACAACCAATGAAACAAATCAACAAGTTAGGCACATTGTTGGTTAATATAATTTCGTATTACCTAAGGAAGCCTATGGCATGCGAGGGCTCACTTTCAGTTGCCATTTGCCAAGCCACCACTTTTCCTCACACATTGTGCAATTGTTGGCAGCTGACTGCATTTTTCAGTACCATATCAAACCTCCTAAAGACCAAAAGGGTCAAACAGATGCTTGACATGCTACTTTAGAAGTTTTGTGGACCCCTGATATAAGATCAAGGGAGGGACTGGCTCCGTGGCTGAGTGGTTAAGTTCGCACGCTCTGCTGCAGCGGCCCAGAATTCGGATCCTGTGCGCAGACATGGCACCGCTTGTCAGGCCACATTGAGGCAGCGTCCTACATCCCACAACTAGAAAGACCTGCAACTAAGATATACAACTATGTACGGGGGGTTTGGGAAGATAAGCAGAAAAAAAAAAAGAAGATTGGCAACAGTTGTTAGCTCAGGTGTCAATCTTTAAAAGAAAAAAAAAAGATCAAGGGAAAGTTTTCTAAACTTTTCCAGAAAAGGACTCTTTTTTTCCTTTGCCTTGAAGCCTTAAAGGTTCGAGTGTGTATATGAATGTGATTTGGGTAGCAGGAAACAAAGGGGATCTTTTCTTTATATAGTGGTGTGCTGGAGTCAGCTCATAGCAGCCAGCTTGCAGGACCTATTTGCTAAACTTTTAAGAATTTTGCGAGATGGTTGTTAAACACAGCAATTAGTAAAAATTAAATTATACAAACATGATTAAATCAAATTATTATAAATAAATCTAATAAACACTCAAAACCTATCACTTCCTAGTTATTTTACTACATTATGATGTATGCTTTTAAAGCTATTTATGTCTGTGGTATCTAGATATTGGAAATACTATGTAACAATGTGCATCTCTTCTCAACTCCATATTCAGTGATATCATGTTGGTCACTTGAAATAGTTTTGGTGGGATAAAAATCAACAAACACTAAAAATCAGGGCTTGGTTTATGTTTTTTCTGATTGTGTAGGCTGAAAAAAGTGATGGAGAACATGTTACTAACATAGATTGCATTTAAAAGTTTCATGTCTGTAGCCACTATATTGTGAATAGCACCCAAAAATGAGGAAATATTCTTCCAGACAATTCTAAAACTATTATCCAATTCAGCAAAGAAGTCACTCATATCACTTACAACCAAGTTAAGTTCCAACACACATCTTCCTGTTTTACTTTCAATTACTCCTTAACTTAAAAGAAAGTAACACTCATATTGGAACCACACTTGTTCATCAGTTGCTGCTACAGGTTGACTAAGGATACAAAGGTCTGGCAAAAATCAAGGAAAGTACTTTGTAAGAATCAGCAGTCTATATGGAATTTACCAGAAAGAGTATTATCTAGTTTATTATTTGTAAATTGCAAGGTATACATCCTTTATATCAGTAACATTTTTTCAAAAAAACATGTATATGCACATACACACATATTTTTGGAGAGCCAGTTGTTAAACATTTACCAGCACACCACTGCTTATAGGTCATTGAAAAAGATGTGATATACAGCTCATAATCCTGTAGTAACACCAACAAGATGTGTGAAAGGCAAGCTGTGTAAAGCGAGAATGCTGAAGAATGAAAAGAAAACTTGAGCTTACCTATCAGTAATTTTTGGCCTCTAGTGTCTCTGCTAAAGCAGCTAAGCTGTCTCCTGCACTAAAGCAAGGAGTTAATCCAATGGGCCACCAGATGTCTGTGGAGGCCCTAAAAGACTCTTGGTGTCCACCTCAGTAGTCTGCTTTCCATGCTCAATACATATTTATCTTAACATAGTCCAATATCGAAAATGCGCTGGCTCTCACCTTTACTTATTGAAATGTTTGTCCCACTGTCTTCATCCTTTTTCTTCTCAGACATCTGTTTCAGAAATATAGATTAGAACTAATGATCTCAGTTATTTTTCACTCATATTTACTCGTTAAGAAACTCTATTGCCCTAGGCCCTTTGACAACGTCGAATTTTAAATATCCAATGCAGTTCAATAAATACTCAATGAGCTCCCATTATGGTGATCCTACTTCAGCTGTCCATTAGGAAGACCAGGCTCTGATAGCAGAATCTACCAAAATGTTTTAAACCAAGCAAAATGGAAAAAAGACTTGCAAGAAAATAATACTAATAAGGAGCTATAGGTTATAAAGTTTTCCTGTACTCACAATATAGAGTAATAATCATTTAAATATCGTTTAAAAACAGATTTGATAGTACTAGGATTACTTTTAATTACTTTTTAAAAGACATTTTGTCAGGTCACGTTATTGATAATTCTTTAAGATCTTTACCTGAATTCATAGACATAATATCTCCCAAATCCTTCAGAAACTTTCCTCTAAAATGCAATCATGATATACTATCTGTGAATATGGCAACCAGAAGAAACAGATTTCTTTGAATGGTTCCAATTTCAAATATTCTGCCCCACTATTCCATAAATATATTTGTCCCACTTTTCAGATCCGTGTCCCACTTTTTGATGCTGAAAGGGTTTTTGCCAAAAGACACAAAGATAAAGCAACTCTTTCAGAATGTATCAAAAAGTTTTGAAACACAACACAACACTTTTGGCACAATAATTCTTCTATTGGGAACCTAATACCAGGAAATAATCCCCAAAAGAGAGAAAGCTATGTGTACAGAAATATTCATCATAGTGAAATTAGGATAACATAAAATACAAAATTCAAAAGTAGGCAATGGTTAAATAAATTATGGTACAATCATATAATATATAGTTGTAAAAATTGTTATGAGAGGGAATAAATATGTTATAATATTAAGTATAATAAAAATCACAATGCAAATTCATATACGCTGTATTATCACAAGTTAGCTAAAAATGTGAAAACAAAAAAGACTTTAAGAGACGTACACAAGTGTTAGCAATTGTTGGCTTTGAGTCGTGAAATTGATTTTTTTCCTTCTAATTTTTCAAATTCTCTACAACTAGGGAAAAATGAATTTATGTAGAAAATCAAACTTCCTTTGAGTTGAAAATTGCCATACTTGGGTATTCATAACTGCAATCTAAGATCCTTGGCCCATTCCTTTCTGGTTTTTTTTGGTGAGGAAGATTGGCCCTGAGCTAACATCTATTGCCAATCTTCTTCCTTTTTCTTTCTTCTCCCCAAAGCCCCAGTACATAGTTGTATATCCTAGTTGTATGTCCTTCTAGTTCTTCTATGTGGGACGCCACCACAGCCTGGCTTGATGAGTGGTGTATAGGTCCATGCCCAGGGTCCAAACTGGTGAACTCTGGGCAAGCAAAGCAGAGCACACGAACTTAACCACTATGCCACCAGCTGGCCCCCCCATTCCTTTCTTAATATCTGATCTCTACAATGGTAGGAAAGTTTCTCCAAAAAGGTACCTGTTTGCTTTTTGGGTTATTGCAACCATTCTCTGAAAACATTGAGTAGAATCTTCTTTTAAGATACCTTTTTTAAAAGAAGTTTTTAGAGGACCTTATTTTAAATTTAATATGTATAGAGATGATTATTAAAAGATTAGAAGTTTATAAACCTAAAAGTTAATAGTAGTTGGCTATTTCTATGTGATTTGGAGTAGTTTTTATTTCATTTTTTTCTACTTTCCTATAATTTCCACATTTTTTATAATGGGTACTTTTGTAATGGAGAGGGGAAAGTGTTTAAAAACACTTATTAGGTTTATACCATTTTCATGAAAAAGGTTCCATATTTGACTTGATGTCAAATCAAAATATAAACACAAAATCAAAAGAAAGATTCTGCATCAAGCTAAGTGGAATCATATGAACTGTGCTTAAAAAGCATCTTATTAACTGCCTTTGTGTGTGCCTCAGTGAGTGCAAAAAGCAGTGCTTGCCCCAGAGGGTAGGGTGGAACACAGCGGCTGGGTTATGCCTCTGCCTTTCAAAATTCCACTAATTGTGAGATTTTTATCAAGCCACTTAACACCTGCTCAGCTCAGTCTCCACATATGCAAAATGAGGAGCTCGGACTGGTTTTTTTATTTTATTTTATTTTATTTATTTATTTTTGAGGAAGATTAGCCCTGAGCTAACATCTGCCACCAATCCTCCTCTTTTTGCTGAGGAAGACTGGCCCTGAGCTAACATCCATGCCCATCCCCCTCTACTTTATATGTGAGATGACTGCCACAGCATGGCTTGTCAAACGGTGCCATGTCCGCACCTGGGATCCAAACCGGCAAACCCTGGGCCACCGAAGTGGAATGTGGGAACTTAACCGCTGTGCCACCTAGTACTGGTTTTATTTGGAAAAATTCCAGCACAAGCAATCTGAATAAACACGAAACAAATACATAAACTAAATATAGTATATATAGTCTCTGAAAGCAAAAGGGTAAATGCATCTTCCAAAGTGGCAAGTCCAAAGGAAACCAGTGTGCTTCATGTTTGAGGATAATTACCACCACATTTCCATCGCGCTTTCACCATTACTTCAAGGTTTGTAAATAAAGGCTCATAGTTTAGCAAAGAAAATGAAGTTCAAAGTGAAGGAAAACTTCCATCTTCCTTGACTAGCTCTCATATGGTTCTCAGATTTCAAATCTGTGACCCTTCAGAAGAAGCAGTTCAACTGATTGTAGCTTCTATGAGGGTACAAAGTGAAAGACGAAACCTCTAAGATAATTAAGGTTTTAATCAGCAGTGAATAGATTTAATTCAACATTTCAACTATGCTTTGAAGCAAACAAATGATATGGCAGGAAACCTGGGTCTATTCCCCCCTCTGTCACTAACCACTTATATGATATTGGACAAGTCACTTAATTTCTTTGGGCCTTATCCATAAAAAAATAGGAGAGAGACTGATATCTTACTTGCCTACAAATAGGAGGCCGGACCATACACTCTCTTGAGGTCCTTGAAGCTCAGGGTTCTACGACTCCAAACAGCTGATGCAAGCAAGGGAGCAGAGGAATCGCTTAGACCTCTTAAGAGGTATTCATGATGAAATTGCCAGGAATCAATTTCAATTTTTTGTTAATTTTCTAAAGTAGCTTTTCTTGCCAGGCCAGACAAATTCAATATACTCAGCTAGAGAATCTAAGACATGTATAAGCTATCATTATTCTAAATTTCCTTTTGGCAAAGTGTCTACCTTAAGAAGCGTTTAGACTTTAGATGAAACTTCTTCTTAAGGAGGAGGAGGTGGTGAGAGAAGAGTCTTTGATTATTATAATGGAATCCAGCTGGCATAGACATAACAAACCTCCTCCTCTCCATCTAGAGCTGATATAGCAGTCAGTCCAGCTGACCACTGCCAGCCCAGCACTCTGGCTGTAATGCTAAATGATGGTGGTTTGATTAATAATCAGCCTGGTATTAATGGCCAGCAAGGATTCCATGTCAGCGATTTATAAGAGCTCAGTTACTCATAACATGTTGGAGCATCACAGTGCTGATAAAGTGGGCTATCTCCTTTCCTAAGAGGATGGCATTTTCTTCTGCTAGTAGGTGGTCTAGAACGAGGACTTTAGTTCTGTTTAGTTTAGCTTAGTTCCACATCTTTTTCTATACAGAGAGTGTATTGCTTCAATCTAAAACCCCCCAAATCCTACGACATGTATCCTATAAATACGACAACTTCTGTATCTTGATTAGAATTACATGGGGCTGGCCTCGTGGCCGAGTGGTTAAGTTCGCGAGCTCCGCTTCGGTGGCCCAGGGTTTCGTCAGTTCGGATCCTGGGTGCAGACATGGCACTGCTCATCAAGCCATGCTGAGGTGGCATCCCACATGCCACAACTTGAAGGACCCACAACTAAAAAATGTGCAATGATGTACCGGGGAGCTTTGGGGAGAAAAAGGAAAAATTAAAAATCTTAAAAAAAAATTCTTTGGGGAAAAAAAAGAATTACAAAAGGAACTTGGAGGTCATTAACCAGTAGGGAAATTTATTCCAGTATTACATAGCATATGGACAAACTGCAAACAACTTAAATGTCTCAAAATTGCAGATTTGTTATGGTGCAACCACAAGACAAAACTAGGCAGTCAATAAGCGTGTTGCTTTGTCAATATAATTTGAGGAAGTGTTACAATATAATATTAAGTTTTAAAAAAAGCAGAATATGAAAATTTATACACTATAATGCCAACCATGTAAGATTAAAGATAGATGGAGAGATGGAGAGAGAAAAAGAAAAACCTATAAGAACATATTCCAAAATGTTAACAGTGGTTATCTCTAGGAACTAAGATTACAGTAGTTTAAATTTTCTTCCTCATCCTTTTCTATATTCTTGGACTCTCTAGAATGAGATTGCATTATTTTTAAAACTAGAAAACAAACTTTTAAAAAGTCATTTCATCAAAGTAAAGTGAATTTATTTTATGGAACATCCCCTAGTCTACAGTAAATATATTACTTAAAATGAAAAAGGATATCCTACCCAGACAGAAGCCCGAGAGAAGAACACCAGGACCAATATAATGACAAAATACCAAAGCAGGAAGCTCCCTATCGTCCCGCAAGAGTCATCCCTCCGGCACTCATAATCTTGATTTGGAATGGTAAAGCTTAAAGGCATGGGGGGAGGATCCACCTCCCAAAATAAGGAAAAAAGGTCTCCCATGATGGCTTCTTGTTTCAAAAATAAAACATGCTCAAGGGATGAAGGTGACTGGGAAGAACTTCACCTGATGTGTATGACAACTTCCTTGGCAACCTATTATGACATACACGTTAGTGACTGCGACAGGAACTGACAAACGCTGGCTGTCTAAGTTTTTGGACCTTTTATCTAAATTACTTCTATGAAAGTTTACAGTATTTCCTCCATACCTTAACAGATTAATGCCATAGTGCATTTTGCTTTAATCTTTTTTTGTGAAACTTGTATATACTGTATTTTCTTCCCATACAATATTTTAATGTTGTTAAAATCTAAGTCTTTGAGCTATCCATTCATCTTTTTTGTCTCTTTCACATGTATCATATCATTGTAAATTAACATACACAGTTCTAATGTGTTATAGATTGAATTGTGTTCCCCATAATTCATATTTTCAAGCCCTAACCCCCAATTTGACTATAATTGGAGATAAGGCCTTTAAAGAGGTAGTTAAGGTTAAATGAGGTCATAAGAATGGGGCCCTAATCCAACATGACCCGTGTCCTTATAAGAAGAGCAAGAGACATCAGGGATGTGGGAGCACAGAAAAAAAGGCCACAGGAGCACACAGAGAGCCATCTGCAAGCCAAGGGAGGCGAGCCCCAGGAGAACCCAATCCTGCTGCCACCTTGATCTTAGGACTTCCAACCTCCAAAACTGTTTAAAAATTACTCTCTGTTGTTTAAACCACGCAGTCTGCTGTATTTTGTTATGGCAACTCTAGCAAACTAATACCTAATGCCAACGATATATCTAATTTGGGCAGGAGTGGTGGTCCTTTTTAAGCCTTTAATAAATGCGCAGTAATTTACAGATTATATTAGGAGGGAAAATATAGATGTGTCTGTTGTGAATTACATCCGATGTATACAGTATCTTTGTAGGAAAGAGTCAGATACGGTGGGGAGGAACCCTGTGTTCTAACTTTGACTGTACATCGAACCCTTTCACTTCGAACAATTTTCGAGTTAGTTTCTCTCTAAATCTAAAACTAGAGCAAAACACCCTTGCTGCTAAGGCAATTTAAAGATTCTAAAAATCCCACTTTAAAAAAAAACCTGTTAGATCTTTAAGAGCATAGCATACCTGCAGATTTTCATTATTATGCAATACTGATGTGGATTAAGGCTGCCCCAGCTAGAGAAGCCCAAGGTGACCTGGCCTACATGCCAAACTATATGACCCAGTGGACTTTTTTTTATGGTATGAGTTAGGACTGCCCCAGGGAGAGAAGCCCAGGTCATCCTCACCTGCATGCCGATCTATATGGCCAGATTCGTATCTAAAGTTATATGACCGCCCAATAACCAGACCCCATCTGCACTGAAATCATTTAATGACTTTTTACATCATCTTTTCTTTTTCCAGTAAAAATAAGTCACGTACCCATGCCTTATAAAATTAGCCCTAACCCTCAACTCAGGGCAGCAGGAGCTCTGACTGCCCACGGGTCCTGTCCCCATGCCTACAGCTCTTCACTGCCCATGGGTCCTGTCCCCATGCAGCAGCAGCAGAAGCTCTGACTGCCCATGGGTCCTGTCCCCATGCTATTCCACACTATTCCCTAAATAAAAGAGCACTACTGCCAGATCTTGAGAGTTCAAGAAATCTTTCTTTCGACTTCTCGGCTCACCGACCCCGCATCAATACTACAAAGAAATTTCATTTTCTTCTACTTTACCTTAGGAGCTTTTTAGGAAACATTTTGGTCATTGGGATGCACATGATGTAACAACTCACTAGCTTATTATGACACAGCAGATGTTTTTATTAGGGGCACACTTCTCCGCATCCCCAAGGGCAAGTCCCCAGGCCCTGCGCATCCTGGCCCTTGGCCCTCTGCCTTAGGCTCGCGTCGCCTCCTCCAGGAAGCTCGCGGGGAGGCCGGGCTGGCCCCTCGTGCACCTGCGGGCCGCCCGGGCTGATCCTCCAGGCAGCGGCCTGGGAGGTCTACTTTTACACCCCCGCGTGAGGCTCAGTGACACATCATGGGCGTTTGTATTTGTTCAGTAAAACCAGACTGAACTCCCTGATGAACCTTTTTCCTCAGGATAAGGAGTTCTTCCAAAGAATATGCAGGAAAAGTAAAAAAAGGGTTTTTTTTTTTTAACCTCAAAACCACTAGCAACTTTAACGAGACACATTTCGGTTTTTCTTGTTACTGCTGCAGCCTTATTACGAGGATATTTAAGAATTTTCATCGAGTCAGGACCGTTGCTTTTCTGTTATTGTTTTGTTTACCACAGAGGTGTGAGAAATGCTTTGTCATTGCTGACGGTATCTGGACACGTTACCTCGTACTGTGTCCTACAATCAGCCACCCTACTCAATCAAATCTGCTTAAAAATGAGTCCATAAATGCCCTAAGAAAGCTAAAATTATATTAATATACAGAAATTCAGTTTGTTATAATTATTACTTTTTACTGCGGGTTCAGAACCTCGTTTGAATTTTTGCTGCTCAGCCTTCTCCACGCAGCTGAGGGGGGAGCCACAAATCCGAGAGCTGTTTCCTTGGTAACGCTCCAAGACTCCGGCCCTTCCCCCACCCCCTTTTTCTCGCGAGAGGAGACAGTCCCGTTCTTCCGGTAACTGTAACCCCCCCGCAAGCCAAATGCCTTCGACTTAGCGCTCGGCTTTGCGCATGTGCAGTAAAGAGTGGCGCGAGCAGGCGGCTTCCGGCTGAAGAACATGGTGCGTTTTCGGGGTCATCTTTGTGCTTCCTGGACGCGGCGTTCACGCGTGTCGTGGGAGTTTCGCGCCTGCGGATCCGCAAAGGGTTCAGACACAGGGGGATGTGGGCACGCATCCCACCACCCCTAGTGAGGGAGGAAAGAAGCAATAGGGCTTGCTAAAGTTTGTGCCGGGAGAGCCAGGGAGGGAAGCTCTCCAGACTGGAGAGTTTGGAGTCGCGGGCTGGGTGGCGGGAAGGGTACTGCACTGTTCTCTGTGGGATACAGCTCCATATGGCTGGAACAGGTCTTACCCTTGTCTGCAAGAGATGAGGCTTAGCAAACAAAGGAAATAGAAATCCCAGGGTGGACGGAAGCAGAATGCACATTGTTCCCACTCGCCCTCATCCCCTTCACACCATGAGTACTGGCCCTTCTAAAACTTAAATCCCTATCCTTCCTCAGCAACACAAAACAGTGCAGACTTCTTTAAGATCCTAGGCAGTTAATGGCTTCCGAGGATGTGGGAGGAGTCTTTACTGGCTTTTAGCTTATATGGAATATTTTCTCCCATAATTTGGCATTTTGAGTTTGTTAAGTTAGCGTTTGGGCTAGTCCTTGGGACAGTCTCCAAAAACGCAATGCAGAGTAACCGCGGACATTATCACCCACCCTTAGATTACAAAATAAGACATTTTTATTTATTGGAAGTATTAAATTGTTCTCTGAAGTGACCAGCCAGTTTTCCCTTGCTTAGAGGAGGGTGCCAATGAAGTGATAATTTAGGGTTCCCTTTTCATATGCTAATAGTAAAATGTAGACAGTTTTGGAAAGACATTTTAAAGATGAGGAAAATGTGCAATTGTTATTTACCGTTATAAAGGACACAAGTTTGATTTCTTAAATGGAGAAGTAGTTTCTTTTGATTAATTCTTGTGCTTTTTGTTTTTTGAATAGATGCAAGGGGAGCCAAACCCTAGTGCTTCCCTTATTGACAGAACCATCAAGATGAGAAAAGAAACAGAAGCTAGGAAAGTGGTTTTAGCCTGGGGACTCCTAAATGTATCTATGGCTGGAATGATATATACTGAAATGTAAGTTAATCAGCCAAAAAAATAAATAAAACTTGAAGAGGCCAATGGTTGGTTCCACAGGTTTTTGTGTGTGTTTGATTTTTGGTGTGTTTTTTTTTTTTAAGATATTGAAAGCCTTTTTAATTTTTTTAGGACTGGAAAATTGATTAGTTCATATTATAATGTGACATACTGGCCTCTCTGGTATATTGGTAAGTAATTAATTTTCACGGTGATTTAGATTTACTACCAATGCAAACCTGCATTTACGTTTAATTCAACTTAGTATTCACTCCTTCATTCAACAAATATTTGAGTGCTTGCTATGTTCTAAAAACTGGGAATGCAGCAGTAAGGGAACAAGGTCCCTGCTCTCATGGAAGGAACGTTCTAGTAGGGGAGACAATCAAATTAATAAACAAATAAAATTCTGAATAATTATGAGTTCTGTGAAGAAAAATAAAGTTTGAGGGTGGTGAGATTTATATTTGTTACTCTCCCTGAAATGCCTTCCCTACTCTACCTTTTCACCATCAAGACCAATCAGGTTACTCCACTGATGCCTCCCTCAGTTTCCTGGTTCCTTCCTTTTCTCTGTCTACTGCTGTCTGCTCTTCAGTAGTCCTTGGGTGTAAAGAGTCCTTATGGCTGTTAAAGTGAATTCCATAGTGTAATACACATTAATCTAAAGGCTGTGATAGGGACGTGGTGTGGAAGTGGAAGAGCAAGAGTTTTGGAATCTGCATACCTCAGAATTGTGGCTTTAATACCTAGCTGTATGCTCTTGCAAAAGTCACTTGACTTCTCTACAGTTGTTGACTGATCTTTTTAACATGACGGTGAAAACGTTTATTCTACAAGGTGGTAAGGATTAGTGATAATATTTTGAAACTCACTATTAAATGCCGTACACATAACAGACATTCATTAGTTGGTAACTGTTACGAGGAATAAGAAGATAGTTTTCAGTTTTGTTGTTAATTTGCTAAAGGAGGAAGAGTTTTGTTTTCCCTCTTTAAATGTTTAAATAAAAAAAAATTATTCTCTTCCAGAGCTTGCCCTTGCATCTCTCTTCAGCCTAAACGCCTTATTTGATTTTTGGAGATATTTCAAATATACTGTGGCACCAACAAGTCTGGTTGTTAGCCCTGGACAGCAAACACTTTTAGGTTTGAAAACAGCTGGTAAGTGTTTTACATCTTTTGCAAAAGTAAGCGAAAGGTTGGTGATAAATCTTTTTCAATTTAATTTTCCCTTTTCATAGACTCAGCTGGAAGGGACTTCTAAGGCCATCTGGCTGAACTATATTAAACAAGTCTACAGTAAATTATCTGAAGACCAATGATTATCATTCCTATTTATATAAATTGAATGGAACTAACTGTTCAACAGCTTTCTGAAAGTTTGTTCCGTGGTTTAATTACAATTAAAATTAAATGTCGAACTCTTGGCTGCGCTGAAGCTAATTTCTTATTTTGAACTCTATGGAAATGGTAAACAACTTATTTGTGTGCTTTGGTAATTTAATAACCAAGTCACTTTATTACTTACTTTTTTCTTGAAGAAAAAGGTTGGGTTCATTAAATCTGTTTTCATAGAAATTTTACTTATCCGTAGACATAAGTTATTTATTTACTTATATTTATTTATTTCTTCCTTCTAGTTGTGCAGACTACTCCTCCACATGATCTGGCGGCAACCCAGATCCCTCCCTGCCCACCTTCTCCTTCAATTCAGGGTCAGAGTGTGTTGAGTTACAGCCCATCCCGCTCACCCAGTACCAGCCCCAAGTTCACCACCAGCTGTATAACTGGATACAGCCCTCAGCTGCAAGGTCTGTCATCAGGTGGCCGTGGTTCTTACAGTCCTGGAGTGACCTACTCGCCTGTCGGTGGTTATAATAAGGTAATGACTCTTTTCTCTTGGCCAGTCACTTTATTTTAGAATCGGGAGGTACCTTGAAAATCACGTTGTGAGTTAGAACTCCTCATTTTATCAGTGAGGGAACCGAGGAACAGTGGGTAACTGACTTGCCCAAATCACCCATTTAAGAGCCAAGAATAGAACCCAGATTTCCTGACACCTGTTCAGAAGTTCTTTATACCACATCTTAACATGAAAGAAAAGGGGCTGGCCCCGTGGCCGAGTGGTTAAGTTCACGCGCTCCGCTGCAGGCGGCCCAGTGTTTCGTTGGTTCGAATCCTGGGCACGGACATGGCACTGCTCATCAAACCACGCTGAGGCAGCGTCCCACATGCTACAACTAGAAGGACCCACAACAAAGAATATGGAACTATGTACTGGGGGTCTTTGGGGAGAAAAAGGAAAAAATAAAATCTTTTAAAAAAAAAATGAAAGAAAAAATTTAGCTTTTGTGAAGATAATGAACTGAGGTTCACCATCTAGGATTTTTTCTGCAGGGTCTGTAAAACAAGTTGAAACTATGATAATTTTTTTCTTTCATTTCTTTACTCATGTTTTCCCTCTTTCTTTGCTTGTTTATGTGAAACTTTTATATATCCTTATAGAATTTTCATGTTTTTCATCATGTTGGAGTATCTTCTAAGCTAAAAACTGGGATTGTCGTGGTTTGACTCTTGAGTGTGAACACTCTTCATGGGATGATTAGAAACCTGCATTCCCACTCCCACAGTAAAGTGGGCATTTGTTCTGATTTTTAGGCTTGATAGAAGCAAAATTGACAAATTTGAAATTATGACTCCTGCCTGAAGCATAAGACTATAAGAAGGGCCTTAAGAGGGGGATGATCACATTTTCAGCTGCTCTCACTAGTTAGATGAACATCTCTATAGTTACTAGTTAATGAGGAATGTCTGGCAGTGAAATTAATGCACTGTCCACCCTTACCTTACCCTTTTACGTAATCTTTCTTTGTAATGCAATTCTGTACCACTGGTTACCCAATAATAATTTTGGCAAGGAACAGAATTTAGAAAATTTTGTACAAGTTGAGGATGTGAATATATAGTGATAATTCATAACCTATAGGTAAATATGACTTTTGAAAATAGTTTGTTTTCGTGAGAAAGAAAGGAAAAAAAGTAGAAGAAAAATCACTCATAGTCTAATGGCTACTTAGTACTCATCTAGCGGATATACTGTAGTTTACTCTTGAATATTTACTTTCATTTATTAAAAACTGTTGTTAGTCTGCACTAAATAGCTCTGTAGATAAAGTTGATAACATTGCTTATCTTTTTTCTACTGGACTGTAACCTCCTTGAACACAAGATTATATGTTTTTATTCACCTTAGTTTCCTTAGCACAGTGTATGGAATATAGATGCTATGTAAGTCTTTGTTGAACCAAACTAATACCTTGGAAAAGTTAATGAAATGAATAATTATTTTTCTGGGGAAAAAATGCTAAAATCAACTAGGAAGTAGAAAACCTAAATAAGGAAGAAAATTTGAAAACTATTAATCAAATATATCTGCAGAATACATTAAGGCCCTAAAGTGTTACCATTGAGTTCTTTTAAATTTTCAAAAAGTAGTTACTTTCTGGGCTTTTGGTTATGGGAATTTTCAAACGTACGCAAAAATGAAGGGATTAGTACAGTGAACTCCTGTGTATCTATTACCCGTCTTCAACAGTTGTCAGCATATTGCTAGTGTATGAACAGCTAATTCTGATCTGATAAAACAAGTTAAAGGCTTAAACTCTAGAGTTAAAAACAGGATTGAAATCTTGGCACTAGGGGCCTGCCCGGTGGCGCAGCGGTTAAGTGCACACATTCTCCTTTGGCAGCCCGGAGTTCACTGGTTCGGATCCCAGGTGCGGTCGTGGCACTGCTTCTCAAGCCATGCTGTGGTAGGTGTCCCATGTGTAAAGTAGAGGAAGATGGGCACGGATGTTAGCTCAGGGCCACTCTTCTTCAGCAAAAAGAGGAGGATTGGCAGCAGTTAGCTCAGGGCTAATCTTCCTTAAAAAAAAAAAATCTTGTATATCAAATAAACATATTTTAAAATAGTAATGCTGATGGACACACACCAAAATAGGTACTCCTATCTTTTCTCTTCGGATAGGAGTATAACTTAGTATAACATTTTCATTTAATAGAATGGGAATATGTATTAAAAATGTTCATATGCTTTGATCAAATCATTTCAGTTCTAGGAATCTCCTAAAGAAATCGTCAGAAATTCACCAAGATTTGTGTACAAAGATGTAAATCATAACATTGTTTACAGTAGCCAAAAGTTGTAGCTAATCCAAATGTCTAGAATAAGAGAATGTAAAAGCAAATTATGGCATATTTGTACAGTGAAATACTATACAGCCCAAGGAGCACGATTGCTAAGTCATATGGTAAGAGTATGTTTAGTTTTGTAAGAAACTGCCGAGCTGTCTTCCAAAGTGGCTGTACCATTCTGCATTCCCACCAGCAATGAAGGAGAGTTCCTGTTGCTCCACATCCTGCCAGCATTTGGTGTTGTCACTGTTCTGGATTTTGGCCTTTCTAATTGGTGTGTTCCTTTTTGAGAGTCAAAAACAAAAACAAAGATAAATTTCAATTAAAAATAAAATAAAATTCCTTTATTTTGTATAGTTGGCAAGCTACAGTCCTTCTCCTCCTTCTGCATACCCTACCACTGTTGGACCGGTGGAGAGCAGTGGATTGCGATCTCGCTACCGTTCTTCACCCACGGTGTATAACTCCCCTACCGACAAGGAGGACTACATGACAGACCTACGAACTTTGGATACTTTTCTTAGAAGTGAAGAAGAGAAACAGCATAGAGTTAAGCTGGGTGCGTATTTTTTTAAATTTACGTCTAATGTACATATTTTTGGTGTCACTTTACAGTATCCTTAACCCATTTATTTTCACTACTTTGATACCGTACATAAAATGTTTGCCTCTTTCTCTGACATAACTTGTGTGGCTTAGGAGAGAATCACATTTTTTTTTTATATTTTATGCATTTAGAGTTAAGTTCACCAAATTTAAGAAGTAAAATATAGCTGAACTAACTGAGACATCTTGAACCTTTCGTCTACATTAAGATTGAAAGCTTTTTCATATGATGTAATTTATAATTTCTCTTTAAAAATTGAGGCTTTCAGATGTTTGTGAAGCGGGGCATAGCGAGGCTTATTGAAGTGCTAGTTGTCTCTCTCAGCTGGTCCTTGGGAAGGCTGGGGTGGCGGGAAGGACGAGGGAGAGAGCATGGCTTTAGTAGAAGTGCTACTGTTTTTCAGAACATTTTTGAACTTTCTTTAGTTTACCTTGGGAAACAATGTTAGCAACTCTTAATCTATTTGGGGTGGATTTGATTATTACAAAGTCAATTGTTTGAAACCAAATTAGGTTATTGAGCGGAGTAATGATTTTTCCCCTGAGGAACGTTCGCAGAAAGCACATTAGGTGCTGAAGTGTGGCCACAGTGAGGAAACCAGTTATTGGACCATGGCTCTTTGTGTCACTTGAAATCTCTCCATTGATTTTTAATTTAATTTTGCCTGAAAATGCCACAAATGTCAAAGAAACAAATCAATATTATCTTGTTATTTGTTGATACATGCTTTTCCTTCTTTTTAAATTTTGAAATATTTCAAGTATACTGAAAATTGTGGAGTATAATACAAAGAACAACCTGTGTACCCTCTACATATTGTTGTCATATCTAGATATTTTCTAACTTCCATTTTGATTTTTTCTTTGACCTATAGGAGTTATTTAGATGTATTGTTATTATTGCTTGGAAGTATTATTGGTGATCGGTGGTGCTTTTAATTTTCAAACCTGTGAAATGAAAGGCTTGGTTATCTTTTTGTTTTTCCCTCCAAGTTAATTGTACTGTGGCTAGAGATTCTGATCTGTACCCTATTAATTTTTTGGTGTTTTTCGAGACTTAGTTTAGGCCTGCTATATGATCACTTTTTATAAATGGTTTGGTGTATTCAAAAGAATGCATAGTCTAAGTATTGGGCTCCATATTTGTTTATTGAGTCAAGCTTCTTGACAGTGTTCTTAAATTCTTTATCTTACTAATTTTTATCTGCTCGATGTTAGTTACTGAGAAAGTATGTTAAAAGCTCCCACTGATTATCTCCCATTAAATATCTCCTCATAATTCTGTCAAATGTTCTCCATATGTATGAGATTATGTTAAGTGCATGTAAATTCAGGATTTGTACTATCATTCTGGTCAATTATTCCTTTTATCTTTATCTCTTAGGCTTTTTGCCTTGGAGTCTGTTTTGTCTGACATTAAGACAGCTGTACGAATTTCCTTTTGGTTAGTATTTGCCTGCTATATCTGTGTCCATCCCTATACTTTTAACCCTTCTGTGCCTGTAGGTTTTAGGTAATTAAGTGTTTTGAACAAATTAATGAGTCTTTTCAAAATTAATGCTACGTTGGTTGTCATAGTGGCTTTCTAATTTCATCATTCCTTCTATATTTATCCCTGTTATATTTTTTAAACTTTTTTTATTGTAAAATATAGCTAAAATTTACCATTTTAACCATTTTTAAGTGTATAACTCAGTGGTATTAAGTACATTCACATTGTCGTGCAGCCACCTTTTACATTTATTTGTTGGCATTCTACTGTAAGATAGAGCTTTTTCTTCTTCCCTTCTTATATCATTTATTTTGGTGGTTTGATTCTCTCAGATTTGGCTATGGGATCCTCTGGCTTCTGTGTTCTTTTGACATGATGCTATCATTCTTCGAGCACTTTTTTTTTTTCACTTTCTAGCACCATAAGATATTCCAGGCTCCTCTTGTACTTTCCCTGGCTAACTAGCTCTGGAGTCAGTCTGTTTCTCCAAGGGACGATGATTGCTTTTAGTGGAGAATGGTATTTATAAGTTAATGTCTGGGCATTGGATATGCCGTTGTTAATGGGGTATCATTACTGTAGGTCCTCTCCGCAAACAGCTAGGAAATATATGTGTATACATACATACAAACACACATCTATATGTCTACATGTATAAGACATCGATGTGTACTTCCACATCCATCCATTTATATATATTAAAAACCATGAGTTCATACTGACACCTCCAGTTCCAATCCAACTGTATTGGGTTTATTCCAGCCTCCTCCCTGTCCATATTTGTAACTCCTTTCTCCAATAGTGAGAGACCAGGCACTCACATATATTCCTTTTCACACACACACTTTTTTGCTGATTGGCCGCATCATCCTTAAATATTTCACATGCACCTCCTAAGAACAAGGAGATTTTCCTTTCTAACTGCAATGTGATTATCATGCTTAAGATGCTGCTATTAGTCCTTTTTGCGTTTCCTCCAGTTGACCCAATAATGACCTTTGTAGCTTTTTTTTCTTTTGCCGATCCAGGATCCAGTCAAGGATCATGTATTGCATTGGGTTCTTATACTTCTTTTGTCTTCTTTAATCTAGAACATTTATTTGTTTTTTGGTTTTTATGATATTTACATTTTGAAGAGATCAAGCTGGTTGTTATGCAAATTTGGATTTGTGTGACCATTTTCTCTTTATTAGATTCAGTTTAAATGTTATTTCTTGGCAAAAATACAATAGGTAGTGGTGTGTTCCTTTCAGTGTATCACCTCGAGAGACTCCTGGTATCATTTTGTCGCTTTACTGGAAACATTACATTGGATCACTTGGTCAAGGTGCTAGCAACCTGATTTCTTCCCAATAGCTTTTCCCTTTTGTAATTAACAAATAATCTAGGGACCAGCCTGGTGGCGTACTGGTTAAGTTCATGCACTCCGCTTTGGTGACCCAGGGTTCGTGGGTTCAGATCTTGTGTGCGGACCTACACACTGCTCATCAAGCCATGCTGTGGTGGCGTCCCAAATACAAAATAGAGGAAGATTGGCACAGATCTTAGCTCAGGACCACTCTTCTTCAGGCAAAAAGAGAAAGATTGGGTATGGATGTTAGCTCAGGGCCAATCTCCCTCACCAAAAAAAATAATAAATTAAAAATAAATAAATAATGTATAGTGTAATCCTTCAAGTGTGTGAATTTCCTGTTCCCCCAACAGCCTTTCACCCAATGATTTTAGCATCCATTGATGATCCTTTCCTGAATGAGTACATGCAGTGGTGGTTGCAAAATGGAGACGTTCTAATACTTTCATTTCTTCTACATTTAGTAGTTTGCATTGCTCTGTAAAGAAGCGCTTTCTGTTTTTCCCCTCACCCCACAGTTTGTTTGTTTTAGCCAGTTTGGACTGATGGTTGATTCTGTCTTTAGCAGTCTCTAAACTGCTGTTTAACGAGCTCATTGAGTTTTTAAATTTGTCGGGGTTTTTTTCAGTTTTCAAAGTTTTGTTTGGTTCTGTTTCAAATATGCCTGATTTACTTTAGGTTATCTTATGTTGTTCTTATGTTTTCAGTTCTTTTTCTTATCACAGTCACTTAAAACATACTTTTTAGAAGTCTCTGTCCAGCAGTTCGGTTATCTAAAGTTCTCGGAGATTAAATACTAACATTTTTGTCTTGTTGACTCTTTTGCTGGGAGGCTTATTTTCTTGTGATTTATGTGTGTTTTGTCTGTTTGTGGTAGACTTGTCTTCAGTAGTGTTTTATCGATGCTTTTTCTGTCCTGGGTAGGCGGAGTGGAAGCCTGGTCTCCTCCTAGCAGTTTTGTGTTTGTCTCTGCCAGGTGCCTCAGGAGTATCACTGACCTCAAACTAACTTAAGTAATTTCTGAGCTTGGAGGTTCCTGGACTTCACGGGTAGTGTAAATGGGTGCTCTAAATGTGAAGGTGGATCTGTGATTTTTAAATCTCAGAGGTTTTTTTAAATTTCCCAACAGCCTGACTAACACAGACAAGCTTCCTTGTTACTACCTCCTAGTGCCAGTAGACAGATCTTTTTTCTTATTCACTGAGAATGCAGTCCTCTGAGATCCCTGGCCCTGTGCTGGGTGAGGGGATGGAGGTAGGAGGAAGGCCTGAATCCAGCTTTCCACCTCTGCTGGGCCTACATCCTCTTTTCCCATTTGGCCCCTGAAATCCAAGCTACCAGGTTTCCCAAAGCCTGCAAAATTCTCCGTAGGAGCCACACATCAGCTCGCACACAGGCCACTCTGATTTTCAATTCCCTTTTCATTTTTAGCCACTGGCTATTCCTCTTACTTTTTGTAAGTTCCATTATTCATTTAAATAATGTGTTTTATTTAATGAACATTTTTAGATCTATGTAGTGGGAGATCTTTCAGGCTGCCTAGTTTGTTATGTTGTCAGAATTCCGAATCTCTACGTGCTTCGATTCTTAGGTCCTTTGGGCTCTCCAGGTCCAGATCTTGTGCTGTTTTGTTGGTGGCAGTGGTCATCAGAGACAGGCCCTATTTTGTCACTGCTTACTATATATATTTGCTTTTGCTTTGGCTAATATACAACAGATACTAAAACTTCTCATTTGTATCATCTGTGTAAAACTTCTTTTGTATCTAAAGCCAGTCTTTATCAAAATTTTTCTCATGTTCACATTTCTGTCTCAGAAATCTTGATTATCATTTTTAAAATTAGTAGTCAAAATGATTAATCAAAATAGGATAACTTTGTCCTCTATCATGACCATGTCTCTTACCTTCGTTTTTTATTCCCTATTTATTAAATCAGTTGTGTTGGTTTAAAACTTCTTTTCTTGACATTAATTCATTCCTGTAAGTCAATTTTGCCAGAAGTCCTACTTGAAAATTTAACTTTACACCAAGTGTGATATTCCTTGACTGTGCATAATTATTTATTTTTATGCTGTCATGAAACATACTACTATTCACCAAAGCTACTAGCACAGGACTGGCTAACCTTCAAGGTTTTGATGCTATGGGGTGAAATACTGCAACATATTCCTTTCATGATTGCTCATCCTTTGTGCCTGTAAACATCACAAGAAAACCAGTTCTATTATTTTCTAGTCACTTCTTTTAGAAATTCTGTGGAGATTAAAAAAAACTAATTTCTACTCGTGATTTTTTTTATGTGGGTATGAAGTATCAACTGATATTTTTGATATCAGTTAAACTCTGAAAATAAGCCGCTTCATAAGTATCATAAGCCCGTCATCGAAAATTTGCGATTTGTTCAGGTACTGTGCTCCATGCTGGGGAAAACACCCCCTGCTCTCAAGGAGCTCAGATTCTGTCTGGGGCAAGAGACAGACTGTAACCTTGAAGTGTGATGAGTTCTCTGGTCGAGGCCTCTACAGGACTAAGTTCCTAAATATGACTGTTTACATTTCCTAAAAGTAAATTTGTAAATCTGGAGGTGTAATCAGCAGATAGTCTCTTTTACTACCACACAGGAATTACTACAGGCCGTAAATGGAACCCAGCATAGTGCAGGGAAGAATGGGTTTAGCTGCTAGCCCTCAGAGCAGTTTCCTAATAGGAAGCTCTCGTTATGCCATTCAGAAAGAGCTTCTAAAAATTCAAGCAGGTAACTTCCTTAGCCTGTTTTTTCCCTGAAGAAATTTGTCTTTTGTTTGTTTCTCACTGAAGCATTTAAAAGTCTTAGATAATGAAATAAGCTTAATTTTACAACAAAAATAAACAGACACTTTCATCCACTTAGGGTTTTTATGGCTCTTAAATTGATACTTCTCAGAAAATGTTCTTTCTAATTTTTAGCACAAGCAGGCCATGTTCTCTAAACAAAAGGTAGCGTTGGGGAGGAGGGGGGAGAGGAGCTCCTGGAGGCTCCGTCTTCCTGGATTGCCAGTACCTGGGTGCCCAGATGCCCGGGGTTCGTGTGCTGACTCTAGATGTCAGGATTACTCCTGCACGCTGACGCTCTGTGATCATTGTAGGGAGCCCGGACTCCACCTCGCCGTCCACTAGTCCCACTTTCTGGAACTACAGTCGTTCTGTGGGGGATTATGCGCAAACCTTAAAGAAGTTTCAGTACCAGCTGGCCTGTAGGTCTCAGGCCCCATGTGCCAACAAAGATGAAGCTGATCTCAGTTCTAAACAAGCTGCAGAAGAGGTAAATGGAAAATAAAAATGACTTGATATTTCTGATTTACAGATTATTAGAAAGGCTTCTCTTCTACTTCTAGAACGTTTTTTTTTCTGTAACCTCCACTTTTAATGCCTAGAAACATAAGTCTGGCAAACATTAAACAGTGGAAAGACTCCTATCTAACTTTGTGTGCGTGAAACTGAATTATATTTTACGTGTTACTCTTTATGACACATAGTTGACATTAGTGTCCTCCTAAAACTTTTTTCTGCATTCATTTATAAAAAGGTATCTCAAGTATCTCTTTGTACTCAACATATGCAAGACATTTTAATACATTTGGATTAGAACATTTGACAGTCTGTAAATTCATCAGTTTAATACTAAGTATAAGATTTTTATTTTGTTCTTAAAAGCAAAAAGAATGTCCTTTAAACATACTAATGTAAGGAATTTTAGAGATATATCTGTGCATGAATAGCAACCAAGTGAGTAATAAGACAATTACGGCATATTAATTAGATCAGTATTGATGTTTGTGAAGACTTTTTTCAAATCATTCCAAATATTTTTGAGGGTAGGGGAGAGAATGACTGATTTCTGGCAAGATTTTTCCTCACTGATTATTCATTTTAAACATATTTTTAATAGGTTTGGGCAAGAGTGACAATGAATAGACAACTTCTTGATCATATGGATTCATGGACAGCTAAGTTCAGAAATGTAAGTTCTGACATTGCTCTCTGGATGATATTAGTGTCTTAATATGCAAAGTATGTTCTTGGAATATCAGAGATGTTAATTATTAATCAGAATATCAGACTTAATTATTATTAAAAGTGCAGTATGGATGGCATGTGTATAAGGATAAACATGACATTTACCTTATGGCATCCATTTTCATGGGATTTTTTTTCTCCTCCATATTTAGTAAGTCAGTGTATTTTGAGTGGATAAGGGAATAATACATTTAGTTATTAAGGTCTTTCCTTTCCCAGCATCTCAATTTTATTTTTCGGAGAGCTTTTGTATC
Organism: Equus przewalskii; assembly: GCF_037783145.1. Classification (NCBI taxonomy): domain Eukaryota; kingdom Metazoa; phylum Chordata; class Mammalia; order Perissodactyla; family Equidae; genus Equus; species Equus przewalskii. The sequence goes on along the minus strand of NC_091834.1, from coordinate 84,738,448 downwards.
AGCTGTTAGGTGTCTAGAAATATGAGGGAAACAAAAATGAGATCCTTGCCCTCAGAAGACTTCAGAGTTAGAGAGAGAAGACAGTATATGCTTGAAGCTACTTCAGTCAATTTCTTTGATTTTTCTACAGAAGAACCCTCTAATCTTTGACCTGGAGGTTGGGAAGGCCAGCTCTTCCATATGGAGCATGAATTAGTTTCCTTATGTCAGCGCTGCCTCTTCCTGTCACTCTCGGGAGTCCCTCTGTGTCCCAAGTTCTGTTGGGCAGATTGGCCCCTGGTCCACTGCAGGTAGCTCCACTTAGATTCTGTAGAGGCTGCTGCTGCTTCTGCTGTTTCGTCCTTCAGCACTCATGCATCCACTCTCTATCTTCTAGAAATATCTTGAAATCACTTGTACTCCTTTTTTATTGTTTTACTATAATTTAAATAGGGTATCAATAGGGAGTGGGGAAAAACAGCAGCCTGCTTTCTTGACCCGGAAGTCTGGATGGCTTGTTAAAAAAAAAATTCCTGAGCCCAACCTAAAACTACTGACTTTTTGGGGATGAGGTCTGGATCTCTCTTCTGGACCCCTTAGATAATTTTGTTGCAGCCAAAGAGTGTCTGACAAGTAGGATGCATTTAATAAATGTTAGAAGAATGAGTGAAGTGATGTCCTAAAACTATACTCTCTTTTTTTCCACTTATAGGCTTGTTTAAAAATGCTAATGTATTTAAAATATAAAGTCTTGGTCAGGAGTACTAGCTTGGGAGAAATACAAACACAATCCCTTGTCCAAATTCCTTAGGCTACAGTGTTCTAAATTTAGTGGTTTTTGGATTTTTTTAAAAAACTATATGCATATACCATATATTTTGTAATACCGCTAATGGAGTCTGGTTAGCACTAGGTAATCAACCACATGAATATTTCTGCAGCAAAGCATTTGAATAGTCACGCTAAGTGGGATGAAGTCTGTAAATAGCTTCATGGGAATTCAGTTCAGGTCCTGCTAATATATCAAATTTGCTTGCTAAATGGATTCCAAAAAAACTTGCAATTTTCAGAGATTTTTACTTCAAAATTTTTATAAGGAATTATAGACCTGTATTTCACCTGTACTTTTTTCATCCTTCAATTTTATGGTTAAACAGAAGCATTGAAACAGAAATGGTGGTTGAAGTTGCTACAGACACACACAAAACATGTAACACGGACAAACCAGATGGCGTGATCCCTTGGACAGTCTTTTCACATCCCGGAGTTAGTTTGATATTAGCCATGCAAAGTGGCATTTGAAATTCCTTGTTCTAAAGTGCTATTGTAATAGTCACAAACCAGTTTCAAATATAATAAATCTGTTTTCCACGTGGCTAGGGAATTGGGTGAGCCTGCTGAGAGTTAATCTCTTGTGTTAGTTTCAAAAACTATCTTACTAATCTCAAACCAATATAAACACTACTTGAATAAATGTATGAATGATTACCCTAGACATGTAAACTGAAAGTTATCCTTTTAGCTAAGTATAATAGTCATAGAAAAATTTAAGAAAAATTTAACATATAACTGAAAGTTTTATATTTTCTTCAGGAAAAAAAACAGACGTGATTTAAGAATATAACTTAGCAACTTACATTCCAATAGCATGTTTGCTTAACTCTCTCTAGACTTCAGGTACTTGCTGCTTCCGTTCTCTCCACTGTACTCTTAACCTTCTAGTACAAGATGGTAAAAAAATTCTTAGTTTTATGAAAACAGTTATTTGAGAAATGCTTTAGAATTATGTGTGTAAAGTCTTTACCTCATTTCTTCCTAGTGGATCAATGAGACAATATTAGTGCCACTTGTACAGGAGGTTGAGTCTGTCAGCACACAGATGAGACGGATGGGTTGTCCAGAGCTGCAGATAGGAGGTATGTGAAAACAGAGCCCAGCGTTTGATGTACCTGCAATGAATCTGCCAGGTAGAAAATTTCTTCTTGTAATAGGCTGTTTAGCACCTTCTTTTGTTATGTTGAGGTGAAGACAAAAACTAAATGTCTGTAATAGTGTTTTTTTAATATAACAGTTTTATTGAGATATAATTTACTTACCATACAGTTCACCCATTTGAAGTCTACAGTTCAAAGGTTTGGGTTGTATAACCATCACCATAATCAATTTTAGAGTATCTCATCACACAAAAAAGAAACCCCATGTACACACACACACACACACACACACACCCACCCCCACCCACCCCCTTTCCCACCACCACCTATTCCCCAGCCCTAGGCAACTACCAGCCTGTCTCTATAGATAGGCCTGTTGTGGATATTTCATATAAATGAGATCATACAATATGTTGTCTTTTGTGACTGGCTTCTTTCGCTTGACGTAATGTTTTCAAGGTTCATCTGTGTTGTATCGCCTATCAGAACTTCATTTCCTTTTATTGCCAAATAATATCGCATTGTAAAGATCTACCACATTTTGTTTGCCCATTCATCAATTGATTGCCATTTAGGTTGTTTTCACTTCTGGGCTATTATGAACAATGCTGCTATGAACAGTTGTGTAAAAGTATTTGTGTGGATGTGTATTTTAATTTCTCTTGGGTGTTACCTAGGAATGGAATTGCTGAGCCATATAGTAAACTCCTTGTTTATTTGGGAAGTACAGAAATACACAAAGGAGAATATTACCCATAGTTCTGCTTCTAGAGATAACCATTATCAATTTTAAGTCACAACCAATTATTATTTTTGGAGAAAAATACTATGATGCTAACTATATATATCAATTGTAAATTATACATAATTTAAGAACATTAAAATATGAAGAGTATATATTTAGGAGTCGAGAAAATACAGTACCTCTGTATGTATATATTTTTAATGAAATTGTGGTCATACCATTTTGTTATCTGCTTTTCCCCCCACTATTTCTCTTTTGTTGAATATTCTCCAGTACTATTTTTATGGCTAGATTGTATTTCTTTTTTATATATACAATGTGTTGTACTTTTAACTGATCTTTATTATCTAAAATTTATGGTTTTTTCCCTTTGCTGTTATTAATAATGCTGTGAGTCAGTATCCTTTTATCTAAATATTTGTGTACATTTATAATTATTTCTTTAGGATAATTTCTTAGAAATGGAGTTGGGCCAGTAGCATAGTGGTTAAGTCTGCCACATTCCACTTCAGTGGCCTGGGGTTCACAGGTTTGGATCCTGGGCATGGACCTACACCACTCATGAGAAGGCCATGCTGTGGTGGTGACCCACATACAAAAAATAGAGGCAGATTGGCACAGATGTTAGCCCAGGCCTAATCTTCCTCACCAAAAAAAAAGAAGTGGAGTTGTCAGTTCAATAGGTATAAACGTATTAAGTCTTTTGATGTGCATAACCTTTCAAAAACCTTATATCAGTGTATATACTCTAGCAACCATGTCACATGTAAGCATGGCTTTTTCCCAACATTGGATATTACTAGTAAGGTTGGACATTTTGTGGAATTTCTGGTGGTTTATTAATTTCTTTGGATAGTTGTCTTTCATGATATGAGGAAAGAAATCGCTGTCATAAAAAGTTTCTGTGGGGCTGGCCCCATGGCTGAGTGGTTAAATTCACTCACTCTGCCTTGGCGGCCCGGGGTTCAACAGTTTGGATCCTAGGCGTGGGCCTACACGCCACTCATTAAACCATGCTGTGGCAGCATCCCACATAGAAGAACTAGAATAAGCTACAAGTAGGATATACAACTATGTGCTGGGGATTTGGGGAAAAAGAAAAAAAAGAGGAAGATTGGCAGCAGATGTTAGCTCAGAGCCGATCTTCCTTACCAAAAAGCTTTAAAAAAAAGTTTCTGCTTGTCACTTCCATAGCAGGCAACTTTTAATTCAACCTGATTTTGAAAGCTGTCATATATCTTTTTATAAATACCCTACAAAAATCTTCTGTGCAGAGCCAGCCCTGGTGGCCTAGTGCTCCACTTCAGTGGCGCAGGTTTGGTTCCCAGGTGTGGAACCACACAACTCATCTGTCAGTAGCCATGCTGTGACAGCAGCTCATGTAGAAAAACTAGAAGGACTTACAACAAGTATGTACAACTGTGTACTGGGGCTTTGGTGAGGGAAAAAAAGAAGAGAGGAAGATTGGCAATAGATATTAGGGTGAATCTTTCCCAGCAAAAAAAAAGAGAGAAAAATCTTCTCTGTGTTAGTTGTCCATAGATCTGCTGATATGGATTTGGCTGCCCCTTTTGTAATGTGTGTGTGTGTGTGTGTGTAAATCTGGCTACCTTGCCAGAAATGATGAAATAAATTGTAGGTAAAGTAGATAATGGCCAGCCCTGGTGGTCTAGTGGTTAAGTATCAGCACTCAACCGCTGCAGCCTGGATTCGTTTCCTGATCATGGACCCACACTACCTGTCTGTCGGTTGTCATATTGTGGCAGCTGCGTGTTACTATGATGCTGAAAGGTGTGCCACTGGTATTTCAAATACCAGCAGGATCACTCATGGTGGACAGGTTTCAATGGAGCTTCCAGACTAAGACAGACTAGGATGAAGGACCTGACCACCTACTTCCGAAAAAGTCGGCCATGAAAACCCTGTGAGTAGCAGCAAAGCATTGTCTGATACAGTGCTGGAAGGTGAGAGGATGGCGCAAAAAGACCAGGCAGGTTCTGTTCTCCTCCACACAGGGGCCCTAGGGATCAGAATCGACTGGATGGCACTAACAACAAAAAGTAGATCATGCAAATTGTTAGGACTATTATTGCTTTCATTTATTCCTTCAACATCTATTGAGGGAAGAGCATTTTAAGTTCTTTTAGAGACCCACATGAAGAATAATCTGTGTTGTGTATGTTTTATTTTTGACAGAGGCTAGTATTACTAGCTTGAAGCAAGCTGCTCTGGTCAAAGCTCCTCTCATTCCAACTCTGAATACAATCGTGCAGTATCTAGACCTTACACCAAATCAGGAATACTTGTTTGAGAGGATCAAAGGTAACTGTTGATTTGAAAAAGAAAAAAACAAGAGCTTTTTCACTAGTACTTTGAGATGTTATAATAAAATAAAGGTAACAAAGAAAAGCACTTTTTGAAAAAAGGAAAAGTATCCCTAAGTATTATCTCATATTTTATAAATATATATAATTATGGCTTAATTAAGGCTTATACTTGAACAACTTTTGGGTTTTATATTTTATATGCTTAAGAATTGTCAAAATAATGTAGTTAGCCTTGAATATGTTAATTAATGATTTTATTGTATTTAGGGAGACTTAAATATGAGCTAAATGGGCTCAAGTGAATATTTCACTAATTTTCTACTGGGAGTAGAAACTACCAAGCATGGGTGCCACTGTGGCATTCTTTATAATTTTAGTATGCTGATACTTATTTCTTTGAGTTTTTATAATTTGTATTTAATATATTGCTTCTTTATATTTCTGTTATATTTTGATTATTTGGGGGGGGAATTCTGGTTCTTTGGGGGGTCTTCTGAGGAACCTGACTTGAGAGTCAGGGAAGTACCCTTCCTGAGCCTCCACACGCCCTCTTTATGCCTCCCTACTTTTATTTGGATAAATTCTGTAAAATGTTCTCATCACTAAGCAAGTTTTAGAAATAATATTTCACTCTTCAGATTCATCATAAATGTTAATGTAAAAATGTTATGGTGCCCGCTCTCTCCCCTAGGTTGGCACTGGGGTTCAGGAATAAGCATTTATCATGACTTTTAAAAACTTTCTATATAAGGAAAATTCAAACATGCATAAAACTAGATGCAACAGTATGCTCAGCCCTCTTGTACTCAGCACCCGTCCCAACAGCCGTCAGTCCCTGGGCAACCCCTGCATGAGCCGTGTCCTGTCTAGCCCCTCCCTTCCTGTGTTATTGGAGACAAATCCTCCACACTGACATCACCTCATCTGTAAATATCTCCATATGTATCTCTAAAATAGAAGGCTTTTAAAAAACCACAGTACAATTATCACACCTAATTTTTGAAACAGTTTCTTTATATCTTGAAATACACAGCCTGTGTACAAATTTCCAGCTATCTCATAAAATGTATAATTACTTTGTTTGGTATTGTTTGTTTAAATTGGGATTTAAATCTTATCACATATTGTGATTGGTAGATGCATTTAAGTTTCTTTTAGGCTGCAGGTTTCCCATCCATCCTTTTTGCTTTGCAGCTTATTTGTTGAAAGAACTGGATTGTGTGTCCTATTGAGTTTCCCGTGGTGTGGATTTTGCTGAACATGTCCCCATGGTGTAGTTTGACATGACCCTCTGTCCTCTGTATTTCCTGTGAATTCAGGTTGCAATTTTTTGGCAAGATTGCTTCATAGGTGTGTGTGTGTGCGCGCACGCGTGTGCATATATACAAAGTATATATAAAGTATTATTGTATATCAAATATGCAAAAAAGTTTACAAAATACAGTGAACACAGTATGGGCCTTCTAGATTGAACAGTTACCAACGTTTTGCCATTTTTGGCACGTCTCTCTCTCTTTCTCTTTCTGTGTGTGTACATACACACACACTTTTTTTTGCTCTACTATTTGAAAGTACATTACAGACATTATTACTTTTCAGCACAAGAATTCCTGAAAATTACATTCTCCTGCATAACCACAATACACTTATCAGACCTTTAAAATTAACTATATTTGTATAATATCTAATATACAGTTCATATTCAGATTTCCCAATTGTCCAAAGAATGCTATATATTCTTTTTTTATCCCTAACCAAGATAGAGTCTAGGTTTACACATTACATTGTATTGTTTTATCTTTTTTTTTAGTCTCTTTGTCTAGAACAGTTCTGCCACCATTTTTTTCCCAAATGACATTGACTTTTTTAAGAATCCAGAGTAGTAGTCTTCTCCCACATTGTGGATTTACCTGATTCTTTCCTCATGGTGATGTTTGAGTTAATCTTTTATATGTTGTATTTCTTTATGTTTGGGTGTTTTGATCAGGTTTTTAAGATGATTTGCTTCCCTTGTTATAACTTCTTAGGCTTTTTCTTATTTTTTTGCATATTCTTAGCTTTTTAAATTTCACCTTTGTTTTACAGAACTATCTCAAGGAGGCTGTATGAGCTCGTTTCGATGGAATAGAGGTGGAGACTTCAAAGGACGCAAGTGGGACACAGACCTGCCCACTGATTCTGCTGTAAGTTCCTAGTTTTGTTTTCTCAGGTTAACATTTTTCTTTTTTTTTTTTTTTGAGGAAAATTAGTCCTAAGCTAACGTCTGCCACCAATCCTCCTCTTTTTGCTGAGGAAGACTGGCCCTAAGCTAACATCCATGCCCATCTTCATCTACTTTATATGTGGGATGCCTGCCACAGCGTGGCTTGATGAGCAGTGCCATGTCCGCACCAGGGATCCAGACAGGCAAACCCTGGGCCCCTGAAGTGGAATGTGCAAACTAAACCACTGTGCCACTAGGCTGGCCCCTTAGTTTAACATTTTTGTTATTGGATTTATGTGTTTTTATTTTTCCATTATAAAAATAAGTACTAAAAAGAACTTAGAAACTAAGGTAGAAATAAAAAATAAAATTGTACAAGTGTCTTAACCCAACCACTGTTAATATTTTGGTGTATTTTTTTCCCTTTATTTAGGTTGTGCTATTTTTTAGTTTTTATCATAGCTGTAATCATGCCATATGTAAAATTTTGTATCCTGCTTTTTTCACTTTTGCAATGTTTAACTATTTTTTCATTATTACACACTATCATCTAACTGTTCTCCTATATTGGGCCTAAAAGTTTGAGAAACGTGGAATGGGGAGAGATTTCTGTTTTTCTATCTCAAATAATGTTACAAGGACTATCATGATGCATATTTCTTTCTTATTTGGGATTATGACTTTAAGAAAGATTGCTAGAATTAGATTTATGAGATCACAGAATATAAAGTTTTTGAACATTTAAGAGTTTTTCAAAATCATGTTCTTTATCTTTTTATAGTGACTGTTATGTGTGAAAATGAAATTTTAAATGTTAATATTCAAATTGAGTATTGAATGTATGTGTATTTTATCTTGGTTTTGCTGTTACTTAACTCTGGGTGTGAAGGATTCACTTAACGGAAAACTTAAGATTGTCTTGCTTTTATCTTTTCATTGTATAGATTTCATCTTAGAACCTCTTGAAAACATTTTTGCTAATTTTCTCTTTAGGGGAAAATTTAAAAGTTGGAGTCATTATAAACACACACGTTTTTAGAAGGCTGTATCCATGATAGATTTCATGCTGACTTTGAAACACTGTCCCTCCTCTTCAGATCATCATGCATGTATTCTGCACCTACCTTGATTCCCGGTTACCTCCACACCCAAAGTACCCCGACGGGAAAACATTTACCTCTCAGCACTTCGTTCAGACACCAAATAAACCAGGTATAAACCTTTCCTGAAAGAATGAGTTGAGCTTTTCACATGAAATATATCCAGTGGTTTGGTTTTATTTTTTAACGTAGCGTGTTTCCTTTACAGATGTGACCAATGAGAATGTCTTTTGCGTTTATCAAAGTGCTATCAACCCTCCCCACTATGAACTGATCTACCAGCGTCATGTCTACAATCTTCCAAAGGTACTTCTGAATGTAGAAGTTGCTGTTACAGAATGTTGAGGATGACTTGCTTTGATATATATTTTTTTTTTGAGGAAGATTAGCCCTGAGCTAACATCCACCACCACTCCTCCTCTTTTTTATTGCTGAGGAAGACGCCCTGAGCTAACATCCATGCCCATCTTCCTCTACTTTATATGTGGGACGCCTGCCACAGCATGGCTTGATAAGTGGTGCATAGCTCTGCACCTGGAATCTGAACTGGTGAACCCTGGGCCACCAAAGCTTAGCGCATGACCTTAACCGCTATGCCACTGGGCTGGCCCGCTTTGATAATATTTTTTTTTTAATTTATTTTTTTTTATTTATTTATTTTTATTGAGTTAATGATAGGTTACAATCTTGTGAAATTTCAGTTGTACATTAATGTTTGTCAGTCGTGTTGTAGGTGCACCACTTCACCCTTTGTGCCCACCCCCCACCCCACCTTTCCCCTGCTATCCACTAAACTGTTCTTAGTCCATAAATTTAAATTCCTCATATGAGTGGAGTCATACACAGATTATCCTTCTCTCGCTGGCTTATTTCACTTAACATAATTCTCTCAAGGTCCATCCACGTTGTTGCAAATGGAATGATTTTGTTCTGTTTTGCAGCTGAGTAGTATTCCATTGTATATATGTACCACATCTTCTCTATCCATTCGTCTGTTGATGGGCGCTTAGGTTGCTTCCACGTCTTGGCTATTGTAAATAATGCTGCAGTGAACACTGGGGTGCATAGGACTTTTGGGATTGCTGACTTCAAGCTCTCTGGATAAATACCCAGTAGTGGGATGGCTGGATCGTATGGTAGTTCTATTTTTAATTTTTTGAGGAATCTCCATACTGTTTTCCATAGTGGCTGCACCAGTTTGCATTCCCACCAGCAGTGTATGAAGGTTCTTTTTTCTCCACAACCTCTCCAACATTTGTTACTATTAGTTTTAGATATTTTTGTCATTCTAATGGGTGTAAGGTGATATCTTAGTGTAGTTTTGATTTGCATTTCCCTGATGATCAGCGATGATGAGCATCTTTTCATGTGCCTATTGGCCATCAGTATATCTTCTTTGGAGAAATGTCTGTTCATGTCTCCAGCCCATTTTTTGATTGGGTTGTTTGATGTTTTATTGTTGAGTTGTGAGAGTTCTTTGCTTTGATAATATTTTTAAAATAGGATTCTCTTTTTTATGGAGTAGGTAAACTTTTAAATTAGGGAAAATTTATTTCTTGTATATCCTTTTTTTCTTTTCTTTTTTTTTTTTTTTTTTACTATAAAGCTAATATATATTTAATTTGGAAAAGTATAAAGAAAAGAAAAATCATTCATTATTCCATTACTTAGAGGCAGCTCCTTATTAACATGTTGGTGTGCTGCCTTTTGGTAAATTTTATTTTGGTCTTTGTACTTTTTTACAGGTTGAAATCATATTATTTACATAGTTTTATATCCTTTTAAAAATTAACTTTATAACATAATTTTTTAGTGCCATTAAAAATCTTCAGGAAAATACTTTTTAATGGCTATAAAAAACTTCATCATAAGATTGTAACATAATTTATTCAACCATTCCCCTACTGTTGGACATTTTGGATGCTTCTAATTCTTCATTATCATAAGTACAGCTGAATATTCAACTTTATGCATATAACTATCTTCATTTGGGGTAATTTCTTTAGCCCAAAGTCCAAAAGTGGAATTCTAAGGTACAGAATATTATCAAGGCTTTTAAAACATATTATCAAATTACTTTATAAAAAAGATTATTGTACCAGTTTACACTTCTTTCAAGGTATTTTACTCTCGATTGCAAACAGATTGTTTGCAGTTGTGTTGGTGACCTTTTCTCATATTTTTCTACCGGCATTGTTAGTAAGAAATTTTACATTTACTATAATCGTAAATCATGCTCTCCATCAGATTCCCAGGAGAGAATATTAATTTCATTTTTTTCAAGTTTAGTATTTCAACTTTGTAAGTGTAAATATTTTGGGCCATTGATATTCCTGTGGGTACACATGCAAATCCTTTTTTACTTTTTGTTTGTTTGTTTTTTTTAACATTTTCTTTTCCTTTTTCCCCCCAAAGTATATTCTTCGTTGTGGGTCTTTCTAGTTGTGGCATGTGGGATGCCGCCTCAGCATGGTTCGCTAAGCAGTGCCATATCTGCGCCCAGGATTCGAACCAACGAAACACTGGGCCGCCTGCAGTGGAGTGCGTGAACTTAACTGCTCAGCCATGGGGCCAACCCCACAAATCCTTTTTTACTTTTTAAAGAAATACTGTCTTTTAAAAATTATACATCCGTAGATTCTTGAGTAAAAACAATAAATCAGAGTAAGCAGCTACAAGTTAATCAGTAAGTTGAAAATCTCACTTAGGAGCTATTTTACAGACCAGAAATTACATATAACAGTTTGAGTTTAAGGGCTAGCAAAATGCTGCCTCGTAGTTCCTGGTAGCTAAAATAAATGTATATTTAACTTGTTAATTATACTGTTATTAACATATACTGTAATGTATTTTGAAGTGTGATTAAAAGTTTTTTAATCCCATCACTTTTGTTTTTGCTGTTGATTTTGGAGATAGAACAGTTTTTGTGTGTCGTATACAGGGTCACCAGCCTCAGAACAGCTCTCTTTCAAGCTTTCATAAATACTGCTGCTCACGTGTGGAAACTTCCCAATGTGTTTACTTTCCGCTCATCTTTCAGGTCTCAACTTAAAAATCCTTCCCTTGGGGAGGCATTCCCTGCCTCCCCGTCGGGGTCAGATGCCCGCACCTGTTGCCCTGATGCTCTGCACCTCCTCTCTCATGACAGTCATCATACTTTCTTTTAATTCTCAGTTTACTGTCTGCCTTTCCTACTAGACTTTAAGCCCCTTGATTACATGGATTCTGTCTGTCTGATTCACCACAATGTTCTCTCTTCCTAGCACAAAGTAGGCACTTTGTTTAATGAATGAAAGTCTGAATTATGTACATGGAATTCTGAGTATTAGAATGTGAAGGATCTGCATTTACCTATCATACTGAATCTTTGGTTTGGTTTGGTTTAGTTTAAATCTTGCTCTCTTTTTCTCTTTATTCCAGGGCCGAAATAATATGTTTCACACCTTGTTAATGTTCCTCTACATTATAAAGACCAAAGAGTCAGGAATGCTTGGGTAGGTGTGGTAGGTGTTTGTGCTTTAAAAACACAAGTATTTAATTTGTTTACTGTTTTTCTTCTTATGGTAAGATTCTGCAAAGGGCAGCTTCATATACTGAAAGGATTTGTGGAGCGAACAAGAGATATGGCTTCTAGTACTAGCTCAGCCTTGTCGCTCACCAGCTCTGCTATCTTGGGCAAGTCCATTAATTCCTCAGAACTTCCATTTATTTCCCTGTTGGTAAAAAGGCAGTTGGACCATCATTGGCTTTACACTTGTGTTCCCCAGAGGAACAACTCCGAGATATATCTCAGGCTCTTGCCACTTTGAAATTTATAAAAATAATAAAAAACTGGAGTCTATTTGTATTTACACCATCCCATTTCAGACACAAAGCCTTCTGCAAAATGTTTACACTTCCACAGAGTCTGAGTCAGCACCCATTCCATAATATTGTTAACTGGGATGGAAAAATGGTCAGTTGAAATTGTTTATTCTAAATACTTAGTAATGAAGCTCACATACTGTTACAATAAATTCACAGTTGCTATATTGTCATTTTGATGATCCAGCATTTTAGTGTGTGAGTAACGTTGGAAGTAAGTGGACACGGGCTAAAGCTGGGGAAGTCTGGCACTGCATGGTCTGAGGGCCCTAAACCTGGGTTCTGGGTCCAGCTCTGCCAGCAGTAAGCACACTGAGGCTAAGAAAATGTAAAGAGAAGGCCTTGGAGTAGAAAACCTCTGGGGTCCATTACAGTTCTGACATGCGTGCGTCTTTTCTAAGTTTTGTGTAGGTGCCCTCTTTTATACGTATTCTAGAACTGCATTGTCTGATAAAGCAGCCATCAACCACATGTGGCATTGAGCATTTGAAACATGACTGGTCCAAATTGAGGTGTGTTATAAGTGTGAAATACATAGACTAGAATTCCAAGACCTAGTACCAAAAATATATATCTATATCTCATTAATAATTTTGTATATTGTTCGCTTGTGTTGAAATAATATGTTGGATATATTGGGTTAAATGAAATCTATTATTAAAATTAATTTTACCTGTTTCTTCTTTTTTTTTTAACTATTTTTTTTTTGAGGAAGATTAGCCCTGAGCTAACATCTGCCACCAATCCTCTTTTTGCTGAGAAGACTTGCTCTGAGCTAACGTAATGAATTTTTAGTTCAATTGAAAATTTATCTTTTCCTTCAAAAGATCCACATTGATATTTTGATGCATAAATGATTTGTCATGATAGCATGAAGCTTGGATTGAGTGCCATATACAGTTTGTCATATGCATAAAAATGTAAAAACTTTACATTTGCATTTTACATATCATATGCATAAAAACTTTAAAAGTACTTAATGGGGCAGTAATTTACTCAGACGCCGAAAAGAATTGATTTAATTTTCAGAGTGCTTATTTTCTCTTAAGAATCAGCTTTTATGTGGAAAATGAAACATTTTAAACTAAAATTAATATATGTTTTATTTCTTGGGATTTTTTTTAACCAAGGCAAAAAAAACTTTGAAATTATTAACTTTTAAAATATGATTGATTAATCTTTTTAATACATTCTAAAACAATCAAATGGTTAAAAGACACTATCCTGTAACTTAAAGGAAATAGAGTGGTTCAAATGTAGTCCATTTGGAATCCTGACCATAAAGCAGTAGATTGATCCAAATACATTATCAATTCAGTGCCACATATTTGTGCAGTTACTGGAATGAGATGAATGTTTTACTTTCAAAAGGGAAAAAGAAATCTAGATAGAATTAACTACACAGTAACTTAAGTGTTCTGTTTAGCAGAAGACACCGTAAATAAAGTTTGAAGCTAAATGACAAAGTGAGACAAAGCGTGAGAGTTGCAACACATATATCAAATCCAAGCTAATGTTTGTCATCTATAAAGAGCATATATACATTAATTAGAAAAGAGAAATATAGAAAATGGTCAAAGAGACAAAAGATTTTTTCATAGAAAAGTGTTGTGCAAATGGTTAATAAAACACAAAAAGATGCTTAACTAGCCTCATATACAAACAAGCCAAAATGAAAACATTTTTTCTATCAAATGGAGATTTAGCATTTGCAGTGTTGGTGAGAGTATGAAGGAGTTACTGTCTGGAGTAGTAGATTTTTCTTATTATATGCAATATCCTTTAGTTTAAGCTATATTAATAGTACCCATATGCAGATTCACTGAAGCATTTCTTGGTTTTTTTGTTTTGTTTCTTGGTTTTGGGTGGGTTTTTTGGGGAGGAAGATTATCCCTGAGCTAACATCTGTGCCAGTCTTCCTCTGATTTGTATTTGGGATGCTGCCACAGCATGGCTTGACGAGTGGTGTGTAGGTCCGTGCCCAGGATCAGAACCCACAAACCCGAGGCCACCAAAGTGGAGCATGCGAACTTAACCACTATGCCACCAGGCTGGCCCCCTAAAGTATTTCTAATAATTAGAAAATTCCTAATTTAAGTCAAATAGGTAAAATTCTCTGAAAGGCCTGGCATCTCTATCATCTCTGTTTTTTAAATTTAATTGACACTTTACGGGCTGGCCCAGTGGTGTAGTGGTTAAGTTTGGTGTGCTTCACCTTGGCAGCCTGGAGTTTGTAAGTTCGGATCAGTTTGTAAGTTCGGATCCTGGGCGCAGACCTGCATTGTGCAGACCTATTCCACTCATGAAGCCATGCTGTGGTGGCAACTCACATAAAACAGAGGAAGATGAGCACAGCTGTTAGCTCAGGGCCACTCTTCCTCCCAGAAAAAAATTAAATAAATAAATTTAATTGACACTTTAATCTTACTTGCTAAAACTGCCCTGTAACTCTATCTGATGTAATAGTTCTTAAGGTCCACTGAAAAATTAATTTTCAACTCCATAAATCAATTTGTTCTAAATTTGAGTTTTAAGCACAGTTAAGAATTATTATTACTAGAGTTCACCTGATAAACCATGTGTGCCATAACTTATTGCAGAATAGCGTTAAATGTCATCGGTTAAACGTGTATTCCTTGTGAAGACTCTTGTTTTAGTTATTTGAAAAAAGACCTTCAATGCTTGGCAGTCCAGTCTGCTCAAACTGTTTTTTCTCTTTCTTAGGAGAGTTAATCTTGGTCTGTCCGGTGTGAATATATTGTGGATTTTTGGCGAGTAGTGGGTCGTTGAATTCCAAACATTTGGACTTTGATTTGGCTGAATCAGAAGTTGAATCTCAGCATCCGTGAGTCACTGCCACTTTTGAAAGAAGATACATATGAACGCTACAGACTCTTTAGATTTAACGAAAGTTTAGCTATTATGAAACTTGCTGTATCTTCTACACCAAGAGATAGTACCCTCGGTTTTTTACCGCATTTCAGATTTTTCAGTTGCCTACAAAACTGTGATCCTTCAGATTTTTGTTGACCCCAACAGTGTAGGTCCCCCTTAATTAAATAAGTTTGAGTCTCTTTTCATTGTAAACCCCAAATAAGAATCATCCACCTGATTCTTCCCTACAAAAATTTTCTTCAATCACATTATTTAGTATAAATACTTAAAAAGAAACAAGTTATAATTTATTTTTTATCTCTGTATTTCCACAGTGTTCAGCAAATAAGCCTATGTCCCACATTTAAAGAAATGAGATAAACTTCTAAGTAATGTAGTAGTTCATGTGTATTTTTAAAATATTATTGAAAGAGATTTGACAGTATTAGCGTTTAAAAATTCAACTCTTGAATTAAATTTAGTTGATAGAATTAAACTTTTGGGTCTTAGTTAAGAGGCTGAGGACATCAAGAAAATTACTGCTTTGGTTTAATAACTCAATTTCACTATTCCATAGTATTGTATTTTAAGAGTTCCCTTCCTTAAGATCATATGATACCTTGTCTGTTTAAATTTTTTAGATATGTTCAAAATTATCTGGAGAGTAAGAAGTTACCACATTTGTAAGTTTTACTTGACTCTCCATCCTTATTTTCTTATGTGTATATGCAGTATCTCTAAGGCTAGCTGGCATTTGTGTGTGTTTTCCAGATTGACATATTATTAGAGACTGCTTCCGTCACCTGGAAACAAGTGAAGCCAGTATCTTCTGAGCCACTCATGTCATTATTGTATATGCAGCCTATTTTGTATCGTTTGTAAATTCCATTTTTCAAAAAGTTGTTCCTGTTTTTTAAAAGTTAAATGTCCAAAGGAAAGGAAGTTTCTATCTTTTGATTGCTTTTGATATGTTTTAAATGTTTGCTATGATATTTTAGAAGAAAATATCAATTAAATGTGTTAAGTATAAAAGCATGTTAGAATCTATTTCAAAAGTTATTGAAGGTGTCATGGAATAACAATTGTTAACGTTGTTAAACTATTCATTTGCATATTCTTTATTAAAAGTAATAAGGAGAAAAATTTTAACAATACTTAAGACAAATTTTTTTTTCTTTATAGGACTTACGGCAGCTTTTAGTCCAAAAATTCAAAGCTATAATATTTTATTTTTTAAGTGCCTGTCAAAAAATACAATATGCAATATAAATATACATGTCAAAAGAGTTGGGAGATGTATGAAGAAAGAAAGGGTGTTTTGTTTGCACACTGAATCTAGTATGGGTTCCTGTACTCGGGGGAGCTATCCTATATTAACTTGTCCTCACAAATGTTTGAGCCAGTTTATACTTTAATATGGCTTTTATTAAAAATATTTTGTGAATTAGTTTGAATTTATACTTCGGGAAGACAGTACACTGCAAATATGGTAAATTTTTTGGTCCTTGTGTTAAAATGAGTAAATATCAACTTTTCTCTAATTAAATGTTATTTATAGTATATTTTACACAGGTTTTTCTTTTCATTGCTTGACTCATTCTTGTGGGATCAAATCCACTAATCTAGATTATTTTCACTGTATCATTTATCCTTTTCTTCTCTGTGAATATCAGCCTTTACTTCAGCCAAATTCGTCTTAGGGGCATACTTAGGAGTCTAAACTTTAGTTCTTACTGAGACACAAAACATGCTGTGTTGCTTGGCTTCCTCAAACTGATAGGCACTTAGAACTGATATTTTAATGGTGAAGACACGCACATGGGGTGGCACTTCTCGTCTCAGCCGTGTACCATAAATCCTTCAGTGCGGGCATCCTCACAGGTCAGGCTGTGGTCCCCTGTGTCACTGTCTGTGCTTTTCCTCACAGATCCCCTTCATTCCGCGGTTTCAGTCATCACCACTCTGCGTTTGATCCCCAAGTTCATCACCAACCGTAATGTCTCTCCTGTGCTCTAGTGTTACATTTACTGTGACCTGTCAGACATTGCCGCTTGGATGTCCTGCAGACTCTCTGTGCCTGGAACTGAATTCCCATTTGCTGAAACCAGCTCCCTCTTCTAACATCCCTTTTTCTGTTCATTGTGCTACCGGTTGCCCACGCTCAAAACTCCGGTGTCATCTTTGATTCCTTGAGCTCCCTGGGTCCCCAATCCAATCAGGCAGCAAACCTCATCCATTCTTTCTTAACAATGTCTCTTGCAGCTGTCCCTTTCCAATTCTGCTGCCACCGTGCTCATTTACACCCTTATCAGCTCACACAGGACTACTACCACAGCCTGATTAATCTCACAGCTTCCTGATGGTTGCGGTGCTTCCAGATTTTCCCGTTCATCCTGCACATTCTCTCCAAATTCATCTTCCTAAAACACCTGTTTGATCATTTCATTGCCCTGATAAATTCCTTAGCCTGACATTTAAAGTCCTCCACAATCTGGCCGCAAGCTAGCCTCTCCACCCAGAGCCCAGCCTCCAGTCGGTGCAGGCTGCTCCTTGCTGGGCTCTCTGCACGCTACCTCCTGCTCACCCTGCTCACACTCTGGGGACGCCCCTCCCCCTCTACAGTCTACCCCTGCCTTAAGACTTCACTCTAATTAAACCTGCTATTTTTTGGAGCTGATCCTGACCACTCCAGCTGGGGTTCTCCCCCAGGGACATTAGCTCGGTGCCCCGTTTTTGGCACTCAGCAACCATATGAATGGATTCAGAAGTGACATTTAGTCTCTCTGACAGTGTGTCCTCATATCTTGTCTCGTCTCATATAAGAACTGTGGTTTCTACTAGTCTGAACTGTGCTGCTGTTGAGGAAGACTTGATGATGGCTACAGCTACCTTTTGGGAAAGGCTTGCATTCTGCTCTTTGAGTGATACCTTTTGAGCAGCCAAGCACCCTGGCTTTCCTTTTGTGGCTAGGCCCAAGGAGGAGGAAGCACTCCCAGAACTGGACAGCCACAGCAGGGGGACTGCCTGAAAAGTCAAGGGGTTAGGAAAATGCTGCAGCCAATTCCATGTGCTCTTGGTCCTGGGGGTCTTAGTGAGCTGGGGTAAGGCTGTTGCACCTGGCGGTACATCGGCCCAGCTGCTCCAGGGTCCACTATGACAGACCAGGAGAGGCCCTGGTCCACCCATCCCTCCAGGTGGCTTCAGTCACAGCTGCCCCCTGGCTGTGGGTAGGAGCAAAAGTGCATGAGGACAAGCAGCAGAGGACTGGGCTCTCTGGCAGGAATGCTTTGGGGGAGGATCTGGGTGGGGTGGGGGCCTTTTCTGCCCAGTTAGAATGAGAGGGGTTTGCACAATCAGCACCTGTGCTTTCTTGGGCCCCAGTGACATTGCCACACCTCACTGGGTACGCCAGTAGCTTTCTGCTCGGTCTTCAGGATCATTAGGCAGTAGCTCTGAGCCACATCTCTAATTTGATCCCTGGACAGTCATCAGTAATTCCATTTCTACACTGAATGAACTGCACTGACCTGGGGGGCAGCTTATGGATTCTACAGAGGGTGCCCCTCAGGCAGGGTTAGGAAGGTCCAGTACAGCAGCTGCGGATGGAGAACAGCCTCCCGTGCACCCAGCACCCTGTCCCCCTCGCACAGCTTAGACCCCAAAGATATTTCGTAGCAAAGCCACATGCAAGCACTCCTAGGCACTGCTGTCGATGAAATTTAAAGCTGTAAGTAAATGCTTTCATGCCCCCATACAAAGTGAATTTTCCAAAGTCAACCTGGCTGGAAGAGCCACTGGCCTGAATGGGCCGAGACTTGGGAGGACTGAGCTCTGTCGCTGATTGGGGCAGGGCAATTAACCTTTTACACTGTGATTTTTGATTATAAGATAAAGATACTCTTCATACCTCAGAGATCATTGAGAAGCTAAAACTGAAAATAACGGGTGACAGTGCTCTTAGGTAAGGAAAATATGGCTTTAAAAAGTCTTTTCAAAATAACATGTTAGTGTAGGGCTGGCCCAGTGGCGCAGTGGTTAAGTCTACACGCTCCACTTCAGCAGCCCAGGGTTCACTGGTTCGGACCCCCAGTGCGGACCTATGCACTGGTTAGCAAGCCATGCTGTGGCAGGCGTCCCACATATAAAATAGAAGAAGATGGACACAGATGTTAGCTCAGGGCCAATCTTTCTCAAAAAAAAAAAAAAGAAAAACCGTGTTAGTGTAAAACTAAGAAATGGCCCCTTGGGCATTGTAAAGCAACTATCCCATTCTTGGATCATGCTGAGATACAGATCTTCATGGCCTTGACACACTCACACCGCACCCCAACCGTCCTAGCCCAGCTGTATCTGCCTTCTGCTCCCTCCTTCCCCAGCCCCAGACCTGGCCATCGCCCAGTCGTAGACAGTACCACCCTTGTATCCTCAAGGCTGGGCTTCCGGTCTACCAAGAAAACACTGTCTCCTTCCTTTCTCATTTCTCAACCAGAAGGAAAAAATAACAGCCCTGAATCAGACTCTGCTTTCATGAACTGTATCCCATAGGAGGAAAGTCAGAAGGTGATGATCTGCTCTGTTGGGGGCAAAACTTGTTTTTTCAGGAGCAGCAGCCAGGCGTGATTCTTCCTCAAACACACGGTGTGTAGACTGGAGTCAGGCAGCTCTGTGGTAGTTTTGGCCCAGAGTACAGGCATTGGCTTACTGGGCTCCAGCTCCAAAGAAAGGCCCCTTGTGCTCCTCAGGGGGAGGAGTGTCGTCCACGGGACACCCTGAGGGGCAGAGGAGGAGTCCAGCTGACTCGTGAAAGTGAGACTTGGCAGAAGGAAGTCTGAACTGAATCCACCAGCCCCCAAACCTGGTGGTTTGAAAAGGTGTTATATGGCTTCTATCTCAAGTTAGTCAACCACCCTTAAAAACAAATTCAGTACAATGCTCTGCTTCCGGTTAAGTGTCCTGCACGAGTTCTTTCAGGTGTTTTTTATGCCATATTGAAAATTCCTGGAGTTAACTACTATAAAGTGGTGGTTAGACTCCACTTAGACCAAGTGCCTTGGATAGAACTTGGGGGCAAAGTGCACATCCTAGAATACAGCGTCTCTTAAATATGACACCAGATATTTTCTCTGTAGCCAGAGAAATGATCTTTCGTTTAAACTACCGTATCGTCCGAGTAAATTTCTACTTCTTCCCACCTCACACCTCTATTTCCCCACACATACCCTCTCCCCACTCACCCTCCCCCATGGTTTCTGTTGGTGAGGGATCTGCAGCTGCTGTGGGCTTACCCTCCTGACCCTGTCCTGGCAGGTGCAGTGGTGGGGCAATGCTAGAATGAATCCCCAAGGAAGGCTGCAGGTCTCTCAGGGACGGGACTCTGGTAAAGGACGGAGTTCCATTAGACTGTGCTTCCTCCAGGTCCCTGAGGGCAGGTGCATGTTAGGTGCTCAGTAGATATTTGTTGCATTAATAATTAGGGTAAGTAGACACAATTCACTTGAAAGGCAATCCTTTTCTTTTTTGGCCTGGAATTTGGGGTAGGTGTGTGTTCCATGCTGAAGACCATGGAGAGCTCCCTGGCTGGCACGTAGAGGTGTGGCAGAGGAAGAGCAGCAAGGAGCCGGCAGTTGGCAGTTGGATCTAAACTTGTAGAAGTGAAGACCAGAGAGCCCACTCTCCACTTCCATGCATTCCTCTTTGGTGGGCTCTATGAGAATTGATTCAATAGGAAAGAGTACGTATATGCCTGGGGCAGAGAAGCCCTCCAGCTACATCTTTGCCGGTAGTTTCTCAGTAGATACAAAATTGGTCGCATCTTATAAACCCTCAGAGCTGGAGCTGTATTGGGGTGGATGCAAGGTGCGAGGGCTGGGAACACCCTGATACAGTCACGGGATGCCATTATCTTCTTCCCTGAAACACTAGAGTTTTGGGGTGCTCTTCACCCAGCCATTTCTAACAGCTCCTTCCTGTCTTAAGATCTCTGCTCAAATATCACCTCCTCGGACCGGTTCTTGCCACCCTAAAATGGCGCCCCCATCACTCACTACCCCCCTTACCCTGCTCAGCTCTTCTTCTTGCCCATATCTGAGATTTTGCTTACCATCTGCTTCCCACACCAGCATCCTCTCTAGAGATGGGATACTAGTCTCCTCTTCCTGTTTGAAGAACTGAACATTAAAGGGCAACTATGTGCCAAGTGACTCTTCATAAATTTCTGTTGTAAAATGATAACAAATAGCTTGGTTTTCTGACTCCTTCAGATCTTCGTCTAAAGGTTGAAAACTTCTGCTATGTTACAGATTAAAAATACAACTCAGAAGAAGGGACACACACCAACTGTTTCTTAGGGAAGGCTCCTGGATGGCGGCAGACACTTCCAGGTACATTCCATTAGCCAGCACTTAATCACATGGACACAGCTAGCTGCAAAGGAATCTGGGAAATGTAGTTTTTCTTGGCCATGGCCATGTCAAGCTAGCTAATAATCCTAGCACTATGGAAGAAGGGGAGGATGGGTATTAGACAACAGCAGCAGTCCCCTTGAACAACTTAACTCTCACCCAGCACTTCCTTATTAATTGGCTCACTCTCTCTCCTTCCTGAGGTGCTGAAAATGAGGAAATGTTCAACATTTTTGTAGTCCAGATACCAAAATCCTATAGAGCACAATGTTGCAGACACATCCACACGGCTTCTCCTTGACCAACCTTCTAAGTATTTTTAGTCAGCACCGGCTATATAATTTGCAGGACCCAGTGCAAAATGAAAAAGCGGGGCCCCTTGTTGCAAAGTTATTAGGAATTTCAAGACAGCCACAGCGGAGCATTAAACCAAGCACAGGGCCCTTCTAAGCGCAGGCTCCTGTATGACTACCTGGGTCTCTGGCCTGTGACCGCTGTTCTGTATTTACTCACAAAAGGAAGGAGCTGTTCATATTGTGAAACACCACATGCAAGTAGTGTTGTCTTTTCAGGCTGTTCCAGCTTTTAGGTGAGATTTTTTCCCTTGTCATGGCTCAGACAACTCACAAGTGGTCTTGGGGATCAAACGGCTTGATTGTCTCATTCTACAGACACCCAGAGAGGGCCTACGAGTACCCAGGGTCCTGCTTGGTTCTGGTGTCAGAGCCTGCTCTAGAAGTCCAGTCTCCAGACTCTGCGGCACCTGGAGCCTGGCTGCACTGCAGCCAGGATGGAAGTGATCATTTGTCTCCATCAGGCTGGCACTGTGAGGCCAGGTCAAGGGCATCGTTGACACTCCTGGGACCTCCCATTGCCTGCTTGGGCTAGACTCTTCTTCCGGCCTCTGGTCAAAGCAGAGGCAAAACCAGTAGCTGCCCAGTTCTTGTCTCCCTTTAGGACAGGTAGCACTGGTCATGGAAGGGCTGAATGGTGGCCTGAGAAGGGAGAGCTTGGCCACTACGCTCTGACACTCCCTCTCCACAGACACCTCCAGGCTGGGGGCCTGTGCCTCTCCGTGTGGAGGTGGGCAGAGAGGTTATGGGAGGACTGCTGGACACACAGCCTGCCTGCCAGGTGCCAAGGGCTCACTCTGATGGCGCTGGATGGGGTAGGGGACAGGCACTCGTCCTGGTGGAGGTTGGAGCCGGAGGCGGCAGCTGGGGAGGGCACTGTGGGGGCGCGTGGAGCAGGAGCAGCGGCAGGTTCAGATGAGTGCGTCACGGGGAGCAGGTGGGCCAAGGTGTCAGATGGGCACACTTTTCTCCAGGGAAAGGAAGGCGCTGCAAGATGCGAGGCGGAGGAGAGGAGAGTGATTAGCAAGCCTGGAGTGAGTCACGCATCCAGTCCCCTGGGCAGCCGTGTGCGCAGCGAGCTCTCCTGGGTGCTGACTTGGTGCCAGGCTGCACAGCTGGTGCCGGGAAAGGTGCCAGGTTTCCTGCGGGGGCCTCACGAGGTAGGGCCAGGAGCCTGGAATCTGATGGCCACCTGCTCCTGGCTTGAATCCAGAGTCTGCTGGCATCTCTGCCTCTGAGCCCTGCTCGCCTCAGAACGCTTCTGCGCAGGCCGGCTCCTCCCCAGGGCCCACGCCTCCTAGCCCTCAGTCCTTTGCCCCTCCCAGGCCTCTCCTTGCCTGCCCCCCACCACACTGAAGAGTACGGGGATTCTAAAGAGCTTCGAGCTGTGAGCGAAGTAGAAGCAACCAGGGTATGCCCTCTCTTCCTGTGTCCCTCGCCCTGCCCTGGCCTGGGGGCAGCCCCTAGTGGGAAGACAAAACCTGGGCCCCGGTGGGGACAGAAATCCAGGCAGTAGCACAAGGTCATGCCCCACACCCGGGAGGTGCTCTCAATCACGGCCACACCAACACGGGCTGTCCCTGCTTCTCCATCACTCCTAGGCTGGTGACCACTAGTTTTTGGGTGACATGGGGGATTGTGAGCAAAAGAAACCCAACTGGTTTTCATCCCTTACAGTAGGCTCGAGAGCTGTGAGTAGCTTGTCAAGTCACCAGGCTCTCCATCCTGCAGGCTCCTGGATCCCCCTAGCCTTGGGAATATGCACACTCTGTGGCCCATGTTTCTAGAAGACTCTTCAGTCGACTGCCTCTCTTTCTTCCTGTCCGACGTGGAACCTCAGTCGGCACCTCTCTGCTGAGCTGTGGTTCTTGGTGAAGCATCAGAGGGCCCTGAGAGGGGTGGGGTGGCACCGGGGTGGCTGTTGGCAGAGGGCAGAGGCTGTGGGTGAAAGGGAGCCGGCCTCCAGGAGGGACTGATTAGAAAACACAGGACTCAGCGGCGCTTTTCTGGAGCCCTCGGCGACCCCATTGGGGCCCTGGGAGAAGCTTCTACCTGAGTTCCTGACCTCTGCCCCCCACAGAGGCTGTTGCTGGCACCCACCTGGCCCCGAGCAGGGAGAGCGAGGGAGAGCGAGTAAGGGAAACAATGGCCTCTCCTCCCTCCTGGGCCCTGTTGTTAGCTATTCAAGCACCAGCTCCACTGGCTTTTCTGAACTTCTCTCTGGATCCAGGAGTACTCAGGGTGCCCCGTGCTGGGTGGTAGCCTTTCCACAGCTGTGCCACCGGCTCCTGGAGATGATGGAGTTTTTTACCCTGTGGTGGTCACTTGTGTTTGCCCTTCTGCCAGAAGCTTCTCTGCCTTAGCTGGGGAGGGGCGGGGAGGGGAGGACACCAGCAAGTGTCCAGGAGACTGGAGGCCACTCCTCTGCTTGGCCAGCCCGAGGAGGGGGAAGAGCCAGTCTTGCCCCAGCGTCTGTCCCCTGCCCGGCCACCACATAGGGCCTCAGAAGAAGGAATCTGGCTCCCACACATCAGCGTCATTTCCCTCCTCCTGCGTCAGGCAGTGAATTTACCAAGCAGCTAATATGCTCAGGGCCTAGCTGTTCTCACCTTTGGCTGATCACTTTCCTTCCCTGTATCCATTCTCTCCGTCTGCAAAATGAGATCCATAAATCTCAGCGCCAAGGTAAGAGGCTTTTTCACAGCAGAGCTGGTGAAGGAAGAACAGCCAGGAGGCTTCACTCTCTGCGCAGCCACAGCCAGAGGGAGGCAGTGACGCGGTTGTCTCTAATGGCAAAAACGTGCAGAGTGAGCCCCCGTCCTGAGCCCGCCCTCATCTGCTTGCTGCCTCTCTGCACGGGGGGCTGCCTCAAGTCACGGATTCCAGCCCAGGACAGGGGTGAATGCACCCTGGTATATTTGTAGGGTGCACGTGTGTGTGTGTCGTGGAATGTGTGGTATGTGCGTGTGGTGTGGAGTGCAGCATGGGTTTGTGTGGCTTGTGTGCGTGGTATGGTGTGTGGTGTGTGTGGGTGTGCACTGTGTGTATGGTGTGTGTGTGGGGAGGCACTGGGGGTGGTGGGCGCTGCCCTATACAGGAGTCTGAGACATCAGCGTCCCTCTCCAAGGCTGTAACAGGCAAGGGCCTTGGTTTGAGCTCCTAGAAGAGTGATTCTCCACACGTGGTTCACAGCGGCTCTTAGAACATGAGCATCCGTGGACCTGACTTAAAACGCAGACGGGGCCCACCCCAAGGCACTGAAGCAGAACCTCTAGGGTCTGGGCCTCATAATCTGCATTTTTTTCACAAGACCCTCAGGTAATTCTTCAGCACACTCAAGTCCGAGAGCCGCTGATCCAGCCGGGTGAGCGCATGTGAGCGCCCCACCTGTAGGAGGCAGCGTGCACAGGCGCCTTCATTCTTGCTGAGGACTCTGGATGGTGTGGCCTGTCTTTGGCTTGTTAGCAAACATGGCCACGGGTTACAGTCGTCCCCAGAGCTAGTGTTCTTGAGCTTGTGACGTCACCTCAGCCTCATCTTCTGAATGCACCATAAATATGCACTTGGTTGCTTTTGTTCTCAGGCGATT
Organism: Equus przewalskii; assembly: GCF_037783145.1. Lineage (NCBI taxonomy): Eukaryota > Metazoa > Chordata > Mammalia > Perissodactyla > Equidae > Equus > Equus przewalskii. The sequence continues at coordinate 84,713,079 of NC_091834.1, read as the reverse complement.
TTGTGCATAGCTTTGTGTTTCCCGACCATCTTAGAATATCCTTGAGAGCAGACACGTTTCCTGTTTCTTTTGTTTCCTTTTTGCTCCGCAGGGTCTAATGTGGGGGTTCTGTACACAGCTGGTACTGAACTGCTTGCTCAAGAAAATGGTGACAACTTGGAGAGAGACTCTGAGAGGCTGTGGGAGTCCCTGGAGCTGTGGTGGGGCCTTCTCTGCGAAGCCCACATACCTGCGGCTGCCCCCTCAGCACCCACACCTGCTGAAGTGGCCTGCCTGGCCAGACCTGCCCCCCCACCCTCTTCACTAGATGAACCTGAGGATGAGGAACTCCAGGTGGACCTAGAGCAGATGTGGGCGCAGCAAGTGGCCATCCCGTGTCCGGCATCCGCTTAATTGAGAGCTAGGTTGGGTGGGTGCGGGCCTCAGGCCCAGCAGAACTGGGAGCGCCCCACTGCTGTTGGGCCAATCGAAGCTCTTCTGCAGGGAGCGGGGCCTGAAGCTGCACCTCATCGTCAGTCCCCGAGCAGCAGGACCCAGGGCAGGACGTGGTAGTTCCTCAGCGCCCCCTCCACACTCACATGCCAAGCAGCACCCGGTGAAGCAGGGTGATTTCGAAGCTTTCTGGGTCCAATGTCCTGACAGGCCTCTTAGCCTCCCCACCCCACAAGCTGAGTCAAATTCTAATTGAAGCCTGTGAAGCACAAAGTCCTACCGAAACCATTACAAGAGTCTTCTGGAAGATAGGGACTGACAACACTCTGCAGAGAAGAGGATGAAAGGTTCCTGGCTCACCAGGCCCTCTGGGCAAGGAGTCCCAGGGCACCCAGCAGACGGCTTCTCCATCTCCGTCCTCTTCAAGTCTTCTCCCACTCCTGATCTCATTAAAAGGAACCAAAAGGGCTATATGATTTGGCTTCCATCTGGCCACTTGAGATTTAAGGACTTTAATCAGTAGAACGGTAAAGAATTAAATAACTACAATAACAAGAAATCCGCCAGCAGGCCTTTCCAGTGACCTTGCCAGAGTGCGTGGGAAATGGATCACACCATCTGGGCTTGACTTCTCTCCCAGGGAAGACTGAGTGATTACACCATTTTAGGATCCAAGTTTACAAAAAATTTGCTTCCTAGATTAAGAAAAGTTGTGCCCTGAAACAGCTTATATCTAAAATATCATCTGCTTCCTGTCTCCAACTGCCCACCCCTTCCCACCCCCCAAAACCAGCCCTCCTCTGTTCCCCATTCCAGGTCAAAAATTCCAACATGGCATCTTCAGTAAGGGCTGACAGTTCGAGGCACCCCAGAGGGCTCCCCATGAAGAAATGTGGAAAAGTCTAAAAGCAGGAAATAAATTATACTGGTTGAAAAGACAAGAAAAGTGGTTGAATTCTTCCCCCATGCCCAAGTCTAGGATTTACCAGTCCTCTTCCTGGAGACATCTTGCTCTCATGGGGGAGAACCTAAACCTAAATCTGTGAAGGAAAGACAGAAGAGAAGAGAGCTGGTGGTTCACGCAGGCCTTCCCTTTGTCAAGGAGCCACTGAGAGGGAGCCTAAGTTTCTAGACCTGGGAGGCAGCCTCTGCATTCCCACACCCCCTCCTCTGGCAATGGCTGACTAGCCCTTGCCCCAACTAGTGTGTCCCTGGGAAAAAGAGGCAAGAGGAAGTGGGAAGACTCCACGGGAGGCAGGACTGAAACAAGCTGGGGCTCAGGCTCTGCTCTCTGAAGCCGTGAGGAAGGCCCTTGAGCTCTTCGTCCCCAAAAGGGAAGTGGAGGAAGAGGCAGTTTGAGGTAAATCTCCCTAGTGAAGGAGACACTCGCAGCCTTGAGCCACTTGTCTGGCTCCCCCTCTCACCTCACTGACCCTCCTCAGACTTTTCCACAGCCTGTGGAAGCCTGTAAAAGCTTCTTCCAGAGCTACGGAAGCTTCGCCCCCTTGCACTGGTCAGGCACCATAGGCAGGCCCTGGAGATAATCAGCATCTTGACCATTGGTGCCCTTTCTGAAGGAACTGGCAGTCATCCTCCTGGGGAGCACCCCAGGCTACAAAGGTTGGGAGGCCAAGCTATGGTGGGCAGAAGCAGTGGTGAGAAGAGCATCTTCCTTGAATCACAAGAGGCAGACTCTGGAGAGAGACCCTTATGAGGTCGGCAAGGGCTTGAGGTGGGAATAGAGCCAGTGGCACCTGGGTGGGTGGTGAGGCTCCCATGGCTAGGACCAGAGCTTCTCCCAGACTGTTCAATGTGGCATCCATTGCCCAGGAAGTATCTAACCAGACAACTACTGACATTCTGGCGCTTTCCAGGTCACCCTGTTTTTCTTCTTGTGCTTGATCCTCATGACCTTTTGAGGGCAGATTTTCTCATTTTTGAGAAGAGGAAGGCAAGGCCCAGAAGATTGCATTGTGAGTAGAATTGCTGAGACCCAAAGCCATGTACTGTTTAAAGGTCACGTAACTAAAGCATCCTGGCCAGCTGGGCCCAGGTGCACACGGCATCAGAAGCCCTCACCTGCAGGCCTGTTCTCTTCAGGGCAGGCTCTCCCAGGGCAGAGGCCTCACGGCCCCGCAGCTCCAGGCTCAGCCTATCCGGTCAGCAACCCCGGGAAAAAGAAGCCAACTCTCTGAAATTCTTTAAGAAAAAGCACAGAGAATCACAGAATATTCTTGTATCTACTACCCGGATTTGTCACATCTTTATACTCTGCCCTGAACTAGTGTTAAAAAAATGGATTTTTTTTAAAAAGAAAAAAAATACAGGAAATGAATAAACTATGGGACATCCAGACAATGGAATATTATTCACTAAAAAGAAATGAGCTATCAAGCCGTGAGAAGACCTGGAGGAACCTTAAATACATATTTACTAAGTGAAGGAAGCCAGTTTGAAAGGGTGACAGTGTATGAGTCCAACCATATGACATTCTGGAAAGGGCAAAACTACGAAGACTAGAAAGATTAGTAGTGGCCAGGTGTTAGGGAGAGGGGAGGTGAACAGGCAGAGCACAGAGGACATTTAGAGCAGTGAAAATATTCTGAAAAACGCTATAATGGTGGCTACATGTCATTATCTATTTGTCCAAACCCATGGCACATACAACACCAAGAACGTAAACCATGGACTCTGCCTGATAATGACGTCAGTGCGGTTCCATCATTTGTAACAGAGGGGCCACTTCGGTGCCGGCTGTTGATATGAGGGAGCCTATGTGGGGGTAGAGGGTGTATGAGAAATCTCTGTACCTTCCTCTCAGTTTTGCTGTGAACCTTAAACTGCTCTAAAAAAGATCGACTCTTTAAAAAAAAACACAGGAACATTAAAAACAATGACACCCAAGTCTTGATGACACCCAAGTCCCCACAATGCCCCACTGAATTAGTTTCCCAGGTCAGCCATCACAGAGTATCACAAACTAGGTGACTTCAAAAACAGAAATTTGTCACACAGCTCTGGAGGCTAAAAGTTGGAGATGAAGGTGTCGGCAGGGTTGGCTCCTCCTGAGGGCCGTGAGGGAGTCTGTGGTGGTTGGCGGGCAATCTTTGGTGTTCCTTGACTTGTAAATGTATCACCCTGATCTCTGCCTTCACATCCACATGCCGGTTTTGTGTGTGTGTGCGTGTGTGCGTGCAAATTTCCCCTTCTTATAAGGGCACCAGTCATACTGGATTAGGACCCATCCTAATGACCTCATTTTTATTATCTCTGTAAAGACCCTATCTCCCAACAAGGTCACATTCTGGGGTAGCAGGGGTTAGGACTGCAACATAGCTTTGTTAGAGGGTGACAAATGCAGTCCATAACCCCCACCGAGGACACAGCCTTGCCCCGACACATGGTGGTGATTGAGTGCTCTGTTGGTACGGAAGCGTTAAGACTGCGTTTCTAACTAGCCCAGGCCAAGCTGATCTTATCCTGTCTCGGAGCTCTCACAGGTAATTTCACAAGTGGGCTGCAACTCACACCTGGCTCTCCCATCAGAGCCACCTGTCACCGTGCAGTGTGGTAAGACACATTTTCCAGGTGTCACAGGACAATTCAACAGGCAGCAGGTCAGCCTTTCTCAGCAGGTACAGACAAGCCTCCACCAGTCACATCCAAAGGGTCTCTGAGGGGACTTGGGTGCTCCCAGAGCGTTTCACTGTCTTATTCTGACATTGCCATGCCAGACATTCCACTGGGGTAACTCCAACGAGAATTCTCTCGAGATCTATTTCCCAAAACATACATACTGTCTGACACAGCCATTTTTATACCTTTTAAGAGTCCCTTTTTGCATCGCTGACTCCAAGAAAGCTAATTAATTATTTTAGACACCACTATTAAATTGACACAGTGATTAATCTGATAATCCTTTTTATGAAATTACCTCTGAAATGCTAACTTTTCATCTTTTGTAACTCACTGTGTAAATTACTCTGAAGATTACATTGTACCAGCTTTCGGCTCTGTAAATCTTAATGGCAGTTTTTTGCCAAAAGCAATAAAAGCTGTCCTGAATTTATCAGGTCAATCAGGAAAGGAGCAGGCAGGCAGGAAATTGAAGGTGACTCACGCTGCAAGTGGGGGTTTTGACTGACGGATTGTTAGAACCTGCTGTTGCCGGTTAGCTACAGGGGACTTTGTGCCAGTGAGAGGAACAATGGTAGCCTCATGAAGCAGAGGGACACGCGGAGCCCTTGGTTGCAGGTGCCAAGGCTTCCTGTCTGAGAGAAGAGCTAGTGTGGTTCTAAAAGGTGGTCCCTTGCCCTCCCTCTCCCGCTCCCCAACGCCATCCCCGCGTCCCCTTGCAACACACCAGCTGAGTCTCTCAGTGGTGGAGACCTCCCAGCGCGTCCCATGTGGGCTCAGAGCCCACAGAGAGCTGCCTCACGGCCGCCCACGCTGAGCAATCCTCACGTCCTTCACATGGAGTAGGGGCAGGGCGCACAGCTTGGCTGTCACCGTCCACCCTGCTTTACCCAGTGGGCAGGCTCCTGGAGTTCAGGGTGACCTTAGTCACTCCAGTCATGCACTCAACGCTGTTGCGCAGAAGGAAACTTAAAGCCTGCTGGAGCTACCAGGCCTGTGAGAAACAGCAGCGTCCATCTTTGTTCTTTTTTGAAGCTAGTTTGTTTTCTTTTTTTTAACAGTAAGTCCTGTGCATCCCACGTGTGCCAGAATAGCGTTAGATCGCTTTGCCAGCCTCTTCTAAGGCTGCCACACACCTTTCCATTTGTTATGAGAACAAGCAAAGGACAAAACCTGTTGAACCTGTGGCCTCATGTATCCATCCATCCACCCCTCCACCCATCCATCCATCCACGCATCTATCCCTCCAGCAGTGTATATTGAGTAGCTACTACATGCCAGGCTCTGTTCTAGGTTCTGGGTGAAAACAGAGCAAGAACTTGACATAGACGATTCCTGCCCTCAGGGCACTTCCATTCTAATAGAGGAAGTTGGACCATAAACAAGATAAACACTAAGTGAGATGGTGTCCCATCCTTTGGGAAGAGGATAGGGAGTACTTGTGGGAAGGGGCAGTCTCTGATTTGAAACAGAGGAGTCAGGGAAGGCCACATTGCCTCCCTCCCCTCACCCTGGCCCTGGCCCTGCCTCATTGAGAAGATGACACCTGACTGAAGAACCAAAGGAGGTGAGAGCCTGAGGAAGAGCCTTCCAGGCAGAGGGAACAGCTAGTGCCAAAGCCCTGACATGGGAGCGCACCTGACTGGTGAAAGAACAGCAAGGAGGAGTTGTGGCTGGAATAGAGAACAAAGGGATGGTGGTAGGAGGTAAGGTCAGAGAAGTTTGGCAACCATGGGCCATGGATAAGTTAAGTAAACTTGGCACTTCCGGGTGTTTGCAAGAGAAACATGAGTCTGTTTGCCTTGTTCCTGTCCTCCCCTGGCGTTCCCTCCCTCCCCTTGATTCTGTCCTAAGGCAGCTCTCAGGCAGACCACAGCATCTGGGGGCCCCTGCTAAAAGAAGGGTGTGAGCTGGAGAGCCCGTGGGTGAGCCTTTCCTGGGCCCTGAAGGCCCACGGCCAGGAGTCTTTCTGTGGCCTGGGGAAACTGCAGCTAGAAGGCACCTGGCTCCAGCTTCCTGCGGAGCGTTGCTGCTGCTGCTGCTGCTGCTGCTTCTCCAGGCTGAAGCCAGCCAGGTTCTTTCTGCTTTGCTGAGGCAGGAAGCTGACCACCTACAGCCTCCCCGTGTTCCGAATTTGCTCCCATCCCTGCGTACAGAGGTGAGAGTTAAAAGCAAGAAAGGCGCCTCCCAGGAGCTGCTGGGCAGATTCTTGTGGTGGAATGTGTTTCTGATGAATCTAATATGAAGCCTTGAAATGGAAGAGTTTCCTTTTTTTTTTCTTTTTCTTCTCCCCAAAGCCCCCCAGTACATAGTTGTACATTCTAGTTGTAGGTCCCTCTGGTTATGCTATGTGGGACACCGCCTCAGCATGGCCTGAGGAGCAGTGCCATGTCCGCACCCAGGATCCGAACCTGCAAAACCCTGGGCCACTGAAGCGGAGCGTGAACTTAACCACTCGGCCATGGGGCCAGCCCCCCAGTGAGGTTTCTGATGCCCTCAAGTTGCTCCTGAGAGAGGACCCCGGCATGTGAGAAGGCTCTGGTCAGGAGCTGGAGAGCAATACGGTCCTTGTCGTCCAGAGGGGGAGGAGGCCCTCTCTGTGACCCCACCCCCATAACCCCATGCAGGAGTTATTCTGTTACTCCACCAGAGTCACCCCTTTAGCAAAAGAGCCACATTTCTACAGTCATGATCCCACACTGAGGTGTCAGCCTTCCAGGGGTCTGAAGGAGGGTCAGGGGAAGCCCTGAGGCCTCTGAGGGGAGCACAGAAGGGGCAGCAGCGGCCCCCAGCTCACCCCCCAATTGGAGAGCAGCAGGCCTGCCTCTCTGCTTCACAGAACCTGTCCTTGGCCCTGGGGCTCTGGATGCAACCTCTGTGGCTGCCCCTTGGCTAAGCTGCCCCATGGAAGAACTTTTTGGAAAAAGATAGCCAGGTGTGAGTTTTGGGGGGTTCTGAGAGTTCGGGTATCAGTTTTCAGTTCCTTGGGCGTGAGGATTGAGTGACAGGTCAATAGCTGTCACAGTAGCATGTGTGGTTGCATTTCTGGTGTGTCCCCAGCCCTCCCGCTGATCTGCCACTCCACTGAGGGTACCTGACTCTTCTCCCCTCCTCCCTCCATCCAGGCCCATATCGTGTTCCAGAACAAGCCCTCCACCCCGCCATGTGCATGGTGAAGGGGCCTGCCTCCCTGTTGCTTTTCTGGTGAGCCTTTTCTTCCCTCTGAAGTCACACTCACACATCAGAGAGAGCCATATCGCCTGCCCTCTGAGTTGCCATGGAAACAGAGCATTCTTCCCTCCTCTCTCTCCTCTGTTTACTTTGGTCAGGGACTGCGGCAAAAACCAGCCTGTCGCTGAAGGAGAGGGAGGGCGGGGGAGAGGGAGGAGGGCAAGCCAACCGCTCTAAACCAGATCACTCCGGTTCAGAGTGGCTCCCGCTTCAATCCTGGGAGCCGCTCAAGCTAGGCGTGGTGGGCTGCAGTGGGGGTGGTTAATGGGGACGGGCTACTGGCTGTCTGGTCAGCCTCCCCCTTCTCTCCTGCCCTGTCTGCCTCCCCGGGTGGTAGCAAAGCCCTTGTGGCGTGGCCCCAGGTCGCTGGGCCTCTGCTCAGAGGTGGGCAGTTGTTCACTACGTAAGGGTACCCTGCCGAGGGGGGCAGTGATGGGAGCCGAAATTCAGCTCTGCTCTGTGCCCTGGCCACCGCCGTGTCCTCCTAACAAAGGGTCTTGCTTCCTGGGGCACCCTCCCCGCGGCAGCCTGGGAGTGCTGGTTCTGTGTTCTCTCAGGCTTAAAGCTTCCCACTGCTCTCAGAATAAAAGCCGAACTATGCCCAGCTTTTCATGATCTGCCGGCCTGCCTCTCCTTCCTCGCCTCCACACCTCTTCCCCGGCTTCCTCTTGCTCCTGCCACATGGCTTCTTCCCCTTCCAGAAGACACCAGGAGCTGGGTTTCGTCCCTCTCTGGACTGCTTTGGTCCCTGATGTAACAACGTTCTTCCCCGAGCTCTCTCTAGCTCCTCGGTGCACATTCATTGGATCCTCAGACGAGGCTTTCCGTCACTTTTCTATGTAAAACAGCTCCTAGTTGCTCACATCAGCCTCCTTCGTTTCCTTCTCTGAGCATCACCTCCCCGCTCCCCACCAGGTGGAAGCTCCCTGAAGGCAGGGCCGTGCTCCCCGCCGCGTCCCCAGCACCCGGCCCCGCACTCGGCGCGCACTAAGTGTTCAGTTAGTAACTGGCCCAGGAGGGGTGGGCGCCAGCCCCCAGCTTCCCAGCCCGGCGGTTCCCACTTCTTTCCCCGGCAGGCGCAGCCGGGAACGAGGACCCGGCCGCGGCTGCCCCCTCCCGGCCGAGCTCCGCCGGCGCCCGCTACCCGCTAGGGGGAGGCAGAGAGGCCACCGAGGCGCCTCGCGGCGACGCCTGGATGCAAGCCCCAGGCCGTCTTGCTGCAGTCGTGGAACCTGGGCTCCGACCGCCCAGCCATGTGTGCAGCGGGGGTCCCGCCTCGGGGCAACGGGGCACAGGCCCGGGCGGCGGGCGTCTCACTCCCGGAGAGGAGGCGGCCTTTCGGGGACCCGGCGCCTCCGCGGCCGTCGCCCCAGCGCACCCGCCCGTGGCGGGGCCGCCCGGAGATGCTCCCTGCATGGCTCTCCCCGCCCGCTCGGAGGCCGGGGAGATGCGGTTCTCTAGACGCCCTTCAGTAAGGTCTTGTCGTTACCGACTCCCCGGCCGCAGCCAGGCCCCGCCCGGAGGATGATTTCTTACGAAACAAACCTCTGGGAACTGCATGCAGGGCCGCCCTTTCTGGGCTTTGCGGATCTGGGTAACTCCCTTGGTCAATCCCTTAACTTGGCTTGCCTTGGCCTACCAATCTGTGAAACGGAGGCAAGACCTCCAGGCTTACATTCCACCGCAGGTTTGCTGAGGAGAAAAGGAACAGAAATGCTTTCATGACTCTGCAGTTGTGGTGGGGTAAAGCAGGGCTGGAGTTCCAGTCCTGGGCCCCCTAGTGCACCCCTTGGGCACATGCCACTCAGAGCAACCCCCAAGTTCCTCATTCTTATGGATCACATCTTGGTGGGTGGCAGGTCTGGCCTCTTCCTTTCAAGGGAGTCTGGGCAGTGCGGGGGGTGGTGGGGGAGAAGGGGCAGATGCTGACATCCTGACCCATGATCTGATCCTGGCTGTGTCAGTTCACACTCCAGCTTTTCCTCCAGAGTCAGGCTTCGGTAGTAAACCAGACCCCAGATGCCTTTGCTGTGGGCAGAGCGAGGAAGTTTGCTCTCTTGTAGTGGAGTGGGGGAGATTGGAAAACACCCATGACAATCACAGTGAGAGCCGCCTCAGCTCCAGTAGCCAGACTTCTTTAGGTGAAAGGTTCAAGAAGGATGAACTGACCAGTCTGTCCCCTCTAAGGGGGGTGTTGTGTCCCCTTAGTAAGTGGCCGAAGCTCTCAGCTGTCCCTGTCCTCTCCTCCTTGCCCTGGTATGAGCTGGGCTGCTTACTGCCCTTCCCAACTGAGCAGGGCTTTGCCCCTTCCTTCCTACGTGGGCTACTGAGCCTTCCTGCTCAGCTGACTGCTGGAGAGGAGTTTGGACACACTTTTGGGTCTGAGAATCTGAGAAAAGTGTCTCTCTTTGGCATCTGAGACTTCGAGGCCACACCCTGAGGCCTGTGCAGGCCGGTGGATTTGCTGGGTCTACTTTGTACATCACTCACAAACCCTCCACTTCCTCTCCTCTCCCCATGGAGTAGGTGAAAGGAAAAAAGCCTCTGCCCTAGAATACCCTTCTTGCCTGGTTTCATGAATGGGCAAGATGCTTACGAATAGGCTCTGGGCAGCAGGATAAACCCACACTTAAACCTTGAGAGGTTGTGTACTTTTTAAAAATTCCCTCCCTCCCTTGCATTTTTTCCTTCTACTAGCTTCCAAGATTGGCTTTTAAATCAGAGATTCCCAAATACCAGTCAGGCTACATGTGAATCAATGACGAACTTAAAAATACTAATACTGCAGGCCCACCCGTTGAGTCACACAATCCTTTACAGTCGCTGACTTGGTCAGAAGGGACCCAGATTTACAGTATCCTGAAGAAGAGCTAAACTGAAAGAGCCGTGAAGGGTTCTGCTTTATAAAGGGGAAAAAAAGAAAAAACAAACAAAAACTAGGACCATACTAAAAAAAAACATCCCTGCTGGAGCCCTTCTCCCTCCCAACCCGTCTGACTACTGCAGGAGCTTTGGGCTGTCTTTTTGGATACCTACCTTTACATCTCTGATGAATTAATATGCTTTCCCGGTTGTTGCTTTAATCTGAGACATTCTATATAATACCTTCCTGCTATGGCAGATGAGGATTTAGCTCCCTGACATCACCCCACCTCCCCTGCCTCAGCCTCTTATGTTTACTTTCTTTATTGGTTAACTTTGTAATTTTAAGTAAATATTTCACCTCTATTTCTTGTTCCATCAACTACAGAGCACAATAATCGCAAACACCTAATCATGCTGACTGTGTGCACCATTCTAAGCACTTTACACATATCTACTCATTTAAACCACACAAGAACATCAAGACATAGGTTACTATTATTGGTCCATTTTAGGGAGAAGGAAACGAAGGCCATTTTACTATTTTTCTAGTGGTTCTCCAGGAGGGAGAGGAGATAAAGGCGGGTGGCCAGTCTGCCATCTTTACACTGAGTTCTAACAGGGCAAGGATTGGGAAGCATTCATTTTGGCCTTTGCTCTAGTTCCCTGCTGGGCAATTAAGTATGACAGTGACAAAGTAGCGAGGTCTGTCAGTCATCTCGGCCAGCACGGAGCAGTTAGCTCAGCTGTGGGACAGGGATTCCCAAATGCCGTAAACCAGCTAAATCGGAATCAACTGAGGAGTTTGTTAAAATAACTCACCTACTAAAACAAGATCTTTGGAATTTGGGCCGAGGAATCTGTATTTTTAACAAGCACAACTCATGCCTTGGAAACCAGTGGTCACGGGGAGCCTGGCAGCTGGCCTTGTTCTATTCCATACTCCATTTTCTTCCTCTGAGTCTGCACTGTGCCAAGTGGGTATCCTTGACTGTGGCACTCACTAGAGACCACCTGGCTTTGGCAGTAGACCTCCCATCACGATAAATCAATGATCTTCATTAATACCAAGATCAAGGTGAAGAGCTAACTCAAGTCCAATCCTAGTGCCACTGCTCACCTGTGACGCTCACCATTATGCTCTGGGCCTTTGGTCATAATCACAGAATGTTAGATCTGACAGGGATCTTGAAAATTATCTAGCCAACCTCCTCATTTGACAGATAAGTAAACCCAAAAGGCCCAAAGAAAAGTGAATTGCATATAGAACTATTAGGAATTGAGGCAAGAGCCCAGCCCTGGTCTCCCAACTCTCCAGGTCATCTCTTTCTAGGACTGCACTGTCTAATAGATAGTCACTAGCCACCTGTGGCTATTTGTATTTAAATAAATTAAATCAAATTAAAAATTTAGTTTCTTCAGTCACATTAACCACATTTGAAGTGCTCAATCGCCAGTGGCCAGTGGCTACCACATATTAGACAATGCAAATATAGCACATTTCCATCATTGCAGAAAACTATTGGTCTAGTGCTGGTCTGGAACCTGGGTCTTTCATTTGAAAGTAGTATGGAAACTGGATGGTTTTATCATTGTCCTCTCCCCTCAAGCAATTACTGCAGAAGATTAACTGTAAGAAAATATGGTTATACTGTTGAGTGATCATAGCTTAGCAATAGCACTTTGACAAACTGGAATTTTATATATGTAACTGGAAGAACCAAACCACCCAAACCAACTAAGCCCCTGAAACCTCTCCCCCTAAGCTTGGACGGGCTTACCTCAGAACCGAATCAGATACAAAGAAGAGTTCAGTGCAAAGCTCTGCCTGGTCTAAAGTCTGAAAGGTATGGGATCCACTTCTTACTCCTGGTAGGTCTGAGGGGAGTGTTCTTCAGAAGTGGTAGGAGAAATAAACCAAAGGAAACAAGACTGCTCTGCAAATAAATGTAAAGTATTAACTGTAAGATGGGATGGGAAGCCTTATAAATTAATTAAGGGGTAGGAATTGTATCTTTTTTCTCCTTGTAGATTTATTTTATAATATCTTAAGATTATTTGTTCTGGGAAGGTGTATTTGTCAATGGAAAGACTGAAAGACAAGCGGCATGTACACAGTTCTGGACGGGAGACCTTAAACGTGACAGATGTGGAGTGTCCATGCCTCCTCTGGACTTGAGACTTTGGGAGAAGCATTGCTGGGAGAAGGGATCCTATTAGAGGGTGAAGTGACACAAAGCAGACGTTTTCGAGAGGGAAGCATCTGGAAGACCAAGGCCAGAACTGAGGACTGTGGTTTTATCCCCAAGGGACGCCTGTGAACAGCTCGCCTCCTGCTGGGGCTTTTCCCTTGAATCATAAAGACAGTCGTGACTCTGTATGTAAAATGTATTCACGTTTTCCCTGTGAATTCCCTGTAGCTCTTCCAGCCTTTCGGAAAAGCCTTGATCCATCCATCTAAACTTGTCTAGCGGTGGTTTGGGGAATGTATGGATGAGGCAGTAAAAGGGAGAGTGACCTGCCCCAGTCACTCCCTCGCTGATGTCCTGGAGGGAGCAGCGTTCTTTTGAGGAGACTATAGTGTGTCCAGGAGTTCCAGATGGTGAGCAGAGAGGAGCCCACAGCGAGTAGGGTGGAAGGTGGATGTCCCACAGATATTTGAGAGCAAACTGGAGCCTGGTGGGGTGGTGGAGAGGTGGGTGGCGGCGGTCGGACTGATGCTTAGGTCATACAGGTGAGCTCACATACACACGGGTACCGTCAGACAATCAAGGTGGCCTTGACCCAAATAGATCTGGATAAGATTTATTGATCAGATTGTTTTAGAAAACCAACAGCAAAACACTGACAAGGTACATAAATACAGATTGGACATTTTAGGGTAAATTCACTATACTTCCTACTTGCTGGTAGGAAACCAGGTAAGGTGGAAAAGCTGTCCTGATCATATGGCATGCACACCAGACTGCAAAAGGACTTCCACACTATTTAACAGGACTGTGGCAAATAGCTTTAAAGTAAGGCAAGCATCATGTGTGGCCTAAGCACACCCTGTACGAAGAGCCCAAGCCCAGGCTCACTCTCAAAGACTGTGCGTGACCGAGGTTTCCTTTCTTGTCTAGGTTCTTCCGGTAAAATCCTCGCTGGCAGGTGCCTTTACAGGGAGATGCCTGGTGCTGTCCCTGCTCAGACTCTGTACAAGGAAGTGGCTTTAGAGAAAGCAGATGTGTTTCTGATGCCTCCTTTGTATTCTAAATGTGCAACTAGTAAAACAGCAATTACTACAGCTTGGTGAAACTGCCTTGGACTCACCCTGTACACTGACTGAGCAGGGCCTTTAAAAAACCTCTAAAAAGTGGAAAAAAAAACCCCACAAAAATTATACTAAAAAGTGGTATCACTTTTGAAGCACAACTCAGAACTTCTTTTTGTAACACCAGATGAGGGAAGAGGTCACTTTTCACCGAATCTAACCACCTTAGAAGGGAAACACCATTGCCGGACATGATCTGGTGGCGGTGCACGTGGAGGTCACAGAACTCTACCAAGTCTATCTCAGGCCCTGCCATTGCACCTAGAGTCCCGAGGTATTTGGGGAACCAAAGCAATTTAAGCTAATGGTGACCAATTTTTGGAGCTTATGATCATGGGACCATAAACCCTCATCCATCGTGGAGCTTAGAACAATGAAGAATAAGGAAAATGGCTTTTTGTGCTGCATCAGAGTGCTGGCAGGTAGACAATTCAGAAACTGGTGCCACTTTCTAAACATCGGTAAGACCATATGAAAACAAACTGTAAGACCAACATAGTCTTACAGGATAATTCAACCTTTCCTACATGCCAAGCTATATGGCTGGAAAAGGTACTTCCAAAGGAAAAAGTAAGGCTCCTGCAAGAATAGGCAAAAAGCAAGTATTTGTCAAGAGCCAAAGAAATGCGTTCAAATGATGGGACTTCCTCTGCATCATACGCAGCTTTTTGCTCCGATAGGTGCTAAGAGCTCTTTGGTGGTTATAGGAGAGAGAGTCTAGAACTCAGGGCAGGAGACTAGGCCAAGCAGAGGAGTGAAGAGTAACATCTACACTCAGGATTACCACCCGTGGGTCCTAATTTCAGCCTTCAACAATTGTCATCAAATCGACCAATTACAGCTCATCAGGCTGCTTATACGCTTGCTGGTTTCTAGCCCCTCCGTGATTCTTCCTTTCCCATTTCTAACTACTCATTAGTCCCACTCCATTGAAAATGAGGTGCTTGTGGGAAAGGGGTAGGGAGGAAGAAGAAATAGAAATCAATCATTTGATAGAAAAGTTGAAACACTGATTATCTATGGATTTCAATGATCTGTGCTTTACTCTTGCTACGCCTGGTAACCAAAGGTCACTGTTAATATACCTTTTGCTTAGAAATGCTAACGTTTATTATATTTTTAAATCTAGCTATGTAAGGGACATGAATATTTTAGAGCAAATTTCTACATCACGTCATTAGGGCCCTGAAAAAAGATTCTGCCAGTGGAAAGGGTTTCAGTTTGGCCACTGAAGAATAATTAAAATTTCAATCTATTCTATATTGGCTTATAGATTTTTCCAGGAAGTGGAAAATACTTTATTAAATGAAGAAAGCATCATTTTCTTCATTTAATAAAGTATTACATTCACAGATAAATTAGTATATACATAAGAGAAGTGACAGTATTAAATATTAGGTTTTAATTCTCCATTTAGGAAACTCCTTACAGGTAGACTTCCTTGTTCCTGGGCAAGGAAATGTAGGAAGATATGCAAACATGAGATAGTACAAAGATGCCTGGGGGAAGGTCTCCATCCAACAAACCCAAGGAACGAAAGTCTCTAAGAATCCGAGTAAGAAAATATGGACTTGAAAATCCAGCTTTACCAAGAGTTGGCTTAAGCCAGCCGATAACATCTCAAGTTCTTGGTATAATTTAACTCAATTAATGAGCTGGCTTCCCCAAGAGAAATTTAAAAAGTAGTCTACCTGCTTTATAGTCACATCGTATATATAATCTGTATATATTCATATGTGTTTCTACATATTGCACTTAAATTTACAGGACTGCAGTAAAATGGCTGGGAGTACCTCAAAGAGGCAGAGAAGCAGCAGGCATAAACCTTCCTAAATCAAGTAACAGTGTCACGAATTCAGAGTGCTGGGTACAGGTACGAAAAGGCCTGGGGACCCTTATATAAAAATCTAGTCATCTACATTTAGTCATACACCCAGTCTCGTTTGGCATCCAGATCATGTGCATATGTGTGGTTCTACAGCACTCAGAGCTGGTTATACTAGATCATTTTCACTAGTGTTATATTAAAAGAAGACATTTTAGACCAAGGATATGTACTTTTATGAAAACATCACACATAAGGTCTTGGATGTGAGGCCTCCAAAGTCCATCTCAAAGAAGATTGCTCTCAGAAGGCTTAAAAAAGGATGCTGGCAAGTGTGGATTGAACCAGACTCTCTTTCTAGCTCTCTGGTATAGCAGAGCTAGAGACCTGCTTATATCCCAAGGACCATGGGCGGATAAGTACAGAGGCTGAGTGTTCAGTCTTTGGTCCCTATATAAATCCATCACAAAAATCCTTCACCTTCCTAGACAGCATGACTTGTTTAATTCTGGATATTAAATCCCCCAAATATCCATAGACCAGGCTGGAGTCATGCAGCAAAGCTTTGAACTAATGGGGCTGCTCAGACTGACTTGCTCTGGAGAAAGCTTGTTATTGGAACAAGCCTAGCAGTGGGTGGTAAGAGGTTAAATATCAAACAGACTGGTCACAGCAAGATGGGGGTGGGAACTCCCAGAAGTTGCTCCTTTTGCTGCTTCTCCCTCACACCCCTCATTCCCCAAAAGGACCCAAACTCACAGGTAAGTGGTTATTATAAGACCCTGTAGAACACAGGCTCCATGAACTCAACCCAACATGGATGGGATGTTATAATAAGGCCTGGAAGTTACGAGTCCAAGTCTAGAGGCCACTGTTTTGTTTTCCCCAGAACTGAACACTGAATGGCACCTTTTTAGCCATAACTCAAAGGTGATTTTAAATCCACACATGAGCTAAAGAGATTCCCTTCTGGGATGAAGGAAAAAGAAGAATAACTTCAAAAGCTAAGTGAAAAAGAGGCACTTAAAGGAAAAGTGTGTCCCAAATCTCCCGTCTGAGTCTCTTGTTGTGAGGTAACCAACGGGATGATGGGCACTGTGCCCTCTCATGTACCTGCAGCACCTTTCATACACCTAAGGACTTCCAAATGCTCACGTCTCAGCGACTCGCTCAACTACTCCAGCAGCCTGATGGCAAAGCAAGTGAAAATTTAGGTCATTTCTTTTTTAGAATTAAAAAACAACACAAGACAAACCAGAACTAAAATTCCACGCCAAAAATGGAATGATCTTCACTTTCATTCCTTCCTCATGCTGGCTTTAAAATGATATAGTTCTTCAGGAAGGATGGCCTGTGGCTTTTCCCTCAAGATCTTTCATACAGTTACTAGACAATTATTCACAGCACCACGCACATTAAAGCAGACAGAAAAGGAGGCAGTAAGCCAAGGAAAAATCAAGGGCCAACTGGCTTTCCAGAGATAAAACCTACTGCCTGGGAAAATGGCAGCTGCATGGCCCAGAGTTAGAAAAGAAACAAGTTCTGAAAGGAAGTGGCCAATCTGACAGGCAAAGCTCACAGCCCAGAGCAGAAGCCCTCCCTGCCCTGCCCTTCTCTGGCCTCTCACGAGCTTACGTTGATGTCCCATGGCATTTATGCCACATATTTAGGGTCTCCAATTCCCCATGAAGAAATCAAAGAGATACTTGAAACCATTAATAAGTATAGGAGAATTTCAAAACTGCCCAGAACGAAGAACTCTGACCACCGTGTTTCTTGATTTGAAATGTTCTTGGTGCCGTAATTTCTAAGAGCAACAATAAACAGCACAACTATAACACACACATAAGTCTTTGACAAGCCAACTCTAACCACTGCTGGCACCATAAGGAGGAGAAAAGAAATCACTAATCAAGAGCTGCTGAGCTGCTTACCTTTCCTCCAAAGTCAAAGGACAGGTGTGGGTATCTATGCAGCAAGATGTCAATCACTGCTGCCATTAGATCTAGCTACTCCTTTAGATATATCTTTGAAAGCAGGAAGTTAAATATCTAGCTTTACATACAACCTGCAAGATTCTCAAGGTTAGCCTTCTTGTTCTATCCCCAAAACTTCTTGTTGTTGTTGCTGGATTTAAAATTTTTTAATTTTATTTTTGTTTTTATTGATGATGTTGCTTTAATTTGTAGAGCATTGGATGACATGGTCATATATTTAGGGTTCCTTTAAAAAATTCTTTATCTTGATTCATAACATTATTAAGGTACTTTCAGACTTTCCCTCAACTTCATCAAGGAAGAGGGAGTATGTGAGTGTTAGTGTGAGTGTGTGTGTGTGTGTGTGTGTGTGTGTGTGTGTGTGTGTGTGTGTATTAGGGAAGGAGGGAGAGAAGCAAAGAAAGTAGCATAAGGGAACGTGAGATTCCATAAACTTAAAATGAATTTACAGAAAGGCATCTGATGTATTTTCTGAATAAGGCCTTGATCAGGGTAACCAATCCTCTTTGTAGCACATTCTACACTGCCCATAAATAAAGGAGTCTCTTTAAATTAACATTTCCAGTATCAATGAACAGTCCTGAAATCTTCATTTCAAGCGCTCGATGAGTCCCTGTGTGAGTCCAAGATGCAGAAGCTGTGTTCGGGAGAGGTTTGCTAGGTTAGGGAAGGCCGCAAGCAGCTTCTCCCATGCCAGTTCCAGCAGGCTAGGTACCACCAACCAGATCTTAAACAATGACCCAGTCCGTTTGTTTTCGTGGATGTTCACTACTCCTCCATGAATGTACATGCAACCAGCCTACGAACAAATGGCAGTCAAAAGAGGATAAATTCAAATGGGAGAGAAACAGATACTTAGGCTGAAGATTCAGCAAAAAAATTCATAGTAGGCTGAATTAAGATGAGGTGAAACAAAAAATTTCCACACTGATCCCAACAAAGTTCAGTGATCAAAAAGGGTTTAAATAATGAATGAGTTACTAAGGAAAAAACTATAGATTTTTCTACTTCAACAACTTCAACAAATATTAAACTAAGACTACATTAAGTATCTGTTGTGCCAAATACTGGGAATACAAAGATAAAAGTAAAGGTCTCCATATTCAAGATCCTAGTAGGATCTTCAGCAACATGGCCTCTTGCAGGTAAAACTATTCTGCCCTTCCTGGAAACACCTTTGCTATCACTGTCAGGGCCTGGATGCCATGCATAGCATTTCACATTTATGCTGCTCTTTTAAACTTGTATATGATGTTTTTTCTCCTCTTTTCACAGAGGAAGAACTAGGTTTGGAAGAAAGTTTTAAAAACACATTCCTAATCTCAGGTTTGCTAATGTCAGAATCTTTTTTTTCTTGCTAATATCCCTAAAAATATTTCCTTATCATCTGCAATTATGTAAAGAAGATATGAAAATGAAAACTTACTGGTGTAACAGCTGCACAGTGAAAATAAACTGGCTCTGGCATGGTAGCTGGGAGCTTTACCCATTGAAAAGTCTGCAGATTCAACTTCCAGATATCTCCCAGGATCACTTCTCCATTATAGCCCCCACAAATAAACACATCTATCAAAAAAAAGGGAGAGCCAAGATCACACAAAGGAAAAGAACCACGGCTATAGCACGTCTTGCAGTAGATCACACGGCTAGCTGACACAGGACCACTTCAGTGGATTTCCCCACACCATAGAGGACTTCAGCTGGGTGGTCCTCACCTGCTGTTGTCTTGTCCCTCAATAGTTTGGACATTATGTGAGAGTCTTTGCTGGACTAAGGATTTAAGCCTCTCAGGAGGCTTCATGTCCCAGTTCTCAAATTCAAATACCTACAGGTACCAGGTATGGAAAGTGAATGAGCAAGGAGGTCTGAGGAAAAGAAACAAATAGGAGGTCCAGGAAACAAACAGCTCTAACGGGAGAGATGGTGATACAGCTCCAGGTGATCGATACCATGCCAGGCTTAAGGGCAGCAATTGCCAGATCTTCCAGTTTTTCAAGAGAAGCTGGAAATCTGGATTTTTTTAAAAAAATGAAACATTTTGATTTTTAAGTATCAGCTGCTAATTCAAAAAATTTAAATACACATATGAGGCAAACAAAACACATTTACAAGCCACCAGTTTGCAAACTCTCCTTTTAAATGACATCCTAAAAAGGACAGAGATTTATCTATGTAGACACTGAACCTGAGGAGAAACACTGAGTGCGATGTTCAGTTTAGGGGCACAAAGAGGCTCCTCCAAGCTTTCTTCAGCCCCAAGAAGACAGTTTGAAGCCCCATTTGATCTGTACAAGTATTTATGTCAGGAACAAAACCTTCCCAATATCAAAGTTTTTTGTTGTTTTGTTTTTGTAAAATCAGTTAGTTATAACTAATTGGACAACTTGTAACAAAGGCCATGTGAACCTTCAAACTAAATGCCCAAAACTAAGGCTGAATTCCATTTGTATGGTGGCTGGCCTCAAAGAATCAAATGAATAGATGTCTTAATTCAGGACTAGATTAAGTTTAAGACAATACTTGATTAAACTATTAAAAAAATGGAAAGTTTTTTGGCTAGGATTCAAGAAAAGTACAGCTCCATTCTTAGAGAGGCAAAGCTGAACAATGCCACTATCTGTAAATCTTATCCAAAAAGCAGAAGCATAATAAAAAGCACCTCTGTACTACAGATGGCAGCATAATCCTAGTAAAACCCAAGCTAAGCTGCTGAAAGGATACAAGATATCAAACACATTTATACACATCTTCCTCCCAGAAAAAATTTAAGGTGGTGTATCAAACTATAAAATAAGCTGTAAATTAAAAGACAAGAAGGTTATCCCAGAAAGGAGTCACTTGTCACACTTAGATAAAGTAGCCGCAGCTGCTTTCTGAAGCCATACAATGCCTCTATTGTAATACAGCCAAAGAATGAGCTAAGAGTTCTATTTGGCATCAGACGGAGAACAGAATAAACTTTATAAAATAACACTCTGAAGGAGTCATTACAATTTTAATCCACCAAGGTCTCTCTCTCTTTTTTCCCCTCCAAGGGCAGTCTTTTTTTTTTTAAAGATTGGCCCTGAGCTAACATCTGTTGCCAATCTTCCTCTTTTTTTTCTTTTTTCTCTCCAAAGCCCCAGCACATAGTTGTATATCCTAGTTCCAAGTCATTCTAGTTCTTCTATGTGGGATGCCGCCACAGCTTGGCCTGACGAGTGATGTGTAGGTCTGTGCCCAGGATCCAAACTGACAAACCCTGGGCTGCCAAAGCAGAGCGCACAAACTTAACCACTCAGTCATGGGGCTGGCCCCCCACCAAGGTCTCTTGAATGCAAGATTATTAGTATTACCCACCGTAACCGTAGACATCAGGTGGTATAATAAAAGCTTATTTATCACTGATTTTCCAGTTCTCTGATAACTAAGGGAACCCAAACACTATATTAGTTTACTTTATGAAAATTGTTAAGAGAGACATAACTTTACGGATTGCCCTTTAAGTTTAAACTACAAGAAATAGACTCTTCCCAAAGGTACACCTCTTTTAAGGAGCTATCATTAAAAAATAAGACATTCTTGGCATTTACAATTACAAAAATGGAAACAATGTTATTTAGAATCCTTACCATTTTTTATTTGAACACAACTGTGACATCTTCGGGCTGCAGGAAAACCTGCCAAACACATAAACACAGAAATTCCATTATTCATAGAAAGATTGAGAATAATGTTGCTATGACATAGTGAAAGACATACTATGAGCAACTCACTTAAAACAATCCCTTTGTTGCATTAAGCAAATACTGACTAGTCCTTCCAATCCTTCCTTATTTCACGCTAAAATGAAGCCATCAGAAGTCTCATCATAACAGTAAAATGTTAAGGGGCCAGGGAAATCAAGTGGTGTGGCAGGGGGCAGGGGTTACAAGTGGCTTTCCTAAGCCCCTGTACCCACAAAGAGACAGGTAGATCTTGATTTAAGTGCCTATTTCTTATCCTACCCATATTTCCCTACTTCCACAGAATTCAACAATCCTCATTAAAAGTCTCTGCTCAATTGCTGAGGAAGAACAATAATTGACCTAAGGAGTATAAGTAATTTCTAATACCAGTTCAACAGATATTTTACTTGTCATATAACTCAATAAAATTACTTTTTACCTTCCAAAACAAGTAAAAGTATAAAATACATTTATTAAAGATAAATAAATCAATATTTTAAATTTACCTATTTTTTCATGGGGTTTTGTTGCAATTTCCTCCCATGCATTCGTTTCAAGGTTGTATGCATGGATCTTGGAGAGAGAAAAAAAGAAGATACACACAAAAATAATTTTAGCTAACCTGAAAACTGACTTTTAACAACAGCCTGTATAAACACATATTCTTGGTTGAAAAATCTTCTTTTCCTTTGCTTTTCTCTGAACTTTCCTAATTCTAACATAAGGCAAAACAGTAAATGAAGCAGTTGCAATTAAGCACATATATGATTTCAATTATTAAAAATCACAGGAAAAAATGAAATAAAAAAGTTGGAATTCTGCAACTTCCACATTTTATACAATGAACATGTATCATTTTTATAACAGAAGAAAGCAAGTCTTGGTAAGAAAACATTGGAATGAAGCTTTGACAAAACCTGAAAAAGACCAATAAGGTTCCAAAGCAGACTAGGAGCCCTGTAGCCTAATCTAGATTTCACCTGGGATGTGTGGATTTAGAAACGCCACAGAGATGGATGAATAAAAGCCCTTCAGAGCTCAACTTTCTAAAGTTAGTGACATGTAGCCCTAAACGTGCCTGTTCTTTTTAGATATACAGCATTGATGAGGAGAGGGAAGTGACATTCTGAGAATCCTGGTTCCAATTCTAATTAGTCGCTCCATCCAAGCTACTATATCTTCCTTTTAGTCACTTTCCTCTTCCAGCTTATGCTGGGGATATGAAGTATTTTCAGTGTGTGATAAATGCAGCTGTCAACTAGAAAGCATATCAGGGGCAGAGTTTGGCCTTATACGATAAAGAGCATCTAACACAAAATAGGTGTTGATGAAGAACCTGCTCAAAAATTAAAATATCTACAGTAACAGAATTATTTTGCTTAGTATGACACATGCCTCTCTATATCCTTCTCCTTTTTCTTTTTTTTCCCCCTAAATATACCTTGTTTAAGGAATAAGCTGTCCAGGAAGTACCACCTCCCAAGATGTAAATCCTCTGCCCATCATGTGCAATTTCATGTCTGTATCTGAAAATATACAATGAAATCCGTTTACAATGAAGTGAAAAATGATCTACTTAAAATTTAGTCACAAAGCTTTTTATTACATCATTTTTTATAATAACATATTATTAGAAATAACCTGCATTCAAAAAAAGTGAATTGGTTAAATAAATTTTAGAATATACATAAAATAGATTAGTATGCAACCAATAAGAATGTAGCCATAGAGGATAGTTAACATATTGAGAACTTCTTTTCATGTCATTAACTGGAAAAAAAAAACAGTTATCTAAGAGCAGACAGGCTATAATCCCATTAAAAATTTATAGATACACAAATATGCAAAGAAAATGACTGTAAGGATACATCTAAAATGTTGACCCTGCTTATCTCTGCGTTTAAATTTTGTTTTTTATTTTCTTCATTTTGCTTATTTGTATTTCTTAGATTTCTATAATCTTTTTATGATAACTTTGTATAAGGGAGGAAATTATTACAGAGTTTTAAAAAGTGATCTGCCTACATTTAATTAGAAACTCTAGACTGTGGACTTTCAAATTAAGATACTTATTTAACAGTTACAAAGATATCAAAAAGATTATGCTACATAGAACTGTGAATATAATGTGAAACACCTACCAGAACTTTTATCCAAGCAGTCTAGCTAGAAGCTGAAACAATTTATATGTCCATAAAATGATTCAAAGAAGGCAACCATGTGAAAATGCTTTGAAAACTTAATCTATTTCCTCCCTTCCCTGAAGGCCCTGGTGCTGATAAAATAAATTACATCAAAACTTTTCCAGTAACAGTCCATCTTCCAAGTCCTCTCATGGTAGTTCTGCTATAATCAGCCTCCTAACGCATTACAATGAAGATAAATTCTTCCTTAGCACCTTTATGCCATTTTGTTTAAGGGCAACAAAGAGATATTAGATCAGCCTAAAGAGAGTGAATAAAAAACTGTTTACTGTCTTTGCTTTTAAACTGGAGGGGGGAAAAAACTCTCTTTAAGTTTTTCAGTGAATTTAATTCTAAGAAGAGACACCTGCTATCAGAAAAGTGAAAGATCTAGAATTGCTCCTAGAAGGCAACTAGAGAGAATCATGTGATCTTTGAGTGTCTGACAGAGCAGTTAAAATGAATGACCCTTCCTCCCTTCCTCCTTCCCTCCCTTCCTTTCGTCCATGATCTACCCATCATCCATCCATCCAATCAACCTTCAATGAGTACCACTATGGGAATGGCACTGTGCCCTGTTCGCCCTGTTCTGGGTATAGAGCTGTGAGCAAATGAGCCAGTGAATTCTAATATGCAAGTTAAGAAGGGAAATCAAACAGCAACTAGGAAGTAATTGTTTTGTCAGGAATATATTTAGTTGCAATTGCTACCATTGGTGTCTTCTTCAAAGTGTTACTGTCATCCTAATGCAGAAAAACTGAAGAGGAAATAACAGGAAAAAACTTCTATAGTCCAGGAGAAAATAAAGAAGACCCTTCTTTAACGCTAACTGGGATCTAACAGCCAGGCTAACGGATTTTCTTCAAACCATATTACCAATATTCTGAAAAAAGTCAAATCTTAGCAAGAAAGAATAAATATGCTTGGATCCTATAACCTCACCTCTCTTCTGGCAGATCACAAGATAGGTTGTTTGGTTTCAGTTGTGTCCACTCTCTGGTATTGAGATCTAATTTGTGCAGATCTGTGCTGTAAATATAGCCAGTTGTCCCTCCAAAGACATAAAGGGAGCCATTGATGATCGCCATGGCCTGGATAATAAGAAAAGGTGAACAAGATTGACTCATTAACACTTGATTAAAGAATGTAAACTTATTACATATCCCAAAATCAGGTTTTACAAAATTCTCTTGTACTTTTTAACCTTCTAAAATATCAGACCCTTAACGGATTAAAGATTTTAGAGAACCCAGAGATTATTTTTAAAGGTAAAGCTTTGTTCAACTGGAAAGAAGGTTCTACCTAGATAGGCAAGGGGATTAGATGATCCTTAAGGGTCCTAGCGAACCAAAGAATTTACACATCATGGACATGAGCACTTTCATGGAAAGCTGCTTCTCTTTCTAAGCAGTCGGAACAAAAATGTTCTCAGGAAGAAGAAGCAGATATGAAGAGAAATCACCAGAATCCCTTAGTAAAAAGTCTAGAGTTGGCAGTCCTAAAAACTTGACATTTTCCACCAGATTCTCCTTTAATGTAAGTTCAGTTTTTGTGATGGTCATCTCTTAGAGTTTAAATGCCTCCTGTGATGGGACACAGAGTTCTCCAGTATGCGCCTCTACACATAATTCAGAAGCTACTTATCAGTACTCATGCCAGCCATGTGAGAAAGAAGCCAAAGCTTGGTTGTTTTAAGCTTAGCCCATTACTCTCAAAGGGTCTCTGAGATATGGTGAGTTGCTCCCTATCTTTCTGGATATAACTTTTCAAACCTAAGGTTTGAAACACTTTAGAACTAATCTCTACAACATCTGAGTTTAGCTCAGATCCATCTGTATAAAAGTCTCTTACCAAGTGAGGGATCATCTACTCTACTACTTAGGTCAGAAAACTCGTCAAAGAATTATATCACTCTAAAGATGACAGGATACAGACCATTTGTAGCCCAATCTCTCATTGGGTGGGAGTGGAGGCGGGGTGGGGTCCTGACATTTAAAGAAACTTCCATACAGGTCTAGATCATGATCCTAAATTATACTAGAAACAAAGAGTGAGGGAATAAAAAGAAAGGAGAAGGCAAGCAACCAGATTTGCAAATTATAATTTCATATCAGAACTGAAAAATCAAATATTAACCACAGTGAATATATTCTTCATTAAAAAAATTGGTAGTGATGTAAATATTCTGACATTGTCCCCAGAACTAGAAAAATCTGAACAAATACAATCACCATGACCGGCCACAGATTGGTACCTGTCCATATATACGACTGGGTTTCTTTCCCCGACAGCTGAGTAAAGCCCATCTCTTATACTTCACGTTACAGACATGGACATCATTGCCGTTGCTTTCACCAAATGGGATGCCCGTACCTCCAAACACTAACAAGTTGTTTCCATGCAGCACAACTGGGGAAAGAGATGCACAAATTCCATTTATGTACTGGCTACCTGCAATGTGTTCCCACATAAACTCAGAATAACTGAGAAACTAAAAAAAATCTGCTTTAATGCTCTCAGAAGATAGCTCAGACCATTGACATCTAACTACTTCAAAGTTCTGCAGAAAAATGTCTAATTCACACCATATGGACTATATCATATAGCTCATTGTTAGGTATGTGACATGTATTCAATAGATATTTGCAGAACTCATGAAATAGTGCGTATGAGAATACTGAATGATATGAACTACAGTACACCACTGCCACTCAAGACAGTTAAAGTATGTAGCATAGCAGAAGAAAATGAAGTATCATCTTTGCCTTAGCAAAGACCCAGTGGAACTCAGGATGAAGGGATAAAAGGATCATTCTGGTTTTGCCAGGGGAATGATCTCTACATTTTATTTTATTTTATTTTTTTGAGGAAGATTAGCCCTGAGCTAACATCTGCTGCCGTTCCTCCTCTTTTTGCTGAGGAAGACTGGCCCGAGCTAACATCCGTGCCCACCTTCCTCTATTTTATATGTGGGACGCCTACCACAGCATGGCTTGCCAAGCTGTGCCATGTCCGTACCTGGGATCCGAACCAGCAAACCCCAGGCCGCTGAATCGGAACGTGTGAACTTAACCGCTGTGCCACTAGGCCAGCCCCTGATCTCTACATTTTAAATTATGGCTTCTGTCATCTTAATCCTCCACCAGATAAAAAGTAACACCAATATCCTGCTGGTAATTTTGGTGTTCTTCTATCTCTTCTGTTCCTGCCATGACACACACACAAACACACACGCACACACACAGGCTCGCACAGACTTTCTTGCTCTTTCTAATGGCAAATACTCTCAAAAAGTGCTACTGTATTATTTCAATGGCATTTTTAACCAGTTCTTCAACTGATACAGTGTAAGAGTCAACAGCATGGGTGCTGGAGCCAGCGAGAGCTGGGTTTAAATTCTCATGTGACCTCAGGAAAGTTATTTAATCTCTCTAAATTAATCTTCACAACAACCCTATGAGGCATTATCTGATTATTATTATATTATTATTATATATCATATTATCATTACTATTATTATCTTCTCCATTTGTATAGATAATGAAACAGAAGCGGAGAGTGGTTTAAATAACTTGTTGAGGGTTTCCTAAAAAGAACACTGCCAAGCTAGGATTCAACCCTAGGCAGTCTGGCTCCAGAGCCTGCGCTCTCAGCCATTATCCTGAGGGCCGCTCTAATGCCTCCATTTCCTCATTTGTACAATGGCAATAATGCCAGTACCTGCATCACAGGGATCTTGTAAGGTAAACAGATACCATGTGTAAAGTACTTTGCTCAATAGCTATTATCATCATTATAAACCCCATTTGTTGCTCTTCTACTACATTTTGCCTAGCATATATATGACACTTTATATTGACCCCTCTGAGATTCCCATCTTACAGGTAAGGAAATTGAGGCTAAAAATCATCTGGCAAATAAATGGTAAATAGCTAGATTCAAATTCAGGACTATCCAGCTCCCAAGTGATTCTGCATCACCATGCTATATTATTACCAGAGTAAAAAGTCTATCTATTAACAGGGTTTAATCATATTACAATATTATTATAAATTATTAACAAGGAACATGACCTCTCAGACATTTTGTAAAGTCAAAAGTTCAGAACTGCTTGCACTCACGTGACATAGATGCCAATTCCCGGGGCATGTAGCCATCTGTGCCCATCTGGTGCCATACTCCTGTAGCAAAATGATACCTCCAAAGCTCCCTGAAGAGAGGATAGTCTTCATTATCTGGCCCTCCAGATTCATCATAATCTGGGTTATAACCTCCAAACACATATAGATTGGTATTATCTGCCACACAACGATGTCCACTTCGTGCTGGTGGAGGTCTGTGGCCTAGGAGAGAAGAGGACAGTTTTCCACAGATGGCCCAGCAGATTAAAAGCACAAACAAAATTTGGTAACAATCATTTTAGCTTTAAAAGGGGATCAGGGAAGATTTATAACAGGGATGTATTTTTTATTTGCTTAGGTTATCTTATACATTCACACACACTACTTAAGATTTTAAGGAGCTAGTCTCCATTTCTATTTCCTATGATTACTTTCAGATTTTGATAACTGTAAAAAAGATTTTTTCCAAGGGAGGGAAAACAGCACTATAAACTCAAGAAAATGGCTTGAAATTTTCAAGAAAAGAAGGAGGTGGGGTTTGATAATCTGAAAGCTAACAGGACAAATTTTTTTATTTCCTCAGAGGAGAAAAAAACGAACACAGGCCAACTAAATTAAACCAAAATATTAGAGAACTACATAAATATAATCACAAATGTGAATGAGTCACGTATAAATAAAAATACACACACACAAAACCTATGATTTTTCCACAATATATAATTACACACTTAAAAAGAAAACTGGCTTTCAAAGAGTTATAGCAAAATTTAGAATTTAAATACCACTCCAGACATTATGGCAGTTAAGAAAGAATATCCTTACATTTATCTCAAAGAGCATCTTCCATCCTATTAAGAGCTTTACTAAGAAAAGCTATTTCTACAGTTTCTATTTGAAAGCTTTCTGAAGTTTAAATTACATCAACTAGTTCACTAAAAACTACTTAAAGGTTATTTTAGAGTAAAAAAAACTAAAACTTTACATTATTTCTATTATCCTTACAATTTTCTATACCAGCCTACACAAACCCTTACATAGCTACAGAACCAAAGATGCTTAAACATACATTCTATGGAATAAGAAGCTACTATAGTTGTCTGTTCCCCTAATGACTTATCTACTTTCATATACTAGGAATAGATACTAGTATAACATTAATTAATATTTAGGACAATGTTGGACACTTAATAAACATCTGTTATATAAATAAACATTACCAACCTAACATAGGTCTTATACATATATATATTTCTTAAAATAAAAATCCTACTTCCTAGGGTAGGCTTTTAAACAAGAACTGAAAAGAAACTGCATAGATCTAGAGAAACTAAAAAACAAACAAACCACAAATCACTGAATTACTCAAGTACATCCTATTAGTCCTGTTTGAGTCTTTGATGGTTTCTTACTGCTCATGTACGAAGTCCTCAACCAGCAATTTAGAGCCGTTCGGGACATAGCCTTGTCCTGATCTCTCCCACTGCTGTCTATTGAAATTTGTCTCTCTGGTTGGAAAGCCCAGTCCTCCCTTAGACTTTGGCCCAGGCTAGCTGCCTTCCAATGACAGCTGTGGAAATGCCTCCAAGTCCAGCCCATACAGCTCCTTTTCATCAATACAACCCTACGGCCCTTACAGTTCAGTACCATACTACTCAAATTTAGGATATACATGTATAATTAATAAAATTATTACACCATAACTATGTAAATACATGAATAAATATAATGTTAGGCAAACTATAATCAGTTAGAAAATTTATTCATGAGCTGTGATTTAGCTCAAGTGAAGAACTCAATTTCTCTTTCTAGGAAGCTTGAAACAGAAAGCGTGGTATGGAAGAAAGAGAGGGGCTCCTACAAACCTAGATTTGAATCCAGGTTCTTTCTAACCGCTACCTTGAGCATGTCACTGACCCTCACTAAGTCTCAGCTTCCTCACCTGTCGGTATTATTCTTGTACCTCACAGATTTATTATACTTGTTATTATGTTAAAATCTGTTTATTGGTTTATATATGTATCTTCCAAGGCAGCTGTGAGCTATCTGAGGGTAGAGAAATGCATTTGCTTTCACCTTTCTATATCCAAGCCTAAGACACACAGAAAACATTGAACAAATTTACAAATTTAATTTTTCTCTACTCATTTCGTTGTTTGTTGTTCTTCCCAAATAGGTTATAAAGTCTTCAAGGGCAAAGACCATGTGGAACATCGTCCTGTATCACCCACAACAGCTAAAACAGTTGGAAATATCTAACAGATACTAGACATTTCATTGACTTGAACCTCAGGTCAAAGTAAACAGTGACAGGGACGATCAAAACAGTGTACAGCTCTTAGTGGACTTTGATATTATTGTGCTTAAGAGAGACAGGATTTCGGGGACAGGGGTCGGATTATGCAACGGTCTTCTCCTCAAAACACAGATGCTTCTAAGAATTAGCAAGACAAATTTAAAGAAAAAACATAATAGAGTTACTATGGTCAAAAGATGGGGACTCTTAAGAATTTCTATAATGTAATTTGCTTTAATATCTGGAGCCAACAGATAATTTTTAAAACTGCTTTTTGGAAAATAAGAAAAGACAGACAGTATATTCTAGGATTTTCTCTAAATGCTGTACAGCAGAGAAGGCATTCCATTATAAATTTATTGCCAACTATTTTTGTGACAAATATAACTCACATGGATTAAAGGTTGAGGAGTCAGTGAAAAGGTGGTTTTATATTTATCCACTCATTCATTCATTAAACCAAAAATATTACTGGACACCTGCTATGCACCAGGAACCATGCCAGGTGCTGGGGCTACAATAAGACCATCACTGTTTCTGTCTTCCAGAGCCTATACTCTAGTCCTGCACTGTCTAATGCAGTAGCCACTAGCCACACACGACTACTGAGCACTTGAAATGAAGCTGGTCCAAACTGAGATATGCTTTCAATTTAAAATACTCACTGGATTTCAAGGACTTAGTACTCAAAAACAAATGCAAAATTACTAATTTTTATATTGAATATATGTTGAAATGATATTTTTGACATATTGGGTTAAACAGAAATGTTAAAAGTAACGTCACCTGTCTTTTACTTTTTAAATGTGGCTACTAGAAAATTTTAAATTTTTCAGCTCATATAATATTTCTATCAAACAGCACTGGTCTAGCTCACTTGATGGCTTCTGCAAATAATTTCATTATCTATGCAAATTAAAATGCTGGGTAAAGACCATCTGATCTATGTTTGATAAATATTAAACATTCTGTCAAGGAGTCTTCATAGCTAGGCGTAAAGAGGTAACTTTTCTTTCTTTTTACAGTAGCTACAGATTTCTTTATACATATTTATAGCCCAAGAGTAACTAACATATTAGAAAGTCAAATTTTATTTTTAATAAATCATGGGACTTTCTCAGAGCTAATGCCAAGGACATTCAGCATTACTTTTCATTATGTGAGATATAGTATAGGCTCACGAACCTTGACCAAAATGAAATTGGGCTTTAGATTCTTAAAGTAGTTCTCTGAACCTCCCCCTAAATTCTCCATGTGCAAATCCCACTTTCCTAAAAATCACTTGCTATTAATAAAATCACCCATAAAATCAGGTTACCTGATTCAGGAACTCCCACTAGAAAATGGAGAAATCAAAAATTAAAACTGAACTTGTATGCAGAGGTGAACTCTTAATATCCAGAAGGGAACATCCAGCTAAAGGGGCGAATATCTGTGATGTGAGCCATCTTCTCGTCCATGTGCTCATTGCCTCACAAATACTCACTCTTTACCCCAGGGAGTAAGCAGGAGCTTACCAGAACCAGGGAAATGGGCTTTAGTTTCTAGCCCAAAGAAAAAAGCAGCTAGCTGTCTGAGATAAGGTGACAGATGATTAGGTTGCTGTCAATGTTTTCACTATTACAAATAATATTGTAACAAAGCTTCCTTTACATATATGCATATGCAAGTGTCTGAGTACTTCTAGAAACAGAATTTCTGGGTCAAAGGAATATACACTTAAAATTTTTATAGATGCAATATTGTTAAAGAGCCATATTGCTCTCCAAAAAGACTAATTTATACCCACAGCAATGGGGCATGGAAGTGCCTATTTCTTCATGCCCTCTTCAACCTTTTCCATTTGTGCCAATCTGATGGATGCAAATTGGTGTCAGGTTAATTTGCATTTCCCTGAGTTTTACGAGTTCACATGTTTATTAGCTCATTTGTATTTCTCCTTTGGGGAATTGCCTGATCATATCCCTTGCCCACTTTTCTATCTATTGGGTTGTCTTCTCACAGATTTGTAGAAATTATTTATTATTTTTCTTTCTTCCAGCCTGCTATTTGTCTTTTAATTTTGTTTATGATATCTTTTAACATATGGAATTTTTTTGTGTAATTGAATCTTTCAATCTTTTAAGTTCCTTTGCAAAAAAAAAAAAGCTGCCTTTGCTTTACATCTTAAGTCTGCATTATAAAATTATAAAAATATTCTTATTTATTTCTAGTAATTTTATAGTTCTGATTTTTATATTCAGAACCTGAATACATCCAAAACTTATTTTTTGTGCATTGTATGAAACAGGGCTCTAATTTTTCCCTCAAAATGGAGAGGCCATTGTCCCCAAACCACTTGTGGAAAGCCATCCTTTCTACACCGAATTAAAATGTCACCTTTATCATATACTAAATTGATATGTTCTAGAGTAGAATTAGGAAAATCTCAATATCCAGGTCTAATCACCTTGGATACAAAATCTATTGCTCTTTAAGAATGCACACAAGTAATATAAAGCAACATCACAGAATATTAAATACATAAGCTCGTAAATAAAGTAGCACCTAACACATTGCTTAACAAGTCTATTACATACAAGGTGTAGCTACCTCTAGATGTGCTATCAAACATTTGTGGTGAGGCCATTTTTTTTTTATTAAGATTATGATAGTTTACAACCTTGTGAAATTTCACTTGTACATCATTGTTAGCCATGTTGTAGGTACACCACTTCACCTTTTGTGCCCTCCCCCGACCCCCCCTTTCCCCTGGTAACCACCGATCAGTTCTCTTTGTCTATATGTTAACTTCCACCTATGAGTGGAGTCATACAGAGTTCATCTTTCTCTGTCTGGCTTATTTCACTTAACATAATACCCTCAAGGTCCATCCATGTTGTTGTGAATGGGACGATTTTGTCCTTTTTTATGGCTGAGTAGTATTCCATTGTGTGTGTGTGTGTGTGTGTGTGTGTGTGTGTGTGTGTGTGTGTATGTGTGTGTGTGTATACACCATATCTTCTTTATCCAATCATCAGTTGCTGGGCACTTAGGTTGGCTCCATGTCTCGGCTATTATAAATAATGCTGTGATGAACATAGGGGTGCATAGGACTTTTAGAATTGCTGATTTCAGGTTCTTAGGATAGATACCCAGTAATGGGATGGCTGGGTCATAAGGTATTTCTATTTTTAACTTTTTGAGAAATCTCCATACTGTTTTCCATAGTGGCTGCACCAGTTTGCATTCCCACCAACAGTGTATGAGGGTTCCTTTTTCTCCACCACCTCTCCAACATTTGTCACTCTTGGTTTTGGATATTTTTGCCATCTAACAGGTGTAAGGTGATATCTTAGTGTAGTTTTGATTTGCATTTCCCTGATGATTAGTGATGATGAGCATCTTTTTCATGTGTCTATTGGCCATCCTTGTATCTTCTTTGAAGAAATGTCTGTTCATGTCCCCTGCCCATTTTTTGATCGGGTTGAGTTTTTGTTGTTGAGTTGTGTGAGTTCTTTATATACTATGGAGATTAACCCTTTGTCGGATAAATAACTGGTAAATATTTTTTTCCCAATTAGTGGGCTGTTTTTTTGTTTCAATCCTGTTGTCCCTTGCCTTGAAGAAGCTCTTAGTCTGATGAAGTCCCATTTGTTTATTCTTTCTATTGTTTCCCTCATCTGAGGAGTTATGGTGTCTGAAAAGATTCTTTTGAAACTGATGTCAGAGTGTACTGCCTATATTCTCTTCTAGAAGACTTATTGTTTCAGGCCTAATCTTTAGTTCTTTGATCCACTTTGAGTTTATTTTTCGCTGAGGCCATTTTTAAAAAACATGAAAACTTTTATTGTTAAAAGTATTAACTAGGTATAAATATCAAATAGACTAAAGGATAAATTCAGTTTAATTTAACTGGTCACTTCCTTCCAAATATAAAGCCCACTATTACCTCTACCTGAGAAGACAGGTCTTCTGCTGTACACCTGGAAGCCTGGACAGGAAAGCCGAAGAAGACTGAGCCAGCTGGCTCTCGCCATCACCAGCAGGTAGACCTTTTTACTACTCCCAGAGTCCAAGCTACTCAGGCAAAAGCAATCCATTCACATCAGTACGCAATCTTACTTCTTGGTTATATAAGTGTCTCCTACCGCAGGGATCCCATACCCTGTACGAGATGCATATGTAAAGATTTGGCTTCTTAGGACAGAATAATCTTAGGGCCTAAGATAGCAACAATAAAAGAAACTAGCTTTGGCAGACTGGTGTTACCATGAGTTAGTTCCAAGTGCTGAGCAAAGTATACTTGAGATAGCTGCCACACTCTACCTAGTTATATATCATCATGGGCTTCTGGGATCTGTTCAGTTCCACTGTCTATTTATCGATTCCTATACCATTACCACTGTTTAATTATGATAGCTTTGAAGTATCTATCAACATCTAGTAGGACAAATTTCCCTTTGTGTTATTCTTTTTCAAAAACTTCTTAGCTATTTTTCTCCATCTACTCTTGCAATGACTTTTAGAATCAGTTTGTTAAAATCTATAAAAAATCCCCTGGGCAGACACCATCTTATCCAGGCAATCAAAGTTAATATCACCAGTAATTGGACAAAACATTATGTGCAATGAGATGAACAAAATATTACTTTAGTGGTATTCCTGCCAAAAATGCATAAGCTGAATGTAATCATGAAAAAAACATGAGATAAACTCAAAGTAAGGGACATTTTACAATACAACCAGTCTGTACTATTAAAAAATATCAATGTCAAGGCTAAAGATACATGAGAACTGAATGCAACACATGATCCCAGATTTTCTTTTACTATAAAACACATTATTAATTGGCAAAATCTGAAATAAAGTCCACAAATTAGATACTAGTGTTAATTTTATCCATTATTTATAGCGTTAATTTCCTGATTTTGGTACTTGGTCTGCAGTTATATAAGAGAATATCTTTGTTTTTCAGGAACAGACACTAAAGTATTTAGGGGCAAAGGGCATCATGTCTGCAGCTTACTCTCAAATGGTTCAAATAGAAAAACACTATGTATATGCATACGTATGTATTATGTATAGAGAGGGAAGAAAGGGGAGAGGAGAGGAGAGAAAAGAGAAGGAGCAGAATAAAGTAAATGTGATCAAATGTTAACATTTGGGGAATCTGGGCGAAGGATACAGAAAATTTTTTTCACCGTTCTAGTAACTTCTCTGTAAGTCTGAAATTCTGTCAAGATAAAAATTAAATTTTAAAAAAGTCCCTTGAGGATTTTATTTGTGATAACCCATGAAGGAACATAATCTCTAACCATTTTCCTCATCTTTTCTGATATTTATCACTATGGTTTCACTGTTTTCTTGTTGTTTTTTATTTCTGAGTACATTATAATTTTCCATACAATTGTGAATAGACAGCTCTTTTATTTTCTAAGTGCTTGTTAATATACAGAAAAGTAATTTATCTTTGCAAGTTTAAACTTTATCCAATTTTCTGAATTCTATTATTAGTTATTAATTATCTTGAATTTTACAGTAGACAATCATATCATGTTAGTGATAACTTTCAGCTCTTTCTTTCCAATATATGTACCTTTTATTTTTTTCCTCTTCTTCTATTGTATTGGCTAAAACCTCTAGAACATGGTTGAATAGAGATGGTAACAAGTATTTTTGCTTTATTTTTTACTTTAATGAGGATACTGGTAATGTTTCACCATTACATAAGATATTTGATATTGGTGTCTTGTAGATAATCTATCAATAAAATAAATTTTCTCTTATTCTTGGATGTCTATGAATATTTTTCTTTACCAGGAATGGCTATGGTTTTTTAAAATAAAATTTTGATTGAAATGCAACATATAGAAAAGTACACAAGAGTGTAGCTTGATGCATTTTAACAAAATGAACACACTGAGTATCAGATTTTATTAAACTGCTTTTTTTGACATCAAGAAAATCACACTTGTTCCTTTAACTTGCTAAAGTAGTAAACTAAATACATTCCACAGATAAACTCAATTTGATCTTGATTTCTTTTTTTATTAGATTTATCCTTGTCATCTTATATATTGTTTTATTTACTATTCCTTCCTATTTTCTTTTTCTACTTTTCTGATTTTACTGAAATAATCAAGCTTTCTGTTTTTCTTTCCTTTTTTCCTAGGAAGATTTACATTCTGTCACCTCTAATATACTTTTTTAAACCCCCCAAAATCACTTTTCTAACAGTATTAAGAATAAACCACATCTGGAAAGAAACTTGGCTATTAATGGTGGTTACCTCTGGAAAGGGGAATTAAGGTAATGAGTGAAGATGTGAAGACCTTTGCTTTTTCAGTTTGACCTCTTTTATTGTGAAATAAACAAATGTATAGGAACATACATAACTATAAATGTATAGCTTAACAATGATCAAAAAGGTAAAATGTAATCATCATCCAAGCAAAAAAAATAGAGTATTGCCAGCGCCCAGATGCCCCGCTTACCTGCCCCTTCTGATCACAACCTCCTCCATCCCACCTCCTTCACTTCTAGAGGAAACCTATTTCCCGATTTTTATGGCAATCATAAAACTTGCTTTCTTTTAACAGCTTTATTAAAGTATACATTCCTAAACAATACTGTTTATTTTGGCCTAGTTTTAAAGTATATGTGTATAGAATGACATAGTATGTATTCTTCCTGTGCTCCTTCACTCACAATTATGTTTCTGAGATTCGTCCACTTTGCTGGGGGTAGAGGTGGTCTGCTCATTTCCATTGCCAAATAGTATTTCTTTGTATGAATATATACTACAATTTATCCAGTCTATGTTGTGAGAATGGACATTTGGTTTGTTTCAAATTAGTGGCTCGTAATGCTGTTATAAACATTTTGTACATGTTTTCAGGTGCACAGAGGCCTATATTAGTTGGCTAGAAATCTAGAAATGGAACTTGAGTCATAATGTATGGAAATCTTTACCTTTACTAGATAAGGCCAAACTGTTTACAAAATACTTGGTATTGGTATTGTCAGGCTTTTTAATTTAGCAATTCCTGTGGGTTTGTAGGCCTATCTCATTGAGGTTTTAACGTGCATTTCTCTCATCACTAGCAAGGTTGAGCACCTTGTCATGTTTATTGGCCAATTAGACTTTTCCTTTGAGAAAAATCAAGCCGTTAATACATTCTTCTACTGAGATGTCTTTTTCTTACTGATGTGTACAAATGTGTTATACATGCTTGATAAGGACCTTCACTTTTCACCCTGTGTATATCCAGATTATTTGACTTTTTTTTTTAAAGATTGGCACTTGAGCTAAGAGCTGTTGCCAATATTCTATTCTTTTCTTCTTCTTCCTCCTCCTCCTCCTCTCTACCCCCTCCCCTCTCCCCCTCCCCTTCCCCTTCCTTCTTCTCCTCCTCCTCCTGCTGCTCCTCATCCTCCCCAAATCCCCCCAGTACATAGTTGTATATTGTAGTTATGGGTCCTTCTAGTTGTGGCATGTGGGACGCCGCCTCAGCATGGCCTGATGAGCGGTGCCATGTCCGCACCCAGGATCTGAACCGGCAAAACCCTGGACCGCTGAAGCAGAACACACAAACTTAACCACTTGGCCAAGGGGCCGGCCCCTATTTGAATTTTAATTAGCACATATTATACCTGTAAATTCTAAAACAAAAAATTATATGATCTTTAGCAAAGTTTTACTTCTCCCTATCCCCAATTTGTTTAAATGTTAGTTACAGAATGCTATATACATACATACACACATACATACACACATATATATATTTATATTATTATTTTATATTTTTATAAATCTTTTCTTAAGAGTTATACTGGGCTTCACAGTCCCTTTATTTAGATGCAACTCTAAGTTGTAGTGGTGTCTCTGCACACTACTGCTTCTTATATCCAAATCTTCCTCTTTTTTGGATTCATTTTTCATCTTACTGGGAGTATCTCTTCATACTATTTTCTCAAAAAGGGTGTGTGTCATAAACTCTCAGGTTTCTTATTTATTTTGACCCCCACTTAAACATCAGTGAGGCTGGGTACAGTTCTGTGTTCAAGATAATTTTCCCTCAGAACACCGAGGCACTTATCTTCTAACAAATCATTTACCAGTAGGACATCCAACACCAGTCTGATTCTTAGTCTTGAGTCTTTCTATGTGACCTGTTTTCTACCTCTGGAATCATAAGTGGTTCAGTAATGTAGAGAGAGATGCTTTTTGTCTGTTTTTGCATTTTTCCTGCTTGTTCCTTGGTGGACCCTTTATACTTGAAAACAAAGTTTTTAGTCAGCATACGGAAATATTCTTTATTTTCTCCCTTCCACTGTCTGATCTTTCCTTCTGTAACTCTATAAAATGGATTCTGGATCACTTAGATCTTTCCTCAAAGCATGAATTTTCCTCATGTATTTTCTCTTTTGGCGTCTTGATTTATGGTCTGTATATTTCCTCTACCTTATATTCATAAAAATTGGTTTAAGCCTATTATTTAACCCTCCAACTTCATTTTTATTTCGGCAATCAAGTCTTCAACATTGAACTAAGTAATTCTTTAATCATTCCTTTTTCTCCACAGGAGTTAGTTTGTAATTTATGGATCCAGTTCACTCTTGACTGTGAGGAAACCTGTGATCAGAACTTCCTAAAGTTCCACTCTGCTTCCTCATTATCTCCACCATGGCCAGGTGTTTGATTTGTTCATCTTAGTTATATGCCTTCAAGTCTAGTTTCCCTCAAATATGTAGTGAGCTGATCACCTATTCATACTAATAAACGAAGGACTACATTGGTTAGTAATTGTAAGAGGCATGGATTTCTTCAACAGTTGTATTAGTCTGTCTCCAAACCTCCAAATGTGGGTCTCTGCAGCTAAGTGGTACACTGACAGACAGGTTTCCCTTTAGAAGTGGAGAAAAGGAGAGCAGTTTTGCCTTACTATTGCCAAATAAGGAAGTCTGCATTTTGAAAGTAATGTCCTTTAATGTACATCAATCCTTGATGGAGCTCCCTTTCTTTTCTTGTCCCCATTCCACCCTCCTCACCCAATCTATTGCAGAGGTCCATTAGCTAAAGCTCTGCTTTGTGCTTGCACTCTCTCCAATCCCAGCCTATTACAGCACTGCCTGCTCAACCCTCCCCAAAGCAAATCCCCTACTTTGCTTGAAGAGCTGTTCTCATAGCTTTATCCTGGGAACTAATGCCACTGTCAGAGCTCTTTATATGAAGGGAGGGAGAGAAGGAGTAGGGGAAATAACTGTTTTGTAGGTAGTCCCTTAATTATTTGCCCTGCTGTTCCATCTTTCCTCAGCCTGCTCCCTCCTCCTACACTTGCTAACTCTAGGGTTAGAGTTTCAGGAAAGAGGCCCATCTAAGAATTCTCTGACTTCCAGCATGCAGCAGGAGCATCTATTTGGGGTTGCATTTTATTCTGTTCTGGTTTCTCAATCAGTATAATTCCAACTACTTTCTATTATCCTGAAATCCCTCAGATTTTCTGGTAGTATTATAAAATAACAAGAATGATAGCAGTTAACATTAATTCAACATTAGCTAAATGTAAAAATTCTAAGTGCTTTGCATATATTCTCTCTCTTGATCCTCACAATAACCCTAAGAGATAGGTACTAGTATCATCATCCTAATTTTACAGATGAGGAAATTGAGGCAAAAAAAAAGGAACTTGCTCAAAGTCACACAGTTGGTAAATGGCAGAGCCTGGATTCAGACATAGGTAATCTGGCTTCAAAGTCTCCCTTTTCTGTTTTGTAAAACAATTATGATTTATTCTTTTTCTTATGTCTGTTTTGTCTTTTTCAATGATATCTGAGAAGTATGGGAGGGTAAATGGGGGTGTTTGGTTCATCATTTTATAATGGAAACCCACTGTCTTCCTTACACCAGTATTGTTTTTATACTGCACTTTTAATTGGTAGAAATATCTTTTAGAAAAGATGCAAGATCTAGTGAAGGAATCTAGTGATGAAAACGAGCCCTTGGAAACTGTGTTCAATCAGAATCAAGAAAGGTAATGTATAGGATTCCCAGAATGAGAAGCCTGAAAGTGGCAATTTCAAAAGTATAGCTAAGTTTTAAAAAAAATCTAAGGAAACACTACACAGCATTTTCACGTTCTCAGCAACTCATTAATTTATTATAACCACCACCAGAGAGAAGTTGAGAATGTCCTAAAATTTCAGTCCCATCCTATTACCTGACGGTGGCCTGTTTAATAATTCAATTCAACTCAAATACATATATCTACTACACGCACTACACTACAAACCGGAGGTAAAGAAATGAAAGGCACTGTCCCACTGTCCCTGCCCTTACGGAGCTTACAGTCTATGGGAGAAACAGATAAGTAAACAAACAACTATAATTCGGTGAGATAAGTGCTATGAAACAGGCACGTACACAGAGGGTGCCATCAGAACAGACACACAGGCCTTCCAAGGACACTTCCCTGGAATAACCCTTAGACTGAGTGCTCAAGGATATCCTATTATTGGTTTGGGGAGGTTAAACTGAATTTATCATTCTTTCTCTCAAATCTGCCCCTCTATCCACCTATCTAACACTGGTAATGAGCACAATGGTCCACAAAGAAAGCTTGAACTTTTCTTGACTTTTCCTTCTTCCCCTTCAATTAGTCGTCAAGTCTCATCTAATTCCACTTGCTTATATTTCAAATCAATTCCCTACTCTCTATTCCTACTACAATTACCTTAGTTGCAGCCTCCATCATTTCTTACCTTGGTAACTGTAATAACCTCATAACTGGTCTTTGAATTAAATCTCTTTACCAGTTAAAAAAACAAACTGATGCTGAAAACTCCCTTTGGGTGGTGTCCCACTTGATCTGGGCCCTCTTTAGCTTCTTCTCTCCACACTCTTTCCCACTATGTTGAACTCCCTACAGTTTTCTAAAAGACCACGCTCTATCTTGCCTAATTGCCTTTACTTGAGCTGCTTGGTTTCCATGGTTTGAGATGTTCCAACCCTCTCTTGCTAACACCTACTCAACCAAGCACATCCCTTCTGAAAAGTCATCCTGATGACCACTCCTCTTTCTCCATCCTCCCCACAAGCGGGTCAGGTACCTCTCCTGTGTGCTCCCACACCACACCACCTCATTGGGACACTTACCACAAAGAATTACACTCAAATTATTCTGTATTTGTCTCTTTACCTGATTCTCTACTACCTAGATCACTGAGCTAGCACAGTGCTGTTACATGGGAGGCAATCAAGAAGTACTGAGAGAGTGAAAGAATGAACGAACGAACGAAGATAGTTAAGTCTGTGAAAGCTAATGAGATAACCAAAGGAGATAATGGAGAGAAGAACAGAACATTGGAGCAATACCCACCTTTAGTGGGTAAGAAGAAAGAAGCTAGTGAAGGAAACAGAATGAACAATCAAAGAGGTAGGAAGAAAACATCTAGGGTTATACAGTGAAGTAACCCAAAAGAAGAGAAAAATTTAAGAAGGTACAGGTGGTCAACAGCATCAAACACTACAAACAAGTCAAAAAAGGTGAGAACTAAGACAAGGCCACTGATTGAGAGGCGGTTACTGGTGGTCTCGATACTGCTAATGCTGAGTTTACTCCTACCTCACTCTTCACGGCACTCAGAGACGATATTGCTCAGCCACTGAGGCAATTTAGGGCTTACACAATAACCAAAGGTATGAAACTTACCTGTCCTAATCTCTTTTTTCCATGATTAAAAAATCGAAAAACAGAATATACAAAAGAAAATAAAATCCCACTATCCAGATATAATTGTCACTATTTCCTGTTTTTTTTAATGTTTATATTTGTACAAAATTGATATTATATTGAATTCTATATCCTAATTAAACAATTTCTTAATTATACTTAAGTTTAGTCAGCCCAAGTTAGCTTTCTCATTGTAAATCACTAAATTAGCATTCTAATTTATAAAAAGAAAAAAAGGTTATAGACTTAAATGTGCCTGCTTGGCCATGTGTGCACAATGGTTTTTCTGTCACATAACTCTAAAATTACCTCTTAATCTGTATCAATAAAATTATTTATGTTAAAAGATAGCACACCACCCTAAGTATCTTATCTTGACAGATTTGGGCTGGATTTTATTCTTCTCATGCTCTGGAGCTTGGCTGCTAAAAATAGGTTAGGCACTAAATATAGAAACATCTATAGCAGCTGCAGGATTTTTTCCTAGTTGATTTTTTTAATAATCTCTTCAGTCAAAATTAAATACACCAGCTTATAAATAATTTAATAAGTGTAAATTACACCATTAAGCATGCTTATCTGATAATTTGTTATATCTAGAAAAATAGCGTGAACCAGGGTTTTCAACACTCTTCTGAGATTTTCTTTTTTCAATATGGACTATGTTTTAGTGGAAAAAATAAAAAATAGAAGGAATGCAATATTTCTAAAAGTAAGAATTACTAGGTCAAAGGATGTGAACATTTTTAAGGCTTTTGATACACACTACCAAACTGAATCCAGAAAGGCTTGTGTTAAATTTATGCTTCCTTCAACATATGAGCTTCATTTCCCTATACTCTTGCCAACACTGGGTATTCTTAGTCTTTGCCCCCCTAATAGGTGAAAATAATATCTTATTATTTTAATTATAATGTTTATAACAACAGTGGAAAATAAATATTTGTTCATATTTACTGATTTTTCTTTTTTATGAATGAATTGGTTATTCATGTTCTTTTACCTATTTTTCTAGTGGGCATTCACTTTTAAACTATTGATTTATAACAGCTCTTTATATATTCATGATATTAATCATTTGTTACAAACATTTCCTCCTTTTATCTTTTCATTTATGGTTTTTGACATGAGAGGTTTTCAATTTTATAGTCATAAATTAATCTTTATTTCTTCTTTGAAATTATATTTACAAAATTCTTCCCACATTCATGTTTTATAAATTATTCAAAGTTCTTCCTAATATGGTTACAGTGGAATAATACTGACAGTAGTGAGATGATTTATTTCTACCATCTAGTACACATTAAGTGATTCTGACTCCCTAAAACTTATAATCACAATTCCAGTAGTGGTCAGTACGAAACACAAGTTTAAAAACTAAGTTCTAGACCTTTCTTACTCCAATTTTAGCTGTTTAGATAATTTTTAAAAGCCAGAGTTTTGAGTTTAGAAAATTCATTCAAAGTTCCCTTTAACCCATATGAAACACAGATCTCTTGCTAGTTATCACCCACCTCTCAAAAACCTGTTAGGGATCCTTATGATGGGACAGGACTGAATGAAGCGCCTCCTAACTGGGTCCCATCGTATTTTCTTCTTACCTGTTACCACAATTATCAGCAATAAGTCAGACACATACAACACATGGCAAATAATACATAGTTACTGTAGTTAAAAAGACAGAAAAACAGGAAACAAAACAATACTTGAATACAGAAAGAAGTGATGTAAAGTAGCATTTAACCCTGTTTTGAAGGTCAAAACAAAATTAAATTAATATATAAGCAGTGATGAAGGTTTTCAACTCATCCCCAAAAGAATCCAGACAATTATGTACACCATTTTCCAAAAATGCATTCAATAATCACCAATGCCATCTTGTGGCAAAAATTCACCAGGAGTTTTACAAACAGATTAAAAACTATGACATTTTTAAAAGTCAGTGAGTGTCAAAAAAGGACTAAAATTAATTTGGCATAATGTAGGCTCCTGTTCTCTTCCAGGTTTGGTATTCTCTTATCAGTTATATGGTTAAGAGGATAAAGCAATGGGCACCATTCTTTAAATATGAAAATAAGCTGATCTTGGTATAATTAAAATTTTATGGTAGCAGCCAAATAAAACAAACATTTAATATCTTGGCACCTCCACTGGGGGGAGGGAGAAAGGCGGGGAGGAAATTC
This sequence comes from Equus przewalskii, assembly GCF_037783145.1. NCBI lineage: Eukaryota > Metazoa > Chordata > Mammalia > Perissodactyla > Equidae > Equus > Equus przewalskii. The sequence goes on along the minus strand of NC_091834.1, from coordinate 84,669,579 downwards.
ATCTACCTTCCCAGGAAGCAAATCAGCTCCACATTAATCCAAATTAAAACTTTTCTTACAAAATAGAAGAAAAATGCAAGGCATTATAGAACTGTTAAATGGGATAATTTTGTCTCTTCCCAAAGTTTTGATAGCTCCCAAAGACAGCAATTAATATTTGTACATAGTTTAAAGTTTACAAAGAGCGTCCACACATTTTACCTCGTTTGATCCTCACAGCAATCCTGTGTGGATCCCACAGTCATTTCATTAAGCCCCTGCTACGCCCTGAGACCCAGGCCAGACTCTAGGGTAGTGAGGGGAGGATGTGACTCCACCCTCAGGAGCTCACGGTCTTGTGAGGAAGGGCAGATGTCTAAACAAATAATTACATTACAGGGAAGTAACTGTTATAACAGGGCCTATAAAAACACTTTGAGGAAGATATTACCATCTTAATTTTACAAGCAAGGAAGCTAAAGGAAAATTAAGTGACTTATTGCCAGAGCCAGGATTCAAGCCCAGGCCGTTTGACTCTAAAACCTGCCTTCTTTCCACTACATCACACTTACTCTGTCTCAAAATCCTTAGAAAGCATACAGTTTTTGGTTTTGGCAATTGGAAATATATTTCGATGCTCATCAGCAAGGTCTGGTTTGTTTACATAGAGATACGCAAATTCTGTGTAATGAAATGACATTACCTGCACATAAGTACTTAACATTGTGAAGACAACAGACTCATGGGCAACGGGAAAAATTATCTTGTAAAAGGGTTTATCTTTTAATCCTCTAAGTCTTTTAAATCACTAGTTTCCAAATGTTAGTCTATGCTAGGCTAAGGTGAAGCCTCATCAGTCCAACACAAAATGAGAAAAATATGGACAAGGCAGTGAGTTTTTTAAAAAGGTAAGATGTTCCATTTAAAGGCCTGTCCTTTTTTCAGAGATTAGAAACTTTTTGTTATTAAGTATTCTTTATTTAATGAGATGAAGGTGATAGGAAATGATAGTTGGTTTTGTTTTTTATTATTCTTGCTTGGAAAAATAGAAAATTTGCAAGTCTATGTGTATCCCTCAAATATATATATATTTAAATTTAAGGTTTACGACATCCAAAAGTCTGGAGAACCACAGCTTTAAATCAATACAATATTGTTCATGACTCGTTAAGTCCAACATGGTAAACCACACTGTCAAAGGATACATAAAATGTATAAGAAACTTCCCTTGCCCTCAAGAAGCTTACGTTCTAATTAGGGAGACAAGACAGACACATAAAACAATTAGATAGCAATACAAGACAGAATATAACAAGTGATTAGCTTAAAATGACATTTTTATGTATCAAAAGCATTAAATGGTACATACCCTTTGACCCAGTTATTCCACTTCTAGGAATTTATTCCTAAAGAAACAATCATATACGCATGGAAAGATGTATGGACAAAGATCCTCACTATGATATTCTTTAATTTGGCAAAAAATTAGAAACACTTTTAATGTCCAATGATAGGTAGATTAAGTATGCTAAATAAACATACTTAAATACATTCATATTCTACGCACCACTAAAAAGTACATACAGTCATGCGTCGCTTAACGACGGGGATATATTGTGAGAAATACATTGTTAGGCAATTTCGTCATTGTGTGAACATCACAGAGAGTACTGAAGGGGAACAAAATTTGCCACCCCAAAATGTGTCTCTTTAACATGAGGATTATTTTAGGCCAATTTTTTTTTTTTTTTTAAAGATTTTATTTTTTCCTTTTTCTCCCCAAAGCCCCCTGGTACATAGTTGTGTATTCTTCGTTGTGGGTTCTTCCAGTTGTGGCATGTGGGACGCTGCCTCAGCGTGGTCTGACGAGCAGTGCCATGTCCGCGCCCAGGATTCGAACCAACGAAACACTGGGCCGCCTGCAGCGGAGCGCGTGAACTTAACCACTTGGCCATGGGGCCAGCCCCTTTAGGCCAATTATTTTTAAAAGACAAAGTTTTTCTGCTACCTCCCCCTTAACTGCCTAAAAGAATTCAGACCAAAAAACCTGTCTCAGGAAACAAGCTACCACCTTAGCATCACATGAACTAGGTGGTTGACAGGGAGGCACCTGGAAAAGCCTGTGTGTTGGGCTCCCCTCTGTGTTCTTCTGTTTCTGCGTGGCCAAACACGTGTTTTCCAAACATTTTCTCCTTATCACCTACCTGTGAGCTGCCTTCCTTCCCTTTGAAGTCCCTGACTCTCCTCACTCCCAACATCTTCTTTTGTCTTTAGCTGAGCATGGTATTTAAGGTGAGGGCTTCAGCCATTTTGGTGAGTTACTCAGTTTTTCTGGGTTTCTCCCATGTATACATGTTATTAAATTTTTGTTTGTTTTTCTTGTTAATCTGTGTCTTGTCAATTTAATTCTTAGACTAGCCAGAAGAACCTCGAAGGGTAAGAGGAAAATTTCTTCCTCCCCTATACTACTTGCACAAAACTAGATGGTACAGCTTACTACACACCTAGGTTATTTGATACTAATCTCTATGGGACCATCATCGCATATGTGGTCCGTCATTGACCGAAACGTCATTATGCGGTGCATGACTGTACAAGAATATTTACTAATGTGAGAAAACATTCACAGTATATTGCAAATAGAAAATGCAAGGCAAAAATAGTACTAGAGTATGAGACCACATTAATTTAAAAAAGTATATATATTCATGAAAAATACAAGAAAGATATACATCAAATTTTAATTGTGGTTATCTTTGGGTGGTTATCATGATTGATTTTTGTTTTTTTCTCCTTAGTGCTGGTCTTTATTTTCCAAGCTTTCTCATTAAGTATGCATTACTTTTGGACTGGAAGAAAAACAATACCATATTACTTTAATTTCTTCTAAAGTTATAAAAACAATACTGTAAAGAAACATACCAAAGTGTCAACAGTGGTTATGATTGGGGTTCAGTGTTATTACCCCTTTTATTTTATCCAAAAATTCCAAGACATATATTATTTTATTATGGAAAAATATACAGCAAATTTAGAATAACACTGAGGGAATAACATTGAAAATTATTGAATCAAAGTTGTAATCAAAAATCCTTTCTGATGTCTTCTCAGAGCTCTGTCAAACATCTTCAGCCTGTTTCTCTCTCAGCAACCGACATAAGTCTGTCATCCGCACAGGCTAATGTTGACTCTATGGAGGTTATTCATGCAAGATCAGAACTGACTTCAGAACCCATGTTTTCTTTCTTCACCCAAAGAGCCGGAAAAAAAGAGAAACCAGCAACATAGCAAATATATGTCTTTCCAATTTCATGTAAATATATTTTTGGTCTAAAGTTTTGTTCACTGAAGCATAATTTTTATACATTTGAACTGCCAATCTTCACGGGATTGCTTCTACTCTCCAAAACAAAAACAAAAAACAATCTTTTCAACTATTTCCTCAATATTTTATTTTTTGCTGGCTTTCAAAATTTTTTCTCCTTTTTATTAATTTCACTATAAATATGACATAGCCATTGACTGAATCAAGATGATTGACTGAGCAGACTGCAAGCAAGCTCCCCTTCTCCTAATGCCCCACAAATAACACAAAAGCCATTTTTCAAAAATCCATAATCAAAACACCGCAAGAAATGTCCTTAGTGGACTAAAACTATGAGGAATCACTGAAAGATGAAAAGCTGATAAATCAGCTTAAAGAAAGAAATCACAGTCCTATAGGCCCAGAGTAGAGGGCTATTGCACATGGTTAGAGCAGCCCTCAGAGGAAACTAAGCATTATAGAATAATGATATTCTGTAATGATCAAGCATTATGGAATAGAGGGATTTGCTCCCAGATGGGAGCAGTGGCATCAAACAAAAAAGGTGTGACTCCCCAGGTAGGAACAATGAGTATAAACACTTGGATCAGGGAGACAAGACAGGGCCCTGGCTGGATTTAACCCCCAGGCAGAAGAGGGGACACTCACACTAAAGAAGACTGGCAATTGGTACACTTCATCTCATTGCACATTCCATCTCTACCCACCGGCAGTGGAGACTTGCTGCAATACAGACGTAACACTCATAGGAAGGCCAACAAGGACTCTCAAGTAAAGATGAATGAGCACAAAACCAAGACTCAAACATGAAAAAGAGGCACTAGTGTGATAAACAGAAGAACCTACATCCAAAGAAAGAGAGTTAACAAATAAGGCCTTAGATTAAGTACAATTAATATCCTCAGAGATATCCAAGATAATAATACATTTATCAAAAAAATCAACTGGAACTCTTAGAAATTAAATTTTGATCACTGAACTAAAAAACCTAAGAACTGAAAAAATAAAAAGCAAATTAAATTAAATTAAAGTAATCTGAAAGACAGAGCTAAGAAATTCACCAGAATACAATACATAAGGAAAAAGAAGTAGAAAGCATTATAAAAAATTAAGATAAAAAAGATAATTGAGCAATCTCTATCACAATTCCAAGTGTCTTTTTTGCAGAAATGGACAAGCTAATCCTAAACTTCATATGGAAATGCAAGGAACCCAGAAAACCAAAACAACTTTAAAAAGAACTAAATTGGAAGACTCACACTTCCTGATTTCAAAACTTACTACAAAGGTACAGACTTCAAAACAGTGTAGTACTGGCAAAAAGATGGACATATATATCAACGGAATAGAAGAGAGTCCACAAGTAAACCCAAATATCTGTGGTCAATTGACTTTTGACAAGGGTGACAACAGTACCCGGTGGGAAAGAACAGTCTTTTCAACAGACTGGGAAAACTGGATATACTTTTAAACTTAGAATTCTATACCTAGGGGCCAGCCCTGAGGCCAAGTGGTTAAGTTTGTGCGCTCCGCTTCAGTGGTCCACGGTTTCGCGGGTCCGGATCCTGGGTGCCGACGTGGCACCACTCATCAAGCCATGCTGAGGTGGTATCCCACACAGCACAACCAGAAAGACCTACAACTAGAATATACAACTATGCACTGGGGGGCTTTAGAGAGAAGAAGAAAAAAAAACATTGGCAACAAATGTTAGCTCAGGTGCCAATCTTTAAAAAAACAAACAAACAAGAATTCTACACCTAGTCAAACTCTCACTCGGGTGGGGAGTAAAATTAAGACATTTTTGAATGCACAAGGACACAAAAATTTTGCTTCCCTCAGACTTCTGGTGAAAGAATTACTCAAAGATATGTATCTGGAATAAAAAAAAATTAACGTAACAGAAAACAAGGTACAAGAAAAGAGTAAGCAGAGAAGCCAGTAAAGCCTTTAAGTTTAAATAAGAGCTGATTAGAAAAAAACAAAACAAAACAAAATACAAAAGCTTATGAACATTCAGAACTACAATCTCAGATGATATCAACAGGAGTAACTGTGAGGATAAAAAGAGGGGATGGGAGAAGGGAAAGCAGATGAATGGCAAAGTCCTTGTCTTGTTCAGAAGGAAGACACAGAAAGTGATTAATATAGGTATTGATAGAAAATATAAATTTAAGTACTGTATAAAAAATTTAAGGGGGCCAACCTGGTGTAGTGGTTAAGTTCATGCACTCTGCTTCAGTAGCCCAGGGTTCGCCAGTTTGGATCCCGGGCACAGACCTACACACTGCTCATCAAGCCATGCCATGGCAGCATCCCACATACAAAATAGAGGAAGACTGGCACAGATGTTAGCTCGGGGACAATCTTCCTCAAGCAAAAAGAGGAAAATTGGCAACAGATGTTAGCTCAGGGACAATCTTCCTCAGCAAAAAATAAATAAATAAAAAACTTAAGAATACTACATGGCTTCACTCCAAACATTTAAGGAAGATATAATACCTATGCTACGTAAATGCTTTCAGGGAATAGAGAAACTCATTTATGATACTAGTAGAACTCTGCTATCAAAATCTGATAAAGACATTAAAAATAACTACAGGTCAATATCCCTTATAAATATAGGCATAAAAGTTCTAAACAAAATATTACCAAATCAAATGAAAGTTACATAAAAAGGATAATACATCGTGACCAATTGAAATTTATTCCAAGAATGTAAGACTGATTTCACATTCAAAAATCAGTATAATTCACCACTTTAACAGAATAAGGAGAAAAACCATATGATCACCTCAGTAAGTGCAGAAAAAGCATTTGATAAAATTCAACAGCAAGCAAACTGGGAAAAAAAGAAATTTATGCTCACACAAAACCTTGTACACAAATGTTCATAGGAGCTTCCTTCACAATAGCCCAAATCTGGAAACTACATTCCAACAAACGAATGGTGAAACAAACTGATACATCCACACCATGGCACACTGCTCACTATCAACGAGCTGCTGGAATGTGCAACAACCTGGACGGCTCTCAAGGGAATTTATGCTGAATAAAGCAAGCCAACGTCAGAAGGTTACATATTACATGACTCAATTTACATGACATTCTTGAAATGACAAAATTATGGAGCTTGAGAACAGATTAGTGGTTGCAGGAGGTTGCCAGGGGAAGGGGCTGTGGCTATGAAAGGGTAACATGAGGAAGCCTTGTGATGGATCTGTTCTATATCTTGACTAGGTGGTCACACAAATCTACACGTGAGATAAAACTACACAGAATTCAATACAAATACACACACACAGACACAAATGAGTGCATGTAAAACTAATGAAATCTGAGGAAGGTCAATGGATGGTGTCAACGTCCATTTCCTGGTTGTATTATTGTACAATAGTAACAAGAAGTTATTCGGGGAAACTGAATAAAGAGCATATGGAGCTCTCTGTATTATTTCTTACAAGTGAATGTGAATCTACAATACCTCAAAGTAAAAAGTATGAAAATTAAGTAGATAAAAAGCAAAATGAAGAAAAAGCTGATTATACTGATAGGAGGCAGACTGTATTTAAAATGATATATCTGAAACAATTTTTAATATTTTAATAGTTAGAACTACTGACAGAGAACACAATATAAGAATTCTGATTCACGTGGCTAAGCCGTGTGGTAAGGTCCTACTGCTTTATACAATGCAGTATCTATAATTTCAGGGGCTGGCCTTGTGGCATAGTAATTAAGTTCGGCGTCCTCCACTTCAGCTGCCCAAGTTCGGGCATTTGGATCCCAGGCGCAGACCTATACCACTCGTCAGCAGGGCTGTGGCAGTAACCCACATATAAAGTGGAGGGAGACTGGCACAGATGTTAGCTCAGGACTAATCTTCCTCACCAAAAAAAAAACCAAACAAACAAACAACCCAGAATTTCAAAAGAGAAGCAAATTAATACTACATTCAGAATCACTGAACAGTTGTGAAGACTGTTTACTGCACAAGAGCTCCAGGCCAAGTGGGGGCTAAAACACAGCCTGCACTCTACTCCCCAACGCACCCATGGGACTATGTCTACTTGAAAGAGGCATTTTTTAAAAATTTGCACAATGGCACACTTTGGGCCAGCAGTAACCCACTTGTTAAGTAAATGATTTCTTTTACACATAGGAGAAATAACATTTGCTGAGTATCTACTCTATTCCCAGCACTTAGCTATACTCATTTTTAAATTCTGCCTTTTGCCTTTCAAAACAAGAAAACCTAAATCCATATTTTAGTTCTGTTGTGCTGCTTGGGTATAGAGTATTCCTTAGAAAGCTTCAGTTCTGTTTCAAATCCTTTTGGAAACAAAGTGACATATAAATTAATACAAACTAAAACATGAATTGCAGTGCTATATTGTACTGTGTTATGGTTTAGTCATGGCATTACATACACGTGTTTGTGCCTGTGTATGAGTGTGTATGAAAACAACTGCACTCTTTAATATCAACAGTTCCAAGAACTCATTTAATCCTCACCACAACTCTATGAGATAGATACTATTATTATTCCCAATTTATATATGAGGAAATTAAGACACAGAGAGAGTAAGTAACTTCCCCAAGGTCATTTAACTGAGCAAGTGAAAAATCTGGGATTCAAATCCACGCAGTTGGGATCCAAATCACGCTTAACCACTCCACAATAATGTTCTGAGTCACAATTGAATTTGGCACCTGAAAAAGCATGTCTAATAGAGTCACTTGATAAATACTTGTTGAACGAATGAATGAAAGAACGAATGAATACTAAGGCAGTGATTCTCAACCAGAGGTGTACTCTCCCAACTACCCCCCCTCCCCCAAAGAAGCTGCTCTCCTCTCTCAAGATTCTGGTTTTATCCCCTATTATACCATCATATTGCTACTTTACTAAAAATAAAAACCATAATAAGTCCTTGTAACTAGTGGAATAACTGTAACATTTCCCATCCCTTAGATTTTTAGGAGTCAAAAAAAGAACAACTGTGCTGGCAACTGGAACAAGCACTCTGATTCTTTTAAGGGCCTTCAAGCTAGGGTGTGAGCAGCTGTTGACTACTTACTGGCTTCTACTGTACTTCCCTGATATACACACAGGAAGCGTATCTTTAGGGAGTTACAACATTGAGGCAAAAGCAGTTATCCGCCTCTGAGACATCAGATACGTTATAGCTTCTGTTTTTAACTACACCTCATATTTTATTTATTTATTTATTTCAAACATTCTATTTTCATATATATATCTCTGTTTATAACCCAACTCAAATATTTTTGGCACTAAGAGAGGAATAAATGGTAAATGAATGACATTTGCTGGTTCTTGCTTTCTCTGTTGCTTGCCATTTCTGTTGTTCATTAAAACATGCTCATTTCCCCTGCCATGCTTTATTTTTCTGTTTTCTTTCACTTTAGTCTCGTCTCTATTCTGACATTACTCTTCTGACGTTTGTGGCAAAAAACAGGCCTACTATAGACTTCTTCTAAATCTTAAGCTGCTCTTTGTCATTTGGTTTATATTATTCGTTATTCAAGTATTACTTTACTGAAAAGTAGCCTTGTTGGTTGAGGAGTTTTGTCTTTCGGGGAGAGGGGGGCATAGGAGGAGTTGTATCTGGCTCAAACTGTTCCAAAAGGTAGAGCTGATATTGAAACCAGTGTTCGTAAATTACTGAATTCTAAGCTATACCCTCCTTCCTTAGAAATACTAAAACCAAAATAGGCTAAAGATTTTACAGATTAAAAATTAATCAAAAAGCATTATAATTCATAAACCTGTTAGATTAAAATATTAAATCTGAATCTAACAAACAAAGTTCCTGAGAAGACTTCTGATTTAAAACAGCATCATCACATTCTCAATGTTTAAGAATGGCTGCCGAGACTTTAAAAGTTTTAAATAAAAACTACACCCTTTTGGAACAGTTTAATCTTTTAACAGGAAGAATTAACTATAAACTATATGTATACTTGATGGTCTCTAAAGCTTTAAAAATTCTACAGTTCTCAATGTAATCAGAAATGCTCCAAAAATCTTAGAATTTACCTGGTACAGTGGTTCCTGAGATGCTGGACTAGCTGGCTTGCTGCAAGCGTATTAAAAATAACAATAAACACAAAATCAAAAAGATTACCAGGTCCATCCCAGTAGGTTTGGCATATTAACTTTGATGGGGAATCAGGTTCCACTGAGACTAATAAAATTCTTGGCTCTCTTCCCAGAAAAATGTACATATACTCACAATTTTACATATGATATAATCCCCTGAAGACCATCCACAGACTCATGAATTGATGGACTCCAGGTTAAAAAAAAAAAAGGATTTAGAGACAGAATGTTATCATTGTTTTCAAAAGGGTGGCTAAATGAAAGGAGGAAGAGATTTATTCCTAATTCTACTAGAAGACACAACTGGGAGAAACTTACAAAAGTTGCAGCTGAATCTAAGGCAACTCTGTAATAATTAGAGTCAACAAGTACTCTGACAGCTCTCTCCACAAAGTAATAGGCAGCTCGTTAATCTAAGAGGTTGAAATAAACAGACCTCTTTAAAATAGAGGTTAAAAAAAGAGCTACTGCAGAAAGGATTCCCACATTGGGTGGAAGATAGGGCAAGATGACTGCCAAGGTCTTTTTCAATTTTAACATTTTACGATTCTAAGAAGTTTTAGAAGAGGGGGGAAAAAGGAAAAGAATAAAAAGTTAATTAAAATTTTTTTTTCACTGCTTATAGGTTGTCTTCTGTGTTTAAGACTAAAAAAAATAAAATAATCTTCATTTGTGCTCTATGTGTGTCTGTGTCAATGTGCCTGTCCTGAAATGTAAACTATAGCCAGAGGATCTCTTTTTCTTAATTCAGCATTGCCTTCTTCCTTTTTATCTCCAACAAAACTCCATTCTTAAAAAAACAATGAGTACAGAACACATCCAACAACCCTAGAAAATAATCCAATCAGTTTCTTTACAAACAACTAAATATTTGAATCCTAACTCTACTGAAATAAAAATTTCCAGTAATAACCCAGTCGAGAGTCAGACTACCTTATTTGGTCTTTTCTTGCTTCTGGATTTCTTTCACTCTAACTTGAGTATCCAGAGAATAACCTCTCTCCCCAAAAATATCCTTGAGAGGAAAAAAAGATTAAGTACTAGGTGCAAGTAGATGTATGAGACTAAATATGAAACACCGACTTTTGAATCAATACATTTTGGGAATGCCTGACGCACTTAAATTTTGCAAAGCCCCTCCTTTAAGGAGCATCAAAGATGCTTAGCTCTTTAGAGACACAGAGCCCTCCCCATTTCTGCAAGTGAAACTGAGGAACTAAGCAGAAAGAAATCTACAAATTCTGATAGTTAAATGATTGTATCCAGAAATGTCATTTGTTTCTTTTGCTACTCATTCTGTTCCTTAATTAAAACTAGAAAAGTAATCAATTTTGAAAGTAAAGATACAATTGCTCTTTATGAATTCACTTTTCCTTCTCTCAGGTCACCATTTTCTGTTGGCAAATGAAAGGTCTTCTAAGAAAATACCTAGACTTGACCAAAGGCAATAAAAATTTGGTCAGACTAAATCTGGCAAAAAGTAATAAAATACTTACAAAGTAACAAATGTTTAGCATCTGATATTTTGAAAACTGCTTTTAAGTCTAATACTTAAAGACAAGCTATTCCGACAAACCAATAACAATCCTGTTACGCAATAAGCAGAGAGTCAATAAAAATATCCTACATACAAAACTAGAAACTGTCAGATAGGAATACTGCCAAAGTAGGCATGATTTCTTGGAAGACATCTGCATGAAGCATTATACTCAGAAATAACAGCTATTCTTTACTCAGAAATACAAATTTCAAAAGATAACATTTCACAAGAAGATTTGCATTGAAGCCTTTTTTCTATAAATGCACAGATAAGTTTTGGACTTAAAATCATAATTGAGCAGAAAAAAATTCTGATGTAGCTTTAAGAAGTTACTTCTCTCTGAATGGTTTTCTCAAAGCTTTGTTTTGCATGTGCATGCATATTTAAAGCTAAATATACTACCTCTCTCTAAAGTACCCAGTTTGAAGTGCCCATTATAAATTTCATATTCCTGAATCAAGTGTGTGTGTGTGTGTGTGTGTGTGTGTGTGTTTTAATGAGGAGTCCCCAGGAACTGCTTGTTTTTTTTTTTAAGTATGCTTTTTGGTGAGGAAGAGTGGCCCTGAGGTAACATCTGTTGCCAATCTTCCTCTTTTTTTTCCTCCTCAAAGCCCCAGTACATAGTTGTATATCCTAATTCTAAGTCTAGTTCTTCTGTGTGAGATGATGCCACAGCATGGCTTGATGAGCAGTATGTAGGTCCAAACCCAGGATCAACTGGCAAACCCTGGGCCACCGAAGTGGAGTGCCACAGACTTAACGACTACAGGGCCAGGCCCTGTTTGTGTGTGTTTTAAGGAATTTGTTTTATGTGACACCAAGATGTTTGTGGTTAGTGTTTGTTTGATCAATTACACATCTGATTCAAATTAACTGAGCTGACAGCTTGTTGATAAAACCATATGGCAAGAGCTACCGAGGATAAAAACAGAAACAACTCAAAAAAAACACCATTCAACTCCAAAACTCTCTCATTTTTTTGGCTAGTCATCATCCTTCAAATTTCACTATCTAGTCTTACAGACAATTCAATGATTGCATATTAGATAAAGCTTGGAGCAAATTCACTGACAGTATAGCAAATATAAAAGGGAAGAGCATGAGATCAGGCTAAATTCCAAATGCAGCAGGAAGCCACAGAAGGATTTTGATCTGGGAAGCAATAATCATAGATGTACTTTAGGAAGATTAATCTTGTCTCAGTATATAGGAAAAGACTAAAAAAGAAAAGTAGGAGGCCTTAAAAATAGTTTAGGGAGGGACCGGCCCCATGGCCGAGTGGTTAAGTTCGTGTGCTCTGCTTTGGCGGCCCAGGGTTTCGGCAGTTCGGATCCTGGGCATGTACGTGGCACCGCTCATCAAACCATGCTGAGGAGGCATCCCACATGCCACAACTAGAAGGACCCACAACTAAAAATGCACAACCATGTACTGGGCGGTTTTGGGAGAAAAAAGAAAAAATTTTTTAAAAAATTAAAAAAAAAAAGTTCAGGGAGAACAACAAAGTGAGCCTTACAAATTATACAGGCTACTAAAAATCAGGCTGCATTTCAAAATTCTAAATTTATATGTCAGTTTGTGATGTGAAGTTCGGAATATATTTGCCCCCATTATAAACTGTTACCAGGTCGGTGGGCCAGCTCACAAAAGTCTGCTCTACCCACAGTGATACCTCTAGTACTGGAGTAATAGTAGTACAGTCTACCATTTTAGAACCTTATCTCACTCAGTTCTCAGGCACATTTGACAAGGTGACCTCTCCCTCCTTGAAAGACTTTCTTCTCTTGGCCTCTTGAAAACCAAGCAGTGCTGGTTTACCTTGTATTTTACTGACCTTCTTTGCTTGCTTTTCCTTTCCTTCTCACCTTCAGGAGTCATAGTCTTCTCCTTATTTCTATTTAAACTTCCTTGGGGATATCATCCAGTCCAGTGGTTTTAAATATCATCTGTAATGCTAATAATTCCAAAATTTATATCTTGAGCCTCCATCTCTCCCTGGAGTTTGATCTATATTTGAAGACTGCCTACCCTATCTCCTCTACTTGGAGGTCAAATAGGCATCTCAAGTCTAAGATAGCTAAAACAGAACTCTTGATTGATCCCCCAATCCTGCTTCTTCCAGTCTGTCCCATCCCATTTAATGACACCATCACCCATCCAGTTGCTCAAGACTAAAACTTAGGAGTTGTCCAGATTCCTCTTTCCTTCATACTTCACAGTAAATCCCGTTAACGCTATTTTCAAATACATCTCATTTTCAATCACTTCTCACCACCTCCACCTCGTACCCTAGTTCAAGCCACCACCATCTTTTTAGGAGACTACTACGAGAGTCTTCTAAATGGCCTTTATCCTTCACGTCTACCTTTTCCCTCAACCCATTCTCCATCCAGCAGCTAGAGGGAACTTTTAAAAACGTAAATCATAGCACATCACTCCCCCGCTTAAAATTGTCCAATCGCTCCCCCTAGAATAAAGAAAGCTCACAAATTCAGCTTTAGACATGCCAAACTTGAGGGGCAGGAGGCATGTAAGTGGAGACATGGAGAAAGCAAGTATATGGTCCTCAAGAGAGATTTGGGCAGAAGTTACAAAGTGCCCTTACTTATTGGCACATGCATGAAAACCGAAAACCACAGATTTGAAAGAGAATACCTAAAATAAGTTGACAAAGAAGGGCAGAGGCATATGATTAAGACTTGAGGACTCCAACACATTAAGGCCTGGTAGAAGAGAAAGAGTTGACAAAAACGACTAAGTATGAGAGAAAACCAGAAAACATAAAAAGAAAACCAGACTTGATGCCAGGGAAGCCAAGAAAAAAGGATGTTTCAAAATGAAGAGAGACTGGGGCCGGCCTGGTGGCACAGCAGTTAAGTTTGCACATTCCGCTTCAGTGGCCCAGGGTTCGCTGGTTCGGATCCCAGGTGTGGACATGGCACCGCTTGGCAAGCCATGCTGTGGTAGGTGTCCCACATATAAAGTAGAGGAAGAGGGGCATGGATATTAGCTCAGGGCCAGTCTTCCTCTGCAAAAAGAGGAGGATTGGCAGCCGATGTTAGCTCAGGGCTAATCTTCCTCAAAAAGAAAAAGAAAAAGAAAAAAACGAAGAGAGATCAAATAAGATGGAGATTGAAAAATGTCCACTTTGATTTGACAACACATATGCCATTTGTGACTTTAGCAAGAGCTACTTCAAAAACATGATGGCAAGCTATGGCAGTGAAGACAGCAACTCTAGTCAAGGCTTTCACAAACTCGGCTATAAAAGAAAAGGGAGAGACAAAAGAGATAAAACTTGAGCAAGCTCAAATGGTAAAGAAATGACTCAATGGAGAGAAAGAGATTGAAGACACAGGACAGAGAAATGATAATAATGTAAACTTTCTGAAAAGGCAGGAGGGGATGGAATCAAGGCACAGATGGAAGGATGCTACAATTATTTCTGATAATATTCAACATAAAATTGTACTTGAAAAAAAAGTATTTGGAAAGCCATAGAAAAACTGTCTGTGCTAAATTCCTAGGTAAAAAAAAAATAATGTATTTAGACCTATAAAATGTAAAATAACCTCAACTCAACTCTCTTGCATGAGTAACTATAGACACTGACAATACTAACTCATTCAGTAAACGTGTACTAAAAGCCAGCTATAAGCTTGGCAGTGTTCTTATCTCTGTGGAAGATGATAGAGAATAAAACATTATTTTTACCCTTAGGGGCCCACAATTAGTAAGCAGATAAGTTCTGAAACAAATCATTGCAATGCAGCGTGATAAGTACTGTGGTCCTGTGTATATACAAAGGAAGGTGGTGACACAAAGAAGAGGCACCAAGCATGGGCTTTGAAGTCAAACAGACCAGGTCTGAATCCTAACTCTGACATTTATTAGTTATATAAACTCTAAGCAGGTTATGTAGCTTCTCTCTAAGCCTCAGCTCCCCATCACAGAATGGGATGAAAAAGTTACTTACCTCACAAGATTATGAGGATTAAATAAATTAATGCTCGTAAAATACCCTGAACAGGGTCAGACACACAGTAACTACTCAGTACAAGTAAGCCATCTGTATTAAAAGTGAGAATAGAAAAAAGCGGTATAAAGTCTACTTGGGTGGGTCTTAGAAGACAATTGGGAGAACGGCACTCCGGGAAGAAGATACAGTACATAGAGAATCATGACACAGGTAGTACTGCAGGAAACTGCATGTTTTTTTTTAAATCTCTCCCTCCTAACCTACCTTGTTCCAAGAATTTAAGGCAACAAACTGCAAATGCTTCTAAACAGTAGTCCCCCTTTATCCATGGTTTCAGTTACCCCCAGTCAACCACATTCTGAAAATATTAAATGGAAAATGTCAGAAATAAACAATTCCTAAGTTTTCAATTGCATGCCCTTCTGAGTAGTGTGATGAAATCCGGCACTGTCCCACTCAGTCCAGCTTGGCATGTGAATCATTCCTTTGTTGGATCTCCAACCATCATCACGGCTCAATAATCTTCTTCCTGACTTACTGTCAGAAGGTCAACAGTAGCCTAATGCTACGTCACAATGCCTACGTCATTCACCTCACTTCTTCTCATCATGTAGGCACTGTATCATCTCATATCACAAGAAAAATGGTGAGTACAGTCAAATAAGATATTTTGAGAGACCGAGAGAGAGACCACATTCACATAACTTTTATTAAGCATACTGTTATAACTTTTCTATTTTATTACTAGTTATTGTTGTTAATTTCTTACTGTGCCTAATTTATAAATTAAATTTTATCATAGGTATGTATATATAGGAAAAACATAGTATATATAGGGTTTGGTACTATTCATGGTTTCAGGCATCCACTGGGGGTTTTGGGATGTATCCCCCTGTGGATAAAGGAGGACTACTGTATAGCTGAAATATAAAATGAAAGACATTAATGGTGAGGTTGGAGAGGTAAAAAGGGAGAAAGAGTAAAGTTAGCGTAAGGAGGAAAAATTGACAAGACTTTGTGACCAACTGGATAAGGGGTGAGCCAAAAGGAAGGAATCTAATGTGATTCCCAGGTTTCTGGCTTGAGTCACTAAATTGATGAGGTAGCCATTAAATTAGTCAGGATAAGGAGCACAGAAGGAAGAACAGGTTTGGCAGGAAAGACGATAAAATTGTTTTTGGATACGTTGAAGTTAAGGTACTCATCAGTCACCTGTGTGGCGATGTGTAGTAGCAAACAAGGCAGGAAAAAAGGTCTGGGCTGGAGACAGACTTGGGCGTTGTCAGGATATTAATGCTAACACCCAGGGAAAATATAAGAGTAAGCAGGGAAAAACAGAGACACTCTTGCACACCAATATTAAGGGGCAGATAAAGGAAAACTAGTGAGAAGTTCAAGAGATAAAAAGATAACTAAGAGCTCTTTAGGAACTGAGACTTTGTCTAATTATTATCTATTCCTCAGCTCTAGCACAGAAGGTAGTCAATATCAAAATCTAGAGAAGTTGGGTAGGAGGAAAACTAAGAGATATCTAATGGATTTAGCAATTAGGAAGTTATTACCTTAGCAAGAGCACTTGAGTAGAACAACGGAGGCAGAAGTGAGACTGCAACAGATTGAAGAGAAAAAAAAGAAGTTGAAATAAACAACAGAGTCTATTTCTTGTGAAAGCTTGCCTTTGAAGGAAAAAAGTAAAGGACATCAGCTAGGAAAAAAACCTCAAAGGTTATTCATATGAGAAACTGAGGAGAAATAAATTCTACCTGATAAAATAACAGAAAACATAAACAAGTGTCTATAAGTAAAACATTTCAATATAGAACAGTGTTAAGAGAATCTCAAGTTGCTATTAGTGATATGTAATTATTTATATAGCATTAAATAAAATATTGTTCACTGATAAAGAACTAAAAGGAAAGCAAAATATCAAAATATTGATATAGTTGTCTTTAAGTGGAATTACTATGGATGATTTTCCCCGGTTTCAAGTTTTCAGTATTTTCCAAATTTTAATAAGAGCTTGTATTCCTTTTATGGTGGTGGTGGTAGGAGGTGGAAGACAATAAGCTTTACCAAAGTTAATGATGCTTCAAGGACAGAAAAGATGTAACAGATTCTAATTCAAGGGAGATAGACAACAGAAAGAGATGAGGGCTGGCCTTGTGGCCTATGGTTAAGTTTGGCACACTCCACTTTGGCAGCCCAGATTTGCAGGTTCAGATCCCGGGCACGGATGTACACCATTCGTCAGCCATGCTGTGGCAGCAACCTACATACAAAAAAAAGAGGAAGATTGGTAAGATGTTATCTCAGGGGTAATCTTCCTCAAGCAAAAAAAGAGGAAGATTGGTAATGGATGTTAGCTCAGGGCAAATCTTCTTCCACCAAAAAAAAAAAAGAAACAAATGAAATATAAGTAGGCAGAGAACAAAAAAGAAATGGAAGGAGCCAGCCTAGTGGCCATATACAAAACAGAGGAAGACTGGCACAGATGTTAGCTCAGGGACAATCTTCCTCAAGCAAAAAGAGGAAGATTGGCAACAGATGTTAGCTCAGAGCCAAGCTTCCTCACCAAAAAAAAAAAAAAAAGGAAAGAAAGAGAAGGAAAAAATAAACCAACACATAACAAATCTTCATTGGAAGTAGCACAAAGGAGTACAAACACTGCTGAAAACACAGTAAGGAACATGGATGACAGGACTGGGAAAGGCAAGCACGATGTAAATGAACTCTGAAAACCATAAAACTTCATTGAAAGAACTAAAAAAGATCTAAATAAATGGAAAAACATCCCATGTTCAGGGATTGGAAGATTTAACATTATTAAGGGGGTAATACTCCCCAAACTGATGTACAGATCCAACACAGTCCCTACAAGAAGCCCAGCTGAATTCTAGGTACAAACTGACAAGCTGATTCTCAAATTCATATGGAACTGCAAGAGACTCAGAATAGCCAAAACAATCCTGAGAAAGAATGAAGTAGGAAGACTTACACTTTCTGACTTCAAAACTTGCTACAAAGCAATGGTAATTGCGATAGTGTATTGGCACATGGACAGATAAATAGACGAATAGAATAGAATTGACAGTACAGAAATAAACCTATATGTTTATGGTTAATTGATTTTCAACAAGGATGCCAAGACTATTCAATGAGGAAAAAACAGTCTTTTCAACAAATGGTGCTGGGACAACAGAACAGCCAGTTGAGATAACCCTATCTCACACCAAACATAAAAACTAACTTAAAATGAATCAAAGACATAAAGGTAAGAGGAAAACTATAAAACTCTTAGGAAAAAGCACGGGAGTAAGTCTTCATGACCTTGGATTTGGCAAAGGATTCTTAGACATGACACCAAAAGCAACAAAAGAAGAAAACAGATAAATTGGACTTCATAAAAATTAAAACTTTTGTGCTTCAAAGGACACATTTAAGAAAGTGAAAAGACAAGCAGAGAACAGGAAAAATATTTGCAAATCATACATCTGACAAGGGACTTGTATCTACAATATATAAAGAGCTCTTATAATTCAATAATAAAAAGACAAGTAATCCAATTAAAAATCGGGCAAAGGATCTAATGGACATTTCTCCAAAAAAGACATACAATTAGTCAACAAGCACATGAAAAGATGTTCAATGACAATTATACCTCAAAACAGCTGAAAAATACAGAAAAATAAATATAAAATTGTATATAATTATTAATTATATATAATTTAATTATATATAAATATAAAATATAAAAATGAAAGAAAGGATGCTTCACATCATTAGTCATCAGGGAAAGGTAAATCAAAAACCATGACAAGATGCCACTTCATACGCACTAGGATGGTTAGAATCAAAAAGTCAGATAAAAACAAATGTTGACAAAGACATGGAGAAAGTGGAACTTTCATACACAGCCTGTAGGAATGTAAAATTCTGGCTGCTCTGGAAAAGTATGGCAGTTCTTCAAATGATTAAACCCAGAACACAGAGTTACCATATGGCCCAACAATTCTACTCCTAGATATATACCTAAGAGAAATGAAAACATACGTCCACACAGAAATCTATACACAAATGTTTATAGCAACATTATTCATAACAGCTAAAAAATGGAAACAATCTAAATGTCCATCGATTGATAATGGATAAACAAAATGTGGTATATCCATACAATGGATTATTATTTAGCCATAAAAAAGGAATGAAGTACTGAAACTTGCTTCAACACCGACGAACTTTGAAAACATTATGCAAAGTGAAAGAAGGCAGTCACAAAAGACGACATACTATATGATTCCATTCATATGAGAAAGTCCATAATAGGGAAATCTATAGAGACAGGAAGTAGGTTAGCAGCTGCTTAGAGGGTAGAGGAGATGGGAGCAGGAGGATAAAGGAGTGACAACTAAAAGATATGGGCTTTCTTCTTGAGGTGATGAAAATGTTCTAAAATTGACTGTGATAATAATTGCACATACTCGAATACACTAAAAACCACTGAACTGTATACTACTTTTTTTTGGGAGGGGGGGAGGAAGATTGGCCCTGAACTAACATCTGTTACCAATCTTCCTCTTTTCACTTGAGTAAGATTTTCCCTGTGCTAATAACTGTGCTAATATTTCTCTATTTTGTATGTGGGACGCCTGCCACAGCATGGCTTGATGAGTAGTGTGTAGGTCCGCACCTGGGATCCAAACCTGTGAACCCAGGGCCACCGAAGTGGAGCACACAAACTTAACCACTACGTCACCAGGACAGCCTCTGAATTGTATATTTTAAATGGTGAATTGTATGGTATGTGAACTATATCTCAATAAAGCTTTTAAAAACATATAAATGGAAATGTTAAGAGATAAAGTTTAAAAGGATTAACTACTCTTGTGCAAAAGAAAATAGATAGACAATTGCAAGATATTTAGAAAATAACTACAAGAAGCCTACAACCTACAGGACACAACTAAAGCAGTATTCAGAAGAAATCTTATAATTTAAACACTTGGAAAGAATGAAAGGAACACTAAACATCCAACATGAGAAGATAGAAAAACAACCACAAAATAAATCTAAGGAAAGCTAAAGGAAGAATTTAAAACAATGACAAAAATAATAAATAAAAAAAGAGAGGCCGGCCAAGTGGTTGAGTTGGCGCGCTCTGCTTCAGCAGCCCAGGGTTTCACTGGTTCAGATCCTGGGTGTAGACATGGCACTGCTCGTCAAGCCACACTGAGATGGCGTCCCACATAGCACAACCAGAGACACTCACAACTAGCATATACAACTATGTACTGGGGGGGCTTTCGGGAGTAGAAGAAGGAAAAAAAAATAAAACAAAGAAGATTGGCAACAGTTGTTAGCTCAGGTGCCAATCTTGAAAAAAAAAAGAAAAGATAAAATAGTAGACCTAATCTTAAAAAATCCAAGAGCTGGTTCTAAACAAGAAAAAAGGGCAAGCCCTCGCATGTACAAAATAAGAAGCAACAGAGTTAGTGATAATGTAATCACAGTCACAGACACAGGAAAATTTTTTTTTTTTTTTTTGCTGGGAAAGATTCATCCTGAGCTAACATCTGTTGCCAATCTTCCTCTTTTTTCCTTCTCTCCCCAAAGCCCCCAGTACATAGTTGTATATTCTAGCTGTAAGTCCTTGTAATCCTTCTATGTGAGCCACCACCACAGTATGGCTACTGACAGATGAGTGGTTTGGTTTCACGCCCAGGAATCAAACCCAGGCTGCCTAAGAAGAGCGCACCAGGCTCAGGAAATTTTTTAAAAGTCGTAAAAGAATATCTTGCTCAACTTCACACAAATAATTTTGAAAACTTAGATGAAATGGATTATTTTTTAGGATGATATCAGTTATCAAAGCTTCCCCCAAAAGACATAAATTGTAAGCAGCCAAATTATCACAGAACTAGAGATATCTGTCAAAGGGCTACTCTCCCCACAAAATACTCAAAGTCCAAACGATTTCATGGGCAATTTAATCAAATCTTGAGAGTGACGCAAAATTTCTTAAAAAAAAGCTTAGCAAACAGAACCCAGCAGCATATTTAAAATAATAATACACAATGACAAAGTGAGTTGATTCAGGAATGTAAAGATGGTTCAGTAATAGCAAATCTATTCGTACAATTCACCACAATAACAGATCAAAGGAGAAAAATTACATATTTCCCAGGGAAGCTGAAAAGGCATTTGACAAAATTTACTTCCATATTAAAAAATCTTAATAAAGTGGTAACAGCTGACTACTTTAACATGCTAAAATATGGACACTTCAATCTAAGGTCAGGTCTAATCTTAATAGGAAAGCTCTAAAAACATCCCATTGAAGTTAGGAATAAGACAAAGATCCACTACTATCTTACTGTTTAATATTTTTGTAAAGTACTAGTCAAATCAACTTGACAAAAGAAGGAAATAAGCATAAAAATTGGAAAAGAGGACACAAAATTATCTTTATTTGGTATTGATATAATTATTTAACTGCTACCCTAGAAAAACAACTGGGAAAGTATTACAGATAGCATTATAATTCCAAAGGTGGCTAGGGACAAAATTATTACTCAGAAATCAATAGCATTTCCATAGTCAAAGAACAAGGTAAAAGACAGAAGTAGAAACCCCACTTGCAATAGCAACAAAAAGATAAAATACCAAGGAATAAACATAACAAGAAATGTGAAAGGTCTATATGAAAAAACTTTGAAATGTTATTGAGGGATGCAAAAGAAGACAAACAACAAGAAATGACTATATACTCCATTCTTGAAAGGAAGACTGAACCTCAATAAAGTCAACTATCTCTACATCAATTGATAAATTTAATGCAGTACCAACAAAAATACCAACAGGATAGGGGAGGGGAGCTTGATAAATGAATTCTAGTTTTATGGAAAAATAAGCAAAAAAGAATATTCAGGAAAACTCTGGAAAATAGAATGAAAAAGGACTATAATCAATGAATGGGATCATTACGTATAAACAGGTAAACTGATCAATGAAACAGGATAAAAGTCCAGCAAGAACCCCAAAGTTTACGTCGGAACTAAGTATACCTATAGACAGAACGTCAATACTGCGATAACTGGGTAGCCACCTGGAAGAAAAGTAAAGTTGGCTTCCTACCTCAATACATCATGCAACTTTTATTTTGTATGGATAAGTGCACTTAACTTAAAATTATAAAGTACTAGGAAAAAACACTAGAATTTTTGTTTGTATTTTAATTAGAAACAATATCAAAATAGGGAAGGCCTTTCTTACGACACAAAACCCAAAACCCAAAAATGATGGTAATCGCAACTACAAAAAACTTTTACATTTGTGCTGAAAAAATATACCATAAACAAGGTCAAAAGCCAAGTAACAAACTGAAAAATATCTGCAACACATATCAAAGACAAAGAACTAATTTCCTTAAAACATAGAGTTCCTACAAACAGTATTAAACATCCTAATAGAATAATGAACAGAAAATACAACCAGATGAATAAAAAATACAAGTAGATGTTATAAATAAAGGAAACAAATATGGCTCTTATACCTATTGAAAAGATGAAGAAAAATATACCTATTAAATTGGTTAATTTAAAAAAAGTGTGAGAACCCACTTTGTTCCCAAGGGTATAGGAGGCCAGCACTCCAACATCCATAGTGGAACATATACTGGTACAACCTCTAGAGAGGGCAATTTGACAATGATCGATCAAAACTTAAATAGTACATATCCTTTGACCCAGCAATTGTACTTCTAGGAATTTATTCTAAAGACAGACTCACTCGTGCAAAAGGATATAGGTACAGGGATATTCACTGTATCATTCGTATTAGCAAGACTGTAAACATTTTGAATACCCATCCAAACAAAGAAAAGCTACCATACCCCTCCTCACACACACACACACATCTTTCTGGAAATGATACACAAGAAATTTATCATTGGTGGCTTCTGAGGAAGGAAGACAATTAGCTGGGGTCAAAGGTAGAAGGAAAATTTGCCTTTTATCATATGCTCTTTTGTACCATTTGGATTTTATATCATGAAAATATATCACATTTTAAATTTTTAAGTTAAGATTTCAGTATTATTTTTACCCAGCTTTACCAATTGTTAAATTTTCCTCCTCTTTCTTTTTCAGTTTTCCAGTTCCTATGTTAGCAACAACGTTTAATTGTTTTCCTAGCTAACACATGGTATTTAATCAAACTCACATAGTTAAATCACAATAGTAACTCGGGTTCCATTATCCCAAGACCTTGCCCATGAGCTCTACTGTGCATACCTATTCTACAAAAAGCACCGTTCCCTCTTCTTTACTGGGTGTATAGATTATCAGCTAGTAGAAATCCAGGACGAAGATGCTGTGAATTTCTTGGCCTATGGGGCAAACACATAATCACTATCGTATTTTAGGAGACAGCAAAAAGGCAAGAAGTTGCTCAAACAAGGTTTCACAAAATAGCATTTGTGCTGTCACCATGGATGCTGAGTCTAGTCATTTTTATGTTTAAGAACTTGATCTTACCCATTTGTCCAGAGTCAACAGGGCCATAGGGGATTGAACCAAATTAATCAATCAAATTCACAAGAAACTACCTGCTTACACATAATGCCAATGTATTAATTTAGAATTTAAGAATACATATTAACATGTGTGTATATTATAACGTGCATATTCTTATATACTTGATATGTGTGTGTGTGTGTATCTCTCTCTCAAGAGTATCAAATCATGCATATCAAGGAATTACACACAAATGATAAGTATGACCAAGGAGAACCACATGGTGCCATGAGTGTGTGTAGGTAGAAGAGAACAAATCAGAAGGTCAGAGAAGACTCCCCTAAAAAACACAGTGTGATCAAGCTGAGATCCAGTGTAAGAGAATTTAAGAAAAGAGAACAGAATGAGGAATTAGAAGGTTCCTGGATGATGGGATAGCATGTGCAACGGCCCTATGGCTGAAGGGAGCATGACATGTGTAAGGATACAGAGAAAGATCAAAGAGCAAGATCATATGATGTAGGATTAAATAGAGAGTTAAAGAGGGGCCAGACCATGCAGTGCCTTTTAGGCCATGTTAAGGATTTTTGCCTTATCCTAAGAGCAATGAAAAGCTACTAAAGGGTTGTAAACAGAGATGAGAACCGATTTGTGCTTGCAGGAGAATAGTGTGCTGTACAAACTGGAGGGCAAGAGCAGAAGCAAGAAAACTGCTTAGAAAGCTACTGCAGGAGACCTCAATGAGGGATGACAGCAGCATGGACTAGACTTATGACAGAAATAAAAGAAACAGGACTTGGTGATTGATTACACCTGAAATGCAATGGAGAGGAAAATGTTAAGGAGGATGCCCAAGTTTCAGGTTTGCATAACTGCATGGAAAAAGACGCTGTCACTGAAAGAGAGAGAAACACTCCAGGAAGACCAGGTTGTTTTGTTTTGCTTTATTGGGGGCTGGATAGAGAGTAGGTATGCAAAAAGTAAGAAAGGATTCTAGGTGCTCAGTATCTGACAGTCTTGGTAGAGGAGGATAAAAAACGAGAAATGCAATTAGAGTTCGAGAGAGAAAGTTAGCTACAAAAACAATGTTTTTTTTTACCTCCAGGGTCAGCCATAAAACAGCCTAGACATTTCCATCCCTCTCCATCACCTAGACTCTTTTTAAACATCTCAAAATAAAACCTTTCAATCAAGTGGGGAGGGGAGGCTTACGACGCAATACTTGGGAAAATAATGAATTCGTGTGAAAGAATTTCAAAGTATCTATTGAGATATCAGATGTTCCCAATTTTAAGAATGAAGAAAAGACGGAGGCTGCGTACTTAGGTAAGGAAGAGTGAAGTACCAGTCAAAGGGAAAAGAAAGCAGGGAGAACAGGCTGATGACCCCACTGCATGAATTTTCACAGTTTAAACACGTTTATCTTCACCTTTGGACAAATGGCTGTTCTTGGCCTTGTACGCTAGGGGAATGCAGAAACAGTTCCACACCTAAGCCCTTTATCAGAAATCATGGCTTCCACTGCCATCAGGTGGTGGCAGTGAGGAAGTCCATCAACCAGACTCTTGGAGCCTGGGAATGCCTACATGAAGCCCATGGTATAATTCATTCAAGATCAAAAACCTAAAAATTGCGGTAGTGGAGGGAAAACTGGTGACAGTCTTTGGCAAGAGAGTTATCTTCTGATCTGTCAATACACAAAAATGTAAATTTTTGCTATTAATTTGGGGTAAGAAAAAAGACTTCTCCTTTCTTCTTTTTCACGTTAAACATCACATATTTAGCAATTCTGGAATACCCAGTCTGATCATCTCAAACCCAACTCCGGGTACATTATATATTTTATGATTTAAAGCTGTCTCAAAGTTAATTTTAATAGTGCATATAAATGGATTAATGTGCATTTTTAGCACACATCAGTAACTTTATCACAAACATAAGCAGTTGTCTCGTTGAATGTGCATAACACCCTTTGTTATCTTCAAATTAATCAAATAATTTTTGACTACTTAGAAATACAAGGCATGGTAGCAAACAGAATTTGGGAAACCATCATGTTCTCAAAACTCATCAGGTAAACAAATATATCACTGATAAAATCAACATTATTCACAAAAAACATGGTAAATGATTAACACATCGTTCCTGAGAGTTCTCTTCATGGAAAAATAAGCTTGCACAATATAATATTTGACATTCTCTGCCGTATTTACTTTCTTACCTTCCTTCTACTATAGGAATAACCACTTACAAATGTATCTCTTTAAAACTGTCTGCACACACATATGGATTTGGTTTGTCTTTTTACAGCAGCAGAACTCAAGGATAGGGAATTGTACGCCAAAACGTGAAATAATCACATTGGGTACATTTTTCCAATTCTCAATCAGCTGTTTTTAATATAGTAGACACAGCATAATTTTGTCACTAAGTATATTCTTGATCTTCGTTTTCTCCCATTACAATCCAAACACACTATCCATTCTGACTCTGGACATTCCAAAATATTAATAATCCGACTAGTTTTCCCTAATTCCCTTGGTTCTGTTTCCCACCCACCTTCCAACAACCCTCCCCCTCTCGCTCCTCCTCTCGTTTCAGAATGCCTCTTACACACTGATTTTGACAAAACCACTCTTTGACATGCTCTTCTTCTTCTCTCCTCAATTTAGCGCCCTTTTAAAAATAGTTTTCCACAGGTAAGCGCTAATGTCTTTCATTAACAAGATCACTCTGCGGAAGAGGACGAGACTGGGAACCGAGTAAGCGAAACATTTGGGAATGTCAATGAGACGGCGGCCTCTCCTTTGCAAACAAAACACAACTCTCAGCACAGAGTTTTCAAGAGAGCAAAACTACTTTTTTCCGCTGTGTTCCTGTTCTCTCCCCGACCTCAAAGACATCTTTCCTTTTCCCTAAGCCCCAGTCCTTCTGATACGCGTGGGGCCTGCCTTTTCTACTCCCAAGGAAAACATAGCCGGGGAGAAAAGAAAAGGAAGCCGTCACCTTCCCGCCGCGCCCGCAAGCTGACAGGACCACGTCTCGCGACTCACCTGGCAGGTGCGGCCGCCCGGAGAGTTGCACGAACCGGTTGAGCTGGCCAGTCCCCCGACCCCCGCTGCCCCCACTGCCCCCGCCGGCCCCGCTACCTCCGCCGCCGCCACCACTGCCTGCGGCGCCTCCTCCCCTCCGGCGGTTCCTGTCCCAGCCCTGGGCGGCCGACATGACCCGCCAACGAGCGCCGCAGCCGGGTCCGGCAGCCCCTGGCCCGGCGGCACTAGCGGAGCCTCCTTCCTGGGCTCCTCAAGAGACCCGGGAGACAGGGGAAGGGGGAGCGCCCGGTCCTCCGCAGTGGCCAATGACTGCCTGCCTTCGTGACAGACAGCCAATGGCCAGTCGTCTTCTTGGATAGGTGGAGGGAGGCGGGGAGAGACGTGGTAACCATAGATATGGCCAAAAAAAAAAAAGTGGGGGGAGAAAGGCAGAAGCAGCCGCTCATCACTCGCATCCACCGCGCTAAACCAGCTCCCGTCGCCTGCGGGATCAGGCGGGCCAATCGAAGGCCGAGTGGGAGAGGCCACGCCTGCGGAGAGAGTGCCGGCGACTGCCCGTACTCCAGGCGTGTTCAGGATTCGGGATCTCTTTCCCGTAAACACTGAAATCGGAAATAGGATAGGCACATAAATACACATATCTGGGGCAATACAGTGTTCCGCCAGCGTTACGGGCTGAGATCCTTTTCCCAGACCGTTGAGACACACAAAGGGCTCTCTTGGAGGGGGAAAAAAACAGGCGGAGTCAAAGCTTAAAGGTAAAAATGAGGTATTCCTGGGATTCATTTGTTTTGTCTTTCAGTCGACTGGCTGAACTCCTCCCTAGTTCAATATAAGCCACCTCCCAAGCAATTTTAGACCTGGTTAACAAACGTGAGAAAATGTTCAAGGTTGCCAGTAATCATAGAAATACAAATTAAGACCCCAGTGAGAAACTATTTCTGGCTTATTACGTTAGTAAAGATTTTTTAAATAACACCCAGCAGTGAGTAGAGTGCCAAGAAAAAGGTACTTTTATAGATGACTGATGACTACGTGAATGTTTTTGTTCAGTCAAACCCCTTTTTGCTCGTAGAAAATTTGAGTCAGCTTAAAGACAGGAACAGGTAGGGAAGATCAAGATGGAAGGAAAATGTAGATGTACAGATCAGAAATTCTTGTTTTCCAAAACTAAACAGAAAATTTGGCTTCGAACTTACTGGGCACAGTGCGAAGTGGTAAAATATAGATTGTTCACCGATGTTAATGAATGATTAGGGAAAAGCATATAAATTGCTCAAGGGAAACAAAATTTTTCTTAGATCTGGTGGCTTTTTCTCTTTTTCTCTTTTTTTTTGCTTGATGCTTCATATAGGAGAACCTTACGTGATACGGAGAAGAAAAAGAATCTGCTGGAACTGAGAACACATCCTCTTGGTGCAAATTTCATGTCGACACTGGCCCCACCTCTTTATTTTCCTACTGTCAGTCCAGGTGGGCAGGTGTTTTACCCATAAAGCATTAAGTCGTACTGCCCCCACCTCCTTATTTTCCTACTGTCAGTCCCGGTGGGCAGGTGTTTTACCCATAAAGCATAATGTCGTACTGCTCATGAAAATGTTTGAGACATGAAAAAAAGTCTTTGGCTCTAAAATATGAAAATCAAAATGCATAAATGTTAATTTTTCTAAAGAAACTGTACCACTGAGTAACCAAACAGTAGGTGATGGAAATTTTCTTTTTATAGGATTATTTCAAGTAATAAATAATGAATGATAAAATATCACCATTTTGCAACCTTTAGTGAATTCAGAGATCAACCCATTGAGCATCAACCTCTGCTAGAATCACAAAAGGAAAGATGAGATACATGTGCCTCTAGAACATAAACATGAATATGAAGTAGTCTTGTAGAAAAAATTGAACCTGAATCTTATCAGACATGTATATGTAACTACCAATTTATAGGAAATACAGAGGACGGAGGAACATAAAAAAATACTACGGAGATACAAACAGCAAAATCCAGATAATGGAAATTCTACAAGATAAACAAGCAAGTTTCTTAACAAATAAATTGCAAAGGAAGAAGAGATTTGGAAGGAAAAATTTATAGATTAAAAAGAGACTTGTGCGGGCCGGCCCATGGCCGAGTGGTTAAGTTCGCAGGCTCCACTTCAGTGGCCCAGGGTTTCGCTGGTTTGGATCCTAGGCGCGGACATGGCACCACTCATCAGGCCACGCTGAGGCAGCGTCCCACATGCCACAACTAGAAGGACCCACAACTAAAGTATATAACTATGTACGGGGGGGATTTGGGGAGAAAAAGCAGAAAGGAAAAAAAAAAAGAAGATTGGCAACAGTGGTTAGCTCAGGTGCCAATCTGTAAAAAAATTAACAAGAGACGTGATGGTTGTATATATAACTCTGTGAATACACTGAAAATTATTGAATAGTAATGGTTGCAAAACTTTGTTAATATATTAAAAAATCACTGTATTGTGTACTTGAAAAGGGTGAATTTTAGGGTATGTGAATTATATCTCAATAAAAAAATTAAAATGGGAAGAAAGAAATGTATGGGGGATAGACGAAAAACCACCAGCTTCACTTTAAATCAGTAAACTATATGATATGTGAATTATATCTCAATAAAGCTGTTAAAGACATACCAATCAATTGCAATAAAATTAATCCTTTAGTAGGGTGCAGTAGTAGGCCTTGTGTAAATCCTGATTGATACAAACTGAAACAAAGAGCATTAATGAGACTCTTAGAAATTTGAATATTGAATATTTCATGACATCAAAGAATTATTGTCAATTTTTAGGTGGAGTAATATTTTTGTGGTTATGTTAACAAGAGTCCTTATTGTTTAGAGATACGTACTGAAGTATGTATGGATAAAATTATATGAGTTGGTTATTTGCTTCAAAATAATATAGGACCCAGCAATTCCACTCGTAGCTATATACCCAAGAGAAATAAAAACCTATGTCCACATAAAAATGTGTACATTAGTGCTTATAATAGCATTATTCATAACAGCCCCAAAGTAGAAAAACCCCAAATGTCCATCAACTAATGAATGGAAAACCAAGTGTGTTATATCCATACAAAGTAATATTATTCAGCAATTAAAAAATGAAGTACGCTGCGGGGGGGCTGGCCCCGTGGCTGAGTGGTTGGGTTCACGCGCTGCGCTGCAGGCGGCCCAGTGTTTCGTTGGTTCAAATCCTGGGTGCAGACATGGCACTGCTCATCAAACCACGCTGAGGCAGCGTCCCGCATGCCACAACTAGAAGGACCCACAACTAAGAATTTACAACTATGTACCCGGGGGCTTTGGGGAGAAAAAGGAAAAAAATAAAATCTTAAAAAAAAAAAATGAAGTGCAATCATGTACCGCGTAACAACATTCACGTCAATAATGGACCACGCATACGACAGTGGTCCCATAAGATTAGTACCATACAGCCTAGGGGTGTATAGTAGGCTATACTATCTAGGTTTGTGTAAGTATGCTCTATGGTGTTTGCACAATGACAGAAGCCACTAACAAAGCATTTCTCAGAACGTAAGCCCATTGTTAAGCACTGCATGACTGTACCGGTACATGGGTAAACCTTGAAAACATTATGCAAAGTTAACAAAGCCAGTCACAAAAGACCACATATTGTATAATACCATTTATACAAAAATGTCCAGAATAGGCAGATCTATGTAGAGAGAAGTAGATTAGTGGTTGCCAGGAGCTGGGGGAGGAGAGGAATGGGTACAGGGTTTCTTTTGGGGTGATGAAAATGTTCTGAAATTAGATAGTGATGATGGTTGCACAATTTCGTGAATATATTAAAAGCTACTGAAGTGTACACTTGAAAAGGGTGAATTTTATCTCATAAAAATTTTTTTAAATAATACAGAAAGGGAGAAATGGATAGGGAGCTAGATGAAACAACATTGACCATATAAGCTGAAGCTGGGTGACGAAAATAGGAGAACTGTTCGTTATACTGTTTTGCCTACCTTTGTATATGTTAGGAATTCTTCATAATAAAAAGGAAAAAAATCTACAAAAATAAGCTTATATTAACCAATCAACTGAAAACCATCTCATATAGATATAGATATAGATATAGATATATAATCAATTTTAAATTCCAGAAACAAAATGAAAGATTTAGTCTTAACTAAATTTAAAATTATTAAATTATTTTAAAAGCCTTTAAAAAGGTTACAGCCAAATTCTTTTAACGTGGAATGCGGGTACATTTTGATGGGTATCAACGTGATTTGGAGAGGGAGCTTCAAAATAAGTGCATGCAGGCAATATGCATCTGCTAACATGGTGTAACATGAAGTACACAATACCACTTATGAAGTAATCATGCCAAAAACATTAACTTGAATCTAATCAAGATTTAAGCTGTGGGGCTGGCACCGTGGTGTAGTGGTTAAGTTCGTGCACTCCACTTTGGCAGCCCACAGTTTGTGGGTTCACATCCCAGGTATGGTCCTACACACTGCTCATCAAGCCATGCTGTGGCGGCATCCCAAATACAAAATAGAGGAAGACTGGCACAGATGTTAGCTCAGGGACACTCTTCCTCACCAAAAAAACAAAAAAGAAAAGAAAAGATTTAAGCTGTAACATCCAGTTTACAGGAACTCTGAGGGGACAAAGGAACAAGTTAAATGACATGTGAAACAATCAAACAAATCCAGGGGGACAATCTCTACAATATTCAGCCTGGTCTTGTCAAAAGGACAAAAGGGAATAACACAAAAACAAAATGGGAGGGTGGTAATGCCTAATGAAATAATAGATCTAGGCAATGATAATCAATGGCTGCTAGCAAAGCAAGCATAACACAATCCTCAATGAAACATTCTTACCAGAAAAGCAATAAAGTCAACCTTTAGCTCTAACTACCAGTTTACAGGACTCAAAAGGACAGAGAATATGTTAAATGATGATTTGGGGATGTAATCTGCAAAATATGTAATGTGGAAAACTCTATAGAATACACAGCCTGTGTTCTTCAACACTGTATTTCAAGGAGAAGAAAGAGGAAAAGGGAACCTACAGATTTGTAGAGTTTTAAGAGACAGATCAACCAAAGGCAGTGCTTGGGACTTGTTTGCACTTTGATTAGAACAATCAACTATTTTTTTAGTGGGAAAATTTGATTGAATATTGGATTATATTTGGGAATCATTGTTAATTTTTTTTAGCTATTGTGGATATGTTTTTTTTTTTAAAGATTTTTTAATTTTTCCTTTTTCTCCCAAAGCCCCCCGGTACATAGTTGTGTATTTTTGCTTGTGGGTCCTTCCAGTTGTGGCACATGGGACACGGCCTCAGCATGGCCTGACGAGCAGTGCCACGTCTGCACCCAGGGTTCCAACCGGCGCAACCCTGGGCAGCTGAAGCAGAGCGCGCGACCTTAACCACTGGGCAACGGGCCCGGCCCCGTGGATATGTTTTTTTAAAAAAGGTCTCATCTTTTAGAGAAGCATACTAAAATATTTACAGGTAAAATCATATGATGTCTAGGATTTGCTTCAAAATAATCCACGAAGGGGGCATGAGAGATAGGATGAGAATGCAGATGAAACAAAGATGGCCATGGGTTGATGCTTGATGTAGCTAGGTGACAGGTACTTGGAGTTCATTGCACTGTTCTCTCTCTTCTTTTGTGTCTATTTAAATTTTTCCCTCATAAAAATTTTTTTTAAATAGTTCTTAAAAGAATAATTATAGATTAAAAGGAACTTACAACAAAATGTATGTGGTCCTCTTGAACAAATCAACCTTAAAAGATAATTTGGGGACAATTGGGAAAATTTGAATTTGTAGAGGTTATTAGATGATATTATGGAATTAATGTTATTTTTGTTAGGTGTGATAATGATACAAAGATTATATAAGAAGATCTCTCTGTTTTTTAGAGATTTATAAAATAATTAAGAAGGGACTATCATAACACTTATATTTTTTGTTTGTTTATTTTTTTTTAAAGATCTTATTTTTTTCCTTTTTCTCCCCAAAGCCCCCCGGTACATAGTTGTATGTTCTTCGTTGTGGGTCCTTCTAGTTGCGGCATGTGGGACGCTGCCTCAGCGTGGTTTGATGAGCAGTGCCATGTCCGCGCCCAGGATTCGAACCAACGAAACACTGGGCCACCTGCAGTGGAGCACGCGGACTTAACCACTCAGCCACGGGGCCAGCCCCAACACTTATATTTTAATTTAAAAGACGTTAAGCCAAAATGAAAGAGAGGAAATAAATTGTTACTGTTAAATATAGGTGATGGTTATAAGATGCTCATAATATTATATTTATTTGAAAGCTTAAAAGTTTCATTATTAAAAGTTTTTTAATGTTTCTTTTTTTTTAATTTAAAAAAAGGGACTTTATTTAATTTAAAAAAAAGGGACATGGTGGATTAGCAGTCCACCAAGTAAGGAGCTTAGAAGTCACCACTCTATCATAACAACAAGCAAAAAGCTGAATAATCTAAACAATCAACATTTCTTTTTTGTTTAAATCATTGATTTGAATGCTTTATTTTATTTTATTTTTTGGTAAGGAAAATTGGCCCTGAGCTAACATCTGTTGCCAGTTTTCCTCTTTTTGCTTGAGGAAGATTGTTGCTGAGCTACTATCTGTGCCAATATTCCTCTATTTTGTATGTGGGATGCTGCCACAGTATGGCTTCATGAGGGGTGTATAGCTCCACGCCCGGGATCCAAACCCTTGAACCCCAGGCTGCCAAAGTGGAGCACACAAACTTAACCACTATGCCACCAGGCTGGTCCCACAACAACATTTCTTAGATCCATCAGAGAAGGAAATTCACGGGGCAAATTGCTGCCCCCAAAATTGATGAGACAGACAAGCAGATGGAGAGAATCACAACTTACCAAAGCAGAAACACAATGAGCAAAATCCTCCATGGGAACCAATA